>NC_086288.1:54258551-54916871 GCF_963924245.1 Chroicocephalus ridibundus | reverse complement strand
GGAGGTCTCTCCTCGTGTAGTATGTAACAACAACCACGAAAAATCCAGAAACATTATTGTGCTCAACTGTCAGTATCTCCATGTGGAATTACTTCTTGCTTGTAAACTAGCAGGAGGGTCTCTCAGCACTTTTACAGTAACCAAGCTGGGGCCTAAATTGGTATTCTACCACTTTGATTTAAATTCTAGCAATTATATAAAATAGATAGACACCTTTTGATATTTTTTCAAGTCCTGAATGTTGAATTAAAATGTGGAACTTCCTAATTGTCAAACGCTGTCATGAAGAGTTCGCTTGAAAGCAATTCAGACATTACAGAGAAGGGTACGGCTTAGTCAGCTTATTATTTCTTTCATTTAACTTGAGTTCTAATATGAAATTGTTTTAATAGCTTTGTTGCCGTTTTAAATGTTTTATGGGCTTTCCTTCTGCACAGAAATTTTAGTCACCATGTTTAATTTAGGAATCTTTCCTTAATGAAATTCATATTTAAAAAAGTCGGCAAGATTGTAAGCAAAATTCTGTGTTTATTCTCAGGACAGATACAGCATAGACAAGAAGAATGTAGTGCTCTTGTTTGTTAGATAGGCATGGTCATCTGGATCAATCTGCATCAATTAAAAGTCATCACCACAGCCCCTGGAAATGGCAGCACTGTGTCCTATGCTCTGCATTGTGCAGGTACTCTCAAACTATGTCTTGGCAAAGTCAACTGAGACAACCAGCTTTGCACTGAAGGAAAGGAGAAGCATTTACTCGTTTCTTCTACTAGCAAAGGTTTGGGGGCAATAGCCTATGTCAAGGGATAGTAACAGTGACTGTAAATTGTTGATACCTGTCCTAGCATCCTTCCTTGCAACATGAATGTGAATCGTGGCCTGAACTTTCATTTCACTTGTTCAATGATACTTGAGTCTTATTTTGGAATAGAAGAACAACTTCTAGCATTACAAATATGCTCATTTTTTCTGCAAGTTTGCAGTATGGGTTGTGATGCAGGTTGTCTATACCAGTGTAACTTCTGCCTTATTCTAAATTGCTGAAAATTACGCCGAGCTATGGACAATGGGGGTTTAGGGTCTTTCCACAGTAGGTAAATGGATTTGTGCTAACTGTGTGATAACTAACATGTAAAAAACCTGGTGGTTATATGGTATATACACAGCCTGTTTTTCTATAGCTGACATAATTTTGTTTGTTTTTAAGGTAGGATTTCCAAGTAATTATCATTGTGCTTTTTGAAATGTTAGCTTCTGCACAAGAACCAGTCTACCTGCTTTGTCAATTTTGGTTTGACTTAAAAGGTCACTATTAAACCAGTATTTATTTGAATCAGTGCTAGTCTATATAGTTGATGAATTCACCTGCTATCCAGAAGGTGGATAAAGGGACAGATACACTCTTCAGCTAGAGGTTAGCATACCTGATGCAGAGCCTCAGGTTGGTAAATGTGTGATGTGGTGCAAAATCAGCCAGTGTAGCTCAAGCCACAACTGGCATGGTTTGAGATGAGCTTTGACCTTGTCCTGAAGAAATGAGGAGGACTTAAACATTCTGGCTTGTTGGCTGTGATGCAAATGGAGTAACTTCCAGCCAAGAGAAGGCAACATGCAGCTTTAGGGCAGTGACACTGCCTAAGGCAGTGTCCGGGCAGTAACTGCTCTAGACAGCTGCTAAAAATCTAGTTTATATTTGTTACTTTTGTAGCATAAAAATGTAGATACAAACTCATAAACTCAAAGAAGCAGATGCAAAATACAGAGGTGTAAGCCAGATTAGATGTAACGTAAGAATGTCATAATATTCACGCATAATACTTCAAAATATCTTTAATTAAGCCAATGCAACTCACAGAGAAATTTGGGGGGAAGAAAGGGTGCTACATTACAAAAATTACTAATCCCCACTGTCTAAATCAACTCAGGCATTGGAAAGAATAAATGTCATGGAAAGTCAATAAGACTTGGCTCCTGGGTAACCTGTGTTATTTTAAATGTCATGCTCTGTGCTAAATAGTGACTCATTTTGTACATGTTACTAATTCTTCTTGGGAAATGATCTACATTAAACTAATGCCTGTGAAAGGAGCAGTCATTCCCTGGCCATCCATTTCTGATTTTTTGATTCTTTAAATATTGATACCCCTGCAAGGGGTCTAAAGAGAAAAAATGTCTCATAAACTAAAGGTGACCCAAATGCCTAGTAAAGATCTATGGCAAAGAAACCAAAGGTGTCAAATGCTGTATGAATTCTGACACAGGAATGTTACGTACAGAGGCAGACACGCTTGCAACCCGTAAGTGCAGTTAGGGTCTGAAAGAGGGTTTCATATGTAATTACAAATTTCCAGGAAATACTTCACTGAAGTTGTATTTATGCTAAAATAAACATCTTTAATGTATTGAGCTGAATACTGTAGCATTTTCCAGTTTCTCCTCTTTCTAAAACCTGCTTATGTGTCCTCAAAGTAACACAGATGGTCTTGATTGTCAAATACTTGGTTGTTAACTTTGAATTCCATGTTGTTTTCTAGAGGAAAGTTGTTTTTCTGTTTCTGTCAGAACAAACAACATCAGATTGTATATGTTCTGGTCTCTACTGTTCCTTCACATTAGTCTTGTACTCAGTGCAATCAATGGCTCAGTCTAACACATACGGAAAGCAGTAGGAGGTATTCTATTGATTAATAGGAGTTGGACTTCTCAAAGAAAAAGAAAATCATCCTCTGAGATCAGAATCTGGCATCCATTTTCCTTTCTGCAATTCTAAGTATCTTTCCTGACTTTTTTGTGAACATGGGAGAGATTTTACACAACCACCTTTAAGTCTACAACGGGAGCCGAAGAAGCAGAAATATTTTGTCTTGTTTCTGTTCTGGCTAGATACGTGCTTGATTATAGTGTTCTCCTGTATAACACCATAGAAAAGATCTGGCAGTTAGTAACTGTTTCGAAAGCTGTGTACTTTGGCTGTAAATAGCATTCCATGTGGAAAATTGGCATATCAGGTGTCAGCTCAGGATACTCAGAATTCGTCCTCTTTCTGCTACCAAATCAGGCACAGGAAATGTAAGGATTTTGTGGTTTCATGTTCCACTGTGCTGTTTCGTTCTCATTACTGCTATTTTACCTCCCATCCAGCTTCCACAAGTTTCTTAAATGAATGAGGTTCTACAAAAATGGAAGGAGGAGAACTATGCGAACTGCAGGCTTGGTAGCGTCACCTCAGTCCCTGAAGAGGATATGGAGCAAGTTATGTTGGAAGCTACTTCCCAGGCATTTGAAGAGTGAGAAGATAATTGAGAACAGCACAGCACAGATTTACCCTGGCAAATGATACCCGAACAATTCATTATATTCTAGAATGAAATGAGTGCTCTGTGGTCGAAGGAACAGTTGCGGATGTTGTTTACCTTGATAAGGCTTCTTACATGGTCTCCCATACCATCTTTGTAGCTAAACTAGTGAGACATGGATTGGGTAGTGGATGACAAAATGGACTCAATTTTGGCACAAAGGGGAGTGATCAATGGTTTGGAATAAAACTGGCAGGCAACCACAAGTGATCTTCCTCAGTGATCCATACTGGGGCTGATACTGTTGGACACCTTCATCAGCATGAAGGGGCAATCTGCACCCTTAGCGAGTTCATAAATGATGCCAAATTGTGTGTGTGGGAGGGAAGCAGCTGATATGTTAGATTGGAGCAGAACTTCTATACAGGGGGGCCTCAACAAGTGGGAGGAATGGGCTGGTAGGAGCCTCATAATGTTCATAATGCAAACGCACCGTTCTGCCAAGACAGATTAGTACAGGCTGGGGGCCAACTGGCTAACCTGTGGGGCTCCTGGTGGGCGACGAGGTGATCATGAGTCATCAGGAACACCCTCAGAGCAATGAAAGCCAATTGCATTCTAAGCTGCCTTGTCAAGACTGTAGCTAGCAGGTCAAGTGGTTATTCCCTTCTATTAATTACTTACAGGACCCCATGTAGAGAAGGGTGTTCAGTTTTGACCTTCTGTGCAAGAGAGAGAAGAATAAACTGGAGCAAGTCCAGCAGGAAGTAAGATGGTGAGGGAGCTGCTGCATAGGAAAATTCAGGAAGGTTAAGGCAGTGTAAGGTAAAGTTGAGAAGGCTGTGCTTGTTTACCCTGGACAAGTTAAGGCTAAGGGAGGATCTAACTGCAGCCTTCCACTACCTCGAGAAGGGATATAGAGAGGACGGAACCAGAACTGCACAGCAGAAGGGCAAGATGCAATGGATAGAAGTTGCTACATAGAAAATTCAAAGGCATTAGGAAAATTTCTTAGATAGGTAGTTACATATTTATTTCACAGGGAGGGTGCTTAAGTACTGAAACAGGTTGCCCAGAGAGGTTGTGGAGCCTCCATCCTTGCAGATACTGTAACTTGTTAAGTCCCTGAGCAACTGATTTCACTTTGGAACTCACCATGGAGGCAGTTGGGTTTGTCGATCTTCAGAGGTCTTTTCCAATCTAAACTATTCTATAATTATCCCATTCTATAAGTCTTCACCTCTGGACATGACATCCTTCTGAAACGTAGGAGAGATGTAGTGAGGACATGGGAAAGAAGTGCGAGGTTTGGAAGTTATTCTGTGGGCTTTCCTAGAAGATTTTCTAGATCTTAGGTTAGTCCTTGAGTCAGCTCTTCTCCTGATTTCCATGGGTGTATCGATCCTTAGAAGTACCGCAGAGCTCTGTTAATGCCTGAATAGCAGTGTGGTCCAGCGTACGAGACACAAAACTGCCACTCTGAGCTGACTTCTGTACCTGATCATCCTACTGAGTTGATAATGTACAAGTCACTAGTTTGTTTTCCCTTCCCATTCCTTCCCAATTTAGACTGCAAACTTTCTGGATTGGGAGGTGAATTTTTACTAACTGTTTAGCATACAGCATGTCAGGACCTTGCATTGGGTAGGTCTGTAAGTGCTTTTTTTGGAAAACACCGTCTGAGGTGAGCAATGCTGTAAAAATGCAAAGTGTTACAGCTGGAATTTCCCTCCGACTACATTTGTCATGTAACACTGAGAAAACATGAAAGTCCTCAGTGCTGTACTGCTCCCAGTAAGAGTCTTAAAAACACTTATATTATGAATGGAAATGTTAGCAGCGGTGACTGGAGATGGGGACTGAATTAGAGTAATCTGGGAGGAGAGAGGCTGAAGAGTCTTGTTACAGTTCATAGGGCAAGTTGAGGGAGAATAATTATTTGCTTGTAAGACTCTGCTTGTCCCCTGGCTCCCTCCTCTGCCCTCCTCCTAGAATAAAAATAAAGCCACAGGGCTTTATTTGGGACTGAAATCCATATGCAACTTCATGGAAGACTTTGTGTTGGTTCTGTAGTGTTAATTCCTGCAGGGTACTGCGAACCCTTGACTACTAAAATGTTGATGTAAAGTGCTCACAGGATTTATGAGCTAGAATTAAGAAAAATAACTGATGTGCACTGCTGCCATAGGTTCTTGGCTGTCTCTTGTAGCCAACTTTACTGCCACTAGAATTGTTTCTGGCAAAGTACTGCAGCTTCCTTTCTTTCCTTTTCCAGAATGGAAGGAAATATCTGATCATGCCCTGTGCATGTGTTTCCTGCAGCTTTTTACAAAGACAGCTGGGACTACTGTTGAAATGAATAGTTCAGAGACCCAGTGGATAGTTCTAGCTGCTTTGCAATCCATGAGGCAATAGAAGAGCAACCATAAAGCCCACTCCATGGCCAGGGTCAGATTAACTCACTTTTGGAAGAGTATCTCCAGCTGCCACACAGGTGATTTAGTAGCTCTGTGTTATTACTTTCTGCTAGGCCATGCAACTGTGGGTACAACTGGGACATGATTCGGTGCTTCATCAGTGTTAAATGAATAGCTGCCCTTGGCTCCCACACACAATGGCTGCTGAGCTAATTTCTGAACATTGAAGACGATTGTGAACCATGCTTGCTGATTTCCTTACCTTTCCCAAACTGAATGCAAGCACCTGGGACAGCTCGGGATGAGGTTGAAGCTTTTAAAAGTATTTGTTCTTAGCAATTATTTGTCAGAATTCACCCTTTTCTTTAAAAATAAGGAAAAAAGGAAAAAGGATTCTTACCTATTGAGAGTGTAAAGCTGTGATTTAAATTACTTTGGAGATGGTATTTCTAAAATAAATACTAGTCTTAGGTTTATATTAACTTGTCCTTTGCTGACTTTTGCTCTGATAGAGCTACTATGAACACAGAGCAGGTGACTCGGAAAGCGTTTAATTTTATTTTGTTACTGCCCCTGCTTGTGTCATTATTCCTCGTGAAGGTCCAGGATGTGATCTGTGAGTAATTTGTAATTATATCAATTAGAAAGGTAATGCTGGGCTTGCAGATAAATCACAGGACTTGATGGCAGGTGATGTAGGTTCTTTTGGCTTCATTACCTTTGTGGCCTCCAGCAAGTCACTGGATTTTGGTGTCTTATAGTACCTATCTGCTTATGTTGGACTCAGAAGCCGTGTCAAGTACAACAGAGCCTCAACATTTATACATACATTACGTTATACAACATTGCTGTCTGTAGTAAAAATAACTGTTTTTATGATGGTCAGTGTTATAGGGTAGCTTCAGAAGAGGAACTTAAATCCTTCTGAAATTAATAGGCTGTAATCTGAGTACCTTGACTAAATACATAGTTGAGAAGAGATCTCTTCCAATAGCAAATTTTCTGACAGAAAATTCTTGACCTGTGATAATCCTGGGAAAACTGATCTACAGCTTAATCCTGCACACAAAATAGATGGATAGAAGTAACCTGATGTCTTTATGAAAGACAACATTCCTATTGAATAAGGATTTTTTTTTGTTGGTTCATTCTGTTGTAGGCTATGATAACTGCTATGCAGGGTGACACCTGCTAAGTAGAGAGAGACTATTATGAAGAATTATCTATCATTTTTCCTTTTTTGTTGAAACACATTTGTGAGAACATAGCTTATTGTTATGTTGGCTGAAAAAGAAATATCTGTGCACATATTTCTGTAAAATTTATTTGGACTTTTATGAGTAGTATATTTTTATGTGATAAAGAGAGGAAGATAAAGTGATAAAGAGAGCCAGAAAGATCAGTTAACTATACCGATCTCAAACTGTATGCTGGAGTCACAGGTCCATTTAACTGCAGCATGGAGAATTCTGATTCCTGAATACATTTTGTTTGGTATGATGATTTTTAAATAAGCCTTTAAAGTTTCTGGTTTTTTAAGTATTTTGTAGTTTTCTTAAAAGTACATAGGGCTAATGGATTGACTTGTAGCATAGAAAAGGCAAAGTAATTTTTTTTTTAAGCTTATGATTCTCATACCTTTACATGCCTGTCCTAGTTTGTCGAAATTTGTGTTGTTAAAAATTGGATTTGAGAACACATACTATCCTTAGCGTCCTTGACATATTCACACTCTACGAGGATAACTCCTTACTCCTGTTTTTTACAAGTGGTCTAATTAATTTCAGTGGAACTTGTCACAAGACTCAAGATTTTTCATGGGTTTAGGGCCTTTTAGATTGATTCTAAAGTAGTGCAATCCACTTATCTTCCCTATGCAGTTTGACATGACTACTGTTCTTAGCTTTGACATCGAATAGCATAGCTGTGTGCTGTTAATCAGCTGCTACGTCCCACTCCATGTATTTGCTTGTGATTCCTGTGTCTCCCTTTAATTCTTTGATTAACTAATGGGAGGTGTTATTGGTGTTTGTCGAGTGGTTTGAAATCCATATATGAATGGTGTTGGAAAAGTGAAAAGCTGTTCTTAGGCAATGCCAGGAAAAACAGGCATTGCTTTGAATGTGGCCCATGGAGTTATCCTCAGTCACTCCCTTATCATTACAAAAAAATAAATAAAACAATGGGGTATGACTGGGCTCATTAAAAACATATTTCGTTATTAAGCATCCTGTAAAGAACATACTGTAATATCAATTACTGGCTTCATCAGTTTTGGGAAATGGGAGCATCAAAGTACATGAAAGCCAATATGCACCAATGGTATAGTCATTGATTTTCATAGGACTGTGGGAGTCAAAAATGGAAATTGATATTGCAGTGATGTCCTGGGTAATTGACCGTTTAAGTGATTCGGTAGTAGTCCTGTAGGTAAGGGAAGAGGTGCCCTTCTTTGGTGCCTGTTCCATGTTAATGAGGTTCATACTTAGTTTTTTATGCTTGTTTCATTTACAGTAGAGCTTCAAGTACCTGATCTTGACTTGGGAGTACTTGGCATCTTGCAGGATCGGGAATTGTGCCTGCCGAAGCTTGCTGCATTTAATTTAATTTTATCATTTTATTCACTGTTACTTACTCCATCTGTCCCAAGGGGAACATAGAGAAAGGAAAAGGGAAAGGAGAGAGTGCCAGTATAGTATAATAGCAGAAAGAAAGAACTAATTTTAAACTGTTTTGAAACATGCTTTCTGTATGCAATGTGGTCCTCCCAGGTGGCAAAGAGCTTAACTATTGAGAAGAATTGCAATAAACTTAGGTTTTCTTAGAATGGCATAACATAGTGTATTGATAACACCTACTTACAAGCACTGTCCAAAAAGGGTTTTCTAACCTAGGGAAATTGTAAAGTGGATAGGACCCAAAACCACAGAAATCCTTATTATGATCATAATTTATAGTGAGGGTCATACAGAGGGTTAATAAAAGACTTAATAGATATTTGAGTAAAAGGCAAATCAGCAATTACAGTCCAATAGGTTGCTTATGAACGTTGCCTTTAACTATCCATTAAACCTTCTAAGGATATTGTCAGCTGTAATATGTAAATCTTATAACTATACTGTCTTTATAACATGTTACAGTCATTTAACCTTTATAAAATATTTATAAATGGAACCTTATTATAAGTGTAGCCCATATTTTGTGTCTTTGATTTTCCCTCTGCAGCATGCTGCTTATTTTGCAGATCAATATTGTCTTATTGCTTCCTTGTATTCCCTCATCTGCCTGTATGTAAGAAAAGAGAATTTTCTTTAGATTAGCATCCCCATGCTACTGTGGAATTGTGCAAATGTGTTTAATTGTACACACAAATGTTATGAATGGCTTCCGAAAGATCAGCTCAGGAAATGCCAGAATGAATGTTGCCTGTCACAAGAAGCACATGCAACCCTGATCCGAAGGGCTTCTGTCTCACAGCACATGAAATTGGGAGTTAAGCCTCTGTGTGGTGTACATGAAGCAGTGTTCCTCCTCTTCCTCCTGTGCTGTGACATCTTACAATGTGGCAGGACCAGTATGGCAGTATGGGTGGAAGGAAGATCCAGACTCAATGATGTGTCATTTGGTGGATTCGCTGTTAGCCCACTTTGAAGCAGAAGAGTATTTTTGAAGTAGATCTCCCAGTTGTCAGTACTTTGTCTGCATTTCTTTGCGTCATAGAGCAGTTGCAGTTTGGACGAGCTAGATAGATTGCTTTCAGAGGAAACTAAACGAGAAGATCCACTGTGGGAACATACCAAATATGCCCCAATCCCTAATAATGAGGACTGCAACCATGAATTGCCCTCAGCACCATGAAGTTTTCTAGCATGAATCAAATGCATACCAAGAAGAGGCTCTTGGACACTTGAGAGTTTGTGCAGCACCCAGAAAGTACTTCTAGTGCTATATAAATGCCCATATGGCAAGTATGCCTTGATGTTTGCTGCCGTTGACCACCTTGAAATTTGCTTCTTTTTTCTTTTCTGGGACTCCTGCCTCGATATTGGCAGGGTTTGATGGTGATAATGAGACTGAGTGTTTATGGGTAAGAATCAGGGACAGGGCTAACAAGGCAGATATCGTAGTACGAGTCTGTTATAGACCGCCCAATCAGGATGAGGAGGCAGATGAAATATTCTAGAAACGGCTGGGAGAAGTCTCAAGATCGCGAGCTCTTGTCCTCGTGGGGGACTTCAATTTGCCGGACATTTGCTGGGAATACAATACAGCAGGGAGGGAACAGTCTAGAAGGTTCCTGGAATGTGCTGGGGATAACTTCCTGACACACCTAGTGAGAGAGCCAACTAGGGAAGGTGCCCTGCTGGATCTGTTGTTTGTAAACAGGGAAGGTCTTGTGGGGGATGTGAAGGTTGGAGGCTGTCTTGGGAACAGTGACCATGAAATGATAGAGTTTTCGATTCTGCGAGAAGCAAGGAGAGGGGTCAGCAGAACTGCTACCTTGGACTTCCGGAGGGCGGACTTTGGGCTTTTCAGGAGCCTGGTTGACAAAGTCCCCTGGGAGGCAGTCTTCCAGGGCAAAGGAGCCCAGGAAGCCTGGATGATTTTCAAGAAGGAAGTCTTAAAGGCGCATGGAGCAGGCTGTCCCCATGTGCCAGAAGACAAGCCGTCGGGGAAAAAGACCGGCCTGGCTAAGCGGGAGCTAGTGTTGCAACTTAGGGAAAAAAAGAGGATCTATGGCCTCTGGAAGGAAGGGCAGGCCACTCAAGATGACTACAAAGAGGTAGTTAAGCTATGTAGGGAAAAAATCAGGAGGGCCAAAGCCCAGCTAGAGCTAAACCTGGCTTCTGTTGTCAAGGACAACAAAAAAAGTTTCTATAAATATATTAGCAATAAGAAGAGGACTAAGGATTATCTCTGTCCTCTAGTAGATAGGGCCGGCAACATAGTGACCAAGGATGAGGAAAAGGCTGAGGTACTTAATGAAGTCTTTGCCTCAGTCTTCAGCAGTAGGACCAGTTGTTCCCTGAGCACCCAGACCCCTGAACTAGAAGACAGGGATGGGGAGCAGAATGAAGCCCCCATAATCCAAAGGGAAACGGTGAGGGACCTGCTTCAGCACCTGGAGGTGCACAAATCTATGGGGCCGGATGGGATCCACCCAAGGGTATTGAAAGAGCTGGCGGAGGTGCTCGCCAGGCCACTTGGTATCATTTATGAACAGTCCTGGACAACCGGGGAGGTCCCAGCTGACTGGAGGTTAGCAAATGTGACACCCATCCACAAGAAGGGCCGGAAGGAGGATCCGGGGAACTACAAGCCAGTCAGTCTGACCTCGGTGCCTGGGAAGGTCATGGAACAGATCCTCCTCAGTGCCATTACATGGCACATGCAGGAGAACAGGGTGATCAGGCCCAGTCAGCATGGGTTTGTGAAGGGCAGGTCATGCCTATCAAACCTAATATCCTTCTATGATAAGGTGACCCACTTAGTGGATGAGGGAAAGGCTGCGGATGTTATCTACTTGGATTTTTGCAAAGCTTTTGACACCGTTTCCCACAGCATTCTCCTGGAGAAACTGGCTGCTCATGGCCTGGACAGGTGTACTCTTCGCTGGGTAAAAAACTGGCTGGATGACCGTGCCCAGAGAGTGGTGGTAAATGGAGTTAAATCCAGTTGGTGTCCAGTCACAAGTGGTGTCCCCCAGGGCTCGGTGGTGGGGCCGGTTCTCTTTAATATCTTTATCAATGATCTGGATGAAGGGATCGAATGCACCCTCAGTAAGTTCGCAGATGACACTAAACTGGGCGGGCATGTTGATCTGCTTGAGGGTAGATTGGCTCTGCAGAGGGATCTGGACAGGCTGGACCGATGGGCTGAGACCAATGGTATGAGGTTCAACAAGGCCAAATGCCGGGTCCTGCACTTGGGTCACAACAACTCCATGCAGCGCTACAGGATTGGGGCAGAGTGGCTCGAAAGCAGTCCGACAGAAAAGGACTTGGGAGTGTTGGTTGATAGCCGGCTGAATATGAGCCAGCAGTGTGCCCAGGTGGCCAAGAAGGCCAACAGCATCCTAGCCTGTATCAGGAATAGTGTGGTGAGCCGGACTAGGGAAGTGATCATCCCCCTGTACTCGGCACTGGTGAGGCCCCACCTTGAGTACTGCGTTCAGTTTTGGGCCCCTCGCTACAAGAGGGACATTGAGGTGTTGGAGCGTGTCCAGAGAAGGGCTACAAAGCTGGTGAGGGGTCTGGAGGACAAACCTTATGAAGAACGACTGAGGGAGCTGGGGTTGTTTAGCCTGGAGAAGAGGAGGCTGAGGGGAGACCTTATCACCCTCTACAACTACCTGAAAGGAGGTTGTAGAGAGATGGGGGCTGACCTCTTCTCCCTGGTGACAAGTGATAGAACGAGGGGAAACGGGTTCAAGTTACGTCAGGGGAGGTTTAGATTGGATATTAGGAAACATTTTTTCACTGAGAGGGTTATTAAACATTGGAATAGGCTGCCCAGGGAGGTGGTGGATTCACCATCCCTGGAGGTGTTTAAAAAAAGGGTAGATGGGGCACTTAGGGACGTGGTTTAGAAGTGGCTCTTGTCAGGGTAGGCTAAAGGTTGGACTCGATGATCTTAAAGGTCCCTTCCAACCTCAACAATTCTATGATTCTATGATTCTATTATATTCTTAATTTACAAGCACTATCCCACGTGGCAGCCTGTCTTTGCTGAACCTATTTCTGAACAGAACCTTGGTCTCTTTTACAGTATCTCTCATTTTTCCCCATCTTGTTATTATTTCAGCCCACTCCCCACGGTCTTTCCAGATGGAAATGTCTTGCTGCTTCAGCCTTCCAGAAGATCCAACAAGGTACATGCTGTGGTCCTAGGAATATAATCATGTTTATTATCTTGTACTGTGAGAAAGCTGGAAAATTCTTCAGTGGCAGAACAAAGAGCTTGCTAACGTCAGGATAGCTTCTAGATGCAAGGGGGCTGGCGGTCAGCGGTGTACAAAGCACTGGAAGATGAAGGTTCTCTTGATAACAATAACTGCACTTTTGGGAAAACACAGTGGATGTACCCCTGCTGAGGAGATATGAAAAGCTTTTCAGGTGGGACCACACTTCTGAGGCTGCCATGCACTTGGATGCTTGTGCCCTGGGTCCTGGGATCATTATGCAGGGGTCCTGGGGGAGGACTCAGGCTCTAATGCCACTCCAAGGGAAGCTGAATCCCACAAATGACTCTCGTGAAAAGCTGTCAACATCGAGGGGTATTTCTTTTACTTGCTCTCTGCTGTGGCCAGTATCAACAGTCAGTCCCCTGTGTCAGATTTAGTGTTTTCATTTTATGTGAGCAAAGGTCTGCACAGCAACACTAAGGATCCCACCTCCTTCCTACGAAAACAAGCACAGGCTGGGTTTGTTTCAGAAATCAAGCCCAGGGTTTATCTTCATCTGCTGTTACGTTAGAAAACTATGAAGTTTTCTGTCTCCGTTAATATTTTACCCTAAATTTCAACTTCATTCTAACAAAGGCAAACTGTGAGAACAGTACCAACCTTAATGTTAGTACATAAAATATGTGTATATTTTAGGTGACTAGCCATAATTAAGACTTGGCTTGTTTTCATCCTCTTTCTTGGCCTGTGTGATAATGAACAAACAATTCTGATGAGTTATTTATCAAACTTGCTTGTAATGATAAAATAGAGTAAAAATCAGGTAATTTAAAATTATATTTAAAATTGAAATTAAATATATTTTCTTTTGAAAATACATCTTTTAAAAAATACCTTTAAAACATGAGTATATACTAAGCCCTGACTTTAGTAAAAAATACTTTTAATTATTTTTATGCATTAAAAGTTTATTATATTGTTGTCAATATTTTCAATAGCCAAACCACTGCAGTCACTGAGTAAGTCTTTGAAACTCTAGGTTTCTGAGGCTGTAATACAGGATTAGTTTTCTTCTGCAGACAAAAAAATGCTCCCTTATTTTGGCCTTTTCAAATAGTTCAGTTCAATAATTATTGAGCTCCAAGCTGAGAAACTGACCTGTGCTGAAAAAGCCAAAAAACTTGATTTTCTCTCTCAAACTGTTGTTATGATAGGAGGATCAGATCTACTAATTAAACACTTGGAGACAACAGCTATAAGAGACAATCAGATTAGTTTACTAATTTTAGATTAGTAAAGCCTTCTTTATCAATTACAAAATTTTGAAAATAAAATGTGAATAGACAAACATTTTTCTTTGGGTATACAGCAGACTGAAGATTTTTACTTACTTATAAAATATCTCCAAACACTGTGTTATGCATTTGGGGTAAATTAGAATTTTTAATCTTAATTCAGTTTGACAGAAGTTACACAAAAGCAAACATTTAATAAATAAGACACATGCTATTCACAAGAGTCTTACTCTAAGACCCCGAAGAGTCAAAATAATTGTGCATTACTCAAATAAGGTCTTAAATTAATTCATTTTTGTCAGCAAAGTGAAAATAACAATACATGCCACCAATGAAAATTAACTAAGTAAAGAATACAATTGCAAAACAAAAGTAATGATTATTTAAGGTCTTCTACTTGGTAATTCAAGTTATCATTAAAATCCGTGACTATCAGCATAGTCACAAATTATCGGTAATTCAAAGGCAGCAGCATAACTTTCTTTACTCTTCACACAGTCCCAGTATTCAACGATAGAAAATTCTGTGGCAAGATGGGAAATAGAAGAAAAATTCTGTTGAAGGAGACTGACAGTTCTGTTTTCAGTAATTCTTCAGTGGTAAAATGCTTACTAAGCAGTTAAAGCTGAATTGAAATGTTCTTACATATATTGAAATGCTAACTTAATCTACAGGAAATCACACTCATTGCAGCGTCTTGTTCAGTAATGTGGTGGTTAGTCAGTCTAACACTACGGATGGTCTTTTGATTTTTTAGTTTCTTCTTTCTTATTCCTGGTAACACTTTCTCTGTATTTTTAACTGTAAGTCGATAAAAATAAACTGACCACCATAAGGAAATTGAGCCAACAAAGGCAGTTTGCCTATGGATATGAACTTAATGGAGAAACAACAACAAACGCCCTTAGAAGACCATTAATTTGGACTGAAAAGGCTGAACTATATTTTTAATTGTAGCATTTTTAACTTCTGTGCTGTTACTTTAGGTTGTTTCTCAATGGATTTAAATGGTATGTGATGAATAAAATATTGATTGGTGGTTTCGGATGACAGATGCTTCTAAATCTGAACAAACATAACTAATATGAAATTCAAATTCTGATCAAACAGAAAATTAATATGAATTTCATATTTTCTTGCTTTTAATAAGCACAGATGTCTTGCCAGTGGCTCAGGCTCTGTCAAGCATCACTGCATCACTTTTTGTGGGCTCAGACATAAAGGTATAGAGTTCTTTCTATGTATGTGCCTTGCATGCAGAATCAAACTGGTTGATATTCAAGCATAACTGATGTTGACTTTTTTGAATGGCAGTTGTGGTCCTAATGTAAAAATCCTGAAACCCTTGCTTTTCCAGTACAATATGCATTTAGTAATTTAGGACCAGGAGGGTCCTAGCTCATCAGTGAATCACGTTCCCTGGTCTTGCAGGCAATTTGATCATATAATCCCTTTAACAGACTGCTGCAGCTTTGTGCCTCTTACTGCTTGACAATGGGTAAAAAAGATAAAATTGCTGATACTTCTTTTATCTTCTACCAGGTTACTGAAGATAAACAATGCCCTAGTCTAAATGAATCACAGAATCACAGAATCTTCAGAGCTGGAAGGGACCTCTAGAGATCATCTAGTCCAACTCCCCTGCTAGAGCAGGATTGCCTAGAGCACATTACTCAGGACTGCATCCAGGCGAGTCTTGAAAATCTCCAGAGAAGGGGACTCCACAACCTCCCTGGGCAGCCTGTTCCAGTGCTCTGTCACCCTCACCGTAAAGAAGTTTTTCCGTGTATTTGAACGGAGCTTCCTATGTTCCAACTTGTGCCCATTGCCCTTCGTCCTGTCACTGGGAACCATTGAAAAGAGTCTGGCACCATCCTCCTTCAACCCACCCTTTAGATACTTGTATGCCATAATAAGGTCTCTCCTCAGCCTTCTCTTCTCCAGGCTAAAGAGTCCCAGCTCTCTCAGCCTTTCCTCATAAGGGAGATGCTCTGGTCCCTCAGTCATCTTGGTTGCCCTTCGCTGGACTCGCTCCAGCAGTTCCCTGTCCCTCTTGAACTGGGGAGCCCAAAACTGGACACAGTACTCCAGTTGTGGCCTCACCAGTGCAGAGTAAAGGGGGAGAATGACCTCCTTCGACCTACTGGCCACACTCTTCCCTATGCAGCCCAGGATTCCATTGGCCTTCTTGGCAACAAGGGCACATTGTTGGCTCATGGATAATTTACTGTCTACCAGGACCCCCAGATCCTTCTCCTCAGAACTACTTCCCAGCAGGTCCACCCCTAACCTATACTGGTGCTTAGCATTCTTCCTCCCCAGGTGCAGGACCTTGCACTTGCTTTTGTTGAACCTCATTAGATCCTTCTCTGCCCAGCTCTCCAGCCTGTCCAGATCACGCTGGATGGCAGCACGGCCCTCTGGGGTGTCAGCCACCCCTCCCAGTTTGGTATCATCAGCGAACTTGCTGAGGATATACTCTGTCCCATCATCCAGGTCATTAATGAATATACTGAACAAAATTGGACCAAGTATTGACCCCTGGGGGACACCACTCGTTACAGGCCTCCAACTAGACTCTGTGCAGCTGATCACAACCCTCTGAGTTCTGTCACTCAGCCAGCTCTCGATCCACCTCACTGTCACCTCATCTAGCCCATACTTCCTCAGCTTCCTAATGAGGATGTTATGGGAGACAGTGTCAAAAGCCTTGCTAAAGTCAAGGTAGATGACATCTACGGCTCTCCCCTCATCCAGCCAACCAGTTATAACATCATAGAAAGCTATCAGATTGGTCAAGCATGATTTACCCTTGGTAAATCCATGTTGACCACTTCCAATAACTTCCTGTTCCTCAACGTGTTTGGAGATAACATCCAGAATGAGTCACTCCATTACCTTCCTAGGGACAGAGGTGAGACTAACTGGTCTGTAGTTCCCTGGGTCCTCCTTCTTGCCTTTTTTGAAGACTGGAGTGATGTCAGCCTTCCTCCAGTCCTCAGGCACCTCTCCTGTTCCCCATGACCTTTCAAAGACGATGGAGAGTGGTCTAGCAATAACATCTGCCAGCTGTCTCAGTACTCACGGGTGCATCCTGTCAGGGCCCATGGACTTATGAATGTCCAGATTGGCCAAGTGGTCTCTGACCCGGTCCTCCTCATCTGAGGGAAAATCTTCCTCTCTCCAGACCTTCCCCCTTGCCTCCAGGATATGGGATTCGTGAGACACAGCTTTAGCAGTGAAGACCGAAGAAAAGAAGGCATTCAGTAACTCAGCCTTCTCTGTGTCTTCCACCACTAGGGCACCCGTCTCATTCATCAGTGGGCCTACATTTTCCCTAGTCTTCCTTTTTCTATTGATATACTGAAAGAACCTCTTATTGTCTTTAACTGCAGTGGCCAAGCTGAGTTCAGATTGAGCTTTGTCCTTTCTAATTTTTCCCCCTACATAGCTTTGTTATATCTTGATAATCCTCATAAGTTTCCAGCCCCCTTTTCCAGAGAATGTAAGCTTTCCTTTTTTTCCTGAGGTCCAGCCAAAGCTCTCTATTTAGCCAGGCTGGTTTTCTTCCCCGTCGGCTCATTTTTCGAGACATGGGGATGGCCTTCTCCTGTGCATCTAAGAGCACCTGCTTGAAGTATGACCAGTCTTCCTGGGCACCTTTGCTCTTCAAAACTGCCTCCCAAGGGACACTCTCGACCATGCTCCTAAACAGGCTAAAGTCTGCCCTTTGGAAATCCAAGGTGGCAGTTCTGCTGGCTCCCCGCCTTGCTTCACCAAGAATTGAAAATTCTACCATTTCATGGTCACTGTGCCCAAGACGACCTCCAACCTTTACATCCCCCACAAGACCTTCTCTGTTAACAAACAGTAGGTCCAGTAGGGCACTTCCCCTAGTTGGTTCCTTCACCAGCTGTGTTAGGAAGTTGTTTTCCACACACTCCAGGAACCTCCGGGACTGTTCCCTCTCTGCTGTGTTATATTTCCAGCAGACATCTGGGAAGTTGAAGTCCCCCACAAGAACAAGGGCAAATGATCATGAGACCTCTGCCAGCTGCTTATAGAATACTTCATCAGATTCTACATCCTGATTAGGGGGTCTATAACAAACTCCCATCACGATATCTGCCTTGTTGGCCTTCCCCTTAATTCTTATCCATACACACTCAACACTGTCATTCACACTGTTAAGTTCTAGACATTCATAACTGCCCCTAACATAGAGGGCCACCCCGCCACCTCTCCTTCCTTGCCTATCCCTTCTGAAAAGTTGGTAGCCATCGATTACAGCACTCCACTTGTGTGTGTCTTCCCACCACGTTTCTGTGATGGCAACTATATCATAGTTTCCTTGCTGAACAATGGCCTCCAGCTCCTCCTGTGTATTCCCCATGCTGCGTGCATTAGTGTAGATGCACTTCAGCTGGGCTAACTGTTCTGCTACTTCCTTGGGGGGACAAGCCCTAATTCGCACCTGATCATGCTCGGACACTTCTGTACTTCCCAAATTATCACTACCCCTCATGTCTTTGCTACCACACAAATCACCATCCCCCACCATCACTGAGACAGATTGCAAGACCTTGCTAACACTTTTACCCAGAAGCACTGGTATGCTGCTCCCAGGCACCACTTTTGTAATCCTGGTTTCATCCCCATCCCCCTTCAAACAAAAAATTTCAAAAAAAATGAGGTATCGGTTTAGTGAACAATGAAGTATATGAACACAAGAATTGCCATGTAGGTCAAAATATTGTGTGTCTTGTCCTGTGTCCTAGGTTTGCCAATGTCCTATTCCAGACTGAGGTTTAAGAAGCTCTTTTCTGAATCATTGCACAGTGTCCTTCCTCTGGGGGAGGCATTTTTGTACTGGCTGTCAGTGAGAAATCCACACAAACTCCTGCTATATAACTTGTGTGTTCATCCTGTTTATATAAACATTTAAGTTTTGGTTTTAGTGCCTTATAGTGATGAGTTTCAGAGGTTAACCTGACAATTTTTATATTTTAAATATTTCTGCCTTTTACCTTTACTACTTCACTGAGTAAAGGTATACCAAACCCTGACTGACTGTGGCTATACCATTGATTATTTCATATATCTCCATCATATGTCTTCTTGTTGGCATCTTGCTGAAGCACTTAGTTTCCTCCATTATCTTTGAAAACAAGATGCCCAGAACTAAATGCACTATTTCAGCTGAAGGCATACTAATGACTAGAATAAAATGGCATGCTAACATTATTTTTATTCTCTTCTGTATTGTTCTGTTATAACCTGCTGGGGTTGTTCAGCCTGGAGAAGAGAAGGCTCCAGGGAGATCTTATAGCAGCCTTCCAGTACCTGAAGGGGGCCTACAGGAAGGCTGGGGAGGGGCTATTTGCAAGGGCATGTAGCGATAGGACAAGGGGCAGTGGTTTTAAATTAGAGCAGGGTAGGTTTAGATTAGACATTAGGAAGAAGTTCTTTACAATGAGGGTGGTGAGACACTGGAACAGGTTGCCCAGAGAGGTGGTGGAGGCCCCATCCCTGAAGACATTCAAGGCCAGGCTTGATGAGACTCTGAGCAACCTGATCTAGTTAAAGATGTCCCTGCTAGCTGCAGGGGGGTTGGACTAGATGACCTTTAAAGGTCCCTTCCAACCCAACATATTCTATGATTCTATCATTCCATTGCAGAAAATAAGGCTGAGGATCTCAAGAAATCTTTTGCCCTCCTTCTCCCATAATCCTAACACATTGTTTGCTTCTTTATTTGCAATTGTGTGTTGATCAGAAGCTTTTGTATTCAGTCTGTTTACAGTAGTGCTCCTGTCTCTTTCCTGAAAGGTTCTAATTAATATGGAATTTATCAGTGTCTAAATAATTCAGACAAGATTAATTTATAGTGAACTATGTCTGGATTAAAATCCTCATGTGTTGGATTGCTGAGTGGACTGGTGAAAGCATACACTGCCTTTCAGTTCTGGGGCAGTTCGATATGGTAATGACCAAAAATTCCCACCAACATGGATGGAGTTTGTGGTGATATCATCTTGGCACTTTTTTTCATAATCGGTGTATTTTTAGGAAATCTTCACCAAGAGGCCAAGGCTAGCATGAAATAGAGCCTGTACAGGTGTCTCTGAGAGGTGTGCCAGAGTGAAAAAGCTGCCACTGCTGCTCACTCTGCATTATTAATTCTAAAAAGATGCTAGGGAAGGGCAGATAAGTGGGTTTTTTTGCCCGTCAGGAACTTAAATAATATTTCTGCCCTCCCCAAAGTGATGTCATGAGTGTCTTTTGCTCCTTGGGTCAATGAGTCAGACAACTATGTTATATCATTCCTTTAATAACCTAACCAAACTTAGCCTAAACATGTGCTGGTGACTGTGGCCATGGCCAAAGGATCCAGCAGTAATAATACATTCTGATTAGGAGGCACCTATGCCTGAGGATTGTAGCTTCATTAGCTGTAATTAGCATGAATATGCAACAAGCTGAAATATGCACAGGATGAGTAAAATCTGAAGAAACTTAACATTTACATCCCATTGCCTCAAAACACTTAAAATGGTCCATAAATATATGTCTGTACAGGAGCAATACAGCATACAGCCTATCGCCTGGTTGAGTCCTGACATGCATATAGATATGGAAATCTCATTTCATTACAAGAGTGTATATGGTGTATTCAAAGAGTGAAACATACACAACACACTGGGTACATGCATTATCAATATATGAGCAGTTACCTATCATTTTAGATTGATACAGATAGAAGATATGTAGTAGTTTGATATATCTGTATATCTGTACAGATACACAGATCTGTACAGATTGATATATCTGTATTATAATATATCCGTACCGGTACACATGTATTAGATGCAGGAATAAAATAAATATCTTTTCCTAGTATGTGTCTGAAGTCTTATTAATTGCACAAATTAGACAGCACAATGTGTGATGGAAAAGCAGTTTATTCCTTCCAGAAATTTCAAGTGCAAAGCAATGAAAAATCTGGGGGTTTATTACATATTTTCTGTTATTATAAAAGCGTCTTCACCTATTGCATGAGGTAACCCGTCATGACAAGTCTTACTTATCATGACAAGTCATCAACTATATTACTTACAAGTTCAGCATTCATCCCCAGTGTTCTCTCCTTATAGTAACGGTCCATGCAAGACTCATCCTAGACATATGGCATTAGAAAAATATTACTCTGTCTCAGAACTGGAGTTGTTCAGAACTCTGCCACTGATCACCATATAGTAATGTCTGTCTCATTTGGAGGACCTGAAGAGGACCAGGGCTTTTCTGTGTTTAATGTTGTGTAGGACTGGTAGGAAAGTGTCTGGCTTCTACAGCCTAAGGTTGAAGTTGCCAAGGGACAAATGGAGAAGCATATAAATATCCAAAACAAATGACCACTAGATGTGTAGAGTACACACATGCATGTATCAGGGCACACATTTTTGCTAGTTAAGTAGAGAAACCAACCATTTAGTTTGGTTACATTTTGACTCGTTACTTCTGGGCATCATAGCAGAAGTGGGTAATGATAAAAAGGGGATGATCCAGGTGGGAGTTTAAATCTTTGTGTCTGATAGACAAATTCTAGAATTGTAAAACACTCTTATTGAAAGAGACCTCCAGAGGTTATCAGTGTCGTTCCCTTGTCCCTGTCTTCTCTGGTTTTGAATCCACAGAGGGACCTGGCTATATTGACAGTCCTCATACAAATTGAGATTCGTTCTTTCAATGCTCTTAATTTCATGTACTCTGTTCATCTTAATCATGTGAAGCACAGGTGCCCAAAATGGTAATTTTTCATGATGCTGAAAGATTGATTTAGCATACTGAATGAGCAAAATGCAGCTCTTTCTCTGTTTCTCCTGCTCCTTGCATTATTTCTGTAGCTGGTGTGGTATCAACCAGCTATTATGGTTTTGTCTTGATTTTTATGAGTTCATCTTTAGATTGCTGTAGCCACAGTTTCTAGTGATATATTTAAAAATTCTAATTCAGTCTTGCTACTGCTCAATAGGTCTGCAAACTGTCAAATTGATCATAGCATTCTCATCACTCAGCAGTCTTCTGCATAAGACCAACATGTTGCAGCACTTGAGCAGCTTTCATCTTTTCAAACTACTTGTTTCTGCTTATATACATTCTGCATGGAACTCAGAATTTATCAGTGATTTTACAAGGAGGAAATAAAATCTCGGGAGAAATTTATTTTCATTTCTGTTTTGTTTATTATGTCTTCTGTTGTCATTATAAAATACAGAATCTACTATTCCTTATATTGAGGAACAGGGATTTAAAAATAATGTTCATCTGAAGTTTATAGGACAAGTTTCTGAGGCTTTTTCAATTTTAAATGCATTTTCATTTTTTTGGTGAGATTTGAGTTACTTATTACA
The DNA here is from genome assembly GCF_963924245.1 of Chroicocephalus ridibundus. NCBI lineage: Eukaryota > Metazoa > Chordata > Aves > Charadriiformes > Laridae > Chroicocephalus > Chroicocephalus ridibundus. The sequence continues at coordinate 54,894,548 of NC_086288.1, read as the reverse complement.
TTCCTCCTTTCCTTATCATGGAGTGTGAGGTTCTCAAGGTGTTATGGAGCTGTATTTCCACTTTTTTTCCTACATGGACCTAGTGTAACTCCGGTAAAGTTGCTTTTGATTTCAGTAGCTACCATTGCTATGAGAATTGTCTCTCTGATTTTGAAACTGCTGAAAATGCATTGCTTTTATTCAGATATTTGAAAGGACAACAGAATGCTATAGACCTAAGAAGAAAGCCAGTACCAGATGCAGCCATAATGTGAAAGAAGGGATGTTGCTGGATGACTGCTTTTGTGTCATCTGACTATATCACATGCTCCTCTTGGTCCACTGCTTTTCCCTTGCCTACAGTAGTGGATCTACCTTTGTGAAGTGTAGAGAGAGAGAAAGGAGTCAAGTACCATGCCTTGACTTTCCTCCACAATCAGTCTCACAGTGACAAGAAGCTCCTTGCTTTAGGGTCAGATGCTGAGCTATTAGGAATATTCTGTGCCTGCCCCTCCCCCCCCTTTTTTTTTCTGCAGCTCTCTGTATTCTATTTTTCTAGACAATGGTGTGTTGTTGTGGATGGATGTACCACTTGTGGTTTAAGCTTTCTTTAACCTCAGAGCAGCATAAAGAAATTTGTTGGAGTCATTTAGTGACAATAAATAGTTACAGCCTGCTTTCCTAGGGAAATGACACAGCCAGGTCTGGTTTTGCCAATAGTGATGTTTACATCACCTGAATTTGAAATGGAGTAGAGCTATCAGAAGTAGTACATTCCTGCATGTTTTGTGAAAACTGGTTGGCTGGTGAAGGAGGTGTAACCTGTTAGTGTTGGAATACCTTTGATTCAAAGGTGTTCAGGCATCAGTGTCAATCCATCTTGAGTAGTAGGTTTTCCTAATGCTAGTAATTGTATAACTACATATTTTAAAACAGGGGGACTCACTAAAGGGTGGTTTATTTTGATTGTAATTTATCATTGGAAGGCTGTGTCTGGGGATAACTGTATTCTCTGTCACTTTTTCCTTAATTACTTTTTTCTAAACTGAATAGCCTTTTGAATACAGCTTCTAAATATGGCACAAGAAATAATTGGTGAAATTGTAAAGGACCTTAATGGCCTTAAAAACTATTGAAAATTCTAATTCTAATTTATTTATTCGTAAATTAGAGTTTCTATTGCAGGAGCTCAAGGCAGATGTCTCAGGCTCCCTGAGAATCCTGTGCTTATCACCTCTGCATAATTTAAGAGCAGATATAGCACTTAGATATTTATGTTTGATCCATTTTTCAAACTCACAGAAATTGGGTACATCATGATGCTTTCAGAATGTAAATATTTAATACAGACTTCTTCCAGGAGATGGAACCATATTGATCCTGTGTTCTTAATCTTTACAACTTTGTCATTTGTCTGACTGAAATTTGAAAGCTATCCTTTGTGTTTTTTAGAGTTCTCTTTCCGTTTATGCTGAACGACTTGACTAAACTCCAGATCACTAGGACTGTAATTTATGTAACTCAGTTTTTCAGCCTCTATCTCCTCGTTGAAACACTGTGTGGTTTGTTTCATTACTGAAATAGACTGCACTCCATAAATTACTTTTCAGTCTTTCAACAGGTAAGCTAAGGCTCTAAGTGTGAATGAAGGGAAAAATTCTGAACTTCATACACAGAAGCTGTAATTCAAACAACAAAGCAGATGTATTTCAGTAGGAGTAAAATCAAAGCTTCCAAGACTTTTTCTATTTTGAGATTGTAAGTTAGGATAATAAAAGCTTCAGTAATAAGGATCGATTAAATGAAGTCATATTCAGACCGTAAGTAACAGAACATTCACCTCCACTCTAATGAGAGGGCACTTGGTTTTAGCAGAACGTCGTTTCTTTCTATGAAATGAATTATGTATGTTTTCCATGGTTTAGATCTAGGATTTTTAATAAGTAGCAACTACACCTTACTTCTATTCATGTGGGTATTAATTATATGGTAGAGACCATAATTACTGGTATTATCAATTGGTGATAAGACTTTGCCCAAATCAATCTGGAGCAGACTTTGCACCTTTCTATAAAGCAAAAGAGCAGGTAGGGACTGTGTGATATTTTGGAAGAGTAGGCAATATAGAGAAGATCGGTGTGTAGCAAAAACTCTAAAACTGAAGTTGTTGCCCTGCACGGGGCTAGAATTGATTGTTCAGAAGCTAATAGTTTGCAGGTCCTTTTCCCAGGTGAGTATTACTAGAAGTTTACCATCACTATGCACTAGGAAGAGTACAATACATTTTAACCAGAATCATTGCTGAAAATGTCCAGTAACTAATAGTAATCTATCCAACAGATACAGACTTTCTTTCTGCAGTTCTGTTTTTGCCATTATGTCTTTAATCCTATTTGTCCAGGACACATACTCCAGTTTACCCTCACAATTTCTGAGACACTGAATCATTTCATTTCCCTAAATCCCTCTGTGACTAGATGATGAATTCTTGCAACTCAGTAATGCTGCACCATGTCCCTCCCTGAAGCAACATATCCAATAAGAGGGAGACTTTAAGTAACCTTGGTGCTTTTGCACCAAGTTTCTTGTGACCCAGATGTTCATGTGGCTGACTTGGGTAAGGTCTTGCAAAAGTGAATTCTTTTTCATGAAAGTAATGGGAATAGGACATAATTCTGGTAGTTATCTGGCTAGTTTGATAATGTCGCCTGAAAGCAGTGGAAAATGACATGTAAATAATTGAATTGCACATGCCTGTGTTGTTACTTTGTTGTTATTACTCCATATCTGAGTGTAGCTTCATAGAGATAGAAAGCTGTGCTTGCTGCTGCTCTCTGCTTTTATAGTTAAGCTACTTTGCATTTAAAAAGTTAAAACGGTGATAGAGCAAGGAGATATAAATAGAACACTGTCTCTCAATATCCAGTAACAGATGTTTGGGGAAAAATAAAAGAAACAGGGCAAATACTGAATAATCTTTCCCTGGTGCCATCCAACCTTTCCGTAAATGGTAACTTGGGGACTTTCAGACCTGGATGTTTCATCTGTACCATGATGCTCAAAAGCCTTCATGTGCTATTACCTCTCTCTAATGCCTCTTTTACTTCTGGCTTCCACAACATCTCATGTGGAATTTAATTATGTTAAAAAGTGTTTCATTTTGTGTGGTTTAGAACTGCTTGATTCACGAGCTACTTTCTCCCTACCAATTATTTCATAGAACTATACTGTGCTCCTCTTCAGTCATCATTCATCCAAGCTCAAGAGTCTGACTAGCCTCTTCTCATATAGATGTTGCTCATAACTTCCAGTCATCATTGTTGCACATTTCCTTCTCCGGGTTCTGTTACATTCTTTCTGAGATGGGAAGATCAGCACTCCACACAGCATTTAAAGAGCAGGCACACCATATGTATATACAACAGTGAAAACTGTCTTTGCACCTATTTTAGCAATTTCTTTGCTATAAAATGTGGCCATTCTAGGGAAAAAGAATGTTTCAGTACCTTGTCATGACATTTACAAGGTCTTTACAGGGCATTTGCATTACAGTGTGCTGTGCAGTTCATCCAGGAAGACCTTACCCCTTTGATCTCTTCTAATGCACCCTTTCCTAGTCTAAAAGGGTTTCAGAGCTCACCAATGGCCATGTTCTCTTCACTGGATATGACTGGCTGTGGAGCAGATACTTCGTTGACCAGTACTTACTTTAGACCTTTCATTTCTGAGCCTCACAAACAGCTACTGCTGGCTGCTTGCTTGGTGTAACTCTTGATCCCCATGTTAAGTACGCAAAGGTGCTTCACACCTTCTACATGCCAGTAGTCTCTCCTTCTCCATTGCTTTGTTTATCTGGCTCTTCCTCCTACTGCTTCCCCGTGCATGGAGTGTCATGTTCTTCCTTTGTTATCTGCTCCCCTTTCAGGGTCTTCCACTTCTACATTACTTTGCTTGCATTATTTTTCCTCTTCTCATCTTGTTTTAGAAATCAATGGTGAAGCATTTAATGTGATGGGAGATTGGAGATCTGTGGCCCATTTTGTCAAGTAGCATACAAACTTGATAGAAAAGATAATCTTAGTTTATAAGAGCTTACCATGTAAATTAAAGGTAACAGGGGGCTATGACAAGGGAAATGGAGCAGAGCAGTGAACTGTGAAAACTAGAGGTAGTCACAATAGCACTAAAAGTACACATAGGTCCAAGTCTAACCTGGAGACGTATAGTACTGAAATGTGGTGTGGAAGCAATAGTCCTTGTGTGTTTTTAATAGGCAGAATCAAACCTTTGGTTCAGATACTACTATGCACTAAGGTAAGAAAGTGTTAAAACTGAGACAGTATTTTCTGGTGCCTCAGACCCCTGTTCAAGTGAAGACTAAAAAGTCTCTGCTGCTACAGTACTAAAAAATGATAAATAAACACACTAAATAAAAACACCAAATACACTCTAAGGTTAATAACAAGCACTCCCTATCATAGTGTTGTATGCATGGTTTTATGCACAGGAACTCTTTTGTATCCAGGATGTGATAAAAAGTTATTATTGATAGATGCATAGTCTGCTTAAGAAAAGCTACAAAATATTCCACTCCTAACAAACTTTTACCTAAGATATACTTTTTTTCCTTATAATTGTTTATAGTGTCTTAATGTGTTATCTTAGACCTGTATGTACAACATGTAAGGGGTTTTGAGAATAATAAATGGAAGTTGCTATAGAAATAATACAAGAGTACTTAAGAATGACTTTTAAATGGTTCGTTGAAGTAGATACTGGAACGGCAATCTAAATTCTATCAGACAAGGTAATGGAGGGTAAAGAAACTGGCAAGCAGAGTGACTGGAAAACTAAGTGACAATATAAGCTTAAAGCATAGAAAAGCTTTGAGAAACTCTATGCAAATGGGCCAGGAAACTAACATGTACGTGAAGGACTGAAGCTTGAAAGGAGTAAAAGAAATATCTGGTTGAAAAGGGGTCAAGGAAGAGCTGAGCCAAAGGTGTTACTGAGTGCTTTTGCTCTGGATGTATGGCATCCATGCAGCCTAGGGCTAAATTCCCACTTGTGGTGTTTTGATTTAAAATAAACCTCTGTAGACATGGAAACTCAGGTAATTGGCAAAACTGCTCAGGTGCCATATTTCTGTCTAAGCTATTTTACACACAAATATTTGCACATTGGCCTGATAGCTACTAGTAGCTACTATTTTGGCTGATAACGCTGGATATCTAGCAGCCAATCACAAATGTATGAATCCTCCATATTAAGCCTGGAAGAAAATCCTGCCTTGAAAAGGGGAACACATCTTCAAGAAATCCATGGGAATACAACCTGGGGGGGAAACATTCATAGCTGGTTAATTCTAGTTTGAATGTGTTTAGTCTAAAGTGTTCTGACAATGGAGTGCTTACTGATAGTTATTTGAGAAATACATAGTAAAAATAGCAGAGGCAATTTCAGTTTTCCTAGGGAACAATCACGAAGAAAGTTGTTCCCAGTACTTTTCTAGAACTAGACAAGTGTTCACAGGTTTCTTTAGCAAGAATAAGTGCTCTAAAAAGAAAGCTTATCACCACAGTTCAGCCACATGACAAAGCATCCTGAGCGAATTAGTATATCACATACGTATCACAGGGGAATCCTGTCGCGGTTTTACAGATTTGGTGTGCATTGATGATCAGGCTGCTGTTGAATACAGTAAAACAGCAGATGCTGTGTTGAAATTTTGATTAAGGAGAAGACCGTTTTTAAGTATCTCAGCCAACATGGTTCCGTGAGGATTTGGAAGGAAGGATGTTCAGACAACATGGCAGGTGAATGCCTTTTCTGTACTGGTCTATAATGAAGCCTAGGCTTCTCAACACATGTGGTGTTTGGAACAATTGACTCTGTTGACTTCAAAAGGGGTAAGAATTTAATGTAATTTGCTCTGTTTTTAGCCAATTGGATAGTGCCACACCCTATTTAGTTTTGATTAGTTTAGTCAATGCGCAGGATTAGTAAATGTTAAATATTAATGTTAATCATACAGCAGTGCCACATACAGGCTGTCAACATTCTCATCTTTAGCCAGAAGTGCAGGTGTGCAAATGAGGAATGTTTTGGCTTTAAAACCCAAACCTTTCTGCCTCTCACACCTGCACGTGTTTGGAAAATGAATGTAGCCAACAAAAGCTCTTCTAAAGTATTATTGTCCAAGGATTCCCTATGCAAACACTTGTGAGACATGCACACATATATAAAAGAAGGAGATGCTATTCCAAGAAGTGTAAAGCATGCTTATTGCATGGAAGTTGATGTGGTCTAGCCATGCTCATCAGAACAGCAGCTTGTAGGAGGTATTTGATTACCTGCAGAGTCAGTCTCTGTCTCAGTTGACTGGTACATGATTATCTAAAAAGCCTCATCTTGCTACCTCTGAAGTCAATGACAGTCTCCTCATCTTCTTGTCATTAGTGGGTCATCTGTTGGGAATATTTCATTAGATTGTAGTTCACATACATGAGCTCCCCAATAAAATCTTTGTAAATATCGCCTTTCTTCTTTGTTTGTTTTAAGGGACAAGCTTAAACATTTTCACTTGCCTTCTGCATTTTTTTTTGCTATTATGTTTTTTTGTTTATTGTAGGGTTGTATTTTTTTTAACACTCAAAATTACAGGATCAAAATAACTACAGGAGTAAGTGGTATGTTACTCTACTGATTTCAGTGAAGTTATAAATGCATAGTTTATAATCTTCATGGCAAAATCCGGCAAAATGCAAAGTTTGGTTTTAATAATCTCAGTTTTTGTAAGAAAATGTACTTTGAACACTGCTTGTTGCATTGTATTTTGAAGATGTTAGTTCAGAATGAAATAGGAATTTGGTAAAGTGTATTTGTGAAAAGAATCAGTCACACATGGGATAATATTCCCTGGAAATTGTACAGACCCTCATGAAATCTCTGTTGCTGAAAAGCAAGGTCCTCTTATAGTACAGGATATACAGATGCCTAATATGTATCTTCTGGAGGTCAAGGAGGAGATAAGAAGATCAGAAGTGATATGGAACATTCACAATCAATAAACCTTTTATGAAGAGAAGTTGGATCCTGCCTTCCCCTCCAGGGACCTCCCTAAGGAAAAAGCAAGTGTGGGTGTGAATCTCTTCCTGGTGTCCAGTAAGACAAGTGATTCAGGAAGGAGTTAGTGCAGTTACTGGTAGAGTTTCAGCTGTGTCAGTTAGCCTAAGCACAGCAACCTTGGTAACATAGCCGAGGAAAGCACAACTGAACTTATTTAGAGCTAGTTTGATTATCTCTTTTAACAGGAGATGTGAATCTGGCTTAATGTGTAAAACTTGAGGAAGCCATAGTTGAAGATAATGATGGGGAATACTGGCAGAACTATTCAAAGTGAATAAATATCACGAAGGGAAAGAATTAAACTTTTTGGAGAGATTGAAAGGATATCTAACTAGAAATAATGGAACTGAGTCAAAACAAAACTGTTAGGATACGTGTGTCATTTGCATTGTGGCTCTAATGGAGTCACATTTTCTTACATTTGAGCTCATTTAAGGCATACATCCGCTTAAAAAGATCACTGTAGGCTTGGCTTGTGTGGTAGTAAGTCTATCTAAGGTTCAAAACCAACATTTATAATAGGAGAAGAAATAAGTGAATGGCAGTAGCTGTTAAGACATGATTAAATTTGGTGTATATGTCACCGGTGAATGGCTAGAGGCTACTTTTATTCTCTGGTAAGTGTTTGGTGACCAGAACTAGCAGCTGTATTGCTGTGGCATTGCATGAGCTCTCCTAGATTAGCATCCTCTGTATAACCCACGCACAGAAATACCCTTTAATTTGGCTGGTCTGTTGACCTAATAGTATTCCTGGAATCCAAGTATCTCTAAGGTTTCAGCCCTGCAAGACCTACAAACCTCAGATTACTAAATGGCTACTCCTTTTAACTGTGCTGCAAATGGGTTTCCAACCTAGGTTAGGGGTCACAGCATGAATAAGACTTCAGGGTAAACTGGAAATAAAAAGCCCAGATGACAAATTAGATAGCTTACATTGGGGCATCATTAGTATGAGAAATACTGCTATGAAGTCAATCCTTCTCCTTTGAAATGCTAATGCTTAGTGAATGCAATGGACACGGAGTTGGGATTTTCTCCATATTTCACTTTTTAAAAATGCACAAAAATGTTTCAAGAGTTGCAAAGGATGATTCCTAGTGAAATCAGTGCGTCCACTTGCATGACTGAAGTTAAACATGTGCTCAAGGTCTCTGCTGATTTGTGAGCCTTGGCATAGGACCTTCTTTTATTGGTCTTTTTTGTCTTTGCAAAGTCAGTAATGTATTCAACGTATTTTCTATAATTTACAACCCAACAGTGATAAGCAGTGTATCGAATGTTGCTGTAGTGACTAATGAAGTTCAGGGGCCACGTGCTTCCACAGCTTTATGCAGAATTAGGCTGGTTTTGGAGATGGAGGGAGACTCAGCCAATATGAAAAAAGATTAAGTATGCACCCTATTCACAGTAATACTCATATCCGTAGGAATAACTACTAATACAGCTAAGGTGGAAAACCTAGAAAATGAAGGTTCTTTGAAAATTGAGTGGTAGAAATAAACTGAGGATGAGAAAAATTCTATATCAAGCCAGCTACAACTGAATATCTTCACTAATATTTTTTTCTGCTGACACCAGAGATCCCATGAGAAGTCTTCTTTTTTTTTTTTTTCTTCCTAAAACAGAAGATTTGTGTCCTGTGATGCAGTTCTAGCAAGCTAAAACTACAAGAGCACTGCTGGAAAATTGCAGGAACAATGATTTATTCCTGGGTTGAAAGCTGAACAAGGGAAAACACATAAACACTGCACTATAGGCACAAAGGGTGATTATTTTTGCCACATGAAACAGTTTTAAAATTCATGGGAAAAAGTAATTTTTAACAGTATGCTGTAGGAGGTTTAGGTCTTATAAAAATAGCTATGGACGGTATGTTTTTTTTTCAGACTGCTATCTGCTCTACCATTCAGGTATTTTTAATGGCTTTTCTTTAATAAGAGTTAGAGTAGTTATGTTTATTGATGGATGGATTTATATGATTACAGCAGACTAAAATTGCAGAATCTTTACAATAGCAGAAACAAATCTGCAGCCTTACTGTATTTTTCTTGAGCAAGTTGTCTTGGGATCAAAGATCTGATCATTCTATTTGATTGATCCCCCCACACCCACCCACCCCCAGTTGTATTTATTTTAAGTATTTTGGTGGATAAATGTACTACTTTTCTGGCTGCTACACTCTGAATCATATGTGAAATTAAAGTGAAGTATGGGAATTTAGCAGTAGGTTTGTCACTAAAATATATGTAAAAGCCTCTGTTTCTTTGTCAGTTTTTACAGTTTAGGTGATGCAAACTCAGATCCCATATGCTCTTTCATGAGTCCTAAGCAGATTTGGTTTTTTAGGTGTTTCTAACATCTGTTTTTCCCAGATTTCTTGTTCCACCTTCTGTAGATCAGGGATACAGAATTACCAACTATAGATAGAAAAAAAATAAAAATCCTAGTGTCCTGGTTTAAGATCCTTTTTTCTTAAAAATTATTTCCCAAGTATCATTTCAAAACCAGAAGAAATCAGCTCAGGTCCTGTAATGTAATAACCACTAAAAGCTTTTGTAAGTTTAGTCAGGCAGGAGAAGATGGTGAGAAAATCATGCTAGACCTTTCTGACACAGCACTGCAAAACAAAAGCACAAAAGTTGAAAAATCATGAGAATGTCTTAAAGAATGTGACATTAAAATGAAGTTCTTGACTCCACTTTCTTTGTCTTCCAATATCCTGAGTCTAGAGGATTAATTTATTCACTGTTTTTGCTTTTTGAAAACGTGAGGACTATCAATCACACTTCCTAAATGCCAACACTGAGATTTTTATGCAGTCTCCTGAGTCCAACAGATGAAGCTCTAAGAAAAATATTCTGAATCTATAAGCTGCTGTATAAGCTTTATACATTGTTTCCTACGGATACACATTTGCTCTTATTTACCTCTCACACAGTACTTATTCCCAGTTTCCAATGAATGATATAGCAGGCATATGGAAAAAAACTTCCCTGCTTTTTGATAATCCCAAAGAAAATTGAAACAGCCGCTCATGCCAGATTTCTAAAGGCAAATTCATTTTCTAGAGCATTTGGGCTCTTAGCTCCCATTGATCTTTGTAGAAGTTGGGGGCCAAGAGCACTGAAAATGCCTACCTGCATCTTTACAGATTTAGGCTCTTTCAAGACTCTGGATCAAAGGGAACTTCAGGGTAGGCTGTGATTGTTTGGAATTGGTGAGAAAATATTGCATAGGAAAGAAAAAAAGAGAAATGCTTTTCTTTTGGATATTTTTTCATCCTGTGTGTTTATAAGAGGTACTGATAATGGAATTTGTAGAGGGCTGTTCAAAACAGTTTGATATTTATCCACCAGTTTGGTCTTTTTCAAGTTAGTTAGGTCATCCTATATTCATATGACAATACTAAAAAGTACCTTTTCTTTGGGAAAAGTAGTACATTGTCTTGATACAAGTAATCTGGCTTGGCGCATAAAACAAGACTTAAAAATATTACAAAATATGGGGCTTTTTTTTGTTTTACTCGCTCAAATGCAGAGCAAGAATTATTTAAAATAAATTAATGTTTAAATGTAGAAATACAATTGATAAAGGGAACCTTGGAAACTGTGAAGTCCTTTGTATTTCTCCAGCTTGTGATTCCAGCGCCCTCCAGCCTTTTACTTACACAAAACATCTGCCTTCAGCTGTTCCATTTTTCAGGAACAATAGCTTGTAGGAGAAGAATTGGTGCCAGTTGTCTTTTATGTTTCTGTTACTTTAATTTTCACTATTACCCATACAGCTTTTTTTGAAAATGGGCTTCTCTAGAATGTGTGATAGTCAGGTTCCCTGGCATCACACAGTACACATTTTTCACAGTGCTACATTGCTTTCAGTAACTTTCTTTTTTGGGGAAAGGGGAGGAAGACTTATCTTTATCCATTCATCGAGACCATGCAAATCTATATTGCAAACAAACACGGAAAAAAAAATTACATAAAAAAGAATAAGCCAACTCAGAAAAAAATACTACCTAAACCAAATTCCTGTACTATTCTGTTAATTATTTAAAGCATCTCTTCCTGAATGTTGTTACTTTAGGTAAATCTATTACACATATTGAAAACAGTGTGGTCTTCTATGATGTTTTAGTTAAGTATGTCTTCTATACAAAAATCTCTCATTTTTGTTGGTTTGGCTTTGAACCAGACACTGCTATATCTGCAGACCTTGGCCATGAGAAAAAATTTAGCAAACTCACTGGAAAACTTACAGCAAAATCCTCCCCCACCCCTTCAAATAGGCACCCAACCACACAGTACCCAGTCCCACACCAACTTAAGCTTTTATGTTTGCAATAGAAAGGATTTGCTCTGTTGGTCAAAATGTATTAACCATAAATTGGAGCCTTCTCCCATCTGCATTCCTCACTAAGCTTTTTCCATGAAGAGTTTGAGAGGACTGAGGTAGCTGTAAACATGTCATACTGACTTCCCACTAAACGTTTACCAGATGGGAAGATCTCCTATTAGAAAAATGGTGCCTTCAGGGATCTGTTGCAAAAGACCAAAAGACTAATTTAGAATGGATTGGTTTTAGTTGAGCTTAACATTTATTTATTTTTCTGATACCATTTTCTCAGAACTGCAACTATATTAGCAAACTGATTAATAAATGACACTGATAAAAATACTGGTAAGATTAGATCACAATGTAAGTGGTTGGTAAGACACTAACAGTATTTAAAATAAAAGGAACTGCATATCCATACCTATATGAAGCTGAATGTAAACCTGAGAATTAGATCCTTCACACCACATTTTACTTACGTAAATACCCAAACCTTTCCCAGCTTTCCATATTTTCTCAAATTAGCTTCATGCAATTTTAGGACAGAAAAAGCACGAATGCAAAGCTATTCTGTGAAAAACAAACTCCCCTAGTCTAGCCAGCCACATAAAAGAAAAAGCTCTTCTTGTTTTGTGGTAAACTCTTAAAGTGTAGACAATTAAGCCAACTCTCTCATGTTTTCAGAACTCTCCCCATTGATTGTTGGTGAGAAATTATGAGGGCTGAAGGCAGATAATCTTATAATAGCCACCACAACATTATGCTTCACCATATGCTTTCTATTTCAGACTAAGCCCCTGTTTCAGACTTTGTGGCATAACAAATTTATACAGGTTAGTTTATTTTTTTTTTCTGATTGATAGAAGATAAAACTTAGAGGCTCAAGGCAGCTTGTATTTCTTGTCAGCCTGTTTTATGAGTGACAGTAATTTTACAACTTTTTTCCTCTTTCATTTTATGAGCTAGAACTAGAGAAAAATATACTGTATATTTACCTACTTACTAGTAAAAATCCTGCAAGGTGCTGAGCTGTTCAGTTACTTTCATTGAATTAAATGAGAGCTGGAGATGCTCAAAGGATGAGGTTTCTAGACAACCTCTGACTTCTTGTTTATGGGCTACTGGCCTATATAAAGGTGGGTTGTTGCATCAGTTTTCTCTGCATACATGCTGTTTGCTAACTTGATATTGATATTGATTAGAAGCTATTTAGTTTTCCCTCAAATCATTTACAGCTCTTCCAGATTTTTTCTAATATGTCAGTTAGAATACTCATACCTGAACACAGCACTCCTTAATAATCATAGATAATACATTATGCTGAAATCCACTCTTTTTTATGTTGTTCAAATTTGAATAGGGTAATTGAACGTGTACTTTGTAGCTTAGTCAGTCTTTCATGGAACAAAGGCAGCTACTCACTTTTTCGACTTCAGAACTGCCCACAGAAGTAGAGTTTTGTTTTTCTACTGACAAGTGTTGCTTCCTATTAATTAGGCTTTCTTCTGTGGGCATCTGGGCTAGCTGCTGACAGCAGTGTATCAGTGAATTAATGTGAACAAAACAATCTGACATCTGCTTGATTGTTTATTCTCTCAAATGGAACAACTATTGAGAAAAGTGTTAAGACACCTAGATTTATTGAATAGAAAGATTTTTTTTTTGGTAATTGTAGTAATACAAACAGAAATTATTTTGGATCCCGAGCGGCCTAGCTAAATAAAAAACTGCTGTTTGGCATAAGGGAAATCAGGGTATGGCATTGTGTATAATAATTTGCATTTAACACAGAAGACAGTATTTGCTTTTTGTTAATTGGGTAATAAGGCAATAAAGCTTTGCCATTTATTAATTTGTTAGTTTAGAATGTGGTCAGAGTGAGTAATAAGGCTATTTTGGAGTCAAGCATTTTGATAAGACGTGTGAGATTAAATTGTTTTCATGCATGAGCATTTTGTCTAAAACCCTGCAGGTCACTGTGTTCTTAATGATGTTAGTAACACAAACACAATGTAAATAGTAATCGGTTTGCATCTAATTAATAGAACAAGGTATCCTAAATGCATCCTGATACATTAATTTAAATCAACCTTTAAAAGATGTAAACAATCTATAAGGAGCATGCTTAAACAGGTAATTCTTTTGTGATTTTCTACCATGTTGTGCATCTGTGGTTATCTTGCATTATCAATTTAAGAAAGCTGTGAGTATGAACATATAACAAACAGTTATCAATATTTTTATTTGCAAGAGTACTTCTTACGTCCAGTAGCAAAAGAAGTATTATTATTGTATCTTGGTTTCTGCTCAAGCAGAACATGCGGCTTTCTGTAATACTTGTGTTTGATCAGAAATGAACACGGTAAAAATAAAGTGGGTTAATTGAAGACTTTTTAATCTTAATCTAATCTGACAGTCAATAAAAATGTGCGTAGACTTTATTAGTATAGCACTAATAATTCTGCCATTAGCAGAAAGAAACTTGCTTTGGATTTACAACGCACTAATTCACTAATTCTTTTTCAAGCTTTTTCTATTTCTGTTTTGGGACTAGAGGAGCTCAGAGGTGTCTGACACTAGGTTATTTGTCTTTTTGTCTGCCTGTGCGTATTTGCTGAGCCAGAGTTTATAGGAAACATAAAAGGTGACAGAAATTTAGGGAAGCCTCTTTGTTTTAGGAATCCTTAAACTCAGTCTAAACTAGCTTTTTGGCAACCTTTAAGAAGCTCCAGTTAAAGAGGCTTTGAAACTGGGAAAGCGCTTTGCTCTTCAGAGTTGGTCTCTTATACTGCTTAGCTCACTTGGGCTTTCTAGACAAAATTATACACACTGGTCTGTAAATTAGCTTCCTCCTTTATTAACATACTTGATGTTAACAAACCTAGAAAAATCAGTAGTGATTCCGTTCTGTTCTGTTTGCATTTCAGCTGGAATAAACATAACAGAATAAGAAGTAATTAAATATTCCGGTCATGCTTTGGACTAGAATTACGTTATTTTGATTGTCCTTTGCATAACTAAACATTTCCATGAAGCAGGATCAACCTTTGTTTTCTCTTTTTGTACAGTAGCTACCTAACACAACTGGACCCTGATCTGTGATGTGATCCCCTAACTTTGGATAAAACAAATACATGTTTTTACCTCTTAGGTGATTTAACCACAGGACTTTGAATGACATTAATGGGACTTATATAATGAAACTTCTTTTCCAGTTTTGCAGACCTCTGCCTTCTCATCCAATCTGCTTGATACTCATACTGTCATCAAACATACGCAATAGTGATATAATGCAATTCAGGTACTGTTGCTACCATATCCCTAGTCTAGAGTTACAACATTTTATTATTGTGAATTATTGATATATTAAATATGCATTATTTATTAGATTGCAAGATTCAGTAAGTGTGTATTAATCTGGTTGATGTGAAAAGAGCTTCAATGGCTATTGAAGAAGTGGCCAGGTAAAAGCCTTTCACTTAGTGGCAGAAGTTCTCTGTATTTATCCTGAGAATGTCTATTGCAGAGACAAGGGATGGTGCAAATATTTTCCTAGCATTGCTCATACATCTGTCTTGGTTATGATAATCTCTAAAGGAGAGAAGTTACCTTGATTTCCATTTAATCCTTGACTGCTTAGGAGCTTGATACTAAGGGATTCAGTTAGTGACAAGCGCAGTGGTAGGCTGAGTGATTCATCCACATGTACTCAAATCTTACAATTCATAAAGATAAATAAGAATTACATCCCTTTCTCTCTGCTTTAGCGTCCTTCAGGTGAGATTTTTAATTGACTTGCCTACGAATAAAAGGCCTGTGAAATTATTCTTTGTCAGTGACTCATCAGTTGGGCTGTGTATCTGTCCATCCACCTTGGTCAACATCTTCTGAACCTGTAAGACAATTTCAACAAAATTGGCAAACAGGGGGAGGTCACAAAAATGGGTGGCAAGTTTCAAGATTGGGCAGACAAGAAGGACTTTATTAGTGGATTTGTTAGGCTCCTGTGAAGATACACGGGAAAGAATTCTGACAGTGGGAAAAGATTCAAGCAGACCTTGCAAGTGACCATCAGATGCAGGGCTGGAGGATACCAGGCTTCATTCATTCGAGAGCTACTGCTTGGTTTTCTTTTCATTTCTCATTGTGGGAAATGTCAGTTACTGACAGATATAAAGAGCATGACTCTTAGGAATGTGGACGTTATCATCTCTTCTCTTTGCTGCTGCTCAGTGGGAGCCCTACCTGTTGAACACAGTGGTGAATGCAAAATGGATAGGCATGACAAAGTCCAACTGTGTTCACTCAGGTGAAGTGTAAGGTTTTATATGCCAGTTTTAACATGTAGGGACTCAGGCCCTTCAAGCTATACTGAGTATTTTTACGTTATTCTACAAGTGTTGAGAAATCATCACTATTTCAAAGGAGACAGGCCACAATGTCAGAATCAAAATTATTGAATTCCTAAAAATGGACAAATCACCCCTTCATGTTGGTTGATAGGGTTGTGGTTGGTCAGTGTTTTCTTAACAATTCAGCATTGCATTTTTTCCTTTGTTGCTTTTTGTGCAGAGATGCAAAAGTTGGAATGTGACACACTCAACATGCAAGTGTTACCCCAGCAAAAAAATGATTTCCCACTCATGTGTTTTCTGCGAGCAGTTGAATCACTGCCTAATTTCTGTGACCCTAAAGAACATGTCCAAACAGCAATGATTCAAATAAGTGTTTGACCACCAGCTGTCACTGAGACCAGTTTGCAAGATTCAAGGGGGTTTTATCTGGAAAACTAACTTTCTGTCCACTTAAAACCGGGTGGTTTTCCTCTTACAAGGGCAGTGTTTCAGAATGATAAGACACTGTGAGAAAACACACTGCATGCAAAGATGATTCTCATCTCACGCTCATGTTTCACTTCCTTTAGATAGTTCCCTGTAGCTTCTCCTAGGCCTTCTGAGCTTTCAGTGTTGTTTCCAGAAATCAAGATTTCAAAACAGTCAACTTGCTTTTTACACAAGATGTAAACGGCTTGAGGAATGAATTTAATATGCAGCCCCTTCAAGAGTCCCAGAGGCAGCTTCTGGTGACCTAGGCCAGGTGGTGCTGCCTGCTGGAGTTCCTGCTGGCTGCCCGAGCTCCTGCTGGCAAGGTTTTTGGGGCAGAATCTCCCCAACCAGCAGCTGGAGATTCCCAGAGAAGGGGCAATTTCTTCTGTTAATTCAGACACCGCACGGGAGGAACAAGAGGGAAGGCTGTGCAAAAGCCATTTTGAGGCTGTAGGGCTGCGCTTGGGACTCTGAAAGAGGACTTTATTGGAAGCTGCAGAAAAAGCACATGGGATTATTTTATTTAGCTATTTTTATTTTTAATCTTTATTCCTTTTGAAAGGTGAGAGTCATCCTGAATTTGAAGCTGCCTTATAGTTTGAGCCACAACAGTAGTTACGGGGTAGGTTACCATAGGTTTCCTAACACTGAAGGTGTACGGCTAATATGTAATCATGTAGCTTGCTGAAAGTAATTTTTACATGAATTTGGGATGACCAGGTTATTTTAGGTCATTGTGGTAGTCATCCCAGGCCTGTAAACAGTTTAGTTAAACCAGCGGATACTATTTTTTCTATTAATCTTCCTAGAAAAGCCTTTGTAATCCTAATTTTCTAGGCCATTAGGGTAAAGGCAGATTACAACTAAAGCTGGTTTACTAACTTTACTCACCTTGGTTTTCCCCAGCCCAGATCTCTCTTACTAGGTGTCATCTAATGTGTCTGCCTGTAGCTGCAGTGATTACTGCCCTCGGTGGTCTTTCAAGTATGTTTTCTGACATTTAGGCCTGAGCAAGCTTATCTTACTGTGAAGTTAGATTCAACTTCAGAGTTGGCCCTGGACTGCACAGCAAGTTGGACCAGGAATCCTCCGGAGGTCCCCACTGACCTCAGTTACCCCATGATTCTAACCTGCTCCATCTCATGGCATCGAACCGCTTCACAAGTACCAATTTTATTCACAGTTACACAGCATGCTGCAGTGGAGCAGGAAGAGCATCCAGTCTATGATGCCTAAATCTTCTCCCACCCCTTCAGCTGTCTGTTTTGAGTTACGCCACATGGCACAGACCCTGTCATTGCCCTCCTGGCCGGGACCACACTGCCCCGAGCATTTCCGGGTGCTGCCATGGATCAGTCACAAGTTACAAGTCACCTGTCCCCACAGTGGGCAACACTGGATTAATGATCGGCTCTGGACAATGCAGGTGACAGCCGGCTGCTTGTGAGGAGCTGAGGGGCTAAGGAAAGGAAGGGCTCCCATTCTCCATGGGAGCACTTCTCGTCTTAATCACAAGAATCGTTATTTTTGCACCTGCTCCATTCGCTCCTCGGCTTCCAGCTGCTGACAAACAGACCCCTTCTGGCTTTTTTCCTGCAGCCTCCCGGGACTCACTGTCAAACCAGGGCCATCCCCTGTGCCGGCAGGGGGAGGGCTGGCGCGCTGGCCCCCAGCGGCCCTCGGCCCCGAGGGGCTGTGTGAGTTTTGCTCGGAGCGCCCTCGGAACGCCTCTCCCCGGAGCTCCGCGGGAAACTTCCCACGCAGCGGGCTCTGCCGATGCCAGCTCCTTCCCGTCTCACCGGGAGAGACCCGTCCCCCGCCGCTGCCCACCCGGGGCGCGGGCGGCTGTGCCCGTCACCCCGCGTCTGTCCGTCCGTCTGTGCCGAGCCCACACCCCCCGCCCGCCGCCGCCCGGCGTTTCGGCGCGGGCCAGCAGATGGCGGCGCCGCCCCGGCTGGGCGCGGAGCCCCGCGCACGCCGCTGCCGAGCGAGCCCCGCTCCGGTTACAACCCTCCCCCGCCCCCGCCCTCCGCGGCGGTGTCTCCCTCCCCGCCACCTCCCCGCCTGTCACTACCACGCCGGAGAGCCACCATGGCGCACGGCGGGCCACGCGTGTCCGCCGCCGCCGCTCCGCGCGGGGCCGCCCGCCTGCCGCCGCCGCTGCTGCTGCTGCTGCTGCTGCCACCGCTGCTGCTGGGCGCCGCCGCCGCGCTGCGCTGCGCGGAGCCCTGCGGCCGCCCGCGCCCTGGAGCCCTGACCCGCGGGGCGCGCAGCCCGCCGGAGCCGCGGCGCGGCGGCGAGGCGGCGGCGGGTGGCAGCCGCTCCAGGAGAGCATCCTCGGCGGCGGGCCGGGAGCAGGTCTCCCTCATCAGCACCTCTTTCGTGCTCAAAGGGGACGCGTCTCACAACCAGGCGATGGTGCACTGGACGGGCGAGAACAGCAGCGTGAGTGCGAGGGGCGGGGTGTGGGGGGGTCCCTGCCCTTACCCCTGCCTTTACCCCTGCGCTTACCATTGCTTTACTTCCCCAACTTGCGGGGGGCAGCCTGCCGCTGCCGCCTGCGCTCCGCCGGGCTCGGTGCGGACGGGGCGCGCTGCTCCCGCCGCCCGCTGCCTAGTCGGGGGCGCGGGGGTGCCCGCGGGCTCCGCTCGGGTCGAGCAGTACTCCGACGGCCGGTGAGGTGCCGCCGGGAGGCGAAGCGCCACCGGGGTCGGGCCAGCCCCGCGCACCTTCCGCCACTTCCCCAGAAGTTTGGAAAGTTTGCGAGCGCGCATCTTGCAGAGGGGCCGGGTGCGCGGTGTGCGCCGCGTTGCGAGGAGGAGGAGGAGGAGGTGGAAGGCTTTATCCCGGAGCGGCGAGGCGGTGTCCGTGTGCGATCGGCGTGCCCCCGGGGCTGTGCGAAGGTCTCCGGATAAAGGAGAGGCTAGGGGCGAGCTGCGGCGCGGGGATTATCTCCGCCGGCCCGCATAAGGTCCCAGCTTAAATTGTCGAGTCTTAATCGATTCTCCTCAATTCAGTCATCCCCGGCTACTTTTCCCCGCGCCGCGCTCTGCCTCCTCAAGCGCCGGGGAAAGAAAACCCCCAAACAAAACCAAAATCAAATAAAGTCCATGCCCGGGTTTGAGGTGGATGTGAGCGGCGGGAGCGGGTGAGCGGCGCGGCCCCGCGGAGAATCCGCCCGGCGGGCACCGAGCCTCCGCCACGGCGCGGGCGATGCGCGGGGAGGGCCGGGGCCCGCTCTCCCTCCCCGCACGGCCCGGAGCTTCACCCCGCCGGGAGCGGTGGCGGGGAGGGGGGGAGGGGGGAATTCCCGCAAAGGAATAGCAGCAGCTCACCGAAGATATTTACAGCCTCATCCGTGGATAAAAATCGCGCGCTGAGACCAGTGTTACTGCGTTAGAGCATCAGCGTTCACAACTTTTCGCAGTTAAAGCCCTGTGCCTTGCCTTTATTATTTAATTATATATTTTAGACAGCAGCTCTCACGGTGAGCACCTATAATCTATTTTTAACTAATTTTCAATTTCAGCTCGTCTTCATTTCTTTATGTATCGACCCATTAATGGTTGCCTATTTGCACAGGTAATTTCAGGGATTTGCTGCTTCTAATTTATCCTTCGCTGAAACATTGTATCATAACAGTGAGTGTCATAGGTAAATATTACATAGCACCTTGCACTGTCTGTGTAACTTCAGAGACAGGAAAATATTGTTATGAAGGCTCAAGATCAACTTTCTCCTGGAGGATTTTAGTGTTTCTGGAAAACTCTTGACTGTTTTTGCTACAGTTCAGCTAAGCTCCGACTCTGCTTGAACTTTGTGAATTTAGCATAAAGTTTACTTAAACTTGGCTCAGTTCAGAGAGCTTGTGTTGTACAAGCAAGTGTGTGAATTATCATCCTTTCAGTATGATCTCAAGTCCTGTTTTTTGCCCGTTCTGCTAGGGAGTCACCCAGGATGTGGAGCTGCTAAGGCTCCACTGGTGAGGATGTAGTGATTCCCTTGAGCATGCTGAGCGCTTGTGTTAATGCGCTTGTATAATCAGGTGTCAGAGTCGGTGTCAGAGTCGGAGTCAGCGTCATAAAGCTTGACAGTTTCAAAGTCAGTTTTTTATTTGCTCAGGAAGGAAGCATAAGATGATGGCCATTTTCTATGAAAAGAAAATGTTGCAAATCAGCAGCATCAGCTATTCTGATTCTGCCCTTCCTCTACTTCTCTGCTGTTAGACTGCTGCTGGTTTTTGTGGACAGTGCTTGCAGGCTATTAGGACTACTTCCTTGAAGAAGTCAGTATTAAAAAGTTGGCATAAGTTCATTTTTGACATAAAAGGCAAGTAACAGCTTTCATGCAAAGCACTCTGCACTCTAAAACGAATATAGTAGAACCTTGCTAATCCACATTTATGACTAGTGGTCTCTCCTCGCCTCTCTGCAAAGATTTAATAACAGATGCTGCAGTGAGGGCTTGTATTGCTAAAATGTTATTATTTTTTCACAGTATGCTACAGTTGACTTACTAGAATACTACCAAGTAGTCTTTTCAAAAGCAAAGATAAGTGGCAACTGTCAGAATAAATGAAAGTGGTTACAGTCTTTGCTGCAACTTCTTAGTTCTTTCTTGTTTGCTTAGTTACTATCTGCTAATTCAGTATTGCAGGATGATACTGTCACCATGAATGCCTGCAGACATAGTCTACAGCATTTACACATTCAATAGAAAATACTTTTGCCAAGTTACTTAAAAAATTATGTTGCTTACTCTGCCTGCCATCAAGTGATTACCATCAAGCAAGACTGGATTTGAACGAGTGACCTGGTAATGAAAAACTCTTTGCTGCCTTAACCCAAATGAGAGCAGACAGTCTTTTTGCGCTGGATGTTTTACAGTATGACTGTCAGCATTTTTTACACCTTCTTTTCTTGTTAGCTTTGTTTTATTGCACGCTTCCAGTAGAAGAGCTGATTTTAACAAAGGCTTCCAGAGAAAAATGATTTGTAAAGACAGTGTGTAGAATCTTTTTTTTTTTTTTAAAAGAAGTGGAAGAAATACATTAAGCCCAATGGGACCAGGGTAGACTTAAAGGGTTTGGAGAGAATTTTACTGCCTCTAAGTACGTGAGATTAAAACAATTGAAAAGAAGTACCTGATCCAAAACATATTTAAAGTAGTCTTGAATGTTTGTTTGTTTATATAGATATGTATGTACGTGTGAATGTATTTATTTGTTTATTTATTTTACTCTGGGTTAAGTGTTTGGAGGAACACTAAGATCCAGTGCTTCTCAAACCTTGCGCCTTACCCTACATTCTTAAATCTGTGGCAAATCTTGCCTTGCCTCAGAAGCACAGGCTTTAACCATGAAGTGCTGTTCTGTCCCAAGCATATTGGATCAGGCCCTGCAAACCTCAGGAGGTGCTAAGCAATCTTAAAGTGTCACCACGCACATTTGGCACCTCATTGGAGGTACTCAGCACTTTGTAAACCAAGGAGCTGAACTAGTTCCTTTACCCTGTAAAGCTGTGTGGCTGAAAATTTGACAGTGATGAGCTCCAGATGACCGTATATCCTCTTAAACGCCTCACCTAGTAAAATAAG
Source organism: Chroicocephalus ridibundus (assembly GCF_963924245.1). Lineage (NCBI taxonomy): Eukaryota > Metazoa > Chordata > Aves > Charadriiformes > Laridae > Chroicocephalus > Chroicocephalus ridibundus. The sequence continues at coordinate 54,872,686 of NC_086288.1, read as the reverse complement.
TGAAGAAGAAATATGCAGTAGGATTATTCCTTTGAGCTCTGTGATGGAGAGACAAATAACCATAAAAGCAGAGGGGGCAGCTGCTTCTCTGAGGGATGTTCACCTGCACGAATAGTTCATTGAAAGTGCTACGATGGAGTACTCATATGTGTGGATCAAGGGCCAATAAATAAATTTGAGAGGGGCAGAGGTTAGGTTGATGTGCACATGGAGCTTTAAAACATTTATTTACATCTTTTAAATCCTCCTGTGCTGCAATAATAGGAGCAGGTGAATTTTTGGTTGCATGAGATGTCTTGAAAGAAACTAAGGAGGCTATAAATTAAATTGGTCCTCTTTCCTCCCCTTTTTTTCCTGTACTGTAGAAGTCTGATGTATCCTCTCGTAATGCTGTTAGTTTTGCGAATTAGAGAAGTGGTGGATTTGATAGCACAGCAGAGTATATAGTTGCACTGATTGTAAAGTGAGCTTGAATAACTGGGAAGATCACTGTGCACTTCCTTGCTTTGTCAAGTGAGAACTGTGCAGGGAGGTATGCAAATTGCTTCCTGTATTGTGTCCTCATTACTTTTATTTTGTACTCTAATAATTAATTATTTATAAATTACACAGACAATAAGCCTGCCCCCGACCTCTCTTGACAGTGGGATGCATAGTTAAAACCATCACTAGTGATGCAAATCTTGCAAAGCTAGTCCTTGTAACATCAAGAGTATATCAGGTTAGCAAATTCCTACAATTAGTATTTCTGCTCTCTGTCCCCTATCCACAGAAATCTGTTGTGCACTATTACTTTCAAACAAAGGCTCATGCAAGTGGAACTAATTTCCTTTCCAGTCTTAAAATATCATAAACTGAAGACATGACAGGTGGGTGGTGCAGCGCACCATTGACGCTGGTGAGGGCTACTGACTGACGTTTGTGTAACTGATAAATAATGTGAAGTTGTGCATCAGAATATATACAGGTAGTGTGCATACAGAATAGCCTCTTACTGTGTTAAGCTGAATATGTATGTTCACAGATTTGCTAAAAATACACTACCCTTTCTGATTTGGGGAAAAATAGTCAACTGATGACAGCTTTTAAAAACCCTGCTTTTCCTTAGAAGAGACCTTATAGTCATCCCTGGAGCTTTTTCTGTGCTAGGTAAACAACTTTCTTTGCAAAACTATATTCTTTTTTCCCCTTCTGGACAATTCCCGTTGTGCATTAGTACTAGCTGATTTAAAAAAAAAATAAAAATCAAAGCCAAAAGAGAAATACAGGGAGAATGAGACTTGTATTCACGATTGATTTTGATTCATGAGCTGCTCTTCATGCTGTGTGCAGACTGCTAAAGTGTTGTGAACAGGACTTTGGCCAACTAGTTCTATGTCTGTAGTTTCATGGTTCCAGTATTTCCTTTTTTTTTGTTTGTTGTAAAAATATTAAGTCCATGCAGGCACTTATTTGTCCAGTAAGTTGATGTCACGATCCCTCATAAACATGTAGATTTTTGTTATCGAAAATAAATATACACACATTTTTTTCTAGACTTACTATTTAGCAGCACCTTCTCAGAAAGGCAGGTTTATCACATATCTACAGAAATCGCTACACACAAAAAATTTAGCTGATCCGGACTTTTCTGTATTTGATGTACAGATGCTTTGTTTAATTTAAAAAATATTACTTTTTGCGATACAGTTTCACCATATATGATTTATAGAGCCCTGTGATCACTAAATGTATTCTTCTGGCAGATATTTTATTTAATTGGTTTTCTGTTTTGTTTAGTTGGCAATAAACTTTGCTGAGGGGATCTATAAATAGCATTGACTTAAATCTGTAGCAGTATCACTAATGGTAAATGTAATTATCTATCCAAACTGGGCAAAAGTCCATTTGTGGTAAGGTTTTGGTGCTGTTTCTCCAGAGTAGCCAGACCACTTTTTATGAAACTAAAGGGAGCATGAGGTCAAAAATCCTGATGGCTCAGACCTTTGATAAATGGCAGATATATTGCAAAGTGAAAGGCAGATTTCTAGGGAGTTTTTTTTTTAAAATTCCTTGAGATGATAGTGCGATAAAAAAACAAACAGAAACCAAATCCAATAATCATATTTGAATGGAACAGCAGAATCCCTTGTGGAAAACAGAATGATTTTAATCTGACTGAAGTAACTCAGGAGTTTAACATCTTTTTTTCCTTTTTTTTTTCTTGATGTAAAGTTTATGGCTTACTTCATTTATTTGCTTCTGCCAGCCTCTGTTTTCCCTCTCTTCCAGCCCTACAGCTTGCTAGTCATGTCGCTGCCTGCTGAGCTCTCTCCACGTTTCAGCAAATTCCAGCTGCTAAAGAAAAGAAGGGGCACCTCTTCTCATCCCCTAAGTAGGCTCTTAAAATTGATACATACTTTAATTAGGAAGTGTGTGTTTCAAACATACTTGAAAGTCCTTGTCCATGCGCAGCCTTCCACACCTGCAGTTGTACCTGGTTTTACCTGGTTTGCTGGTTTAACTGGTGTTACCTGGTTTGCTTAGAAGCAAGCTACTAACAGCCTTAGCCTGAGTAGGTACTACTGTGCCGAAATAGGGATGTGCTCAGAGAGTTTAAATCTAGGAGGGAAATTTAGCAATGAACACTAAAGACAGACACCAGATTGAAATCCTATCTCTGATACTGCTGATGTATTACACGTTCATGATAAACCAAACCTGGCTTAATAACAGTCATTAGATATGTGTTTAGGCTGTTGATTGCAGGTTCGCATATCCCAGTGGGAACATAATGCATTCTTCCCAAGCTTGACGGTGTTAGGAGTCTACTGATACAGATCTTTGGAGGAAGAAATGAGGACATCCTTTTGATTTTATTAAAATTCAATAGACTAGTACGTTCTTTTTGAAAGAACAGAAGGGGAAAATTATGAGCTTCCCAGAAAAAACTAATTGTTCTGCTAAAATGGGAAATTCTGTGAGGTGTGTGTACTGATTGATGAATTTAAAACATGAAACCGCCCAGATTACGCAAGTTTTTATGCCAAGCCCTTTGTATGTCCAAATAAAGTATTTTATGGTTCTGTCAATTAAGACCAAAGGATGTTAGCATAAGGAGAGAAAATCTGCAGTACAATGCAAGTGTTCTAGTTCCTGAAAGCACGAATTCATTTAAGCAAAAGCTGAAAGTGTAGGTTGAAAGTAGTCTGCAGTATATGACTGCTCGCCGTAGCTCAGGATGAAACTTGATGACCTGCAACATTCCTTCAGCATTTTTATTCCCCTAGTCTCACATTCTTTACCAAACATTCCCATCCCCAACTCTCTGCCCCAGTAATAATAATTTAAAAAACTAACAAATCACCAGTGACAAAACCACTTTCGAAAGAAATAATGGATGGAATCCTTTTTCGTGCCTAACTTCAGCCTTCAAGTCTAAGCTTCGACTTCTGCAGTTGCAGGAGGTGGAGGTGGTCCCTGGATTCATCCCTCCCCTGGCAATGTTAGCATCTGTACTTGAGAAAGCTTTGATGAGTTAACTCCTGAAAGCATGTCTCTCTCTGCACTTATTGTAGGGGGGCCTAGGAGACAAACTTTGATGAAACACAGAATTTATTTAAAGTTATCCCTGACCCAAATATCTGGAGTTTATTGCTGCTGCAGTTATTTTCTTCCTTCCTATTGTAGCATGGCTGTTTGAGTTCCAGTTATGGATTATGACTCTGTTGTGGTGGGTATTGCACAACCCCAATGCAAAAATACAGGTGCAGCTCTAAAGATTTTACAACGCTTCTACCTGAAAAGCAGAATTATATGCTTAAAGGTTGTACATTGACAGAGATTACACAAAGGTCTAAGTTTCAGTCCAAAGGCTGCTCCAACAGCTGTTTAAGTATTTTTTTTTTTCTAATGACTTGGAATATTCATACATAAGCAGCCACTGGGGAAAGGCCTAAAAATTTCTCTCCAAGTTGAGAATTAATTGGGAGGTTAGAAACATGCTCACTCTATGTTTGTATGTAGGTAGGTTTTTCTGTCTCTTTCTCTTTTGTCCAAACCAGTGGATCTGCAATGTGCCAAGAAAAAGTGGAACAGTTTTAGCAGCAAGGGTTATGAGTCTTTGTTCTGCCAGGAGATGTGTATTTCAACTCTTCCTGCAGAAGGGGGAATTAGATTCTTCTGCTGGGTGAGCACTCTAAGCCCAGTGCTGTTGTACAAGGGTGAGGTGGGCAGTGTTGCCTGCTGTGAGAAGTCACTGTGCCCTGTGAAATGCTCAGTGTTGTAGGTTCGTGCTGGCACATCTGCTGCACTTGCTGGTTTTGGTAAGATGGGTGGAGAAGTGCTGTGCTTATGGATCCTGTTGGATTTCGTCAGCCCTGGATGAGGCTTCTGTGGGAAGAGGAGAGATGATGAGGCACTGGTGTCTTGCAGGACTGAGAGCGTGCATGCTGCCCTTGGCACAACTGGCAATGCTCCACACAGCCCCATCACCACATCTGCGAACTCTGAAGCAGTGCTGCTGTATTCACAGTGATGCCTTGGGGAAATTCGAGGCTTCGCCAGAGGTTTAGCGCGAGGTTCCAAATGAACGGCTGTTGGGTTAAATTGGAGCTGAACAGGAGTACTGAGGAACTTTGCCAGCTACCTCACCAGTATCCTCTAAAATAGCACTTGCATTACATAGGTGATTTTATGCCTCAGTTTCCTACCTGCAATGCGAGAATAATGGTACTTCCCTTTCTCTTAGGATTGCTGTTGCACTTTGATATTAAAGTAATGCTTATTACCATAACACCTAAAAGGGGCAGGAAATAATCTCTATGGTTTCTTTGTTCCTTTGACTGTTTCACAGTCCAGTCTAGGAATTAGAGAAGAAAAGGCTCTGACAAGTCATGCAAACTTCTTTGCTTGTTCTCATGTTTGTTTTGATCAGGGCTCCTTTTAATGTGTAGTCCAGTTTAATGTAAATGCCTAGACTCTGGCACTTCAAGATCACGGAACAGACTTACGATTATGTGACTAAAACCATTTTCAGTGAAATGTAACCTGTATTTTTCCTCCCTCATTTACCAGTATACTGAAAGAGCTGTGCTTCTGTCTCAGTGTTTGTGGCTTTCCTACTCTTGTAGACTAATAATTATTTCTCTGAATAACATTTATTTTGGCCTTTAAAATTTTCTGTTATAGCCCACTTTTTCTAGCTCTTTAATTGCAGCATCTGGATAGGACAATACCTATATATAATAGTACCTACCTACTGTGTATTTGACTGGCGCATTTTTAGAAATTTACATACACACAGAGATTATTGTGCATTTCTGGCTTCCCTCTAATCTCTCTGATGTCCTTGTGATGATCTGTGTTTTCTAAAAAGAAAACCACAGAACAGTAAGTAGTTTTTTTTTTTTTTAAAAAGATAAGTCATGAAAGCACTTAAATAATTTGGTCATTAGCAAAAAATTAATTTCCGTGGTTTCTGTGCAGTAACATTGTTAAAAGGTTTTTCTAGTAGATGAAGTGGATGTATTTAATGTTTATTTTTTCCCCATTCACTTTATGAAATCTGTTTCTTCCATTGTCTTTGTAAGATCATCAGAGGTACGGTAAAACGGCATGAAGTGTCATAGAAGCGTATTTGCAAGCACCAACTACTGTGATGTGTCCTTATTCCTACTGAGCAGTAGGCCCATGTTTACTGGCCAGTGTGTTCAGTTTTAGCAGATGGCAAGCTACACTCTGTGAAAACACATTTTTTATCACTGTTACTGTCTCTTTCCGGCTCCCCAGACTGAAAGTGCCACAGGGAGAGAGCAGTCTTCCCCCTGCACGTGTACGAGCAAGATGTGGTGTACTGGGGCTCTTCTCTGAGTTGGTGGCATGTTACCTTATATTAACAAATAATAATGGTGATGACTGAGGATTGAGCTGTTCCACCTGTAAATTTTAGCAACGTGTAGCCTGGCCTCCCTAACTGAGCTACAGTAGAGAAAAGTTGCTTTCCTCAGGTCTTGAAGAACAGCCTGTTTATGGTTAATGCATTCCCATGCTTGCCTCCACAAGCAATTGTCACTGCAAGAGACATGCCCAAGGGGATGGAGCTGGAGGGTGAGAGGAATATGTTGGAACCACTCTTTGAGCTTTGGGCAGTGTTTCACAGTGTTAAATGTGAATGATTCTGAAGAAATAGTTGTTTCTTCTATGAAAACACAATTGTATCAGGGGATGTTAGGTTGCCATAAAACCCTCCTGGGTCTAAGTTCAATGAGATATTTTTCCTGTGTTTGCTAGCAGAAAAATACCTTGTAAGATGCTCTTTTCATAGGATTGGAACTGCCTGTGAGTCTAAGGCATCTAAATCTGCAGCAGTATTTGTTAAATCTTCCCATTTTTGGAAAGCAGAATATTCTTTTCTCAGATCTTCTTCTATGCTCCTACGTATTGTATTGGGTGTTCAGCATAAGTAGGCATCAGTGTTGGCATAGGTATAAGAGTATAACCCTGAGGGAACTCATGAACCCCTTTTGTATAGGCAGCTCTTTTTTATGCATGGTTTTTGAGGGGCTCTATGGATGAGGCATAAAAATAGAAATAAACCAAACAAAAGCAACACATGCCAGTGACAGGTGGATTACTTTCTGGGTGCATAGAGGTCTTTGCCAATCAATTGCCACCACAAGGCAATTGGGGACCCATCAGGAAGTAGTGCACTTACACAGTGCTCCAACATTCAGTCTGGATAGATCTCGTGAGGTGAACTCTGGGGATATTTGTAGCAGCAAATGCCTGGAGATGCCCAGGAACCTGGCTGGTGATGCTGGAGACCAGTAACCACATGCAGTTGGGTGGCACAGAAACACTAATGATCTATAGCCCAGCTCACCTCAACCGGCAGTGATTTCCCCAGTGGGAAAGGAAGTCAAAATTGAGTGATTTGGATCTGCTATGTGTTTGTGTGTTTGTGCTTACAGGCTCTAATTTCAATATTTCTTAACTAAACAAACCCCGGTATCCTACTCCATGACAAGTGGGTATTAACATCTAAGTTCCCAGCTGGTTTTTAGAGTGATCCCACTGTGCTCTTTCTGAGCGTTTTATGGGACCCCGTTGAGACTATTAAGGGTTCACATTAGATTTGTCTGCTACACATTGGTTTGTGGATATGCTATGTGAACATCGTTCCTTCTGACCTCTGTCATTTTAGTCTTGTAAACCGCACAAGTTTAATTGATATGTATAGACTTTGGAGTCTTGGGTATTGTAGGATTTCATGTGGTTACAACGTAGAAGCAAGCAGGCATCTGAACTAAAAATATTTCCTCCCCCAGGCTCAGGTGCCCCCCCACAGGCACCGGGACTTCATCAGAATTGCAGCTTTTGATTTAGAGGGCCGTTTCTTATTTTGCTAATTTGTTTGGCTTTTAATCAGTGGTTAACATAATCCTATGTTTCCCTGCCTGTTACCCAACCACATAATGGCAAGCATGTCAAAATGTCTCAGCTGCCTTGAGAGCAGTCCTGAAACGTATCCTTTGCCCTCAGTGAGCAGTATAAACTGAACAGAAACTATGCAAAATAGTTGGGGGTATGGGGGGAGTATGGGGGCTTTGGAGTGGTAGCTGTGTCCTGAGCACCAGTGACAGGCTACAGAGGATGGACAGTGAACTCCCTGGTTGCCCTTGGGTTTGTGCTGGTGCTGGGGGTAGAGAATTGGGAAGCTGTTAATGTTGTTGGTCCTGAGCTTTTCTTTCCCCTGAATGAGGGAGGCCAATAGTGGTGGAGTCAGCTGAGACCTAATCCTGTTCATTTTGAGGTTTCCCAGCCTGATAGGAAAAACAAATATGAAAGAATCCAGAGTTATTTTTTCCTCTCTTGTATGTGACATCCACTGAGGTGCTGCTGAGCACATGGAGGAGGGAGGAGGAGGATGTGTGCATGGAGCAAAAGTGCCCATATTTTTGGAGCAAGCAGCCCACTATCAATGTGTTTAATTTCTCTTGGGTCATGGATATTATTATTAAATTCTGTCTAAAATCACTGTAAAGAAAAGAAGCAAGAAAGTGTGTTGCACATCAACCAAACAGCATTTTTGTAGCTCTCTGAAACCCACTTTGTGATTCACTGACTAAGCTGTTGGCTTCCACCAGCTTCTGCAAAGGAAGATGCAGAAGGAAGGCATTCCCCTGCATATAGGCTGAATCGGGCACCTCTGCTCAAAAATTGTAAGATGGAGCTCAGCGAACACGTTTTCAGTTCATAATGAAATAACATATGTTCATCTTCATGCAGCATCTCTCAAGGGCTACTGTGTGGAGCACTGAGGGCCACTAACAAGATCTCCTTTTCCTTCCTTCCTCCTCTTCCAGCTGCTTTAAAACAGATGGTTTTTTTATAAAGTGGGCTACATTTAGAAGGCTTTGAACCTTGGTATTCCTTTTAATAATCTCATTGCTTCTGGAGAACTCTAAAAGACAGCGTCTTTTAAATTCATTGTATAAGCACCTTGTGCCCTGTGTTCCATTTTTGTATTTAAAAAACCCTCGGAGGAGAGGAGGAGATGATTGATATCAGGCTATCATCATATATATTCAGTGTGAGAGCTAGGTTGTTACCTGGTAAAATATCAACATAAAATATTTTTTTAAGTTTAGCTAACTGCAGAAAAGCCACTTCTTAAACTAGCACAAACTGGCAGAACTTAAGAACTGAATGAAAGGCAAGCTGCTTCATCAGCAGGTGGACTTGGTTCGGCCTGATCAGCCTGCAAGCACACAGGAATTTTTGAGCTGCTTTTGTGTGTGCTACTGAGGCAAGAGATGTTTTATGAACACTGAAAAGAAGACCCTCTGCTTCCTGTTTGAATCAGTGTCCATATTATTGTGAGGGATTACATCTTGGCTCTAACGTTCGTGACTGCAAAGAGACTGTTCCTGAAGATGGGAATGTAAAGGCTAGAGAAGGATATAATCTTTATCTTGTTTGCAGAAACTGCCAGCAAGTCTGGTTATTACATTGCTGTACGTTGTGAAGTATATCGAGGCTCCCGGAGGGAGCAGGACTCAGTCCAGCGTGATGTTTCACAGGGGTCGGTAGCTCAGAAGTCAAGCCCATTGAGATGAGAGCACTGAAATTCACATTTAGGCATAGACTGTGTGCCAGGAAATAATATAAAGAGTTCATAGTCTTTGATCCACAGTCTGTTGTATGTGGATGGTTTGCACAAAGTATGCAAGCTTTTTATTTTTTGTAGCAACTAAATGGACTTGTATTTATTAACTGAACCTGATTATCACAGTCACCATCACTCAGTGAGAAACTCTGCTCCCCTTTAGGCAACTTCTGCGCCTGTCCTTCGTTTCTGTTACTTTTCTGTCTGCTTTTTTGTATGTCTCTCATTCGTTCTTTCTTTTCTTTGTCTCTGTGTGTCTCCTTTGTTATTCTCCCTTCATTTCGTTCTCTGTATTAAATCACCTTTCTCACCCCTGAGGGCTTAAATAGCATCATCTTCTTGGTTCCATCTGGAAAAAAAGATCTTCGAAGAATGGTTAGTAATGACACAGACATGTCATCAGTTTGGGGGTTGCCATTCCAGTGAATATAGATGTTCACACTTGGTCACATGTTGTCTGCAGGCTTGGACAGACAGCGTGGCATTGCTTAAGGGAATCTTGCGTCCATGGCAGTATCTGTAGCTCTAGAGGACAGCAATAGCAGATGTTTAAAAAAAACACTGGCCCCAGAATACATCATTTAAGTTGGAACTGGCCCAGTGTGTTTCACTTCATGCCCTGTCCCTGTTGTCGTTAAATCCCAGCCAGCAGCTAGGGCCACGCAGCCGCTCGCTCACTCCCCCCAGTTGCAATGAGGGAGAGAATTGGAAGAGTAAACGTGAGAAAACTTGTGGGTAAAGACAGTTTAATAAATAAAGCAAAAGCTATGTGTGCAAGCAAAGCAAAACAAGGAGTTTATTCACTACTTCCCATCGGCAGGTGGGTGTTCAGCCATCTCCAGGAAAGCAGGGCTCCATCACACATAATGGTTACTTGGGAAGACAAACACCATAACTCCAAATGTCCCCCCCTTCCTTCTTCTTCCCCCAGCTTTATATACTGAGCATGACGTCATATGGTATGGAATAGCCCTTTGGTCAGTTGGGGTCAGCTGTCCCGGCTGTGCCCCCTCCCAACTTCTTGTGCACCCCCAGCCTGCTTATTGGCAGGGCAGCATGAGATGCAGAAAAGGCCTTGACTCTGTGTAAGCACTGCTCAGCAGTAACTAAAACATCCCTGTGTTATCAATACTGTTTTCAGCACAAATCCAAAACATAGCCCTGTTGTAGCTACTATGAAGAAAATTAACTCTGTTCCAGCCAGAATCAGCACATGCTACCAGCCTAAATCTGTGATCTCTTAATCTCACCTAGGGTTAGTTTTGGATTGGGGACATGGATTGGGATACACTGCTTCTGTGTCAAGCTTCTGTGTCAGTTTAAATGATCATAACTAGAAATAAAAGACTCAAAATCCCATTTCCAGTCATCCAGTTATGTAATCTGCACATGCCATCTAATAAGAATTTATATACTACCCATCGCTGGAATGACTCTGCTTCTCATCCAGGTTTAATTGAAAAATAATCATAATCTATTCAGTGTTAGATTTAGTGCATAATGGAAGTATTGTGAGCAAAACACAACTTCTGAAATGTCTGTTACAGTGTATTTTATTGTCTGAATTAAGTTCAGATATTAGTGTATGTCATTCTGATATGTGACTTTGCCAAGTATGCCTCATTATTCCTTTTTGCAACCTATAGGCAATGAATTCTTTTTCCTTTAAATGAAGTGAACTATTTACAAGCTGTTACTTATTGCAGGAATTAAAATGAATGAAGCTTCTTTTGAAAACAAACGCAAGCTGAGGAAAGAAAAGACAGCAAATGAGTGTGAAGCTGTTGTAGGAGGGAAATTGCAGCTCATCTTTGTAAACTCTGTGGCTTTAGCTGAGCCTTGAAAACATGGGAGTCAAAAGCAGGAAAGTGCTAAGGTCTCGATTTCTGGCATAGCTTGTTTCTCTGATGCAAGTTCACTTGCTGTGCAGCCACTACAGTTCATGGACTGAAAGAAGATGAACAGATTTAGAGTGCTTTTATCTAACATGAAATTGATACTGTCTTATGGGAATGACTTCTAAGAAGAACATAAGCATGTCTGTGCTAGGCTAGACCTGTGGATATCTAGGGAAGAGCTTCAGACTCAGACAAATATTTTGTGATCCTTTACCAGACAGCTTTTCTGGCCAACAGCAACAGCAATTGGTGGCTCAGGGGTACCTGTAAAAGCTTTTCAGGTGCAAAAAACATACCTTGTTTATAAACATGAAAATGAGAGGAAAGATGAGCTTACGTACTTAAATGCAGCAGTTAGTTAGCCAAAATTGCTAGTTCTGAATTTCTATTGATTACATCATCCTTTCCTCAAACCTAAATGAGTTCAAATTCTGGGGTGTGTTGTGATTTATATTTTGTGGGTCTGTAGCTACATTTTAGAATTTCAAAACCATTTCTTACTATATTGATTTAAATAGTGTTTAAATTCCAAAAGATGATATAAAATAACAAGTAGACCTATTAACACATAATTTACAAAGTACTTATTTTCTACTGTTTCTCACCAATTTGGGAAGTTTGAAGAGTACTGTTTCTGTTGAGTGAATGTTGTTTCTAGAAAGAAAGATGCATGACAAAAGTAGTTTTTAGAGGTCTTTTTGTTTTTATGGAATTTATTAAAGCATCTTTTAGAAGTGTTGGATGATAGTACTATCATATGGAAAAAGTACTAAGTATCCTGAATGTTTTCCTTGATTATTTAAAGTGGAAGAAATGTTCATTAAATGGACAACCTCATCTGAGCCAGGATTAATTTTCAATTCAAGCCATTATTCTCTTGGTACATAACCAATACAGTGTATGTTCTTATGAACAAGTGAGTCTCATTTTTAATTTATGAAAGTTTACCTGAGAGTATTCAAATGTCTCACCCTTTCCAAGCATTAAAAAATGCCTTTGATGTCTTAGCGTTTGACTTTAAAACAGCTGATCTTCTGGTGTGCTGTATAATAAAGTTGTTTTGATACATACAAGAAATGCTGCTTGTTCATTCCAAGTTTGCATGGCATAATTAAGCTACGTTTATGTTCAGTAAAAATTGGCGATTCTGTTAAAACAAAATCATTCCTTTTCTCTTAAGTTACTGTAAGGCAAATTATTAAACAGGCATGATCAAGTTTCTTAGATTTTAAGAAGTGCTGGAGGTGAATTTTGAAGTTCTTCTTGCTCATTCTTATTTTCAAGTAGTTCATGATTTTTAAATAAAGATTTCTAGTGCTCTTTTTTCATTTTTAATATTGGATTGAAGGATATCAATAAAAACATTCAATTATAGTGGACTGTCTGTAGGCTCCACTGGAACCCGAGTCGTGATTAGATTTCTCAGCTAGAGGAGAGCAGCACCATTTCATTGACTTAAATTTCACTCATTATGGAAGGATTCTTAGCTTTGATTTGCCTCACAGTTAGTGGAGTGTTCACAGGATGGGGAAAAGTAAACAAAAACAGGTAATATTACAAGAATTGTATTTTAAATGTTGAATTCCGCACTGTTCCTTCTTACTGTTTTTCCTCTTAATTTTTTTCCCTAAACATTTCTGTATTATCGAGTTTGTCTAGAAAAAGCAAGCTTGTTAGCTCAAGTAGAGGTTTGTTGCTTTTTGCCTTTCTTTGTCTTCTCACTCTCTCTTAGTCCTCTACCTTCCCTTCTATGGACTGGTTAATTTAATCTTTCCAGCTGCCGTATTGGTTTGTTCAGCGTCACTAGGGTCAGCATGCTACATATGAAAGACACATCAGCTGAAGGAAAGGAATATCCCGGTCAACATACCATCACTGCAGATAGAGGGAAACCAGCTGGCACGAGTGAATTGATTTCTGCATCAATCTACTTGCACAGGCAATCAGTTCAATGGAGAGAAACGAGACCTGAGTCCTCATCACTTCCGTGTTGCAGAAGGCTCCCTATATCGAAGTCTCATTCTTCCAAATTCACTGATGCACTCTGCTAACTCTTACCTATGAGAGCAATGGGACTCCATGCGGTGTTACTGAACCCAAAGCCTGTAGAAGGCAACAGCAGGCTTCAGTGTGTTTTGGATCAGATCCTTGGGCCAGTGCTGCAACCATACTAGTCACCATATTAGTTGGGAGGTATTTAAGCCCCAAAAGTATTTGGAGGGATGTCTCATCTCTCATTGCCAACAGTGTGAGGCTCATCCTGATAATAAAGCAGGACCAATTTTATTTGTAATTTTTTAGTATACTCAGCTGCTTTTTGTAATTTCTGAACCACATGCATACTAATAATTCTGAGGAATGACACGCAGTTTTAGTAGGCATCATTATTATATCTACTTGGGGAAAAAACCATGGTGCTTTTGTGCTTCCTCACATTTTTGGTGAAGGAAGAGCAGTGCAGCAAAACAGGACTGTTCTATAATAAAATTTTTCTGGGCACTATAATGTATAACTTAGGTAATGGCTTAAATAGTCAAGTTAAAGAGAAAATAATTAGAAGGTTAATTTGGATTCACCCTTCCCTATTACTGCTTAAAGATGTTGACTGTAGAGTTCTGTTGCTGCTTCATTTAGCTTGACTATTGCAATGACCTAACTCCTTGTGCATCAGACTTGTTTGGATATGAAGTACGGTTTTTGAGTCGCTAGATCTGAGCATGTAGCACTTGCGGCTTTTTTAACACTGTAGAATTAGGAGCGAATAAGCTGACATTGGCTCACACAAAGGGAACAGACTTGCTCTGCTTTGGTCCCAAAGGTGTCATTGATTCTGTTTGCATTACATGGTCAAATATTTGTATATGGTATCATTGAGGCTAACAAAAGGTTGTCATAGGGCAGTGTTTATGTCACAAATTGTGACATTTACTTGTTGATGGGATAGTGTAATGTCAGCGTGTTGTGGTGCAAATGTCATCATTTTGTGATGTGACAAATTGTCCCTAAGGATAGGCTTTTTAAGAGACCTTAACGGATGTTGGAAAAATGAATAGTTTTAGACTTATTTTATTTGTGTCACATTTAGGAACAATCAGAAGTTTAGGAAGCAAAGCTTGCAGCAATTGGTATCACTTTTCATTCTTGAAGGGTCTTTGCTAATGTCACAAACTTTAGTGATTATATACATGAAGCTTCCTCAGCAGGCAAATTTGTTGACTCATCATGCTTCAAGGCAGCCCCAGAGATGACAGTTCTTCAGTAGCTAACGTGTTTAATTGGACCATTCTCCATTTTTAGCAGACGGGATTTTCCTATTTTAACCACAAAATAGTAGGAGAATTTGGAAAGCTTCCCGTCTGTCAAAACTTAAGTGCAATAGAAAGTAAGATAATTTTGTTTGTGGTTGTTCCATCCTTCATTCAAACCTTGTTAGAAGTAATTGTGAGACATACTAAGCAGTGCTGCGTACGCCTTATCTACAAGGCAAATTCAGCTGGGATGGCTGTGCTTTGTTAACACAACTAAATTGAGCCAGAAGTATATTTGGTATGGCAGTGTATTCCTGGGCAGTTCCTCATGTATGCCTGAGACATACTGTAGGAAATCGAAGGAGATGTTCAGTAGTTTCCAGAAGACATTTTAGATAAAATTAAGACATGCAAATTGCACTGAAATCGGAGCCTTTGAGGATGTTGATCGGGTGTTGTAAACATGAAGGGAATATTGTGGCAAGAACTGAAGGCTGCAGCTTTTTCTGTGGAAATAGTAGATTTCTGCTTCTGTAGAAATAGACGCAATGGAAAAGTTGTTTGCCCAAGCACAGAATAATTAAATCACAGATTTTCTCTTCAGATGAGGTGTTTCTGGATTTAATGATGAAATTTGGTCTTAGACAGGCCTAGTCATACTTCAGGGTGGTGGCAGCATGCAGACTTACTCTGTCAAATGTGCGTCAGAAAAGCAACATGGAATAGCAGTAGTGGTCAGTATCCTGCCCTCAGTTCTTGAAGAGCTGGGTATTCATTCTAAGCTGGACTTCAGATGAGTGATTTTATATGAAACTACTTTCCACTAGATTTGGAAAAAGTTCTGATGAAATGTGTGCTTTCCAAATCTGTATGTTCTCAACTTAGTGTTCGCACCGAAATTTGGGTTTGTCTATGTGCTGTATGTGAAGCTATATAAGCAGGTGGGCTCAGGTGCTTATTCTGCCTGTATAGTTTGTAGATTTAATGCAGAAGTTTGAGCTGCTCTTCTTTGAAAACACAGATAAATATAAATAAAATATAGTGTGTTCTCTTGTAAAATTTTCTAAGTGAGGCTGGGATAGGCAGTCCCTGGATGACTCCTCCCCAGGAGCTGAGAGAAGCCTGTCCACTTATATCAGCTTCAACTATGGCACTACTGTCAGAGAACTCTTCTTGCTGTACTTGGCCAATGTTGAGCTAATGCTCTGTGGATTTTCTACAGAAGCAGGCTGTAACTTGCTGCTAAGGAAGAGAAACTGGATACAGAAAAAGCATAGTGAGCAAATTCCTGAAGTAGGACATTTTTGCCCAGATTACCAACAACGTAAGCCTCTGTTGCCGTAGTTTCTCTGTCAGTTCAAAAACAGACTCCAGGTGAGTTGCGATTTCTTTACAGAGGACTGTCAGTGGTTGCAACATGACGCGGTTCTTGCAGAAATGGCAAACGAGGCGGGTCTGGTTGTTTCTACATTTCTTGGGCTTCAGGAGAACTACTGGTTTGTGGGGCTGCCAGAAGCTTTCTGTTCAACCTTGAGCACATAACTTGAGTCTTTCTATATCTAAACGTCACGTACGGAAGTCTTGTTCCGCCTCTTTGGTTAGAAGGGCAACATCAAAGATCATGAAGTGTTTGGATACTTCGGAAATTTGTGTGATCATGTTACCATAGGTAAACAGAAGGGAAAAGAGAGGCAAGCTACACAGGAAAGTTATTTTTCTGATGTTAGTCTGATATAAGGGGATCTCATTTTACAGTCCCTCATCCAGAGCTTTCATGTGGCTTTACATCCTACATGACACTGTTTTTCAAATGTTGCCCTGTAAAAACAGTAGAGCATTATGAATGATTTCTCATTGACATGTATTTTTAATACCTGATACTGGTATTAGTGAAATATGCTTCTTACCAAGCCATGTTTTATTTTGATATATATTATTTTCTTTGTAATAACATCTACTTAAAAAATCATTGGGAAATTTTACCTTCCTTAAAGAATGTTTGAGATTTTTAAAATTCTTTTTCTCAACTATATGGTTTTTTAATTTTAATTTGGTAAGAGTTAAATTTCTTAGAATCATTGCATACATAATAATTTGAAATGTGTCTGGCATTAGTTCTGTAAAAACAATCTGGATGTTCTCTGATCTGGATCTACAGAGCCATAAAATATATATGGCACTGTATTAAGTTTTATAATGCTCATTACTTCAATGTTGTACCTGTTGGGTGGAAAATCACTGAAGCAGATGAAGAGTATTGCTCTTTGAGCAGCAGAAATATTAGAAGTGCTTTTACATGGCCCCTTCTAGATATGAGTTTCACTGCAAGAAATAATTAGTATTTAAACTGTTTGTGAACGAATATGACTATTCCTCCAGAGCAGAAGAATTACAAATCAGCGGAGCACTGCAGAGTTTTTCTTTGGGCTAAAATAATTGCCATATGAGGTCTTCAAGATATAATGAAGGATATCTGTGGTCTAGCAAAGTGAGCTTAAAGCTCAATATAGTAGGACCCTGTTTCAAATTCCCAAATCTTTCACGTGACTGTCATTGTAATTTGGGGCAATGCTCTTTGTTCCTTTGTTCCAGTTGTTAGAGGTGTATTAGCAACGTAATCTGTGTGTCTTTAAAATTAACTGTGCCTTCACATTTAGTTACTTTCAGGGTCAATTGCTACGCTACTAAAGACAACAAATTTAACCTACCTGCTTTGTAATCATTGTAATTGGTACTCTGGAAGGCCTGGGATCTACATGCGTGTTATACAACATTGACTGTTGTACTCCAACAATGATCTCCAAAAGGTTAAATATTTAGATAGTGTTATCTAACCTTCTACTTATGATTATAGCCCTAATAAACCTCAATATTGTCTTGATATCCTTCTGTTTTTGAAAGGGATTTTTATTTATGATCTGTAGAAAATGTATTTATTTAATGAGCATTGCATTAGCATTGCTAATGGTCATAATGTGTTTAGTTTCAAAGGATACCTGCTTTGAAATTTACTGCAGAATAGTGCAAGTGCCACCATTCACTTGAGAGAGTCTAGGAGAAAGTAATGTTAATGTTTTAATTTTAGAATATGTCATTGTAGTGTTCCACTTTCATTACTGAAGTGCCAATTGTTTGGTCTGAATAGATGTACAGAACATGAAACAGCCCTGTAAGTATCATGGTACAAAACCATACGAAAAGGTGGAAGTTTGTGGTGGGTGTATAATCCCCAGCTCAGTTTTGCACGATGAGAGCTTGTTGTCTTGTTTTGGTTGTAAGCAACTTCTGAGTATAAGAAGTGGTACACGTGCTCCATTTATGTGGGCAGCCCAGGTTCACCTGTCTATTGTACGGGTTTAGATGCTTTGCAGTATGCTGGTATTGCATTCTCCCAGGTTATAGGCCTCTTAAAACAACCCCTCCAAAACCAGGGTTGTTTTTAGTTGGCTCATTTCACTGTACCGGTGAATGGTACAGCTCTGCAACCATTGCACTGACACAACTGAAAGGGCATCAGACACAGGCAAGGCGCTGCGAACAAGTGGCCAGAGCAGTACGGAAATGGGAACTTTGGGAAGTAGCTTCACTGCTGAATCAGTGTATTGTGAAACAGATTCATTAACGTGTTGTTTGCTACCTGTTTCTCTGGGTAGCAGTGCTACCCTAAGCAGCCACAGAGTATTTCCAGGCCTGTACAAACCCTCTCAGCTGGTATCAGTGTAGTTGTTCATGGAGAAATGACTTGGAGAATTAATTGTGATAAGAAGAACCTGGGCAGCTGGGTTTAGACTATTTTCTTTAATGTCTGATTTAAATCTGCCTTGCTTCAGTTTACTTCTTTCCCTATCCACTAGGGATATGGAGAAAAGTTTATTCCCTGTCTCTTTTCATCAAGCTTTAATGTATCTGAAAGCCTTTATTATGCTTCTCCTATGTCTTGCATTCTTCAGATTTAATAACCTCAGCTTTGTCATCCTTTCCTTGTTGCTCACTTGGTGCTGCTTTTCTAGACCTCTCATCATTTTTATTGTATTCTTCCAGGCTCTCTGCATTTAATCCACATTAGTCCTGTGATGCTTTGGCATGAACACACTCTTCCAACTGAGGTCTTCAGGCTGGAGAAGTTTCCTTTCTGAGGGTCACAGTCTGCATGTGTCTTGTCTCGTAGCCTCTTTATCCATTACCTGATGGTGCCATGCTGTTGAGAAAAAGGCAGACATTACTGTCTCATGATTCATTTAATGCTCACAGCTCTTCTTTTGCTGAGTGTAGTTTGCTCTTGCCTATTCTGATTATGCTCATTGATTGCCATCGTTCTTGCTGAATGGCACCCAGCCATTTTTGATCATTTTTCCAGTTTGTGAAGATCACTTTGAGTTCTCATCCTGTGCCTCAGTCTGTATGTTTCATCTTGGTGTCATCCTCTGATTTAATAAGCATAGCCACTTCATGCAGATGTTAAATAATACCAGACTAAGGACGTGTTCCCTTGCAAACCTGCTTGATGCAGAGGGCATCTTTTGCCTCTCTATTGTCCCTAAGACCTGTTACTGTGCTATATGAAGGAATTAGATCATTTTGATACTATTTGCTTTTCAAATTTTAAACTGGACTTCACTCATTGCTAGCAGACAGTTTGTTTGCTGGTAGGTTCTAGAATTTTTCTGGGAATTGAAGCTACACTTGCTAGTTGGTGATTTTCAGACTCCTCCTATCTCTCCTCCTCTTTTTATAAGAATAGGTTCAATGTCGGTCTTTTTTTGGTCACTGTTATACATCCCATTTTCCATTATTTCTTTAAGAAGCAAGTAAAACAATCTCAAAACTTGTCAGTTTGAGAATCTGAGGATGATGTTCATCTCCACCTTATACTAGTATGCTTCTGTTGCCTTGTGCTTTGTTAAAATACCACCTAAATTGTTCTTTCACCCATGTCCATCTCCAAGCATCTGTTAATTTTCAATGCATTTCACTTAGCTTTGCCACCACAGCTCTTTGTGCGATCTTGTGGTAAAGCAAATGAGTGACCTGATTTAGATAAAAGTAGGTCTGTAGTCATTCTCCACAATGTCTTTCCTTTTCATGCTTTGCATGACACCCTCCTCCACCTGCATCCTTTACCCCCACACCCACACTGGGGGAATCACATGTGAAGAAGTCTGTATCCAGAAGTGACTGACAAGAAATTTGTGACAGGCTGTCTCCTGTTGCATTCCTATTCCAAAATATGTCTCCATAGGTTTGTTCACTTTAGTGGTAAACTCCAGGAATTGAATTTTTTTTCTTGCTGATTAAAATACTGTACAACGCCACAAATCTTTTAGAAGAATACGAATTCCTATATTTCTGTGGCTTTTACTTCACATGTCAAACTCTGCTTTCAATTAGTGCATCTGCTTCAAGGCCTGGATAGTGTCATTGGGTTTTGCATGCCATTGCCTGGATGTTCTTCCACACTGGCATATGGGCACACAGCATATGTCCTCCCACGCTGCCTCCCACCTCTGCTTCACTGCACTTCTACTGCTGGGCAGTCTCCCGGTCTTCCGTTATTTGTTTTTTCTTTATTTCTTCTTTTTATTCTCTTGACACTGCTGGCATTTTCTTTCTCTCTCCCTCCGCATCCTTAATTCTTTAACCTGCATGAGCCTCATAATACATTTCTGGATTATAGACATTTATAGGTAAATTTTGTATGAGAAAAATACACAGCTGGTAAAAATAAGTTAAAATCAGGGAAGGATCAGAAGCTCTGTGTGCATGTACGTATACTTACTTATGTCTCACTTGATATACTTTATTGGTTAACCTCTCATTTATTTACTTCCCAGAAAATCATTGAAATGTTTACAAGTAATGACCTCTGCTGCCTTGGTTCTGTGTTTACTTTTCCATATCCCTTTACCCATGTAGCTGATGTGAAATCTATAGTTCTGGAACAGTACCTTGTATGTCACTTAGTATAATTTTGATTTTGATCTTGGAGTAGGGCATATAGGTGCTATGGTAAAGCAGGTAATAATATTCAGCAGATGTTAATGCATTAAACATAGGAGTTCAGAGGCAGGCTTCTCACTTTCATTATTATTACCGCACAGCTTTTAAGTGTCTCTATGTCTTCCTAGGCAGATATCTGGAATTTATTGAGCGGAGTAAATTCCTTCTGGGTGTTTACAGGAAGAAGTGACAAATGTGATTTGATAACATTGACTATTACATGATTCCCTTCCTGCTGGTGAATCCAAAGCAACTTTTGAGAGCAATATGAAATTAAGTTATCACTAAGGCTAGCCACTGTGAGTTACAGTAAAATCAAGCATTTGGTTAAACCCTCAAAGCTGCAGAATTTCTTACGGAGGCATTCAGACAACAGAAGAAAAATATCGGAATGTTAATGAGCTTTATGTCTACCAGAATTAAATTGATTTTTCAGATAAACAGAAGTGCGTAGCTTCCTGAACAGAACAAAGAAGAAACGTTGCTGGCGCTCATACCAAGCCATTGCTACAGACAGTGTGATGAAGCTGTTGAGGAAAGTCTTTTAAAGAGTAACCAGTGGTACAGGGGGTACTAGTGAGCAAAGTGTGTCTGCTGTAATAATTACCCACAACATTAGATGACTGTTTCTGGTGCGGTTCATGTGTAGCAAAATGCCTCACTGTCTTGCATGCTCTATATTGCAAGTTTAGTAGGTTTCATAGACTACTCATGGCATTTATGTAAGCAGAAGACTGAAAATGGGCAAGGCTTGCTATTAAGCATGAGGAAACTGAAATGCTGAAGGTATGGAACTGTGTATTTCCCGTGTATTTCTACAGAGGTCAGTGAAGCTGTATGAGCAGTTGTGTACACTGTCCTAGGGGACCTGTGTTGTAAAGAAGCAAGAGCTGTAATACGAGATTTACCACTGGTAAGATCCAAAGACTTCACTAGCTGTCTAAAGCCAGTGCTCTTTAGTAGAGTGCGGAAGGAAAGCTTAGCATGACAGAAGAGAGAGGGCTTGGGTCTTCAAAAGACATCATACAATACTTGGCTTTAGATAGTTTTACTGAATATTAAAGAAGGCTCTGAATTTTGCATTGCTACTGCTTGGACTGTTTTTTAAGACAGTCAGTGAGTTTTTTGAGCTCATGGTATTTTTGTTGGAGGAAAAAACAAAGGTGAAGTTTGTAAATATTTAAGAAAGGCTCTGAAAATAATTTGGGAAAACATTGAAAACAAAGAACAGAGGAGATTGTGCCAGTGGGAGTTGCCATTGTGATTTCAAGTCCGCCACCTCTCTGAGAGCCAGGAAGTTGAGCTCTACGATAGTGCAGGGACATGTTGAAAGTGTGAGTATATTTAGGGATGTGGGAGTTCTGTGATGAGGAAAAGTGGTACTGTGTTATGGCCATCAGGCTCAATTTTTCACTTTGGCTTTACTAGAACCAGATTTGATTTTTGAACAAGTCTGTAATCAATCTCTTTCTTGACCTTGATAATCTACCTTTTATTTTCTTTTTGATCCTTTTTGTCTATTCAGATAAAACTTCAAGGAAAAGGCAGTTTCTTGCCATGCATTTCTGCAGCACAAAGCACAGAGGAATCCCAAATTTGAACAGAGTTTTGAAGTTCTACAATGCAGAGAGAGGAGTTCACCAGAAGAAGAGTTGATGCACATTATTTTGCCTGCTGAGCTGTAGCAGATCTTTACAAAAAGTTTACAGAGAGCATTGGCTCCACTTGTCTAATAATCTGTGCTTCAGTAGTTTGTGATCCCACGTATGTTCTGCTTCAGGCTAGATAATTAGCGTTGCCAGTGGTTATCACTTTCTGTGTAATAACTCATATCTGTCCTGGACTAGAGAATCATAGAATCATAGA
This sequence comes from Chroicocephalus ridibundus, assembly GCF_963924245.1. Lineage (NCBI taxonomy): Eukaryota > Metazoa > Chordata > Aves > Charadriiformes > Laridae > Chroicocephalus > Chroicocephalus ridibundus. The sequence goes on along the minus strand of NC_086288.1, from coordinate 54,850,529 downwards.
ATCATAGAATCTTCATGGTTGGAAAGGACCTTTGAAATCATCGAGTCCAACCATACACACACCAAAAAAAAACCAAACAAAAAAACCCCAACCACAAACCACCACAAACAAACAACCTACAATCTCTGCCACTAGAACATGCACTGAAGTGCCAAATCCAGACGTTTCTTAAATACCTCTAGGGATGGTGACTCAACCACCTCCCTGGGCAGGCTGTTCCAGTGCCTGACCACTCTTTCAGTAAATTCTTCCTAATATCTAATCTAAACCTCCCCTGCCGCAGCTTCAGACCATTTCCTCTGGTCCTGTCATTATTCACCTGGGAGAAGAGGCCAACACCCACCTCTCTACAGCCTCCTTTGAGGTAGTTGTAGAGGGCAATGAGGTCTCCCCTCAGCCTGCTCTTCTCCAAGCTAAACATGGCCAGCTCCCTCAGCCTCTCCTCATATGACCTGGTCTCCAGACCCCTCACCAGCCTGGCAGCTCTCCTCTGGACACGCTCCAGCACCTCAATGTCCCTCTGGTACAGAGGGGCCCAGAACTGAACACAGTACTCGAGGTGAGGCCTCACCAGTGCGGAGTACAGAGGCACGATCACTTCCCTGCTCCTGCTGGCCATGCTATTCCTGATACAAGCCAGAATGCTGTTGGTCTTCCTGGCCACCTGGGCACACTGCTGGCTCACGTTAAGCTGGCCGTCCACCAGCACCCCCAGGTCCTTTTCTGCCGGGCAGCTTTCCAGCCACTCTTCCCCAAGCCTGTAGCGTTGCTACAGGATGATACAGGTTGCTACAGGATGATAATCTTTTGTTCCATCTCAGGGTTGCTGTGCGTCCTCATGCCACTGTATATATACTACTTAAACAGTAATAATCTCTCTTTGGACTTTCTTGCTCTTGCTTTTCTGTGACATTGAGCATCTTTAAGGGTTTGAGAGAGAGAGTGAGTGGGTGATACACTTCACTGGGGAATGAGGACTGTAAAGGGGAGGTCATGCTACATCATGCTACAGTATTACTTTAACTTGGGCAGACAAGACTTCCTGTCACCTAGGGAGCATATTTTAAACTTCCAGGGTGGGAAAAAACGCCTGTGCCTTTGCTTGCTGAGTAGGAGACATATCATACAGGGCAATGCAGCATATAGAGCTTAACGGGAGTATTTAGCCATTTGTCCATATCAGCACACAGCAGATCAGCCTGTAGAGTTTCTGGTCACTCGATGGTGGCTTGCAGAGAACTTGTTTGATGATGGCACTCTCTGCACCTGGACAGCACCGGTGGCTTGGAGTGGGTACGGGTATGGCTCCATGCTCCCATTTTTCTTCAGAGAATTGTTTACCATCAGAGCATCCAATTGTGACTAACTAAGGAGTGGAGGCAACAAGTGGGGAGGAGGAGGACGTTATCATAATTTCTGATTGTAAATACTCCCTCACTTTGTCTTTACTCTGTTCTGAATCTGAATCAATAAGAAATAAGGATAAGTTATGAGTAAGACATACAGTGTAACTGAGCCCCAAAATGTTTACAAGATCACACTTTGATTTTTAAACAATTGCTTAAGCAGATAGTTTGTTGATAGAAGGACATTTCTTGAGTTTGAAAATGATTTACGATTTATACAGTAATTGAAGTGGCAGTTGCTTCATCACACTTAAGTTTATTGATTCCATTAGTACATTGACCTCCTTTCTGCTGAACCACCAGTTTGAATGTCTGTGCTGTGTAAGATAAATTAAAAGGAAAAGATGCCATTTTCCTAACTGTGCGGGACCCAGTTTTCTGCAATAAGTAAAGAAATGAAAGCAACCAAACAAGTGGAAAAAGAAAAATCAGAGGAGAAATGGTGCTTTGAATATCTGGGATTTTTCAAAGCAACTTTGTGTTTATCAGAATATGTCTTTTCTGCAGGTCGGTGATAGATGCTGAGTTAGCTTGCTCTGTTAAAGTGGCCAGCATCCATATTCCAGCAGTTTGAATAAGCAGAAATCCAGAAGAATATGAAAACTATCATATGAATGGGAGAACAAGGCCAGCTGGAAAGTGACTTCTGTATGATTCCACTTTGTATATTCTACGTGTTCCATAATAGTTTCCGCACTTTTATTTCCCCCCAGAAAGATCACTCATAGTTAGGCAATACTCAAAGCTGCAAAATAAAAATGTGGAGCATTGGCATGTGAACTCAGTGGGAGCTGAAAGACAGAAATTGCAGCAAGACAGAAATCTCTCTTTGCTTATGTTCTGCTGGAGCAGCAGCTCCCTCCTCCTCTGGCCTCTTTAGAGCAAGCTGCCTTCTGCTGCAGTCTCGCTCAGTCTTATCTCACCTTTGGGAAGATAGTGGCTTTCTGCACCAAACAGTGCCTGTAAGAGTAGGAGCTGCTGCCTTGCCAGGACCAAATGATCCTCCATCTCTGTCTGCCCTCCCTGAATTCCTGGCATCATTCAGCTTGCAGCATTTTCCCCTGGACAGTGTGGTATGAAAGCTGGTGGTCTGCCATGGCACTGAGTGCTCGGCTAGTCTGAGCATGGCACTAAGGAATGAACATTTTGGCTGTTGCTGCGTGTCCCTTAGATTTGATAGGTTTTTCGGCTTTTTCCTCTTGATCACTGATGAAAGTCAGCCAGACTGAAAGGACATGTTTTGCTCTTTGTAGCTGGGAAACAGAACAAAACAAAGTAAAGATTTGGCCCTTGGGATAATTGAAATGAGAATAACCCATCATTCTGTGTCTGGTGGAAGGATAGTTAATATTTTTACCATTGATAGTATAGGCTGGGCTAACAGATGTAAAGCTTCAAAAGCACCTGTAGGATATTCTGATCATTTAATCAGGCAGTTCTGAGAAATAAAGGACTTTGATTACAACCAAGGCTTCATGTAGCAGTCTCAAGCTAACATTCAAGGTCTCTTAGCAGTACTTAGATACTGGTAGAAGAGGTATTTAGCAAAGTCATCTTAGGAGCACCATGTTTTTAACAGCACGATTTGTGCCTGGATTACCACAAAGTGAGTTTTGACACGATCCCAGGAGCACCTTTTCATGGGATTTGGCCCAGGCATGCCGTGCTTTCACTGGACTGAGCCTGGACAAGCTGAGTAGGAGAAAGAGAAATTGGGAACCGTCATGCTCTTTCCAAAGGTTTTTCAAGCAGATTTGTTTTCATCTTAATGCAAGATGGAAACTTTTGGATGCAGTGCCTGATTTGGAGACCAAAGGGATTGCATAGTCTCACATTTATTAAATTGCGATGTGAGTTGGGCCATATGGCACAGAAGCAGAACATGGGGATTGTGAAGGGTTTTCTCCAGGGATCCAGCTCTTTCTGTGACTACAGTGGAGTTATTACCATTTTATGGTGCAGACATGCTCAGATGCTGTACTGAGAAGTGCAGTATAGTAATCTGAACTGGACTGAATTAATTTCTTCTATATGACAGCAAAGTCTCTGGCCACATTATGAAGTTGGCACTTGTCATCTTTTTTGGTTGTGGTACTCTAAATTTGGACCATCTGTGTGGGGTTACATTAGTGTTGTTGCTCAGAAGTTTACAAGCTTTCTAACAGCCAAGTGGAAAGGGCATTTCTCATTATTGTACTGATGGCTGAGACATTAAATGCTTGTTGTTATGTTCACAAATGAGTGTACAGATTTTTGGCAAAACCAAGGAGTCAGATTCACTCATGCAGATTAAGGTCTTATTACAGTACGTCCAAGGGGGTTGTATACACCCAGGTTGAACCAATGGGTCTTTCATGTGAAACGAGGAGTAGGTTTTAGATAAATGATAGAATTGGCATAATATTTTACCAGCCCTTTCTTTTTTTTTTTTTCCCCATCCATTTGATTAAGGGAGAAAACAGGATCTAATTTAATTTCCCTTCCTCCTCCCTGTAAAAATCTGTTTTACTGGCAAATTAAAGTGATGAGAATTTCTGAAAATTTTATCAAGCAAATACTTTCCATCTGACAAGGCTGAAATTCCAAAGTTGCCAGGAAACCAGAAAGCTAGTGTGACGTTAATTAGAAGAGATGGTCTGGCTTTTGCTTTTGCCATCTAACTCCATTTTTCTGTCCTTGCATCGTTTCACAGAGAAAGCCCAATAACTATTTTAGGTTCAGTAGCCAGCTGATTGTCTTGTCTTTTACGTTGCATAGCATGAATAAAAAAAGAGCTTATTTGCAGAAGTATCATGAAATATTTGTCTGTGCTACCTGTGAAAATACAATAATTTTTTTAGATTTTATGATGTGGCCTGAGCTTAAATGAGGAAAGGGAGAATGGTGACCAAAAGAGTGGCTAAGTACATAAAAACTGCAAGAAATACTTTCCACAAGCTCACTGTTATAATTTTATTAGAATGATAATTAGGAACCAAACCATAGTTTGAATACAGAAAAGGTTATGCTTCCCACCTCCTAATTTAAGGAGATGTATAAGGATTAAATTAAAGTAAATGTGCCTGTAATTTACTGTATTGCGTGCATTCAGCATACTTGCTCTTTGACAAGTATCCAGCTTCATTCAGTGCCAGCTACTTCCTAATCAAGTAATAGATGAGGCTGGAAGGAGGCTGCTCAGCATCCTCTGGTTGAGCGGTTGCTGCTGGGTAAAGAGGATTAAAGGGGCCAAATGTAGAATAAACAAGAGGAAGCGGGATGCTATAGGAGCATTTGTAGGACGAAATTTTTAGAAGTAGTGGCTCTGGATGCACCCATGGTGTCTGTGTTGCTATCCTGAATAATTAGTTACTTTTTTTGTCATTTAGCTGTCATTGCAGTGGCCTCCTGTCTTGTGACTTATAAACACATGCTGTCAAAAAAAAAAAAATACAATTAAGAAGTAAGTAAACTTAAGCTGCAGCTTCTTTAGTCCTGGGATCACAGGGAGTGACTACATTCATTGATCCACAGTGTGAATGTATTAGGACTGCATCTTCTACAAGAAGAAATAAACCAGGTATTAGGGATGAGTTTAACCATCCTGTGGAACAACTGCAGAATATTCTAAGTTTAGATTATGCCATAAAGTGTATTCATTTTTTTTCTGAAGTATTTATATGGAATTTCTTGAGAATTTTGGTTAGAAGCTTAAGTGGAATCCGTTAAGTCATAGTAATAGCAATCATTTGATGATGGATGTCACAGTTTTAGATCAATAGAAGCCAGATCAAAGTGGCCAGTCTCTGGGATCTTGAGCTTCTGCTTTGAATCGGTAAAATGGGAATAACGATGGTTCCTTATGTTCATATAGTTATCCAGAGAATTAATTCATTAACATGCAGTTGCTGGTGATGGGAGGCCTACAAGTATGTGGCGGGAGTGTTGGTATCGGGTATGGTTACGTACATACTATATCCAGTTGGATTCCATGGAATACATAGTGGTATTTTTGAGGGTTTCTAAAGTTTAGTACTATGGACTGCACTGAGATGAGGGAAAAAATGGAATCTGAAGTTCTTGTTTTTCTTCAAGACTCTCAGTTCACATGACTCTTCCTTTGGAACCTGACACTTTATTCTTTCCAACCATGGTCCAAGTTAAAGCAAAAGTGAAATAGTGTTTTCCATTGTCTCCCAGTAGGCATTGGATGCACTGGATACATGCCTATGCCTTGATTACATTATAAAATGCATGTAATGGCAATAGCTCTGGTTTGTGTTAGAGAGCTTGGTCCTGCAGTGTGCTGGACACTCCTGCCAGTTGTCAGTGCCCTTGCGATGGCTCAGAGTCTTCAATGTGTCCCTTAGGACTAAGTGAACAAGCTGAAATGCATTGCAGTGCTCAGTATTTATATTTTCGTTATACTGCTTTTTCTTTCCCTTTCTCTTTGTTAACTGTTCTCTTTGTCTGGCTTTGGGCTCAGGTATTCTCAGGTCCATAACTGATTCTAGGTTGTTGACTAAGTTTTCCACTATCTGTCTACTTCTTGCAGCCAAATTAATTTTTAATGGCGCATCAATTCAGCATGTATCAGCTTACACGTCAGAGTGTGTGAGATTCACCCTTTGTCCCATCCCTAATGCATTTCCCTTTTAGCAGTCACTGTTTGTGTATCTTTTTTTTTTTTTTGTTATTTTTTGATTTAGGACCTTGAAATGCACTGATGCTGCTTCATTAAGTTTTATTTAGCAAGTGCAGATTGCGTTTGTGATCAGTAAGCTGGTGAACACTGTCAGTTCAGTGAAACTACATACATCCCTGGTGTGCCATCACGCGCATGATGCTGCTCTTCTGTCACCGACATACTCCAAAGCAGAGGCAGTTTTAAGAGAGCACCATACCTAACTCAACTTTCACGTTTACTGTGGAATAACGTAAAGCTCTCTATCAGTCAGAACGTGGAGCAGGAGCCAGCAGTCCTGGGTTCGGTTTTCCTGGCAGATTTGTAAGATGCTGGGAGTGCAGACTTTTGGATGCTGGTGCTGGCTGTCCTGCTGATTTGTTGTTGCTGTTTCTTATTTGTGTTGCCACAGTGTCTAAGCATCCCAGGCAGGGAGCTGAACATCTTTGTTCTATGTATGTGCTCTGTACACACAACACAAAATGTGGTTTGGGGAACACTTTACAAACTTGTAGGAATAAAGTTAATTTTCTACAATTTATGCTCAAGTATTTAAATCAGCTTGGCTGGGTTTTTTTCCCCAGAAGTGGTGTACTGCTTTTTCACCTTTACAAAGACCAAGCTTATGGAAATAAATTAAGATAGCAAAGCAAAAAGTTTTGAAAATGATTGATTACAATAATATATTTACAGCTATTTAATTAGTTCAAATATTTAAGATTTTTTGGATACGCATCTTGAGTTTTTTGGTTTTTTTTAAAGGAGCATGTGAAAGGACTGAGAACAAAATCCTTTCTGAAAATTAGGTCTAGTTAAGGTTGCCTGAAATGAAGATGAGTGTGAGTCAGCTCACCACATCTATATTAATATTGAGGAACCTAATTTGTTTGGAAACAAAGTTTGTTTGGAAAGAAGCCTGTCTGGAAAGAAGCCTGTTTGGAAACACTGTTGCCATTTGTTTTTCTAGCTTCCTTTAATCCCTCCATACAGAGGGCTAAATGAGATACACCTCATCATATTGCTGTCAGAGTTAATACTTTTGCAAGAGTCTGAATACTTCACAAAATACAGCTCTAAAGTATTAATTTATTTATTATTGTGGCTCCTGGTGGAGACATACTTTGCCTTTCTGTATCCAGGTCTCTCTAAAATGAGCACAATGGTATTTGGTAATGATCTGTGTTTTTCCTGTGGGGAATGGAAACCAATTGATGCAGGCAGGAAATTCTGATGAGCTCCCCCTTTTCAAATTTTGTAGCTTAGGAGTTCCCTCTGCCACATTGCTGCCCCCTTAACCTGAAATTTTAAGCTATTTCCCTCTCTTGTTTTGATGTCTACTTTGTAACGTATTCCTATTAACATCACATTTGTGTCCTGCATTATATCTGGTGCTGCTGTGTAGCTGAGAGGTGCAAGCGTTTCAACCCAGAGTGAGTTTGTGGCTTGTATTCATATTCAAATTTTGGTATCATCTATTTATGAAATTATTCATCAGATTCCTCTGTGAATGCTTTTAATGGTTTAATGTGTTCAGCTGATAACAAACTGCATGCTGAAACGTAATGTTGCTCTTTTTAGACTTGATTAGACTCTATCCTTGATTGTGATTTAATGGCTGTTCACAAGCTTGTTCGCTCTTGCTGTTGCATATTAAGTACCAAAGTATCCAGCCAGGTCTGCCAAAATCTTTCAAGGGACCATGGTTTCTCAAGGGAGATGAAAAGCCCTAAGTAGGCTAACGTTTTGATTCAGGACTTGGATTGTATTTGATTGTTCTTGATTACCAAAGATTTTGTCCGTAAATCCCTCTGGAAATGTTTCAGTGCTCAAAGACCTGTCTCAGTGCTGGGTTTTACTCTCCTAAAATGCTATCTAAACAATCAAACAAAATCCTTTTTAAAGCAATTAGCACAAGTAATAGCAGTCAAAACAATTCCAAATATAAGTTTTATTCACCTTCTCCTTTTAATTTCCCAAATGCCCATCTATCTCAGCTATTGTGCCAGAAAAAGCAGTGTATGATTAGAAGTAAGCTATTTCTCATATGCTTTATGCATCATCTCTAACATCTTGTATTTGTGTATCATGGGTACTTGCATGGCCCCAATTACCATAATCTCTGCTTTTTAGCATACATTATTTCTCACTCTGCCCCTACAGAAGTAACGATAGACCTAACTCTCTTAACAGGAAGGTGCGGGGATTTCCACAAGAAGTCTACAGAGCAAGGGCTTGATCTGGAGTCCTACTCTAATGCCATTACCAAACAGTCGTGTTTAAACTAGGAAAGGATTAATGGAAGTGTGACAGTGACACTGTAGTTAGGAGATTGTTTAAGCTAGACTTGAAGTTATACTATATGCTTGAACAGCACAGGAAGAGATGAAATTTCTTCAGTAGTTTTCTGGACAAAGGGTCAGATGAGGGAAGATGCCCACTGGGCAGTGGGAATGTGGGACCACGGAAGTATGTTGATGTCTTGAAGTGATGTGCTCCTCACTTTTGGCTAACGTGTCTTTTGTAAGCCCTAGTGAACTCATGTTTTCTAAGAAAATATCTGTAAGAATAAATTAGCTTTTAAAGTGTAGGTTGGTGACAGCTGACCCTCAGGTGATGCTGAAAGTAGCCTGTCAGCAATGGCATGTTTTAAAGCAGAGCTGATTTCCACAGCCTGCATTAACTGTTGCTTTTCTAAAGAAAGGAATAGTCTAAGGATTTGCCAGTGCTTTTTTATACCAGTGAGTCTGTATTGACTTCGGTGGAATTATTTCTGGTTTACTCCGGCTAGCTGAGAGGAATTTAGTTGCCAGTGCCTCTGCTTTCCTTTCTCATGTCTGGCTGTGGTTAATGTACTGCCACAAGATTATTGCAAGATGCTGATTTCATTTTAGTTGAAATATTAACATCAACAGAGTGCCTTTGAACTGCATTTTATTTGCTTATTAAGCAAAATATGTTGATTATTAAAAAAAAAATAAAAAGAAACTTATCACCTAGAATAGAATAGACTAGAATAGACTATTTCAGTGGGAAGGGAGCTACAAGGATCATCTTAGTCCAACTGCCTGACCACTTCAGGGCTGATCACATGAAGTGTGTTGTTAAGAGCATTGTCCAAATGCTTCTTAAACACTGACAGGCTTAGGGCATTGACCACCTCTCTAGGAAGCCTGTTCCAGGGTTCGACCACCCTCTCAGTAAAGCAATGCTTCCTAAAGTTCAGTCCAAACCTCCCTTAGTGCAGCTTTGAACCATTCCCATGCATCCAGCAGATGTCCCTGCTTACTGCAGGGGGGTTGGACTAGATGACCTTTAAAGGTCCCTTCCAACCCAACACATTCTATGATTCCATGATACTATCACTGGATACCAGAGAGAAGAGACCAGCACCTCCCTCCCCTCTTCCAGTGCTCCCCAGCCACTCGTCTCCCAGTTTATACTTGTGCCCAGCATTACTCTGTCCTAGGTGCAGAATCCTGCATTTGGACTTGTTAAATTTCATCTCATTAATCATTGCCCCATTATTTAACATCAAGATCAAGAGAGTCAACAGCACGTCATGGTTTGGTATAATCAGCAAACTTGCTAATGGTGCATTCGACTCCTGCATCAAGATCATTGATAAATATATCGAACCGAACTGGCCCTAGAACTAAACCCTGAGGAACGCCACTGGTGACTGTTGCCAGCCAGATGTAGCTCCCTGCCTGTGGCCCAGCCGTACCCTTTCCTGCCGTCTTCCCTGTCCTCTCACCTCAGTTTTGCTCACCCATTGGCTCTCCTCCAACCTAGGCTGACTCACTGCGCAGCCCTTTTTATACCCTCCCTGGACCAGGCATGTCACAGACACAGCCCCTGCCCACATTCTGCCTCTTGTGACAGAGAACCAGTGGGAGGGGGGTGACAGGTGCTGATAAAAGGCCCAGCCCTCGGCTGCCCAGGGAAAAAGGGCTGTTGCTCTTCAAATTTACTCAAATGGGACAGATGAGTGGGTCAACATGGACAGCCCACTGTTGCTCTTGTCTGTGTGCCTCTCGCCTGGGGCTGCGGTCACATCACAGCCCCTCATTGCCCCCATCCCATCCCGCCTCCCCTTGGCCTCCTCCTTGCTGTCAGGGCCGGGGCAGAGGGAGGTGGAGCCCAGCATGAAGGTGCAGACAAATAAATGTGGTGTCTAAACACTGGGGAGCAATTCAGCTGTATAACACAGTGACCTTTTGCCACTTTGGCTGTCTGAAAGCTGTCTGTATGCATGAAATTGGCAGAATAAAACACATGCCTTTTTAGATCAGCCAGGTGGGGTACACTTAAGGCATCTGAAATTGCACTAAATACTTATTTTAATTCCCGTCATAATGCCTGGAACTCCACTGGCTCCATATATGCACAGTTAGCTCACACCTGGCTGTGCTTGGGAAAGATACCAAACTCACTAGCCTTTTATTAAGCACATTTAGAGATTAAATGCAGGAAGTTGTACATGAAGGAATGATTTTGCTGTAATATGTAATGTGGTACATACCAGTTATCAGGGAAAAGCCATGGGAAAGATGCAGTTTTGAACCCTGGTGAGTAGGTGCAATTGATTTGTTTTGAGAGTAGTCTTACAAGGAGGCAGGTTCTTGTACCCTGCTTTAAAACACTTGCAAAGATTAAAACCTCCAACATGCCTATTCCCGTCCAAGTGGCTCTTTTGTGATTGTATTCAACCCCATGCCTTCATCACTGCCTGCTAAAAGTCCTTCATTTTTCCATGGGGAAATAATCACCAGCTGAAGTGGATCAAGAATTACTTCTACGTGGATCATACTCTGCAACAAGTTTAATTACAGCTGAAGTGGCAGATATTCCCCTTGTGACACATCCTCCCTTTATTGGCACCAGAAGAAACATTTAACAGTGGAGGAACTCCGAACTTCCAGGAGAATATTCTGCTTTGCTGCTGCTCTGACCAGGTGACTCTTACATTAGCCCAGCTGCCCTTTCATCTTCCTTTCAGGAGAGAAGCAATATATAACTTGTGATTTAGTACATACCCAGCACAAGGACTGGGTATGGGGTTTTAAAATCAGCAAAATATTCTGCAAGCTTAAATTGCATGATAGTATTTTATTATGGCAGCAACTCTGGATTTTGTTAAGATTTAATGTAGACATTTTTATTACTTATTAATCAAATTCCAGATATGTCAGGAACATGATTTAATTCCTACTTAATAATCCTCTAAATGCAAATATTGGAACTCTTTAAAACAAGCAGAATATTTTTTCACTTGAGCTTGATGAAGCTGATTAAGAATTACCTGCAATAAGTTGTTTTAGTTCCAGTGTAGACTATCTGTTTAATGAAATAAATTACCACCTCAGGGGAGCGTAAAGAGAAACATTGGAACATCCTAAGGGCAAGATTTTCAGAAGCACTTTGTGATGGCTTAACTCTGCTCTTTACCCTTCACTTCAAAGGGAGGAAGGTGAGGGAAACACCCAGTGTCCATCGTGGATAAATGGCACACGGAGAATGCAGAAACATTTTTTTTCTCTATGATGTTCTCTATAAGATGTTTGTTCAGCATTGCTATGAAATCCTAGTTGTCTTGCTAAAATCAAAAGTCTTCTGCCAAAGGCAAGGACAGGTTAAACTAAGTGAGCTGAAAAACAGCTGTTACATTCACTGGCAGTACTTTATTGTCTGTGTCTTGTTAGCTTTTTGTTTGATTTGGCTCAGTTCCTTGAGAAACAATCCCATCTCTTAAAGAAATAAACCTCATGTTACCACCTTAAAATAATATGAAAAGTACTTGATTCTTCTTACTACATTCCTCCCATCTTCTTCTCCCTTTGAGCTGTGTTGTTTGGCCATTTTTCTGTTGGCCCCTTTCAGTGCTGAACCTGATACCTGCAATATTTTTCATTGCCTTATCCCCTAAAAACTCCAGCATATCACAGTGCTTGCCAGAAGCCATTCAAGCAAAATATGACCAGCTTATGAACTATCTTTAATTAATATGCATATACTTATGAGAAATAGGTGGTGTCAAATACTGTTCGGCCAAACCAAGCATTGTGCTGTTGTTTTTATTCACAGATCTCCTCTGCTTCGTTTGCTGGAATCTCTGTTGAATCATAACATTAAGCTGGGAGTCCTTCAGAGGGTGGGGGATTTGGGTAGTTTGCCAGGGGGCTGGGCCCCACCCTACCTTCTGGAGCCTGGGAAATAATAGACCGTGCTAGGGAAACAATGTGGATCCAATTTGAAGTCCGAGAAACGAGGATGTTCTGTGGCAGATCAGAAAGGCACGGCTTTTAACCCACTTTCTTATGCCTGGCTTTTGCTGGTGTCCTTGGGAGCACAGTGATCAAACATGACACACAACAAGCACCACCTCAGCTAAGCATGGTGGTGCAGGGGCAGGCAGAGTTATGGCCTTAAATTTGAATTTTCCATGGTTTTGCAATAGACGGAGTGTAACTCTATTGCTGCTGATTCACACATGCGTATTATGTGTGCTGAGAGGGAAGGTACCAGAGCTTCTTCCCCCGTGCCCCACAAGGCTCCAGCCTCCTGCAGAGCAGGGTAGGGCTCAAAGACAGCAGTGCTTTGCAAGCTTATGTTCAAGCATTTACAGCCACCTCTTCTGCAGAGCACCCAGATCACAGATTTATTACTTGTTATTAATTATCCTTCTGGGTGTTGATAAAATACATAATGAAAAATATACTGAAGAGTAACTGTGGTTTCTTTTCTTTTGGGTGCTGGAGTTGGGTGCATACTCACTCTGTGCACGCTAGGAGCATAGAGTGAGTAAAGGGTCCTCTGGGAGTTCATTGCTGGAGAAGCTGCATGTAATTGCTTTTGAGAAGTGGATATATTCATTTCAGGACGCTGCTTATTAAGCTTCCATATGGAAGGAAAGAGAGCTTTCCATGCATGATCATAGAATCGTAGAATGGTCTGGGTTGGAAGGGACCTTAAAGATCACCTTGTTCCAACCCCCCTGCCTTGATCCTTTTCATGCAGATGGAAACCACAGCTGTCTGTCTTTTTCTAACTCTTCTGTGTTCTGTGTTAGAAGCTCACAGGTAACTGTGCATTTGCACGCTGAGGCGGCTTTGGTTAGGCAGAGTCATCATAGAATCATACACTATCGAGTCCAACTCCCTTCTCCTTGCAGGACTGCCTAATACTAAACCATATGACTAAGGAAAGTAATTTGGTTTCATGTCCAGTTCTTAACCCTGACTGTCTTTGCAGCCTGAAATAAATCACTTAGGCCAACATTTTTTGAATGGCAATGTCTGAAGTTAGACATTCAAATTTGTAGTTAAGCATGTAAGTAGGACTGCTCTGATTTTTATAGACACTGACTCCCACAGTGTCTTTATGTGTTATATTGTGTGGGGGTTTGCAGCATTACTGAAAACTAAGTGTGGATTTAGGTGCATAACATAATACAGCTAAGTTTGAGAATATCAGCCTTGACCTACACAAGCTTAATTTTTTGCTGGTCTGTTAAGCTAACCTAGTAAGGCTTACCTGGCTGAAGAGGATGCCTGGAGGACTGATGGACAGTGAGTTTTTTGATTATGAAAGTGTTTTGATCAACCAGTAGCGTATCTTCTCTGGTTTACGAATAAAGACAGTTACTGTTACAATATAAAGAGGGAGATTTCTTCAGACTCTTTGCCCAAATATAGTGCAGTTGTCATGTGTAAATGTAACAATGTGATACATTTCTGAATATCAAGACTGTGCTGTTAAACACAGCCTGGTTTGATCCACGCTCCACCAAAACAGATGAACTGAAGTTTCATAACGAGCAGTTAGATACCTTTTTAGAGACATGCTATATCATACTGCCGAGATAAGGGCTCCTTTGTGGTGTCCTGGATTCATAAGCATACTGGCTTCATGGGCTGGGGCAGAATGTTTGAGCATGTTATTAAAAAATAATAATAAATTCCACTGTTTTGGTAAAGTTTTGGGGCCACATTCCAATCTCATTTTCATCACATATCTCTGGCATGGAGAACAGAGGAGCTTACAGCTATATTAGGGGCTAACTTCCTTTTCGTCACAGGGGGACCAAAGCACAGAGCTCTCCTTTTAAATTCCTCTGGTCCAGACTTACAGTGCAAGGACACGTTAATCCTGCTTCGTAATATAAAGGGAGTGAGTTCCGTGGCATACTCTAAAGAACTAGATTTGATAGTAGTAAGTGCAAGTGCAGCTTTCAGCTTGTTGCAGAGTTAGAGCTCCAGAGAGTGCGTGTTAAAAAAGAAGTTCCCAGTGAATGTAATATTGTTTGCAGGCAGAAGAGTCTTCAAGTCTAGTATCCATCTCACTTCCGTTTCGTGAGTGCTGTGACAACTCTGCCCCTTTTGGGGACAGACCAAAGTCTGCTGCAACTTTGTGTGGAACATGTATCAAAGCCTACTTTTGTCTTGGTGAATTCAATGGGAATTTTGTCTTTAAATGTAGTGGCAGCCCTGCTGGATTCCTTCTGTTATAATTTATTCTTTAAGGAGTTTATGTCCAGAAGTACTGACTGCCTCTTGCTTCCAGTGACTTAAACACGAGCTGACTGCTTATCACCCTTGAAAGGTGGGGGTCTTTCCCGCAGAAGATTCCAGTTTAAACAGACAGGCATAATTGCTCCGAGACAATTTTTCCCTTGGCTCCTGATGAGACTGTCTTAAGTCAGGCTTAGTTTGCTTTGGTGTGTTTGAGGCAGAGGTGTGACACTGCTTTTCGCATAATTGGGTTAACACTGAAAGCGTTGTCTATTTTGATTAACATGGTGCAGTTTTTCTTTAACAGGTAGAGAACCAGTACAGACACAGAATCATTTTGACTGCCAGAAAAAACGTTCTTCAGGCAAATGGATTTATCAGATACTTGATCAATCTTTCAAAATCCAGCTGTTGAACAGAATCAGCACAGGCAAATGTGTTTTCTGCAGTTTTAAATCATGTGTCAGAAAGGATCTTGACTTTTAAGAAATGCACTGCCTGTGTTGTTTTTTCACTCCGAAGCCATGAAGCTGCTTTGCTCCAATTTGGATTCAAGCGTCTTGTGCAGCACAGGGCTGTGTGCGGTACACAACTGCTGGAATTGTTTCTTTTTTTAACTAAGAGATTGGCAGCCACTTGGATGAGTCACAATCATGAGCCTAATTTTAGCTGGTATGTATGTATTGGGAGAATCTACCAGAGACAGTTGCATCTCAAGGCCTGAGAGAGGTGAAGTGAATTTAGTTTTGGGGCTTCTTAGAAATCAGCTTTTGTGTCTGAATTGTTTGTTCTGTCGTGTTTTTGTATAGTCGTATTATATGATCTTTCTGTTGGAATTCACCTAGTTCCTTCACCTTCAAAGAGTTTATCAGAAGGAGACAATCTAGAGTGACATCAATACTTTGACTGATGCTTGTTGGGTATGTGTTTGACTTGTATTTGTGTTTTGAACATAACGAAGTCCAGAGTTTAAGCTGTCTGTAGTGTCCCAGTTCATTTCTTAATTTATCTGTACGCAACCTCTGCTGGTTTCCTCTGGCTGACATGGGAAATAGTATCCAGGAAGGTGTGGTAGCGTGTAGTTTGAGAGGAGTTAGTTTAGTATATGCAGTCAGAGCCCTACAGTCATTCAGGCTGCCAGCGCTCATGCCACTGTTTAGTGACTGCTACTGTTATTTTAAGGCAGTAAAGGTGTTCTGTTGAATACTGCATTTTAGTCTTTTGGTTCACCTGTATCAAAGTAACACAACCTCTGGCAGGAGCTGGTTCCTACTTCTGGCAGCCTGTTAGGAAAGCAACGCAAACGGTGGTGCCTGCCTTTAAATGCTGTGTGCATGAGAAAGAAAAGGCATGTGCTTTTTATGGCATCTTGCTGTTCCCTAATGCATTATTCCTGTTTCCGCTGAGGCAAAGGTGTCAGACTGGATTGTGCAAGGATATGGAAGCCAAGTTGTCATTTACTGCCCTTGTTTAGAAAGCAGCCATTAGTAGTACCCAAGTCCCTCTTCTGCTTTGTGTTCTGCTCAGCTTCTGTGTGCACCTAGGTAGTAAACTACCATATGTTGTTTATAGTGAATGCAAAGCCAGTGTATCATTTTCCACTTAATCAGGATGTTCCTAATCGTCAAATTGCCCAGAGAACTAATTAAAGCCAAATGTACTCAATAACTACTGTTTAGGAGACACGGTAATTCTGCTTAGCAGGAACATCCTCAGGTGATTTACAGGTACCTGGGCCACGTCCCATTTTCAAACTGAACCTGGACTGGTTTCTCCTAGGAGAGCTCTTACTTTTATCTGAGCTATGATGCAGGGAATGTCTATGCAAACAAGTTCTCTCACTGTCTGATCCGTGTTGAAGCTCTGTCTTCTCTAGACCAGATAGGCAGTGTCCTTCCAGTCGTTGCTGTGGGTGGGTAGCCAGCCCTGATGCTGCTCTAGGCACAGATGCTTCTTCCATTACCCCAAGGAGTCTCAGGCTGCACTGGTGGTGGTGATGGTGATGGTCCCACTTAATCTTTGCTTATGCTTAGCATAAACACCTCCTAGCCCTGGACACATGTTCCTGATTTGTGGTGCTTCTTGTGTTGTCCTGGCAAACTATTTGTTCAGCTGTGCAGCAGCTAAATCTGGATACTGATCTGGCTGAAAAGTAACCTAGAGAAAGGGGGAAAAAAAGAAGAGAAGAGAGGTGTCTCATCCAAGTCTGTTTTCTAGCCTGGTTCACTATGTGGCTGCGCAAACAGCTGTACAAGCACAAAGAAGGGAGTGGTGGGAATAAGTGGGTGAGGTCAGGGAGAAGGGAGGCTATTTAAGCCAGCACTGCTGCCAAAACGTTACTTGCCAAATTACTTCTCAGCTCCTCTGTTTTCTTGAACATTTCCTCACATCTGCTCTGTCACAGTAACTCTTATGGATGTTACCACTTCTGCGTAATAGCGTAACAGCTGTACTGGTTCAGACAAAGACTTCATCTAGCCCAATATCCTGTCTCCAACAGTGGCCATAATAAGCAGACCCAGGGGGTAAGAAGGGGACACACATGTCTGACACTTCCATGAATCTTCTCTCAGCCTCAAACAATGTTTAACTCGGGGGATTTCTTGAACTTGATATGGTTCATTTGCAAAGTAACTCTCAGTGGTTGTTTTGAGTACTTGTCCAAGTCAAGTACTCCCCCGAAGGCCATGTAAAATTGTGATGTTCATGACATCTTTTGGCAAGGAGTCCACAGTTTTCCTACTTGGGATAATCTTGAAGTCTGTAGGCAGGAGAGACCTATAGTACCAACATGAATGGGCCTGGGACCATGCTGGCCCAGAGCGTGACAGGTGTGGGAGCAGTCCAGAACTGTCACACCTCTGCTCAACAAATGTGCCCTCCAAACCAGGGTAGCTCCAGCTGCTCCTCCTGTTGGGACTGGTCCCTGCTCACTATGGCTCTCAGGCCGTGTCTAGGGATTGTTGGCTGTGTTGGCAAGAGCCAAATAAGTGAGGGGCCCCTCAATGGCTCCCAGCATGGGCAGGTAAGTTCCAGTGCTTGGGCGTGTTCCATGGTGCTCTTTAATTTACAGAAGGAGGTGCAGCCATGATGCCTTCAGTGAAACATGTGTGGACTAATATAATTGGGATATTCCTAGATTGGCATTTTTAGCCTCTGAGGGTTTAGG
This sequence comes from Chroicocephalus ridibundus, assembly GCF_963924245.1. Taxonomy (NCBI): domain Eukaryota; kingdom Metazoa; phylum Chordata; class Aves; order Charadriiformes; family Laridae; genus Chroicocephalus; species Chroicocephalus ridibundus. The sequence goes on along the minus strand of NC_086288.1, from coordinate 54,832,781 downwards.
AAGATGATAATTTCCTAGAGGAGATGATAGTGCTTATTTAGTGTGCTTAAATGTATAATTCCATTGAGTCAGGTTTAATGCCCAGTCCAGTCATCTGTGACCTATTGTCATTATTTTTATTAATATATCTTTTTACATAATGTTGACCCACTACAACATATAAACAGATAAAAATACTGGAGAAAAGTCTTCCTTGAAGAATTGGAAGTATCATGAAGTTAGTAACGCCTGCTAACTACTGCTCAGCGCAGATGAAATGTTTTGGTTGTCTCAGTCCAGTATGTGAAAGAAAGGTGTGAAAGGACCCTTTGCATAAGCCAGTGAAGGGTAATTAAGTTCTCAGTTGGTGTGCTCAGCTGAAATGACCAGGAATGACTCAGGATGCACATTATAAGTTCTTCTCTGGGGTGGTTGGGTTGAGTTCATACCTGAAAGTGCACCAGCCAGTGGAAAAGTTTGCAGCCTGCATCAGTTCTATGGGCAAATGAAAGTTTTTTACATCCTAATTGTGGTGGTTTAACCCTAGCCAGCAACTAGGACCATGCAGCTGCTCCCTCACTTCCCTCCCCCCTGCATAGGGTAGGGAGAAGAGAGAAAAGGAGGGGAAAGGAAAAAAACTTATGGGTTGATATAAAGACAGTTTAATAGAATAGTAACAGAAGAGGAAAATACTACTACTACTACTACTAACGCCAAAAGAATATACAAAATAAGGTAATACAACAGAAGTCACTCTCACCACCCAATGATCGGTTGCCCATCCTGAGCAGTGATTGTGGATTCCTACCCTCCCCGGCCAACCCCTGTTTATATACTGAGCATGGTGTCCATGGTGTGGAATATTCCTTTGGCCACCTTGTTCTGTCTATGCTCCCTCTCAGTTTGTATGGGAAGGTGAAAAAGTCCTTGATTAAGGTAAACATCACTTAGCAACAACTAAACCGATGTGATAATCAACATTATTCTCATATCAAATCCAAAAGACAGCAGCCACTAGAAACAAAATTAACTCTATCCCAGCTGAAACCAGGATGCTAATGCATGTCTAATTCCATTGGGATTCATGCTAGATCATAACTGGGTAACTCATAATTTCCTGTGCACATCTGGGCTTTGTGACCAAGTGTGTGAATTGCAGTGCTGCTCGAGAAGGGTGAATCCTCTGAGACAAGGCTGTGTTGACAAACTAGGGCAAATTTCAAATGTTTGTTTAGTGGTGTGTTTGATGGAGATGATAATTGTCTAGAACATACATACCCATTTTCTGGGATGAGAGGGAAAACTCTCCATCTCTTTTCACCTGGTGTTCATCATGTTTCTCACAGTAATCCGTGCTTAGGCCTGCAGGGCAGTCCTGATCGGTGTGGCACTGCCTGAGCCACCTGAGTTGCTTTGTCAATAAGGAACACATAGAAAGAGAATAAAATTACCTGGTATTTATTAGCACATTAAAATCTTTTTATGAATAGTCTGTACATTCCTTTCTTCCATCCCCTTGGGATGTGATTCCCCCTTTGTAAGATACTCGCAATTTATGTAAATGATTGTGATTGCCAAACTAATCAAACCAAGGACAAAGGCAATCACAGCCGCTCATCTAGCATCCAGCTTCCTGACTCCAGCCCCCACATTAGCTTCTACTTCATTAAAATATATATGACCCAATTCAAGAGCTAATTTGGACAAAACCATTAGGCTTCTGTCCTCATCACTGGTAGAAGTCTGAGGTTCATTTTCACACACGAGCGAGCAGTTGCAGCTTTAAGATGCATGAAGGTTATTGCCATGTATGTGCATATGAAAAGGAGGGGGAAAGTGGCAGACAGTGGACATACTCATTATTTCTGTAGCAATATCGTTCTATAAGGTCTTATTTGCACTCCACCTGTGGAACACTAGTCAGGATATAAAAATACATGGATGAGTTAAACACATGAAAGGAAAACTGAGCCTCTGAGAAGGGAGAGTGGCAGGATGCAGATGTTGCATCATAACTGTTAGGTAGCTAATAGAAGAGTTGGTGGTGGTCTCACTGGAGTCCCTAGTGGAAGATGTCTGGTCGTATCTCCAGAGGGGTTTGGACCAAGCCCAGAGGATCTCTACACACTCTGCAAAGTTGCTTGGTTTGGTTTGGTGTTGTTTGTTTTTTTTTTCATATTGGATAACTGTTTTAAATGCCTTAACTTCAAGAGAAGTCTTTAGCAGGCAGATTTTGCAAAAATACTCAGAAGAGCTACAGATTCAGACTCTCAAGATAGTTTTTAATCCGGCAAATCCAAGTAATTTATCCCAGTAGTTTCCCAGTCTTGGGAAGGATGCTATGACTAGATTGTGTCAGTAATATCTACCGGCATGGGTGGCTGTCAGGGGTATCAAGTTACTCTCCGGACTGATGGATGAGTCACTAGAATCTCTGCTTTGTTTGTGCATTTTATCAGAGATCATCAGGCAGCCGTCAGTATGATTGACTAACTCCACGCCAAGTGTCAGGCAAAAGTAGTTGAACTGAAGTAACACAAGTGACAGCTAAAGAATAAGCAACGATCTGTCTTTTCAAATGAGTTGTTCTCTTGGCAATTTGACAAATTGTATGGTGTAACTGAAAGTTCTAGTTAATGTGTTACATTACTTTATTTCAAAATATTCTGTTACGAATTGCTTATATTTAAATTCTGCTGGGTAGAATGCTTAATGCTATCAGTACAAATACAATAAAATTGACACAGAAATGCTGAGACAGTGCAAGTCTTCTGAGATTTATTCCTAAATATACTTGCAAATTCCTGTTTCAGCATTTTTAAAAATAATTTGACATTTTTGTTTTCTACGAAATAGAATTTAATGGGAGAGTTCTCAATATAAATAGACAAGAAGGAGAAAGGGTGGGATTGAAAACAATTTGTTTGCCCTCAGAAAACCTCCTGCAAACTTTTGCTCAGCAGATTTATTTGGGTGCCATATCAACCATTTGATCTAATTTGTCTGCCTTGCATGGGTAATTCATGTAAGAAAACCTGACTTCTTTTTTCGTTGAGTTTGATCAAAATTTTTCTGGTTCCATGCTGTAAGGATGACATTTTAATGGGCCATGTAAATAAGGAGTATCTCCATGGGCTCCAGTTTTGTTGCACAAATATACGCCAAAAATGTTGGAAGAATCTTCTTCCAAACTTTTGTTTTTCCTGGCTGGTTAATGCCTTGGGAGAGCTCACAGCTCTTGTGATTATCAGTGCATCAGTGTTTACCCATGTTTTTTGAAATTACTGTCATTCTGTAAGAAAATGTGAATCACGGTTAATTGAGCAGCAGCTGTATTAATTTATTATGACCATATTTCAAGGACTTATAATTTGTTTCTCACAGTCTGGCCAGTTGGTGTCTTGTATGTGGCTAGCTAACTTGTAAAAAGTTTAACTGGAAAAATTAAAGTGTGATTTTAAACAATTGCAGTTTTAGGGGTATATGTCCCTATGGGGATATCCTTGTTCTACAATGATTTTTTTTTTCCTTTTTTTCCCCTAGATTGACAAATAAAATTTGTGACTAATTTGAAATATTCTCCTCTGATTCCAGAGTAAGCATCCCCACACGAAGAGCTATTTGCAAGCAATCAAGTGGCCATATTTTAAAAACTTCCCTTGAAGGTGCTTCAGATGTCCTTGTTTTATTCTGTGTTGCAAGGGACTAGGACTGTACATTGTCAGCTCCCATGCTCGACTGAGGGTGCAAAGTCAATCACATTTGATCATTAAAAATGTCCACTGTGCATTAAATTGCTAATATTCTATCTTGGGCTAAGATTATTTAGATGTTTGCAGGGCTTAGAGTATCTAGGTGCTTTAGGTTTCCTGTCATGCTTGTTAGTCTGATACGGTGTGAAGACACACTGTTTCTGTTGGCAGGTACAGATTGTAGATTACGCACCAGTTGTATGGCAGTACGTCTCCTGTTTGTCTTCGTCACTGCTACCTGCTGCCTGTGGTGAAGATTTGTCCAGGAGTCTCTGTGAGAACAAGAGCAGACAGCAGAAACAGATAACTATAACTTCTTTTAGGAGTTATATTTTTGCACGTGGCATTCTTCAAGTTTTGATTTCATCCCTGGTGATGATAACTGCATGTTATTGGGATGAAGCGGAGACTCCAGTTATCATCATTATGCTGAGGCTTGGGGCTAACACAGAAGATGGGGGAAGCTGCTTTTGCCAGTTGCTGTGCCGAAAGCAAGGCAGCATCTTCTCAGTGTCACGCTGGTGGGGCTGGTACTCTTCCTGCTGACGTGAAGGCTCTCCCTCATGTTTTGGTCTGATTTAAGCACCATTGGCATCAAGATGTGTGACTGTTCTAGTGTAGCTGATATGACCAAATTTCTTCCTCCAAATGGGTTGATACCGGAGTTCACATGGGGGCTAGGTGGTTACGACCTAACATAGATAGGAAGGAGCGGAGACCATTTAAATAGAAGATTACCAGCAAGTTATTGCAGAGAATATAACCCCTGCTTGCCCTGAAGGTATTTACCTGTTCTCTAATAGCTGAATTTGCAATGACATCTTAGTGCCTGTGGCAACTAGTGCCATAAGAACTTTTTCTTTCAGATACAGGCTTTGTATCTAAACCTTTCAAAGGCGGCGGTACTGGCAGAAGCTGGCGTATGTGTGCTGGAAGCAATGAGCCTGTGCTAACTTCAGCAGATCCTGCCGCAGCTGCAGTGAGGCTGGTCGGCATCTGCATGGCCAGTGGCCCCTTGCTCCATCGCCTGACTTGGGACTACCTACTGTGCAGCTGGGGAGGCCATTTTGGAGAGAAGAGGAAGGGAAGGGAGGGCTCTAAAACTCCTCCCTCTCCCCCACGCACCAGTCAGCCCATTTCTGTGCAGGGTTCTCTCCCGATGAGAAGCTGGGTTTTTTTTGGAGGACATATACCTGCTGGCATCACTCCAGAAACTGTTAGATGTGACAGTGCTTTTGAGATCTGTTGTGGAGAGCTGTGGGTGGAATCTCTTGGCAAGAGTTTAAAAAAGAAAAAAAGACAATTGCACTAACCTCGCTTCTCCTCCCCCATTTAAAACAACTTGGTTGTTGGCATTTTCTCTTCCATTTTCAAAGGATGAACACTAATCCAGAGGTGATGATGATAATGGTTGATGGGTTTACTTTTGTTACGTAGTGAGTGTTGTATTATCCTTTTTTTTCTGTGATTTATGGTTAAAAATAAAACTGCCGACAGTTCTGAGAATGCAGGGGAAGCTTGGCTAACACACATATGGAGATGAAAAAATAAATAGATGAAAAAAATTACATTCTTCATTAGTGAGTATGTTTCTTGCAGGCTAATTTTTCTAAGGCAGATAGTAAAATTATGCTATATAAATTCAAACAACTATATTTAAAATATTTTATTACTTTGTTGGCTACTCCCTTTTTTACGGTATGTGCCCAGACTTTTGAAACACAGAGGTCATCTTCTTAAAGAATCCTACCATTGCCTTAGTTTGCAAATTAGCTCCTTGAAATATCAGCTGTACGTATTTTGCATTTAATAAATTCATTTATTAAGGAAGCAAGAAATTGATTATGCAATTACTGTGGATCAGGCACCAAACATCCTAGTATGTTAGATGAAGCATGAAGCTGATCGATAAAAATCGATTTCATCAGCATTTCTTAGCAGTGAACTAGCTGCTTGGGAGCAAACAAAAGCACACCCTTGCAAACCCCTCTCTCCTCTAAGTGTTTTCAGATGCTGGGACTGAAACACAAATGTCCTGCGCAATAGATCTGTGTATATAATCAGGGAATTTGTTATGTATAAAATGCAGTTTGCATTTCATTGCTGGAAAAAAGTTACATACGTGTTTGTTAGTAGTATATACGTCTGAGTGAGATATATGAATCCCATGAGTAAGAAACATATTATAAAATCTACGTGAAGAAAAATTTTGTGTATCTTAACATTAAAGCTGTGCTGAATGCTGGCAACAGTTCAGAATCAAAACTATCATGGTTTGTATGTGTCTGCCTGTTTCCTTCTTCTTAAAGGTCCTTTAAATCTTTCCTTGAGAGCAGGCTCTTGCAGGTAGTTTGTAGAGGATGCTGCCAAACTCTTCTCGTAGTGGACATATTAGAGGCCATGCAAAACAAAACAAGTCTTTTCTCTGGGAATGTATGTGCAGAGTGATTGCTAAACACTTTGCCTACTTTTTTGGGGGAAGGGGGAGTGTCAAAAATGTTCCTGTTGCAGTTGATGGAATGGATCATGTCCTACTATGTACTGCATAAAAGCGACAACATATATCCATTTTGGGAGGTGGGCAATAGAACATAATGACCCTGTCACATTAACACCAACTTTCTTAATGTCGCTCCATTTGGATTCTAAATATGCAAGCATCAGGCCATTAACTGTTACAAAACACTTAACTGCTGTTAACTGTCTACAAAATAATGATTGTGCTGGGCAGCAGTGTAATTATTGCGCTTTTGTTTGTTTGCGTATTTGTTTAATAATCTTCAATTTGGATTTTCCGGGCCAAGTTCTGCACTCTTCTGGATAAGTCTTAGACCTTCAATTTTTGACAAATATTGAATGTAGTTTACATAGTGTACTGAGATTAAGGAGATGACAGTGCTGTTATTCTAGTGGCTTCAGTGGAGTTCCTTTCCATTTACACCTAAATAATTAAGATTAGAGTCAGGTCATTGTTGGGTGGAGCCCTATTTTTTCTTTTTTCTTTTTACTAGAATCCATCTAATGTTATTCAGCTGCTTGAAAAATTTAAAGGAGCCAAAGTAAGTATTGCTTGGTGGTTTGGGAGTCTTTCCTATCTTTGAACAGTTTTATTTTGAAAATAAAATTATGCAAGCTAATTTTAATGCATTTTCCAAAACTGTGCTTATGATCTATGGTTTGTGTTACTGGTACACTTTCTTCCAGCGTGAGATCTCCCAGCTAGTCCTGGGAGATGTTGTAACAGTAGAATAATCTTTATCCCTCTCTCTATGAACCTGTAAAAACTACTACGACCACAAACCTACACAGATGAAGGAAGCAAAGCAAGTTAAACTCAAGGCAGATTTATGTCCCTCTTCAGCCAAACACTTCAGCATGTGTTCAACTACAGACATGGGTTTAATCCATTTATAGGCAACAAGTCACTTAAGCGCATGACTAAGTCCCACTGCATTACCATAAGAGGTGAGTGTGGGTGTACGTACTTTGCAGACTTGGAGTCTATTCCACACATAAGTGCAAGAGTCTGATAGTGTTGCGTGTGTGACGTTTGTGCCATGGTAGCTAGGTGTAAAGCCACAGAGTAGGGGTGAATCATCAACATCACCACAGCAACAAACTTCTTTATACTCAAACCTTTGTCTCTTGTGAGGCAGAATCTCTCATTACACGACCTTGGTAGAGCAGTAAGGAGGTTTTTATTGGAACAAACCGAGCAGGGGGGCTTGTACTTGTTGAAGTTCAACCAGCAGCTTTGCTTTGCTTTGCACAGGAGATGTCAATTTGGAGTTCAAGTCCTGTGGTTGCCTCCCAGATGCTGCCCTGGTGCTCTTGTGCACCTGCAGAAAGCTGTGGCCATCCCTGTGCTGAGGGACTTGGGATGAGAGGGGCACTGAGTACCCTGCTGCTCCCTGGCACCTGCCTGCAATCCAGAAAGGAGCAGACTTTGTTAAAGCCACAAACATTTGTGTATCAGCAGCAGCTACATCTAACTGTGCCGTGTAGGGCCATCCATGAAATTAAATTATTTGATACACCAGATTCTTAACTAGTGAGATTCAGTACCTGAATTAATTACAACGATGTAAACCAGCCAAGGGGAGGACACATCTTCCTGTGTGTGTTTTCCATTCTGAGAGTTTGCTCACTGAAGCAGACATCTGAAGTCCTTTTTTTAAAAAAATAACAACACAAATTGATTATTTTGAGGGAATGCAAATGTTCAGAATGAACCATTTTTTACCTATTTTGGGATTTGAATGATTGCGCCATAAACTGTGCCATAAACCCTTCCAGTCTCCATCAGGGTGATGAACTTTCTAAAATGAATTTTGTGTTGTCCTATTCTCCTCTCTAACATGGGTACAAATGCTTCTGTAAGGACTCTAAAAAGGAAGGATACTTTTTGATTCTTTGCATCGCGATCTGTAAACAATCTGAGATTCCTTACGGGATATAGTTTGTCAAACACCTGTCAGTCATGTAATCTCTGCTTTGTTGAATCCTCAAAAAAGGAATAGGATTCTGTTTCCAACTTGGCGCTTTAAAATGATTTAATAACAATGATGAGTTGAATGTTTTATGAGACTTTTTGGCTTGTGTATGCTTTTCTTGATATGGATGAAGGCACTTGAAGCTGAACCCGGAGCAAGGGTCAGAAAAGGGGTTATGATCAGATGGCCATCATGGGAGTCCTTTTTTCCCCCCATACTATTTATTTTGATAATAGAGCTCTTGATGGCGGCAGAGAAGAGATTCATGGCAGATGGCAAGCAGGAAGGCCTTGCAGGCGTAGCAAGGTTGGGTGCCCCTCTGAAGAGCTGGCCAGTATTCTTTCATTCGTTGTGATAATTATGGCTTGAGGTTTTTTCTATTTCTGAAAAACAGCAGGAGGAAAAGAATATTAAAAACTACACTGAGAAGATACCGCAATGACTATTCCTCAGTTGCTGGCTCTTGCAACTGGATGCTTGCTGTTGTTCTCTACCTCAACAAGTTTATTTGGAAGTTGTATAGATACTTTTAAATCTTTAAAAAAACCCACCCAAACCGAAGGAATTTGTGGTTGAACAGGGGAGACAGAAGACAAATGGCTGGCCAGCTCGTCTTTGTCTTTGCTTAATGACACTCTGTCCTGGCAGTTATACTGTGGATTTGACTGGGCTTGTTTCCCAAAATTTATATCCATCTATAATCAGAAGTTAATGTGGTAGAGTGATTCCAGTTCTGATTCTGTGCTCTCTCTCTTAATTAAATTATTTGAGACAGTTTGTGGTGAATAGAGGCAGTGCTACCCAGAAGTTGTAACCTTCTGTCCATCTTGCAGGAAATAAGTGCTATTCCATGGGTGTCCTCATCACGGATAAGAAGCTTCCTTCCCGGACAAACGTAGTTCAGTTCAATGGTTTATGTTTACATCAGTCACTGTTAAACTTAAACTAAGACTTCATGCCAGAAGAGTGCCAGCTAGTGCTGGGAAGCCTTTCCAAATGCTCTGCCTAGCTCTTTCGAACATAGGCTGTTCTTAAGATGATACAGTCTTTGGGGCTTACTGATTTAACAGGCTTCAGCTGTCTTTGGCCTGTTAGTACTTCTACAGTTTAAGTGTTAAGCATATGTCAACTCTACATTTTAGTTCTGGGAATGAGATTTTTATCCAACTTGCAAATTCTTAGCATTTGCTTACTGACTATATTTGTAATTGATATTTTGATTTTTTAAAGTGCTGGATGTGTTACACAATGTGGTTGTCCTCCATGACTAAATATTGGTAAAATTTGCTATCGTAGCTATTTTTTAACCAGCAAAAAAGGAACACTTTAATTCCTGAGAACACTCTCTTCTGTGTTAATGGATGTGAAATAAAGGGTGGAAAAAGCTTTATGGTACAAATCTTTTAATACAAAAATGCACAGGAGAATTAGACAACACGTAAGAGGATATCTTCTCCAGGTAATATAGCCTGTAGCTTGTGACTCTGCAAAGCAGATGATGTGTTAACTGTACAGCTCAAGAGAAACACTTCCATTGTAGTTTTTGATCATTTGAACTAGTCAAGACCCTTATGACTGCTTGATCTTAACAAAATAGATGACATTTTTGTCTTGAATTAGCCGTTACAATTGTAGTTCAGCAATATTTAAATACTGCATAAACTCTCAAAGCTTTCATTCCACTTTCGATGTACACATTATAGTAATTTTTTGAAGCAGAGTGATCCTTTCCAGACACAATATAAGGGTAGCTGAATAGTTTGCGTTTAATTCCTGAAATGTACATTTCTAGGTATATTCCTGGAGATGAGGCAAATGTGATATAACATTATGGTTTTCTTTTCAGTTCCCACGATTAGTTTTTTCTCATGATGTGGATACAACCCAAGATTTATCAGTTTCAATTTATCAGGTCAATAATGGCCATCTTTCCAGATGTAATATATTAAGCTCAACAGACAGCAGCCTTTTAACATTTCTGTCCTCTAAATTGCTATTTATGAGGAGAAGACGAGTCAGTGGAATCAGCTGGGTTCACATTTTCCCAGGTCTTCAGAATGGAAGACACTAGAGGAAAATAAACTTCTGAGTGCCTTCTGGATCTAACCAGCAGAGGTGGGTTATTCTCTGCCTACAATAATGTATCGTAAGATACTCTTTGCTGTCCGCAAGCTAATAAATTGTAGTCTGTGCTATCAAGGGAGTGTAAAACATGACCTCAGGAATTTGATATCCTTTTATATTGAGGGCTAGATAAACCTGGGTTCTTTATTTACTGCAAGGATTCAGAAATAGTTTCATATTTAATGGCAGTTATTGATTTACTAGGGTTTTTATTCTGTCCTGAGGGGTTGGAAAGAGGAGTGCTTTTGCTCATGCATAAAGTAACAGCAAACAAAATTTTCAAATCCCAGGCACATCAAAAGGTACATCCCTAAATCAGCATAATCTAATTAGTAGTCTTTAGACTACTTCTACTGTTTTCTTTCTGTTTCCCTGGGAGGAATCAGAGGAGGTGGGGATTAGCTCCTCCTGTACACGGAAAGGCACTCGGATCTGTCACTCCCACTTCAGTCTGGCCTATGAGAGGAGCACCGAAACTGGGATGTGTTGCACGTCTTATATCTGAGGTTTTATCACTCGCTCTTAAATAACCAAGTGACCTGATTTATATCACTGCTAAGCACCCATAGCCTCTGATAACTTTCATAATTTTCATGGTGTTCATAATTTGAAAACAAGATATTTAGATAAATGTGGACTTTGTTTTCCAGCTTTAGGATGAAGCTTTCAGAATTTTACCCTTTATTTCAACAACATAGGCATCAATGTAGTTTTCTGGAATGGTCTTTTAGATGCATCATCGTGTTGGTTACTTTTACCTTCCCTCCCTCCTTCTGCTATCTGTCTCATCTACAATCCCCTGAGAGTTACAGCTGCTTTTCTTGCACTCATCTGAGTCAGCCATAGTGAATATTGCTGAATAGAGACATAACCACGATTCCCTCCACCCTGATATTATACACTGTTATCCTGAGCTGCCTCGAAGAGTAGGAGTGATGTGAATATCCACATATAGATGCAGTTAGAAGACTGTATCACTGTCTTCAAGAGGTCCAGCATCTCCACGCTATTGTGTCTCTGCCTGTGTTTGGAGACTGAGACCGTTATGTTGAAATAGTGCTCCTTTTTAAGCTTCAGAATACAGTAATTCTTTGTTGTGTGCTTTTGCTCCTTAACATGTAGATGGCTTGCATGACTAACAGTACTTTTGATACTATTTCTGTTTGCGGATTTCTGGTTGCAAGGACACCTTTCCATAGACAACCTAGCTGGTTCAGTCTTTCAAGGGGGAGAGCACAGGTTTTTAATGTGGAAACTTGCTAACCCAGCATTTGTGTTGTGCGAGTAATAGTGCAGACCTGGCATGATTCATTGAAGTAGCAGATTTCATGTGTTCTTTGCATGTGCTAGTGCTAAATTTTGTCTACTTCCGTATCTTTTTATACATTGATATGCAAGGTAAGTGGAAAAAATTGAATTGATATGAAATGTCAACTGTTTAAACAGATATGTTAGAGGACCAGTTCTTTCATGCTCATTACCAAACCAGGAGTATTTCAAATATATTCATCAAATTCTATGTGAACTTTGCAAAACAAACAGTTGAATTTCTTTCACTGAATGTTGATGGTTTTCTGTAGCTCCAATTAACTCATTGAAAGGATCTGCTTTGTGATGTACCTGAACTCTGTAAGCCTCACTGGGAATTTGGTCCATTCAGTGAAGGCACTTTTAGTTTATTAGGCAGCTTGGTGTATTCTTAGAAAGAAAACTTCAAGATATATATGAAGGATTTGGTATGTATTGAATGAATACATGATTTGTGTACTGCAGAAAGAGAGGAACTGGTTTATCTTGTGATCTCTTGCCTATACAAAAACTTGCAATATGTTAACAAGGTTGGGATATTGTTGCTAGCACATATTGGAGGAAAGCCAAGCTCTGCTCGTATTTGGCTTCAATTCTAGTAAGTAATTTTTGATTATTTCAATTAAATTATTCGATTTATGTAATTCTATAATGCCTTGATAATGCAGAGGCCTGTGCCGCACACCTGCAATGTCAACTTTATATAATAGCTACTATTTGGGAGGAACATAATAGAAAATAATAGGATAAAAAAAAGAGTAGGATATAAACTTGCTGATTTCACCTGGTGGTTACACCAAGACTTTTATAATGTGCTTGTTCTCTAATACATTCCTGTCTTATGCATTTTGCCAACACCCTGAAATAAACATAATAGAATTTTGGAAGAATAAATGATGGATTTCTACCAAAATAGCAATTCGTGACATCCCGCATTGCTTGGTCTCATGCTGGGAGTGCTGCCGTCACTTGAGGCAAGCCTGCAGCCATCCCCCCACACCATTTCACGTGTGGGGTTTGTGGTATTCGGGATCTGGTACCATCCAAATGCAAAGGCATATGGGTCAGGATGAAGAAATATTTAAATTACCAGTTTCAGGGCGTGAACATGAGTTCTCTCTTTTCTTTTTCTTCAGTATAGCATTGAGGTCTTTTACTGGTGCCTATTCATTCAAAATAACAGTTTTCTTCTTCAAGGAACAGAATTATGCAATTGCCATAATGCTCCTGTTGGGTTTGCTGATGGGGCACTGGTGTATTTGTAAGAGTTGTGGTTGGAAATGCAGCTGCTTCTGTCTTGGGTGGAGAGGAAAGTAATTGTACTTCTTAGTTCATAGCTGTCCAGAATGGAAATTTTTAAAAGGGAGAATTTTCTGGTGAGTCATAGATATTAATGTAGATACTGATTCTTTTTTTTTCCTGTCTGTCTCTACTAATTATCTGATAGGGAACTTCTCAACCAGAAGACCAGGCTGCTGCTTTCTAAGCTTAAGATACTTTCATTGTTGGAATCTAAATATAAAGCTGCAATCAATAGGATGATCAGTTTTCTGCAAGCAAAGGGAGCATAGTGTATGTAATCATCACTATGTGTATATGTAGCTTGTTGAAGTGATTAGAAAAATGATGGCATCAGCTTTTTTATTACAGCAGTTGGATTAGTTAGGGCTTCATCTTGCAATATTATCCCAGAAACAGCAGATAAAGCAGCTGTTAGGGAAGCTTTGCTTGTTCCCGTTTACAAGGAGCTTGCACCTGTACTTGTTTATTTTCCAGTGTGTGGGGAAAATGCAGAGACCATAAAGCCACTAAGTGGCCAGAAATGATACCAGTCCATTACAGTTTTCATGGTTCATATTTTTTTACTGTGCTATAAGTAGTTAATCCAAGCCACCCATGGAAACACACATAAACCATGTGCCTCCCGTACTATAGTGGATGCTACTGTTTGCCTTCATCTTTCCTGAGCGATATGTTGGTCCTGATCCCACAGCCTTCTCCTGTGTTGAACAGTCCTTCCTTGCATGTAATCCTGGCTCAGCAGGACCCTCTCTAGGAGTATAACTTTGTGTGTGGGAGAACCTGAAAAGTCAGGTTGTGATTTCTGTTTTAACTTCCCAGGTGCATGGATTTCCACTGCTTATTGATCAAAGGCAGTAGAAATAAATACACGCGTGCCAGGATTAAGACATACAGACACCATGCAACTCTTTCTTTATTTGGGCATATATGATTTGAAGGGTAGACTTTCAAGTTTGTTTGGTTTTTGGGGTGGGTGTGTTTTTTTTAACTTAACCTTCTTTAATCCTCTCTGGGCTTTGAAATACACATAGTTTCATTTTCAAAGGCACTGAATAGTGGATCTCCTGACATCAGACACTGAGTACTTTCAAAGATTTATAGGTAGAGATTTAGAAATCCAATTTAGTTTCCAACCAAGTATGAAGCCTGAGATGTTTATTAAGCTTTACTTAAAAAAAAGTAAGAATATCAGTATGTATTCCCATAAAGGTCATTATTTTTTTCGTTCACAAGCATATGAATGAAACATTCCTTTTTCCGCTTGTGATGACACTTTTTATTGATGCTTCACCTAGAAAAAGTTTTCCCCAAAACGTAGTTTGTGTTTGGAGTTAAACAGCAGGCTTCGGCAAGTTTCTTTTGACAAGGACTTTAATATTTGGCATCCAGCCATTGAAAATACACAATCCTTGCTGCTTTGCTTAAGGCTGCATTGTTCGTCAAGAGCAGAGCTATCGTGCAAGATCATGGAAAATGAGGGGATTGTAAAGGCAGCTTGGTTAAAGGCTTTGCAAATTTAAGACAAGGCTTTAAAATATTTCTGAAGTTAAAAGGAAGCATTCATGTATTGGTGAGGTGTGTTTTTGCAGACTCCTGTTTGCCATGTGTGTCTTCATAGTCATATACTTTGTGCTAAATGTAGACAGACAGGGCTGTATCAGATCCATACAGGAATGATAGTCAAATTTTATTTCACTGTCAAATTGAGCAGTGTCAAATTTGCTTCAATAAAAATTTCCTGCTGTTGGAATTATTTATTAAAACTAGGAGGCTTTTCTTAACAGTTACGGCACTCAGATGAAGAAAGGTGATCTTAAAAATAGCTTGGACCTAACCCATATAAAGACTTTCGTAGCTCAGCATCAACGTCTTGAGCTGTATTAGGGTTAACAGGGCAGTCATATGGTATGAAAAATTGTGATGTTTTGTTCTTGTGAATAGCTGCTTTCTCTGTTGCTTGCAACTTTTAAGTGATCCACAGCTGCTCCGTGTAAAAATCAATACAGTAATCCAGTCCGGAGGTCCTAAGGTGTAGCAGCAGTGGCAATTATGCTTTGACAATAGACTTCTAAAGTGTGTGGTATGGCTTCATTACCGTGAATAACTTTAAATATACTGCCAGTTTTTTGAGGCTCCTCTGATCAGGGCTGAGCTGGAGCGGAGATCTTAAATCAAAGCAGCTGCTCTATCTGAGCAGTCCAAGTAAATGGGTCTTAATGGTGGCAGCTAGCGTGGTAATGAAAATCTGTTACACCTATTGCTTGGTGTAGCAGAGCTTTGGATACCACAAAAGGTTGTCTTCAGATGAGATAGGGGATTAGGATTAGTTTAAGGTGGACAGAGCAGATGGTTAAAGAAAATTAGCCACTCTGTATTTCAGGGGAGCAGCATAGATTTCAGATTACTTTGTGCTGCCTTTGTTGCTTTTTTTTTATTGTAGACATTTGCAAAGATTACTTTGGATGTGTGCATACCAATAAAGAAACTTGTAGTTTATGCAAACAAGGAGTCTAGCTTGCACATTCATCTGAGATAAAGAAGATATTCAAGCCATTAAGGAAATGAAAACATAACGATAGAAATAAGCCCATATAGATATGGCATTATTGTATTTGGTCTTCTGCCAGATGCAGCCCTTGGAGTTGTAGTGTTTTGCTGTCTTTAATACAGAGATGTGGCCACTGAGACAGGTGGTCAGAGCTGGAAGTTACTTAAATCAGAATGCAGTATTGCCTGTTGGGGCTTGCTGTCGTAGGGGACTCTACTTTCATTGATCAGATCAAGATGGATGGCTGTGAAATTGGATCTCCAGCCACACTGGAGTATAAGGGACTCAAGCAGAGGGATTATGCCCCAGTTTTGACATACTGCTCTAGGTGTAGCCCCAGGGCTGCTGACACCATCCCAGCGGTCTCTCTTTTGGCGGAAGCCTAACTAACTGCCTCACCCTTGAAGAATTTAAGATAAAGGAATGTGTGTTCCAGTCTGAAGAAAAAAAATACAAATGTTTCTAGCTGTCAGTGCAGTGTGTGTAGCAGGCCTTTTCTGCTGTAAGTTAGCTTCAGGTTCATACGGGAATTAAAAAGGTCAATCTCTTGCAAAGTAACCGACAAGACGATGTTAAGTTGCTCAAACAGACATCCCTCTCTTTCTCTGAAGTGTAATCTATCAATCATTTCTTAGCCTCTTTCTTTGCTGTCATGAGATGATAGCAAATTAATTGTAGGTGTGTACATCAGACTTTTAAGTCTGTATGTGTGCTTCTCTACAAAAATAAGTTTCAAAAATGGCTTGGAAATTGTAATTCTAGTGAGCACGCTCCTTCACCCATAAGACTTTATGTCTTTATAAAGTCATGAACAAGAATTAAACTTGGTTTTAAAAATTGGTTTTTAGAAATTAATGATTGTTAACAGAGAAGGATGGCTGTTAAGTGGGCTTCTCTACAAAAAATGCAACCAGCCCCTAGGACTCCAAACTTTTTCATTGCCCAGGTGTCTCTAGCAAGCTGTTCTTTTCCATGGGAAGAAATTTGCTATGGAATTGATTCTCTTGACAGTGTAGCAGGGGTGTCCAAAATAAGTCAAAATGCAGTCTTGCTTGACATTTTTGAAAGGACAACAGGATCCTGTCAGTTTGTCTGTCTCACTGCAGCAAACAGGGATCTTCACTGCCTGTGCATTTGCTGTAGGATTGACCTACAGAGCCACATAAAAGGGCATGGTTGTAGTTTCGTGATAAAGTGACCCTTAAAAATCCCATTCTTTATTCCTTAAACTGATTAGAAGACCACCACCTTTTGCAGGGCTTTTTTTAAATCCAGTTCTGTAAAGATAAATATCTAGGTCAGAATCTAGAGGTGCTGTCACCTTTTTTTTTTTTTTTTTTTCAAAGGTGTAGTATGTTTGGAAACTCTTTAATAATGTTAGATTGCTACAAGGAATCCATTGGGTTTCTAAAACACTCATTGAATTTAACCTCTAAAGCTCAACTTCCAGCAGATTAACTGAGGATTGTCAGCTAGTGCCTTCATCTTGATTTAGGCTGACATGAAAATTTTGAGAAAAAAGCAAAGAAAAAATTCTGTGTTCTCTTTATCCTATTCACATGCCTTTTGAGCTCTTCTCATTTACTTCACTTCCTTCATTATATTGCAAAATCGAGCTTAACTGTGTCACTTAGCAATGTAGGGCACCTGGCTCTGTGGTCTTGTTCTGCTGCTAATGAGGGTATTGACCACCCTGCTGATGAGACTGTGGCTGCTGGTGTGTTTGCCTGCATTGGGTGCGTCCGGCAGAGCCGGTAGCAGGGAGGGAGCGAAGTGTCAAAGCCAGAAGTGATGTTAACTCCATGGAGCTGAGCCCTGGGTACAATGGCTTTGCCTGGGTTGTGCAGAAACAAGACACCAGTTGCATGCTTGTTAGGATAGAAAACCTGTCCCCCTGAAAGGAGCACCTTTGCACTGAAGGACTTCTTGGGACTATATGCTTTGCTGGTGACCATACCTTTTTTTGCTGTCGTGAAGTGATACTTGTTGCTCTGGAAATCAGTTTAATGAATCAGCTGTCTGTAGGACTCTTCAGAAGATGCATCCTGCTGATATAAAAACAATTGAATTCTAGTTCTTGTTTAGATGTTTTTTTCTCTGACTTCAAGAAAAGAAGGTTTTTAAAGAGTATGTAGGTACTTAAATATTCAGGCAGAGACCTTGTGAAATTTAAAAAAAACAATCTGTATTTACAGATTTTTACAGTAACCTGTAGTTACTACAGGTGCTTAAATGCCTTACAAGTCTGCCCTGTGGCTTCTCTGCTGTAGATATTCCTTTACTAAAATGAAAAGATAATCAGGATTAATTAACTAATGGAAAATATATGGCAGTTGGACAGTATGCTGACAACAAAAAGTAACTTTCAAGAAATGTGAAATTCTTGTAATGCCTTTCTAAGACCAATAGGAAATACATCGGTCTGACATGGTGGAGGTAGTGAGGAAGAAGAGGTTGTTCCACACACCCTCTAAAGAAACAATGTCCCCTTAATGGCAGAACTCTGGGGTCCTTCTTTGCCGAAGGAAGTCTGACAGCATTTGTAGGTTAAATGAAATGAATTAGCAAACAAGTAATTATATTTGCATGTAACCTTGTTAAGATAATATCCTGTCCATCTTAAACCTGTCATATTAGACCTATTTAATCTTTGTGACGCATGGAGCGGTATATTATGTTTGACAGCTTCTAAAGGAAGAAGGACGAGAGACTGTAATTGGAATGCTGCCGTTGGATAATAATGATGAGCACTTCTCATCTTCAAAGGGTTTTCAGCCTCTCTAGCTAATCCACACATCCGCTGAGTGGGGAAGGTAAGTTTTATCCATGTTTTACAGATGGGGAAACTGAGATGCAAGAAGAATCATCGGATTAGGGCTTGGAAGTGCCTAGATGCTAGTAATGCTGTGTAAAAACAAAATTAGTTTAGATTTAGATTACATACATTACATCAATCATCCTGGTATTTGACCCTTCAAATATAAAGTCAGTCTCATGCACTACCAATATAACAAGTGTTCTCTAGTAATTCTATTACTGTTGAGTTCAATAATGTTTACGAGTAAAATGTGCAGAGTTTCTGAATGTTTGCGCTTGGAAGTGAAGTTCGGATCCTGAAAGCCTTCCGGGTATAGAATCTGTTTGTAATTAGTGGAATTTCAGACTCAGAAAACGGGGAGAGTATCACCTATCTCACTGGAGTGTGCAGCTTCCCGAACAGTTTTACTTGCTGGACTGGCATATTAAGGCAATTTGAGTTTACTGGTTATTAAAATGGTAAAACTAAATCAGTTGCTGAAGTGGACATCTTCCTTTCCTGAAGTGATTGCTTTTGGTGCTAAACAGATAGGTGGTTTAAAAATAACATTTTTTTTTTTGGTTTTAAATCTGTAACTTAATGTTACTAAACTGGAAAATGTTTTAAAAAATTAAGTTTGCCTTCTACTATTCATACATACTAGAATTCCTTTTATGTAGACAGCAAAACGGTGGGTCAATTATTACACATATTATTCGCTCCTGTGCGATTCTGTTGTCCCAAAGGCTAGTGAGTATCAGATATACATTAGATATTTTTACAAAAAGTATTTAATGAAAAAATAAATACTAAATTATTTTTTCCTCATTTTCAATTTAGTAAAGCTTCCCCGATGTCACCAAATCCTAATATACACATCAGCCATAAAAAGAACCATACTACAGTTCCCTGTTCGAACCCAATGGGTGAACTTTACGCAGCTGGAGAACAGACACAAAAATATTCCAACTGACGACATTTCTAATTACTATCTATGTATCTGGAGAATGCTTCATATATAGAAAAAAAAAAAGCAAGCGAATATTGCAACATTTAAAAACCTAATTAATAAAACCAGAAATGCTCCTTTTTCCTTTTCACTGATAGTCTTCCCCCTTCCCTTATTTTTACTTTGCAGTGCCGCCCAGTAATTTTGCAACTAGATGCCCCTTTTGTTTTCTTTCCCTTTTGCATTTTCTGGGGAAATTTCTATATGCACTTGTTAGTTCCCCGATAAAAGAAAACGTTTTCACTTAGTCTTTACCTGGGTTCTATTGGTTGAAATGACAACGCTGCTAAAAATCAATGTGCAGAAAGCCAGATCATTACTGAGGTTTTCCCTTGAACAGTTCATAGAGACAGCAAGCTCAGGAAAACAGCCTGAGTAAACTGCATCGTGATTGATTTCAAGTACATCTGATGGAGTATAATTGTCCACCCATTCATTTCTTTTCATTCGCATCTCTACCCGCTTCCTCTTTTGGGATCAAATAATCAGTAGCAATAATCACAAGCAGCAAGAATAAAAAAAGAAAATACATAGAAATGATCCCCAAATCATGGCTGCAAAACCAAATAGCAGTAACTTTATATTTCATTTATGATTTCCCATGTTCCACTATACTATCAGCAGAATCTTTGGGAAAGCCCTCACTCCACTTTATATTAAGTTAATAAAAATGCACACTTTAGTTTATATTGACGGTTTTGCTGTTAATGGCATTGAGACTAGATTTTCAAGTGTGTCAACATCATCACCAATATCTTCTTCCTCTTAATTTCTTTTGAAATGTGGCAAGAGAATCAATACTGTGAGGGGTTAAGTTCCCAGCATTTCTGGGTGGTTGCTTTTTTTTTAATTTTGGGTTGTTTTCTCCTTAGTTTTTTAATTGACATTTATGGCACTCAAAATGGAGACTCCGCAGTTCAGAAAATATGACTCTAAGTGGCCTTTTTGAACGGAGCATTAATTGTGGAATGTGGTCTGGTACCTACTTGATACAAATCCAGAGTATTAAATTGATATTAATAAACTTCCTTCAATAGGAGTCCCGATTAAAAGAAATTTAGATTCTACTCATACCCTTAACCTTGTAAGTTTACATCAGCACAAACTGCTGCAAACTCTTAATATGAGAAGAAATTGTTCTTCTGTGATTATCTGCCACGGACCATAAATCTGTTTTATAAAATCACACTCTACTTAAAGTATTATTCGAAAAGTTATTTAATTCATTGGCATTTTTGGTTTCAGGCACAAACATGTATCTTAAGGCTACCTAAGCAAATGTTTTTGGAATGTTTTTAAAAAAATAATTATATAAAAGTACTGTCATCTTACCTATGTATAGTTATAGCATGCCTGTGAATTGCTGTTACTGTGCTGAAAGGAACTGTTGTCATTAATGTGGACCTTTTTTGGGTTTTTTTGTGCTCTTACTGTTAACAGCTTTCATGCCACTGAGGATATCATCCGAGCACTATGATTTCTTGTGAATGTTTGCTCTAACGTTGTATGTTACTTTTAAATTTTGTTTAGTCCTGAATTCCTCTCTCAAATAATGCCTTGTCATTACGTCCTGGGGTTCTGTACTTGCAACTTCTCAACGTTTTAAGTATCAAATTTACTAGTGAAAAACTCATGGTTTTTTTTTCTTCTTGCCCAATTTGAAATGTGAGAAATGTGTGAACTAAGTTATGTTCCTCCTTTTCTGCGTGCGTGTTCCTAAACCTATCTCCAGTAAGAGATAAGCTTCTTCAGGTGGAAGGTTCATTGACTGTCATCAGAAAAAAAATCGCTTTTTTCAGATTATGCCTTTAGTGACCTCACCCACTGAAGGCAATGGGACTGTGCAGTGAGAACAAGGCTATGAGAAACAAAAGCAGCAATACTTCGTTTTGTTCAGGTATGTCTCTGCAAGGAGCAGATGCCATGGAAAAGAAGGCATTTTGAAGCTCTTCAGAACAGAACAATACTTTTGAGCATCTAAAAAGTCATGTCCGCTGTCATTTTTATAGGGAGATCATTAAACACTTTCTAGCTATTCAAACAGTTTCTCCTTTTGCACTCAATTTTAGGTGAACTAAATCCTTTCCTTCTTTCCTTTTTACTTTTCACGTAGTTAATCATCAGCTACGTTCATGTTTCCTTCTTCCTTCAGCTCAAGCCCTCATAGGTTTACCTTGCTTTATTATTTTGTTGTAGGCAAGTGACTCCAGCTCTGATGCTCTTTTGTAACCTTCGGTGAGAGCTCTCCAGTTTATCTACATCTTTCAAATAATGCTATGCATAGAAGTGCTTGTTAGCCAAATAGATCTGGGTTAATACTGCCTGTTAATAAGTGATTTAAATGTTAGATGTGTTACTGTGTTAATACAGGTAAATTTGGCCAGTAGCATATTGGCAAATAGATTTCTGTATTACACGAGTGTTTGTATATTCTCTTCCTATTTCAGCTGTGACTTTCAGGGAGTGCTGTTTACCTCTGCCATTCTGGATGAATTCTTCTATCCATTTTAAAAAAGCATAGGAGGACTTTATGGTAGAGAAGGCCCTCTTTACATTGAGATCTTCCCAGATAGTGAAGTTTTATGGGAAACAGCAATGAATTGGTTTCTGATGAGAATCACAATTGCATGAATTAATAACTCAATTGTATTAATTTTTGAATACAAACATATTGTGGGTCTTTGCATTGTCTCAGAATGTGTTTTAATTAATTACGCAAGATAGCACAAGGCATAACTCATTTTTGGTTTAAAATAAAGGAAAACATTTGAGTCTGATGTGTGGACCTGAGATTGATATCTACAGTCTTGTATTCCCCCTCTTCTTGTATTTCGGGGAAGTTCGGATGTTTTGGTATAGTCCATGAAACTGTACAGCAAGGAAAAACTGTGGAATTTGACTCTCAGTCAAGGATAAAATTCCACACACAATTCTATCGCTATACTTAGTGAGTCTGCAGCCTATTTTTTCTTATATTTTATTCATTATTTCTAAAATGTGTCTACAAGTAAGTCTCCTGGGATTAACTTTTTGGTTTTCTAAAAGCTGACAGTATGTCAGAAATAAACCTTCTGGCATTGGAGAAAAGGAGGCTTTGAGGTGTGGTTCTCAAAATCAAGACTTTGGGCCATGATACACTCCTTTTAGCTACATATCCATAATCAAATAGCCAGTTAAATTCCTGGGAGAAAGACTAGATAAATGTAACAGCTGATGCTGCGCTGTGTGTGACTAACTCACAGGTCTTTTGCAATTGCATGTTAAAGCACAGGGACACACTTCTGATTTCATCTGCTTCCAAGTACAAAATTACACGTTGTTCCTCATTAATAATATTCTTTTAAAAATAGTACAAGGATGAAGACAAAGCATGAACTATCTCTTATAACGATACCCTGGAGCACGAGAGATGCTACAAGCTTCTGATCTTGGTGTGAAAATAGTAAGCAAATGGAAAATGCCTGCGTATCAAGAATGCGTATCTTCCTGAATACTCTCATGCATGCTTTGCTTTGCTTTGGTGGATTTTAGTCTATACCACTGTGTTTTAACTCCTGTCCAGCATAATATATTAGTGTCTAATTACACCGCTCTTCAAACCAGTGGATCTCCAGGCTGTTTTTAGAGCTGATGGCTTAATACATTAACACAGAATATCCATCACAATAGTTGTTTGTTGCAGAAAATACAGGAGCTGTGCTGTTCATAGAAAGGAAAGACTACCTTGTGCCTGTGAAACTTGAGAGCCTGAGACTCGGTTTCTTACACAGGCAGTAGAAGTGTTGGAAAATATCTCTGTTCCAGTCTTTTTAATGACCTGGTGGTTAGATGAACTTCTACCAGAGCAAGAGATGCAGGTTTCACTGTAGACCAGTATCGACTGGATAAATGTTTTCTCCTTTGGGAGAATAATTGAGAGTAGTGAATGACAGTAAAAAAGCTGAGAATAATGAATGTAAGTAAGTGCCTAACCGAATGCAGAATTCACTCCTCTGCCAGGAAGCCTTGAATTTTCCTTGTTGCTTTCAGTGATTTAAATTTACCAAATGAAACTTGTTCCGTGTAACTTCTATTGAAAAGAAAAAGAGAAACTGGTTTGAGTGTGAGCCTTTGCCATTGGGATGGAGTTTTCTCCTCAGAGTCCATGGGAAAATGCTTTTGGGAAGTCTGCCTATTGATAGAGCCAAAAAGAAACCATAGAGGGATCATAATGACACAAGTAATGTTGGAAGCAAACAGAAAGACATTATTGGAAGGTAATGCAGGAGGGCTGAAGTGCAAGATACCAGGGTAGTCTGTCAGAAGAATTGTTCTCTTGCTGCCACAATGATGGCATGTGGTGGACAAAGAGATGAAAGACCAAAACTGAGTGATCTGTGAGAAAGACACAAAGGTGTAAATTTGGCAGAGGCGTCATAGTTGGTATTTCTAAATTTAGATACTAAGGCAATACTGTAGCAATATAAGGTGAGAGGGGGCTCGGTATATTCGTCAATTGGAGTTATGGTGCTTTGTAGTGGCAGAGCAGAGATGTCTCGGGGTGGAAGTGAAACACTCCTGTCACCCAGCTTGTTCCTAGAGTGCGTCTTTGTTAAGAGAAACAGATTCCTCAGATCTTAGACTAATTCCCAGCTGCAGTGGAAGTGCAGCTTCTCCAGTTACCAGGTATGTGCCTGCACCTGAGCCGCTTCCGCTTGGCAGCTCTCAATACTGCAGAGCTGTTGGGGGTGTTGGCTGCGCCGGCACTAGCAGGACAGATCTTTATAGGGAAATATGTGTGGGTTTTATACTTGGGAAACTACTGCTACGAAAACTGCCTTCAAAAAAGAGGCATCCCCTCTACAAAGCCACTGTGCTTGTCACCAGTTTTAAAGGCTCTGCTCAAAACTCCCGGAACTCTTCGGTTCTTTTTTCGGTGCTTTGCTTTTTCACCTTCTCTGCCAAGATTGTTTACATTTCATTGCTGTGTATTGCTTGTAGGCTATTTAGTCGCTCTAAAGGACCTGTAGCAGAAAAAGGTCTCATAATATGAGATGCTCAGTTCTTGTTAGTGCAGCTGCCATCTGTGGGAAGGGAATTCTGCATGGGTGGCTGTAGGTGCGAATTGAAAAAAATGGGGAGGTGATGAAGAAATCGAAGATGATGTGAATGTGAACCGAGAAATTGGATTGCTGAACATTTCTTGTCCTGCAGCATAAAATAATTATTGATGAAAGTTTTACTCTGCAGAAAATCTGTTTTGAGCTTCTTGCACACGAGCTTTTGCATTCAGCATGCAGATTTAAATGATGTGGGGAAATGCAGTCTCTTTTAGAAAGCAGCTGTTGATGATAATGGCACTAACCTGGAATTTGTTTCCATTTCCTGTCACTTTGGCAGAACAAGCTAGAAAAGCACTGAGCATCCTTTGCTGTTCTCATGATGAAGAGGACTGATCTTTTGCACTGTGCTTTGGGTTCCTTCAACTCCACAGAATAGATTATCTGTTGCTTTTTCAGGAAGAAGTTACAATAATTGTATTGATTGTCTTTCATTTGACTCTTGACTGAGAGGAATAAAAAGCTTCAGGATTATTGATTTAGTTTTGCGCTCAAGTATTTTACTTTTGTTTTCACTTCCCATAGGACCTAATCCCAAGGCCATTTAGGCAGTTGTGTGAGGCCTTAATGCAGTAGAGATAATGCAGTTTTGCTCTGCAGAAGCCTGAATCAGCAGAGAGCCCATGCGTCTACCTCCTTGCTCAGGCATTTGTAACTATATCGTCTGAGAATAACCCTAAAATGAATTAAGAGAAGTTTAAACAAATGGATTTGTTTATTTTGCTTTTTTAGCAACTGTTCTTTTTTCTTATGCACCCGAATGACTTCAGATAGGTACAGCAAGGATCTATCTAGATGTAGTTGAAGATGTCCCTGCTTACTGGAGGAGGGTTGGACTAGATGACCTTTAAAGGTCTCTTCCAACCCAACATATTCTATGATTCTCTGATTCTATCCCTGTCAGTGACCAACACCAGAGGGACAGGAATTTAGGGCTAGAGACTTTCGCATGCCAAGCACACCTTGATCTTATTGCTACTGAAATGCTGTATCTGTCATAGTAGAAACAGTCAGTGCATTGTGCTTTGGAACATCCATGAGTAGGAGTTAGGCAGTGTTGTCATAGTCAGCACTTAAATTTTAGTCTGTAAATGTTATTTTCTTCTCCTTACACCCTATTCTCCATCCTCAAATAAAGTGGAGCTTCGGCAATACTGATGCAAGCAATTTTGTAGGAAAGGTTGTTGAACTCCATGCTGACTACAGAGGTGATGCCCAGCTCAGAGGCTGGAACTGAGAATCCTTTTTTCAGTCTCTCAGTGCTTCAGTGTTTGTAAAAATAGTCTCCTGTAAACCTGTTGGATTTTATGTTTAATACTAATGTTTCCAATTCCTTTACTTGGAAAAATAATTAAATAAACCCACGAATATAAACAAAATATTGCTAGGCAGAAATATTTAGGCACAAAATACAAGCTAAGCACAGAAACATGCCATTAAATAAAACAAGTAAAACTTACTTCATTGATTAGGGTCTGTTGAGTTTAAAGGCCTTGTGGTTCAAAGACCCCACATTGAATCAACACAACTTCTATATCTGGCAGCTTATGCACTGTGCCTATAGATGTAATGCAAGCGTGTGTAAGAGGAAAGGAGTGGGGCACATGAATTGATTGTTTATGGAACACAGTTCCTGTGTTTGCTCTACCATTATTAAAATCACACAATACTGTAATAATGTAAGTTTATCTTTGACTTCTTGGCCACATTTTTCCCATCATTTTTAAACATTTTCACAGGAGTTATATTGGTGCTATATCCCTCTGCCACTTCATTTTCTTGATGTTGCAGGTAAAGCGTATTAAGAACTAGGAAATGCTTTGGGACAAAAAGAACACGTGCATTTAAAATTGTTTTACTATATTGAATTCAGCTTTCACTCTGAAATAGTGCCTTATGCACACAAGAATTTTAGGAAGGCAATCAAATATACTTAAGTCCAGGTCAGCTTTGTTCTCTTGGACAAAATTGTTTCTCCTGGGATGGCTGGTAGCTAATAACAGAGTCTGTTTCTCTAGTCTTAGTTTTGGCTTACTGGGTGACCTTGGGAAATCTTTTCTGTGTCTTGTCCTCATTTGTAAGGTAAGGATAAGGAGGCAGAGATCCATTGCACAATGCTTTGGCATCTCTTGATGAAAAATGCTGTGGCATTTCCAAGTTTTTTGTTATCATCCAAGTGTGGTCATTAGTATACTTTCCTTGAGAACATTAAGCCCTTCTCCAACCTTCTTTCTTTCCTCCAAAAAATTTATGTATATACTTTACGTCCAGGAACCTCCTAGCACTTTATAAAGATCAGAGGATAACATTATCTCTGTTTTACAGATGTAGCAACGGAGAATCTGTAAAGAGTAAGATCCTTCTTGGAGATTATGTATCTTGCTCAGTGGTCCAGGTTCCTATCTCCCAGCAGCTTTAATCGCTAGACAACTTTGTTACCCTTTGTAAGAGAGAGACGGATGAAAAAGCCATCTGCTGCTTGTGGTTGCTAGGGAGGCTCGTCCTGCCCGCAGGTTGGGCTCATCCACTTTCTCGCACATTTGTACTTGTTTGGACCACTGCTCTGTACCGAGCTAAAGCTGAGTTAGCTCCTGCTCTTTTCCTTCTCCTCACAGTAGTATGGCAACTGGACAATTTGAGGTGGGCTGCATGAATTTAAATCTATAACCTCTTAATATATACATGCGGAAAGGGAGATTAAATGTAGATTTTGTAAAACGTTGCTCTTCTACTTGCTCATTGTCTAAAGCTTGCAACATGGATGAGGAAGAAAACTGCTTTTAGTGAAGACTACTCACGCCCGAGACACTGGCAGAATACTGAGGTTTATATAAATCTGTTCATTATGGTTCTGTGGGGAATTTCCAAATGTATTAGCATTTTTAGGTCCTCTTATCAGCACTTCAAAGATAAAGTGGTGTGAGATGAATGCTTCTCCCTTAGCGTGCCGGGTTTTACATACACTGTGCACCCAAAATAGGTAGGAAAGTCTAAAAGGGGATTTATAAGCAGATGTTAAAAAATGCAGTGAATGATTTTTCATATCGTTTTTAGTTATGGTTTGTCAGATGGCTTCTCACAGGAGCATAATCACAAGCCAGATAATCACTAATAGTTTATTTAAAGAAAAAAAAAAAAGAAGAAAAGGCAGGCTGGGTAGTGTTTTTGTGAGGTACTGCTGATGGGGGCTCTGTGTGTCTCCATCACGTTTATCTCCCTGCTCACTGTCGTCATGGAAGCTCAGAGCCCACTGGGAGATCCTGCTCTGCACGGGACTGGATTACTGACCCTAATGCATGGAAAATGGAATGTATTAAGCGGCAGCCACATTTTCAACCCTAAGGACTTCACAAGGAATTTGAAACAAAAGGCCAGAGCCCTCTGAGGAGATTTTCATCCCAGGGGGGAGTCTCATTTTTAAAAAACAAATTAGCATCACCATAGAGAAGGAACTTCTAATGACGAAAAATTAGAATACAAAATGAAAGATTTTTTCATTCTCCTGAGTGCTGCTTTCCATCTTTTTTTACCAGTCGAAGGAGCGCTCTTGTCTTAGATGTAGCTGAGGTGAGCTAAGCTCTGACCTCAATGCAGTCGGTTGCACTCACATTGGAAGTGGGAAAACTAGCAACATCAGAATGTCTTGCCAATCCATGGGTGAAAGATAAAAGAGGCTCATTCTTTTATAGAGGGTTAACAACAGCGGTCTCTTGATTTATATGTATATAAATTCACTAAAGGTCCATGAAAGGAGAAATCTACAGGAGTTAATCTAGCAGGGGCAGATAGGGTTGGGTTTTTTCTCCTTTTCCTTTTGGTGGCAAATAAACTATTTCACAGACTTGTAATAAAAAATAGTCAGAATTCTGAAAAGACCTGTGAAAGAAAGCTCAAGAGCAATAAAACCTTGGCTTGTATGTGCTTGCATGTGGAAAATGTGGGTGTCATATCCCCCAGAAGACAGCCAGGAGCTGTCTTCTGAGGTTTGCATTTGGAAACGTGAACGATGGAATTGCCAGAGGTAAGGCATGGACAACCTCCATGTCTCCTTAACTCTGGTTTGCTGCCTTGTCCTACAGATTTGTGTTGCAGCAACTGGGCGTTGAGTTGAGTGGTGAGGTTAATGGCAGATGTGTGTCTGTGCGTGGGAGATGGGAGGGCGTGGGGCAAGCCTGGGAGACTTGTTTTGCCCCCCTGGGGCAACACCAGAATAGCTCCTGCCAGGGAGGTCTGTGGGGACTGTGCGCTGAATTAATGCAAAATGTGTTTCACCTACCTTTCCCTACGATAGATGCAGTCCTCTGAGTTCAGTGTACATCTTTTGAACTTCTCTAAGGAGTTGTTTTAGCCTTGTTGCAAATGGTAGCAGATTTATAAGATAACAAGCTTATACTATGAGTGTTTTTTCCTTAACCCTGGCTATCCAAATGTAATAATACTCTGCAGATTTTTCCCTGAAGGGTGCCCGTGTAGCCTGTCACTTCAGAGGATATGCACTAAAATTGAAACAACACTTCATTATGAAGAATAAGCAGATTTTAATGATGGCTGTTGTTGTATGAGACTTTACAAGTGAGGCGTACATTTTTGGTACAACCAAACCAAGAGCAAATCCAGCAGTACTGTTACTGCTTTTTGACTTTTTGCTGTAGAAAAATACTAAAAATATCTAGTTACATGTTTTTATATGCAAAAGACTTCATAAATATTAAATAACTAGTTCTCAAAAAATATATACTCAAAGCCAAAGTTGTCCCAATGCCTCTCCTCATCTCAGATATTGTTTAATTTCTGTCATTCCGTAGTAATTCATGCAATGCTCCGTCTTGATTTGGTTTTGATGGTATAGTACCTGATAGAAGTGTAGTATAGGAACAAAATAGGTAAATACGTAATTTATTTTAAAAGATTATATGCTACAGCATCCTTCAGTATATTTGTGTATAAGTCTATATGTGAGCATGTATCTCTTTGTACAATTAACAATACTGACATAGCAGTTTTACCACTGAAAGCTCTGGTTTTGGATGCTCTGTAGAACATAATAGGAGTCTTTTATTGTAAAGGTGGTGGCAAAATATCCTTTTTCTGCTCTATACACTGAACACTTAAAGGTCACACTTATTGAGAACAGCAGCTTTATTTTTGCCAGACAAGTGGAGTGTTTTGTCCTGGTTTATGCATTTTAGTCTGAGGAGTGAGTTGTGGCACTTGTGATGTGACTTGGCATCGTTTCAATTCTGTGAGCATTGGGTGACATACACTACAGCCACTGTGAGCTCAGGCAGAGAGGCGCAAAACACCCTGGTGTGGTTTTGATAAAGAAAGATGCTGAATCACTGTCTGCCCTAAAGAACTCTCCTCCAACAACACAGTAAGATTAAATTACAGTAACTTCCCAACTGTTCTTTTTTTTTTTTTTTTTTTTTAGCATCTACTAACATAAGCATACAGTAATGGTGGAAAGTGGGATAGCCAAAACACTGCATAGGGTGAGATAATAATGGTAAATCACGATAGGAGAGAGAATGAAACAGGGATCTGTTCTCCAGTGCCAAAGCTATAAGGGAACGTGGGGGGAAAAAATGAAGCAAAAAAACCCAACAAAACCCCACGCTGTGATTAACATGGCAAAAAAGCAGAGATGCTGGCATTCCTGTATGTGAATCAGGAGAAGACAGTAGTGACAAATGGACCCACGACAGCCCCCCAGACATTTGCAGCTGATTAGAAGCACCACAGATGAGCAGCTGTCATGCCAATGAAATATTATGGAATTGAAATGAACTTACAGCTGGTTGGGGTGTCACCCCTCGTACTTCACTTTTATCACTGCTGCTCCAGGCTCCTACTCTTTACCTTGTCAATGAGTCTCTCTATCTCCCTGCATGCATTCCATTTAATTAGGTTCACTTTAAATCAAAATGGGGCTCAGTTTCTGCAAGCCTGTGTTTTATAAGGTAGTGAGGTATGGCGCAGACTTAAACTGTTCTTCCTCAAGCACAACTGAGATTGGGTAGGTTATCACTGGTACAAGTGAGATGCTGATCAGCTAATAGCTACAAAAGTTTGGAGACCACTAGCTTTCAAAAAATTATGTTATCACACTGCTTTCTGTTCTTCATTTGTCTCACCCTTCTTTTCAATGCTCTTTTTCCTCTAGCCCTGTACAGAAAGCTTATTAATATTTTGTTCAGCTACCAGCTAACAGAATGAGGTTGCAAATAAAAGAAATACTTCTCCTCAAGTATCTGTATCCTTAAAAATATATACCTATATACTTAAAATGCTGAGCCCTGGTATAACATGTGTAAAATATATTTGCAGATCATTTAGCTCAAGCCATGGTGTGAAAGGTAATTCTAGTTGACTGCTGGGAAATAGGAAGTGTAGCCTCTCATTTTCTGCTTTCAGTGCTGAGCTATTCATGGAACCTGCAACTTTTTTTTTTTTTTTTCTTTTTGGTCTCTATTATTTTCCATTATTCTCTAGATTTAGCTGCTTCTAAATCCAAAGGAATACTCTGGGTTTAAAATATTGCCTCCAGGAGCAGAAAGCCTGTTTTCCTGTAGGATGGATGTTTTGCTCTTGAGTCTATTAATTATGGCCTTTTCTTTCAACGGGAATAATTGTGTTATTAATAGTCTTTTCGTGAACAGAAGAAAGGGCTCTTTGGAAGGAGAATGCTCTTGCTTCACAAAAGGTTTCTGATAGCCTTAAGGTGGATTTATCTGGTGGAGCCTTGGCTAACCTTCATATTAAACAGACAGAAGCAGTTTAGGGAATTTGGGGATGTGAAGCAAATTAGAAAATAAATTAAAAGCATTATAGCTCAATAGTATAAATTAATGCAGCTGCCGTAAGCTTCATCCTGAGAGAGTTGTCAATATCTGCAAAGCTCCTGCTATGGGGAAGAAAATTAATGTGTACTTTAACATTTGTGTTTTGCCCCACAAGATGCAATTTGAAAGAGTCCCCAGTAGCTTTGATGGCTTTCCTTATCTTAACTCCTTCCACACCAGTGCCCTGGGCGTTCTCTGGGGACTGCAGAGCGAAGGGGCTAACAGCCCATCCCAAGCCAAGCATGTTGTGAGTAAAAGCTGTGCGAAACAGATGCTGCTGACAACACTGATGTCCAGGCTTCCCTCCGCAGGGCGGGAGAAGGCTGTGCAGGTTGTGGCAGGCTCGGTCCAGCAATTTCTCTGTCTTGCAGATGAATAGTTTGGGCATAGAGGCATCAGCTGATCTGTGTCCACAGAGCAAAACTCTCTTCTGTTCTGCTATGGTTTTGTTAGTATTGGTGGGAGAGGAGCACTAACCTCCCTCCCTCTCGTATCCCAGCCCTCTGCAGCAGCTCTTTGTCCGCTCTTGTCAACGGAGATTTTAGTATTGTCTCTTTCCTCCCTGACACCTGAGTGGAGGCTCTACCAAGAGATCAGAGAGGGCAGTGGCGCATCTTTTATTACTTATGGAACAGAGAGAGGAGCGCTGCTCATCCTAAACCAACATGAGACAAACCTCCCAAAGCAGAAAAGAGCGAGATTGCAAGAACTGTGTCTTCAGCACGGACAGAGTCATTCAGAGCGGCTACGTGAGAATTGAGGATAATAATAAAAAAAATGTTCATTTCCTGGTTAAAAAGAAGACTTTGTATGGCATTTGTGTTCTCTGGTACTCTTAATATAAACAGCAATTGAAAACTGTTGTTGCTGTTGTATTTATATTCTAGTTGCACCGGGCACTCTTAGTCAGATCTGGTCCATGGTGTTCTGAGAACTGTGCAAACACATAATAACTGAGAAATTATGTTCCGGGGAGTTTGTGATCTTGATCAAAATAAAATGTTTCAAAGCATATGAAAGGATGGAAAGTGGTGAGGGCAATCATGATATGGCCCATGGCTGGCTAGGTAAAAATCAGCCCCACAAGGGTAAGCAGGAGATGGTGTCTGGCCACAGTTAACAACCTCCAAGATACAGATTTTAGAGCAGAACCTTTTCAGCTGTCCTGAGTCAGCCTTCCTAGCATTAGATGTGTAAGAGAGAGAGTTTGAGGTACCAGAGGACAAATGGCTATTTGAGATTGCCATTATTGGTACATTGGAGCATACTGGAGTGAGATAACTACTGGAAACACAGGCTGTGCAAGTGCTTACTGCAGGGGACAAGGAGGGTGTTCTTGAGTGAGAGCCAATAGAGAGACTTCAGTGATGACAATGATGTGTCAGGGCTTTTCGATGGTCCTCATGGAGACGAGCTGGGTGTTACGAAAATGGCAAGTATGCATGCTGGGTGCAGGAGGATGCAATCTGTGACAGAATATGGCAGCAAATTTTCTGGAGAGAATTTGATAAGTTTAATTCATTTGCTGATATCTATGAGGAGATATCCTAGGGACCTCATTCCATGTCTGTAGGTAAGATAGGAGATACTTTTCTACATTTTAGCTCGCTGGCTTTTTTTAGGGGGGTTTTGTCTCTTAATTTTTAATAAAAAGGACTACTTTCTGTGTTTAATACATGTTACTACTTTAAACGTTAATTCTAATCCTGACACTGTGAAATAGATTATAGCATGCTTCTGGCAGAACATAACTTGCCTCCAGAGCAAACAAGGAAACTCATAATCTCGAAAATCTGACCTTTGCTTAATTTCTGCTTACTTGTTCTCAGTATGTGTTTCTCCTGTAGTCTTCTCTTTATTTAAGCCATGAGAGAGCAAGAATGTTAGCTTTCTTCAAGCTACTCAGTGAACTTTGGATGCCTTGTATTTGTCTGTGTGAGGAGAAGGGTTTGGGCAAGGAAGATGAGGAATTGCACCTATGCGGAGAAGGATGTAACAGAGACCTTTACGCCAAAGTTGGAGTGAAAAATTCTTATCAAATGAAGGCTCACTTAGGCATAACTCTGCATCTGGTATTTGGCCTAAACTACCTCCAGCCTCTGCTACAAAACTCAAAAAATACCGTCTGGGCAATTTGTTTGAGCTGTAAACATTACGAATGGAGTAAGGAGGCCTAAGATGTGACAGCGAGTGCTAATATCTTTATTCTGCTGCACCTGAGACCCTGACATTCCCCTTATAGTGCTGCTGAAAATGCAGGTCAATTAATAGGAGCAGAGTTCTCATTTTTGATCCTGTATTTAATTCCCTGAAGCTATTATTGCCTTGAGGGAATGGGGGAAAAGTGGAGAAGATAATTAGACTTGACCTTGTGCTATGGACTTGTGCAAACTGTTGGATTAGCAATGAACACTGTCAAAGCTTGGTTAGAAAGTGTGGGGGGCAACAACACATTGTAAAGCATGTTGCTGAATATGCAAGAGAAGAAAAATTAAAATAGGAAAGACAAGAGGGAAGCTGAAAACAAATACTGAGGCCAACTCTGTAAGTGTGATGCTGTCAGGAGTTAATGTCTTTTTCTTTTTTTGTTGTCAGAACATCAGTGATAATCAGACAAAATGGTACTTACTGCAGAGAAACAATTAACTTGGGCCTTCGCAGCCTAAATGATTTAAAAAAAAAAAAAGGGAAAAAGATAGGAATAACACTAAGGGAACATGTTATAACAGAACTTGTGATGGCTAAACAGCAGCCCTACATCAAATAGATGGAGCAGAGCAGCTGATTCTGATCAGCTTTGCTTTTTCTTTCCCATTTCTCACTGCACATTCTCTCACATTATCCTACTATTAGCATTACCGGCTTCCATTTTGGTGTGGATTACAATGGCTTGAATAAGTCTTTTTTTGGAAACCATCGGGCCTTAGACATCAAAGAACAGCTGTAGATAGAGCTGGCTTTTAATGTAGCTAAAGTTCACATCTCTGTGTAAAATAAAATGGAGCAGTGCCCACATTGATGCTGACATGGTGACACTGGGCCTTGGGGAATTCAATTTCTCATTTTTGGTTTCCTTGCCTTCAGCCACACCCCCCATTAGGGATTCTGGGCCAAACCCTGTTCACCTTGCTGATGTGAGAATAGTTTTTGATATCAGTAGGATTCCTCGCTTGCATCTTTAGAGCATGCAGCCTGTGTCCTAAATGTAGGCATTGTTCAGCAAGTAGGGGTGAAAGGAAAAGAAGGTGATATGAAACCCAAGATATAATTAGAAATTTTGCGAAATGCTTATTTTTGTTTGCCTGAATCTTCGTGGCACTGGAAATCCAAAGTCAAAAGCAGGTCAGCAAAATGAAACATGCCAGAAAACACTTCAAAGGGTAAAACTGTAGGACTGGATTCTGCTCTCGTTTCCAGTGGTGTAAATGTAGAGCGATGTGGACATTTTCCAGATTTATGTAGCTATCACAAACAACTGTGCCCAACATAGGAAATGGAACTGATCATTGTTTTCAAGACCAGGAGGTAGCGCAGGAAGGAGAATTTGAAAACTTGATGTGATTTATGAAAATGTATTAATTTCTGAATTCCTAGGACTTAGCAGTAGCATTACAACTCAGCTGGAGCTGTAACATGAAGTTAGGAAATTTCAAAGGCAGCATTAAGAGGCAGACTGCTTCCAAGAACGAGCATGTGGTTGTTGCATTCCCTGTGCGTGGGTCCCCAGAAAGCAGAGCAGTGCCACGACCCTTTTGTTTCCTTTCCTTCCTGCCCCTGGGGCTTCGGCACAGTGGGCGATGCTGATCTGGCTCAGCCCCACTGTGCAGAGGAGGAAAACAGTGAGTAAAATATTCGTCATCCACATACCCTCTCCTGGCTTTTGAGGATCCGAATAGAAGCTGGGAATGACCTGGCTTTGCTGACCATTCCTTTCTACTTCAATTTCTGTAAGTAAAGGTACCTGTGGCCCCTGTGTACTGTGAAGCAAACAGAATTGTATTTGTGTTACTGCTTTAGTAATGGGCTGCACTGCCAAAACAGAGCAAATGGGGACTGAGCAATGAAAGAGGAAACTAATCCCCTGTTTATACCAAATCATTTTCCATAGACCTCTCTGAAAGAAACAAAGAGAAAGTGAAGGCCAGGGAAGAGGGTGCTGCAAAAACATGTATCAATTACTGTATGAAGAAGTAACTGTAAACTTTCCTTTTTAAAATTTGCTAAGCTTCATTGATTTAACATTGCACTCAACATGGAAATTTTCCTCCTGAGTAGCTAGGTTACAGTACACCTGACCTCTTGCCTGCTCTTTCTTTTATTTTTCAAAAGTGACTTTTTAATAATGATTTGTAAAACAAAGTGTGATTCGCTTTTATAAGTGCTCTCTCTATATTCCTGTATTCTTTGGCCATTGAAGTAATTGCTTGTAGGAGACATATATGTTAATGTAATGAAAAAAACCCCTATAAGTATAGTGTATCCAAATTCATGTTCTTATTCTGAGCAGACTTATTTTTAAGATAAAGTGCCCTTGCATACAATCTCACATTTAACAATATGCCATGATCTGTACATATTCTGGTGAACGTTAAATGACATAGATATTGGGCTGGACGAGTTCTAATATTTTGTACTTCCTCCATGGAGTCTCTGAAAGTTAATCCAAACCCTACTTCCATTGGGCTGCCAAGGTAGAAAGGAAAAAAACAAGAAAAAAAATTCCCAGCAAACTGCAGGGTAAAAGATTATTACAGGAGGGAATGAAATGCTAAAAGGAGAAGTTAAAAGCACTGCCCAGCT
This sequence comes from Chroicocephalus ridibundus, assembly GCF_963924245.1. Taxonomy (NCBI): domain Eukaryota; kingdom Metazoa; phylum Chordata; class Aves; order Charadriiformes; family Laridae; genus Chroicocephalus; species Chroicocephalus ridibundus. The sequence continues at coordinate 54,796,728 of NC_086288.1, read as the reverse complement.
ACACTGTAGGTTTATATTTGGATTATCTAATGAAAGCGCAATGAGAGGAGTATATATGATATATGTAAGTGTGATGTAAATGTAAATTATATCAGTATCATCCTACATCTAAGGAGGTAGCAGTGCTTTATATATATTATTTAAAGATTATATACATTTTGATATTATAGGTAATGCATAGGTGAATTATCTGAATTGCAGGAAGGTTAAATGGTGTGCTGGGGCTAGTGGGCCAGTTGCGGAGCTGGGATTAACTTTCAGTAACCTCAGAGCGAGGGACTGCGGTGTCCGACTGTGCCGATAACAGAGCTGGGAACGGAGGGTCCCTGCATGCAACGTTCATCAGGATAAAATTACAGTTCGCGTACAATGTTCTGGTCAATTAAGGTAGAAAATAACCTTCTGATTGCTGAAGATTTTTTCACTCTTTTCCGCTTCAGTTATTCTGGCACGCATCTGGAGTGTGTGGGTTGCCTGAAGTGGGGACGTTTTCTGGCCTCCTGACTGGGAGTGACACTGGTGCTGTGACATTTCACTGCACGTCTGTGGCCCTGTGGTTAGATAGCAGTCAGCAAATGGTATTAAAGGGATATTCACGAGCTAACTTGATGCTGGGGAGCTAGATTCCATGCTTGCCTGTCTCTTTCAAAAAGAAACAGGCTCTGATTCTGAATTACCTTCTGGAGGCTTCATTTCGCTTCTGGAGACTTCAACATCTGTGGATGTGGTCAAAGTTGACTTGTTTCCCCAGGCCATAATTTGCTTTGTGAATGTCTCCCCAGGAGTCTTGCTTCTGTAGGTGAGGGAAGGATAGGTGCCTGCTCTAGCAATTCCAGGTTCTTCTGCTGTTATTTAATGGTTGACTTTCCAGATTTTTGGGAATTGAGTCTCATTTTTCCTTGCACCGTAGCTTTTCAGAGGACTCAAACACACCATAGATATTGTTGCTTAACCAGTTACTGTAAATCAGCTGAGCCATGGTGACTTTCTGTGGGTGCTTGATCACAACTCTCAGCCCTTAAGTATGCCCTCATTGCTTCACAGAGATCTCCAGGCAGATCTCTGATTTAACTGATTGCACTACCTTGCTCTCCGCTCTCTTTGTTTTTCAATGGTGTATTAGTACTTCAAAGTCAGAAATAGTTCAAAGTTTTAAATCAGTTGCTAGTCCTGGAGAAAGCTTGTTTTTGTTCGTCTTAAGATTCAGTTTACTATCCCTTTTTTTTTTTTTTTATTTAAAATCAGAATGTATATTACTTGATAATTTGATCAGCGCTGCAGCAACAAAGGCCAGCCAGTGCCTCATTGCCTGTTGTGCCCTCTGGTTTGAATAGTAACAGCACATTTTCATGCTGAGTTTAGATGAATTGGCTCCTGCCTGTGTGTGCTGGGTAATGTCCTTTCATATTCTTGGCATTGGTAATGAATAGGATTTTGAACACAGCTTGCAGATGTTAAGGCTTATGGTAGGAAAAACCCCCACAAAAACTTTAAGCTTCTAATATGTGCCTAAAAGCCAAAGAGGGTATCAAAATTATGGTACTACTTCAGTTGCTATTGGTTGCTTGCTAGATCTCTAGTTGCCTGTATGAGCACTTAAATGCGTTTGGTGATAGGTGACTTAATTTTATAGTTCGCAGATTTTTTTTTTCCTGTCGTTTTGTCTGTATATAAGAGAACTTTGTCAACCTGCTTGCTTTTAGACCTACATTCATCTTTTAAATCCTGGATATCTTCTTGAACATTAATGGTGTTCTTGCATCTTAATTAAGATCAAAGTTTGACCTGTTTTTTTTTTCCCCTGAAGTAACAAAATAGCTCTGTTACTCATACCATGGTTTACTATAGGAAATCCTAAAAAAAATCGCAAAAAGAACAAACCAAAAACCTGAAAAAAACCCAGCCAAATCCCCAAGACTAAAATGTCCCCACGACCAAAATGTCTGTTGCCTGAAGATAGTCAGAGTATTTGCCACCTTGTGATTTATTATTTGTTTGCAAAACCAGAAACTGAAAAAACCTTTGCAGCGTCAAAACCGTCAACTTCTTATTTTAACAGGGTGTATTTCTGAATAGTAACACAAATAAAAAACAACTAACAAATAACAAATCTCCTTTTTTGAGGAATTACTGTGGTTTGCAGATCCTGTTTGATTTTACAGCAGAGAGTAATGCTATTGAAAAGCCGGATTTAACACAGACAGTTAAGAGGGATTCTGTGTGTTGTTTTTTTTTTGGCCTTTTTTTTTTTTTTTCCAAGGGAGATGTTTATTTCATCTGTGGATTTAATCCTTCCTTCAAAGAGAACTGGAGGATAAAGTGAATGCCAGAGCAGCACTGCGGGTTTCTACTGTACTTTTGCTCTTTGTTGCTGCAGTGCTAAACAAGTTTCTGTTAATGTGGTGGTGCAGGTGAAAATGCTGGGACTTCATTAACAGTCCAGATGATGAAGTGTGAACTAGAATAAAATCCAGTTCCTCCTCTGTTCGCTGAGTTAGATTTGCAGCACTAGCAGAAGCAGAAAGCGGCGTACCCTGCTCGTGTTATTCCACTGAACAGATTTCACTCAGACTCTATGTGGGCAGTAGAGTAAAAGAAAAGTAGCAATAAAAATGTGAAATCTTTATGCAGTCACATTTCTGAGTAAAACCAAACATGAGACCTTCAAAGTGAGGCTTCGCAGACCAATTACATTGGGTCATGTGTGCCATAGCCAAAATATACTGAGAAAAATAACTTGAGAATGACACATTAACAAGGAAAAGGTAAGGAAATGAACACATCGTTTTACCTTGTAGCGCAGTGTCAGAGAACGGGGTCAGACTCTGACACGGGTGCATGTGGTTTTACCGGTGCCTGATTTACTACCTCTTTAACTCCAGCATGCATAAGGTGGATGGTCTTGTGGCCAAAGACCTTGTTTAGATCTTAGAAGTAAATCTGAATGAATAATAATGATTTTTCCAATTTCCTGGCTAAAATGAATTAAAAAAATTGGAGACCAAAAATAATGTTTTAAACCAGGTTAAAGGCATTGATTTTTTTTTTCCTGCCCATTTGTTCAGACTCTCATGTGAGAATAAATTCAGTGATGTTTCAGTACTGTTGCAGTGGGATGGTACGAACAGACAAGCAGTGACAGGAGAGTCTGATCTGATTAAGAAGTAACCAGCTCATTGAAGAATTACAGTAGATGCTAAAGAAAAACCTGTTTTTGTTCTGCCTTTCATAATCTCTCTGGTAAACCTCTTTTCTAAACAGTGTTTTACATAAAAAAAAATGAACTCGTGTTAAAAAGAGTGCCTCAACATGTTTTTTTAAGAGAGGTGAACCAATAAAACCTTTCTCAACAATGGGAAGCACATTTAACACTTCACTGTTCTTAAGTATCACAACACACAAGAAAATGAAAAAAGAAGAAAAATCAGAGTCAGGTGAAGATGGTAATAACAGAAGTTCTTTAAAAGCTGGTGTTTCTTGTCTCTTGGTAATGCAATCAATAGACTCTCTAAAAGCTTTAAGGCAGTAAGAGTTTCTTTATATAGTGGTGTAGCTTTGAAATTCCCTTTCATACCTGGGTAGAACAACATTAAATCAAGAGACAGCATCATCAGACTTGCTTTGACTGACGAAAGAAAGGAGGTGGTTGTCTGTGCTCAGTCCTTTTTTTCTCCAAGAGAGCTTGCTACCTGCAAATCATTGGAGACAAAATTAGATTCTGCATCCATATTACCTTCTCAGAGAGATCTTTGCAGATCGGACTAGCACTTTCCCTTTTTCCCTAGGAGTCACCTAAATCTTTACTGTTTTTCGCTCAGTCGTATATACAGGAGACTTCGCTTATTTCCCAGGGCAGACTTCAGGTGATGCATAAAACGTAGGTCGTGAACACTGGTGGTAATTAAAGATCCATGGTATGTATATTCTAGGTTGTTAACTTAGGCATCTGGGCAAAATTCCAGCTTGGGTAATTATGTGCTGTCTGGCTGACTCCTGTCAGTGGCTTCCGCTGGGTAAGGTGTTGTGTTCAAGTCTTCTCCTACATGAGTGCCTAATATAAGTTGCTCAGTCTCCTGGGCCTGTGATTCTAGGAGCTGATTGCTGATTTACCCTTTGAAAAATCACTAATGATTTTACATGTCTATATCTCGTCACCCCATAAAAAGTCCAGTTCTGAAAGGGCACATCCTCAACCAAAAATCAAGTCCTTTCAGTATTTCTTGTTAAATTAAGCATATGAAATAACCAGTTATTTTGGAAAATTTAAGCTTTCAGCAGAAATTCAACAATTTCTGGATAGATTTTGTTCAACAGTAAGTTTCAATGCATTTACCAAAAAAAAAAAAAAAATACTTTCTTTTTGACCAAATACCCCCTCCTCCCCCATCAGTAATGCTGAATTGCCTGAGAATATGTGTATCTTTCTGTCGGAGAATAATCGGGGAGAACTGCAGTTCATGCTAAGTCTTTATTGGAGAGGAGTCAATTAGTAGGAGAGAATTCTCGTTGCTATTATCTTAATGTATTCATATATTTATAAATATTGACATTCTGTTCCTCTGTGTTGCCTGAGTGTTAGTTGAAAGCTTTTGAATATCTAAATCATTAATACTGGAACAGATTCTAGCTTGAGGAAAGTGGTGCTACTTTTTATTCCGTCAAATGCTTTGTGAGAACTGTATTTTGTCATGTGCATGCTCTGCTGTGTGTTACTGCTAAGTACCAAATTCCTGAAGACACTGGAGATGTAGTTCTAACAGCATCTTAAGCTGCTCAGTTAGAACAGAGGACTAAATATAGCTCTGGTCATTTTTATTTTAAAAATTGAGTTTTATAGTAAGAAGATGCTCCAGTAATGTATCCCAAGGGACTACCGTGATGAAGTTAATATAGCAGAGATTTTATGTTTTATAACATCACCTGTGGCAAACTGTGTTGTCACCGAAAACATGCTGCCATTGTGGAAATAACCTCCTCAGGCATAATTTCTGTGGTTTCTTGAATAACGTGAGTGGAACTTCAGAATGAAAATTTCCCAAAACATAGAATAGATATTAATGGGATTAGATGTACATATTGTGCCTCTGTAAATCTGATGCTGGTGTTGTTGACTGCTTACACAGACTTGGCTTTCTGATGCCGGGAAGAATCGAATCACAGCGGTTAATGTCATAGATTATGAGATGCCAAATAAACAGATTTTTCCCTTTTTTCATCTGCATTTTTTCCTGGTAGAGAGGTAAAAAAATAAGAGGAGAGGATAGAGTATGTCATCAGATCCAATTAGGAAACCTCTCTGCTGTTGAGGTGGGACTAGCAACAGTTCTGGGACATTCTTCATCCTTTGCCGCTAACAAGAACATAAAGATTTCATTAGATATTGGTGAAAACTTTTTCATTATGAAAATCATTGGTGGTTAAGCATTAGAACAGGTGCCCAGAGAAGCTCTGGTATCCCCACCCTTGGAGATACTCAGGGTTTGACTGGGTACAACCCTGAGCAGCCTGCTCTAACTTGGAAGTTGACCCTGCTTTCAGTAGGGCCTTGGAGCAGGTGACCTCCAGAGATCCGTTCCCTTTTATTCCATGATTCTAAATACGCATCCGGATATTTGGAGATTAATTTATCACTTGTTATTTCACTAACTTCACTCAGTTCATCCTAAAAGATCCTGTCCGCACTCCATTATAGCAGGTGGAGATGTTAATTTTGACTTCAGTTAGAATTAGTCCAAGTTCTGAGTCTCTGTAGTCCTGTTCCAGGGCCCATTAGATCAGACCTTTAACGACTCTAATTCATTTCTCTAATTTCTCTAATCCATTTATACATGTGACATCTATAACAGTGTGTGGGAGGCAGTTCCACAATATCACTGTATGAAAAAACCCTATTCTGCAGCCTAAAAGTTTATCTACTTTTTTATTTGCATTCCTTCCTATTGCCTTCCCTCTGTGGTTTGATAAAAGTTGGTCAGACCATTTATATGAAGCAGAAACAGTAAAAAAAACCATTTTGAATAAAAGAGCTTAGTACGTAACACTGGATTGGGAACTGTCAACCATGACAGAAGATAAAAGTGTTGAAATTGAAATAAGCATCCTGGACGGTGTATTTCTACCTCACCCTCAGCGCTAATATGCCTCGGTTGCGATAGTAAGACATTCTGCGAGCAGAAGGTACAGCCTCTTCTAAGAGCAGGACTGGTCTGCAATGGATTATTTCTCAAAACTTGCTGACTGGCAGCAAGCCCTCGGCTGGTTTAAGAGCATCCTTCTGCCCCAGCTGAGGAGCTTGCCCGGCAGGCTCATTGCTCCTGGGAGAAGCCAGATTTGAGCCAGTGACCCGGAGGTGAAAAAGCCCTGTATCCCATTAGCTGTTCTCTGGGGGATGTTCAGTCTCTCCAATTTTAACTGTTTAAGGATTGCTGCATTTTCTCTGATTTGGCAGAAGCGAACCGTTGATAAGAAATGAGATCAGACCCATTCCACTGAGGTTTCCTCTCTCACCCTCTCTGCTTGTAGCTCGACAGTTTGGATAGTGAAGAAATCAGTTATTTACTAACATTTTACAGTAGTTGAGCAGAAAAATGTCACAATATCTCTCTAATACAGCCTCTAGCTCCAAATCATGCAAGACACTGCTTTGAAATGGCTGGAAATATGCATGACTGCAGCAAGCGGATACATTATAGCCAACAGCTTTGCAATCAAGTTGAGATGACTATATATGAATATTTCCTAGTATTTGCACCTCTTCTATTTTGAGAGCAGTATTTTTGCTACTTGTAGGCTGGATTCCTCTGGTAGGTTTTATTAGCATGAGGAAGAAACTTTGGCTGCTTGGGTCTATCCTTTGTGGTTCTCACAGTTTTACAGTCGCTAGTTGTGTAACCCTTTTTATTACTGACAGGTGCTGCTGAGGTTTGTTAGTGCAGAGTTGCGTGGGACTAACTTCTGAACTAGCTGTGACAGCTAGAAATCTGAACAATTAAAAAAAGGGGAGTAATTCTTTTTATCGTGGCATTTTCTGCTCTGAGACAGTGGTCATGGTTCCAGTGCCTCATTAAAGGCATCCCAGAAGCTGCCCTTCAAACCAAACTTGTAGGTAGGACCAACAGCAAGCTGGCTTATGGAAGCACAGGTCTCCTCAGAGTGCATCTTCTTGAACCTCCCGGGCGCTGGAGCCTGCTCTAACTTGCCTACAGTTTGCATGTGGGAACAGGGCGAATCGTGGTTGTAGCCACTTCACAGACTGTTCTTTAGAGCCAATGACGTGACCTCCCTGGGAGATGGGAGAGTCTGGCATCTCTGAGTCTATGCAAGAGATGATTTGTTTCAATAAAAATAATGTTGGCTGTAGTAAGCAAATAGTGGACTTTCCCATGAGCCTAATTCTTTTTCCCTGGAGGGTATATAATATAGGAAGGTAGCTTTATTCCCAGGCATTTCTGCCTTGAATGGTGAGTGAGAATGGGTGATTCTACCTGAAAGAGCATAGAATAAAAAATGAACAGTGATAGTGATACATTTTTTTTTTTAGCAATCCAGCTGAATTCTGTTCAGGTGCTCCCGAGTATGGCCACATTCAGCAGCCTGTTAGAAGGAAACCAAGCAAGACAGCTCTTACTATGTATGGAGAATCAATTTGAGCCGATGGCCTGGAATGTGGGAGTCTGCCACTACAGCTGTGATGCCACCAGTGGAGCCTGATGGCATTCCTTGTGGAGCCTGACAGGATGCCTCGGTGCAGTGCAGTTCTGCCAGCTGTCTCTCTTCCATGGAGTAAAGCACAGTCCATTTAGATTCAATTTTGGTTTTATTCTTTGATGAGTGTTTAATAACCATTTCCAAATCTCTGCACAGTTGGAAAGTGACATTGTCAAGAACGGTGCAGCCATCTGAAATTATGTGGTAATGCTTGTTGTAACAGCACTGGGAAGAAGTAAAGCGGAAAAGTTTTACTTCCTTCAGGGCAGAGTTGGCTAAATGGAATTGAGATATCCTGGGATAAAATAAATGCCCTTTTGGTTTTGGCTTGCTTTCCATCGTGAGAGAAATGGGATGGCATTTTTAGCCAGGAATAAAAAGTCATATATTCTCATCCTAGCCTTGATATCAGCTTGCTGCATGACATTTGAAAAGTCACGTGAACAAAATTTTGAGTTTACTTGTTCTACAACCAGGTGCTTTTATCATTCGCCTAGATTCTTAAGGTAAACCCATAACTATGCTTTCCATTCTGGACGTCATTCTGGATGTTCCCAGCACTTGCTATTTGGATAATTAATTGAATATTGATACAGACATTCAGGACTGAATGTTTCAGCTTTATTTTTGCTGTAGGAACTCTTTGGGTTGCAAGGAAAATTAGTGGAACATAGAGGCATGCACCATCTTCTCAAATAATTTCTTTTATTTCTTAGTTTCTTCCTGGTTCAATTGTAGGCAATAATTCATATCTCATTGCATTGTTTTGAGGCTTTTAATCAATTAGAGTTGGGTACTGCGAGATATTGAACATCGTTAGCTCTGATGGATATTAACAGATGAGAATGCAGAGCACCTGGTGCAAGAAGGGGTCTTAATATTTGCAATTGCTTTGAGATCTTTGCTTTGAGATGATATTCAAGTGCTAAGCCTTATTAAGCTCTATCTTAATGCTGTCAACCCACTGCACTGTCAGTGGGCACTAGCCGTTCGTGGCAATGTTCTTTTATTCATGATATGCTTTACTGCTTTTCCTCTGATCTTTTCCACTGACTGCTTCATATAAATGTTTTGATGAACTCTGTAAGTGCTCAAAAGCCTTCCTTCTTGCAACTCTCCACTATCCTTTTCTCTGTTTTCTTTTTCTGATACTCCACCTTTTTGCTTTGCTTCTTCACTGCAGCAAAAACAGTAGGCACAGCAATCTCTGTCCTTCAGAGCAAAAGGATTACAGGGGTTAGATGGTAAAAGTATACATCGAATGAATAATTCCCATTAGAAAATCAGTTTGTTGACTAAGGGAAAGTAGCTGGGGAGGAAGGGAAGAGAAGAAAAAGGCCTATTTAAAATTGTTTTTCCCTGTTGAAGCCTTGTTAGACGGAACAGCTGATGTCTGTGGAAACTCTCTAACGTCCTTGCCTTGACCATGAACCTCCTCTTCATTGCTTGAGCTCCCTTTTTGCTAATAGAGGGGTTAACTCAGTAGATGGCAGTCTCCTTCCTCTGAGTCAGCGCAGAGAGGCAGCGAGCCAGGGCTGCGAGGCCGTTCAGCAAATGCCCTCTTTTGGAGAAGGTACAAAGCCCACACCCTGGTGAACTGGGGTCAGTCAGGACTGCTGTGCAGATTTCATGAAAGTAGGTGTGTTCGTGTGTTCTACGCCAGTAGGCTATCGCTCTCATAATTACATCTCATCTTTCCAAGTTAACAGTTGCTATTTTTATTATACCATTAAGTTTGGAAACAATACATACATGAGATCTGAGCTTTGTCTCACCAAAGGTAGCTTTACATGACTGTTGAGCAGTGGAGCTGATCTTCATTCATGTATGGAAGTGAAAGTGGAGGGTCAATCCCAACGTGTTGTCTTTAGCAAGGTGTTTGTCCAAAAATATGAGAAAAGACCCATGAAGGTAAATGATATGTTTAAAACCCTAATGACAAGTGGCATGTGAGAAGGTGTGCTGCTCCCAAATGCAGCTTCTCACACAGAGATATGTCCTCATGGAATAGAAGCTCTTTTTAAAAATTTCATTCTTATTGTGATAGTTGCAGCAAAAACCTGCACTGTGTTTAGTATAACACCAAAAAATAATTTACTTTGTATTTTGATACTAATATTTAATTTAATGGTTAATATTTTATTAAAATATTTTAGGAAGTAATGAAATTTTGTATGCCTTGATAGATTTCTTATTAAAATATTGAAAACTTTCAGTCCTAAATTAATGAATTAGACTTAAAAAGTCATTTATGAGACGTAAAAAGAATCCAAAGTGTATTTTGAAGTTGGATTGTTTTGGCTTCTAAGTGAGGTTCTGCATGGTTTCACTTACTCCAGGAGAAACCACTGCTTTTAAACACTGCTTTGAGTTGTCTGCATCTTAGCTTGCGGAGGCAAGTCAACTTCCAGCCCCAGACACTATCATATGATGGCAGAAACTCAATGCTGGAGTTTCCAGTTGAGGGTTTTGTTTTTTTTTTTTTTTTTTTACTTCATTCTCATCAGCTAGTATAGTGACCAGAGCATCAACATATCTGTGAAACAGTGAATCCATTACTAATTAGGCAGCTGCCTGTTATGCCAGCTGGAGTTTGTTTAGTCCTCTAGCTTACAGTCCCACGCAACTGCGCATTGCAGTGTTCAGGCTTGGAGGTCATATATATCTGGATGATCCTTGTCTCTCTTCCATTAGAAGAACATACAGGCCTGGATAGATTAGTTAATTGCTAAAATGTTCTTGCTTATTATATTTTTTCTCTCCGAGCTTAAAAAAAAAATAAATAAAAACATTAGCTACTAATACCTCTAATTTTGGAGCCTCTGAATAGATTTTGGTTAAGTATTTTGCACCATGGATTTTGACATGCTGTACGTTGCCATAGTATTACTACAACACCTGCTTCAAATTCTTCTCTCTCCTACCTGTCAGTGCATCATTTCATGCTCCACTAAGTGGTGCGAATAGCAAAACCATCTGTTCATTACTCATCTAGCCATTGTGTGAAATATGAATGAAACATCTCATGTCTGAAAGAGTCATTGTCAACTGAGTCCAGCTGGTATGGCTGTATTCTGCCCAGAATCCAGAGTCCAGTTGCTTCCTTCAGTTGTTGTGTTTCCTCTCAGCGCAGTACTTTTTCAAGCAAATGTCTAATCCATGATTCGAAATCTTCTGTTTATTCACTTTCTCCCCCTTGAAGTGTGCTTTAGGGTTGACATCCTTGCTAGGACATTAACTGTGGCATGAGGTCATTCTTTGATTTTATCCTTGTAGGTACCAATAAGTGAATAATATATGCATGTATACCTACAAACGAGGGAAAGAGATTAATATGTTACATATAACAGGAAGTTAAGGAATGTTTTAAAGAACTTATTTTTGCCCGCACACTGTCTTTACTGAAATAACTTCCATCAAAAGTTTTCACCACCAGGTCTAGAGTTCCATCTCTGTCAGAGCTATTTCTACCATCCTTTCTTTTGGCAGAAAGAATTGTTCCTTGGGAAGCCATCATTGTCAGTACTGCACAGATCAGATGGCAATGGCTTCTAAAATAGCAGGTTAATATCCCTGTCTGACAGGATTAAACGCTTAACAGTGATTCTTGCTTTTACAGCTATCAGGATAAGTGATGCCATATGCAATGATAAAGATGTGACATTGTTCAGCTTGCTTTCTGGAGAATGATTAAATGACATGCTTAAATCCTTTGTGGCCCCAGGTTTGATGGTACTGAGTGATACAGTGGAATAGAGCAGCTATACCTTAAGTGAGAAACAATGGCTAAGTTACGTATCTAAAATTTAGTTTATACTTCTAAGTTGCAGGCAGAAGGAACAGCACACACAATTTTCATTTGTAACTAACAAACAGATATACCATAAAATCTGTCTCTGGTGTAAGCTTTCCCATGCTCCTCATGAAGGCACTCATTCCTTTTGGGTGGAAGAGGCTGGATGACAACACCTTCAGTAAAGCCTGAATCTGCATCATCTCTTTAGACTTTAGGGTAAGATTCTATTTGTAAATTTAAATATCTGAATAGAGTTGTCTACATGTGAAGCAGGAGTCTAAGCTTCTGTTATAAAGTCATCAAAGATCTCATTGTAAGAGTCTAAAGTTATTCAGCTTCTAAAGCAACGCAGTCTAGGGCTGTTCAGCTAAGCAAATTTAAGTGCCTCTTTTAGGATGAGGTGAGCAGCTGACATGGACTCCATTGACTGTAGTAAGTGCTCAGGTGACTTCTTCACGTGTGAACACCTGTGTGTGGTACCATTCAGGTGTCCATTGTGAGATGGATCCAAGCCTCTCTTTGTGCAGTTTACAGCAAGATGAGTATTCCGTCTCATAATCCATGGAACAAACTGGACCATTGCAGCACAACAGATGAGGAAGGTTTGGCTTGTTGAGATAGAGCTGTTAGGGTCGGGTGAACCCCAGGTCAAAGGTGGGTTGTTTTCTGTGTACAGATTTACGTGGGCTTTAACATCCGTACACCTGAGGCATTGAAGGAACAGCTGAGCTGTAGGATTTTGAGGCTGTCATGGGACCTCAACAATAAATGTAGGTACTAAAACAAAGGTTGGTGTCTAAATATCTTTGAGGAGTTGGGCCTTGGCATTGTGCACAGGTTGCTGACATCATATTTAAAAACAGTGTTTGGAGTGGTAGTTTGGTCCGCTTCCATATTTTTTATTGCTAGCATAGAATTAAAGAGTTGTGTTGTAAGATATTAATCATTCATACTAGGATATTGCAGAAAACAGTGCTGTGAGAGATCTCAAGTGCTAAAATGGCCATCATATCTCCAAAGTCAGGATCAGCTGTACCAGTGTATTTGTAGAAGGCCTTGGAAGGGTGGAGTTTGGCAGGTAGGTGCTTGGGGGCCTCATCCACCACTGTCATGCTGATAGTCCCATTGAGCTGGATTCTGTTACAGGTGTTTAGGGAGCTTCTTTTCATGCTTAAGTTTTTCTCCAGTACAGAGGCAGTAAAAGAGTGCTTACTCTAACTTTGGTGTTTCCAGTCTTTTGACTGTTAATCTGTAGCCCCTTAGTGGTTTTGAGCGTCATGTATTATTTCACATATAGAAATGACATCATTAACCGAAAGTATTAGGAATATGAGAACTCTTAGACTAGATTTTAATATAAAAATATATGTTTCTTTTACATTGAGAAGTTGTAGCTGTCTGGCACAAGCCTTCTGCCATCACGAGCAATTCTTTAGTGGTTCTTTAGTGTCTCCATTGTGTAGCTTTAAGGGATCCCCATAATGGGAAATTAACCGTTATATAATCAGGCATCTAACACTTTGCAGTAGGATAAAATATAACTTGCAGGTTTGTGTTATGTGCAGTTTCCAGGCTGGTAGGATGTGAGCAGGTTTGGGCCAGCCTTAATGCTAAAAAGCAACTCAAAGTTCAGAAATCTGGAAAGCTGCCGGTATTTGCTTTGCTTAATAAAGCAAACTGTAAGTCAAACATTTAATCACAGCATTCTGGTAACAGGGGGCCTGTTTTAATACAGATCTTTTATTGGCCTCTTTGTAGTTCAGAAATAATAAAGGCGATCCTGGTGGATAAGGTGTTTTCAATGCAAGTCTCATGTGGAACCTTTATTTTCAGACACAGGCCTTGTATAACAATATGAATCACCGACATGAGAGCTGTTCTGATCTACGGTGGTTTTTCCAGTAGGGAAATAACCCGCTGAGTTTATTAATGTTTGTCTAATTTACATCATTAGGGTCATTTTTAAAATAGCCCTGTCTGTTTGCTTTATTGCCTGCGCGAGTGTTGGGAGGAGGGATGCCAGAGCACGAGTGCTGCTCAGTTCTGAGCAGACGGAAAAGCTGAGCCTTGGGTCCTCCCAGGCGCTCCCCGAGCAGAGGAGAAAAGCTTCAAGGCTTCAAGCTCTGAAGGCCTGCACACCACCGCAGTATGGTTTTTCTAGTTCCTCAAAAGACCTTTGTGACAGCAGGAGAAGCAGGGCTTGTGTGCTCAACAGGGAGACAATATGACACCCATTTCAAGATTTTAAAAGGAAATCTGTGTCATCCCTCTTCTTCCAGGTGTTGCACATACCAATTAACAAAGGGGGATTTTCACAGCTCTTTGTGTGCTCATCATTCGGCAGTGCCTGCAGAATTCAGCGGGGTTGTCCTTGTGCTGCTGGTGGTGGAGAGGAAGCTCATCAGTGGTGCTGGGAATGCTACGGTGCTTCTGAAAGGCTTGTGCAGCTCCTCTGAAGCACCCTCTCTTCTGAGGGATGGAAGATGTTTTTCTATGTCATTGCAGGAGACAGTATTGACAGTATCGTGTTACTACCACTGCTAGCAGTAATACAGGTGAGACTAGTTAGTTGAAAACACTGATCTGCAGGTCAGACTGAAATTTTATTTATATTTTTTCCTCATTAATTCTCGAAGGGGAATAAATGAAAGAAAAAAGGTAATACTGCATTTGAAATCTAGCAGACCAAGTTTTCATCTTTGTCTTCCAGTGAAAAACTGGAGTCTCTCTTTGGTTCGATAAGACTGGAATTTGATCAGGCTTCTATAATTTTTGTAAGCTGTTTGATATCTGTCTATCTACATATACATAGGAGATATGCGGACAGTTGCCTGTACTTGACTAAAATTATACTATATTGTAGTAATGGCAGAAGTAATTCAGTTCCACAGTTTCCGCAACTAAATCCTTTTTACCTGAGTGGGAAAAATTTAAGGAATTGTCCAGTCTGAGCCGCAATGCCTGTTGAGTTTGCCAGTGAGCAGCAGTGAGGTGCTCTGTCCCGTAGTGCATCCAGCCAGGCAGGTAAAGCAGAGGCAGAGATTTGGAAAAATCCTGATCTTTGCTCTTTATGAGTTTATAACATTTAAATTTAACACTCTCACTAGTAGAGCATTACACAGATTCCTTGGAGAAGGGTGTTCGAATGACTTGTGTCAATATATTGCAGAATTTAAGATTTTGAGATTATTGGGATTTTGGATAAAAAGGAACCTTGAAAGAGCTGTTTAATCTGGTACACTGACTGTACTTGGTTCTGTAGTAGACTGTAAGGAAGAAGTTAGATGCAACATACTTTCTTCTTTTTCCTGGGTAGGAAATTTTTTCTTCTCTTTGTGTGGACAGCTGCTCAGCTTCAGGTAAAAAACATTATAGTTTATGGGACTGCCAGCTGGAGCCAATTAAAATCTAATGGACCAGAGTTGGCACTGAAATATCTTTTTCTGCCCTAGCAATGTAGAGTTTTTGTTCTGCTGCTTATACATGATTTAAAAGGTTTACTATGTTGTTAAGAAACAAATTTACTCACCGTTTTGCAAACCAAGACATGTTTGAATTTAAAATCTGACACAAAAGTATTACGCTTTGCGTCCTTTAATGAAGTCATGGTTCCACCAAGCATGGAGTTGTGATAGAATCATAGAATAGTTTGGGTGGAAGGGACCTTTAAAGGTCATCTAGTCCAACCCCCCTGCAATAAGCAGGGACATCTTCAAGTAGGCCAGGTTGTTCAGAGCCCCGTCAAGCTCATCCACTGTGATGGAGGGAGTTTCCCTCCCTGATGTTCTCCCCGAAATATATGAGATGGAAGCAGAGAGCTAAATAACTTGCTTTGGTCACATCAAGGATCTGCTATGTAGCTAGGAAAAAATGCAGGTCTTAAGACAGATGATGTGTCTTTTAGTTCTGACTGCCTCAAGCAAAAGAAACCTAGGACAAGACTAGGAGCTTAAGTTATAGTATTGGAGAGTGAAAATCATTATTATTGAGAGTAACATGGGCAAAGGGAGATGTGGATGAGGTACGCTAGAGGGACAGAACAGAGAGTAAGAATTCAGCAAAAAGAATTGATTTTTGGAAAAAGAATTCAGTTCATTTGAACTGGAAGGAGCTGTTGTTTGTTCTTGAGAGATACAATTCAGACTAGTCTCTTTGTGCAAACCTGAAGGCTTAAAAGGCATTTTTTACCTTTCCAAAATTAAGTATTTTTCAAAGATTGAATTGAGACTTTTTGACTTAGTTTCGAAGGTGGGGAGAATTTTTTTTTTTTTTTTTTTTTTTTTTACAAAACATACAAATTTCACCAACACTGTATGAAACATGGCTCGTGTAGGCCATCTTTCTATCTAGGAAGCTCTTCTATTTCTTTACTTTGTGGTAACTTAAGTGCATTTCACTTAATGTTTTCAGTGAGAACTTTTGATCGGTTAGCAACCAAGGTTCGCCTGACAAACAGGAACTCAATTGCTTGTGATCGTTTCTCCACATTCTTAAAAGATTGCTCAGGGCACAAAAGATATGCTGATAACAGGTACAAAAGTAATCCTGTAGATGCATGAAAAAGGAAAGAGATGACGTTTAAGGCATAAACCTGGAGTATATTATCCTGTGGTTTCCACAAACAAGCTGGCTGTGCATTTGAAAGAGTGAGAAATGTGAATGGTGGGCATTTGAAAGTGTGATAAACTTAGGCCTGATTTCTCTTTTGCTGCTTATGGGGCAGCTTTAAGCTGCTTTAAGCATTCTGCCATTTATTCAAAGATTTCTGTATTCAAAGACTGGTCAACGTGACTGACTTTATTCATGAACTGACCAGTTTTAAGCCCAAAATGGGTTATTCCATGCATGTGTTCATACGTGCTGAGGGTGGTCAAGTTGCTCTAGAAGGGAGGAAGAAAAGAGAAATGGGAGAATAATAAAAGAGCATGAGAAAAAATTGAATTTAGAGGTACTTGTATGAAACGGATTACACAAGGCCTGAAAAACTTGTATATTTGGATGAGCTGCTTCAAAATGTCAAAGGTGGGTCATGAAATCTAGGGCGCATCTAGCGTAATGGTAGCCACAAACAGTTGATGTTTGTCCTGCTTTCACTTGTCACAGTGTTTTGCTGGTTCCTGGGTGACCAGTCCTTTTTGTCAATGAAGATCAGTTTGTGTTGAGTAGCATTTAGTGTTAGACCACTCAGAGGTGAAGATGCAGAGCTAAGAGAGAACAGTCCTCAGAGAAATGACACTGGGCCCAGGCCTAATTTGGTCCTAATTTTCATTTTTCCATAACTTTCCTTTTCCAAGGCCTTTGGGGACCATTTCTGTCTGGTTTTGTGTAAATAAGTTAATGAAATCACAAGTAATTTCTTAGAGCTTTACACAGTTAAAACTATGTAGTTCTCCTTACGATATATTCGGCTCCCCTCAATACTGAAACCAAGGATTCAAAGAGACCTGGAGATCATACAGCTGTAGGGTCGTCCTCAGGCCTGAGATACGCTCTCAGGAAACCATTGGAAGTGCTGCATAGGTGGTGTTATTATGCCTGTATCACAGCCAGAGCACTTCCCTCTCTGAACTTGTCAATGTGTCACTTATAATGGGCATTAAATTTAATATTTGGAGAGACACACAACTTCATAATATTAATAGCAGCTTCATAATGTTAAAGAGAAAGATATAACCTAATTGGAGAATGAATGTAGACTTTTTTGGCTGCTTTTCAGGCAGAAGATTTATTAGAAGCACTGTAGTACTCTTAATTCCTAATCCATCTCCTCTCCCCCACCTTACAGTAAGTTACTCTATTTGCCTCTCTCTCTCAGGAGTACTTTTGAAATGGCATCTTCTTACGTACCTGGTTTTTAGAGAACAGTGTGGAGGAAAAGGAAAAAGACACCAATCCAAACTAGAATATGGATGATTCATAGTAAGAAGTATTGAGGTTGTAAAAAACCCTAGTAGGGATTCTGACGAGTTGGCATATCTTCTTCCACATCGATAAATTTGTCACTGGTGAAAGTGTTTATTCCTTCGCAGTTGTATGATTTATGCTGGACCTTTTGTACTGCATATGTGGACCTATAGCTCATCCTCAAATGGTAGAAGATGAACTCTGACTAATAGATTTCAGTGACTATCCTACAATTTATGCAGGAGTAGTATTTTAAAGGGTAGTGTGCATGATTTAAGTAGGATTTGAGAATATAGCCATGGTTTGTCCTTTGCTGTCAGCAAAGGCATCCTAAGTTCATTTCTTTAAAGAAGCTCCAGGCCAAATGTCAGGAAAAATTAAATCAAGCAGTGATGTAGTCCTGTAGGGAAAATGTATTTCAATTGTGAGGTATTCATGGATATAATATATCATCCTGTAGTCTGTGACTGTTGGGTGTACTTACAGGCAATGTGGCTTGGTAAATGCTACTTGTTAAGAAATTTGGCTATGATAAAAAATGACCTGCCAGGGAGAGAGACAGTTTTGTTAATTTTATTTATGAAACTTTCATCAAAATTGAAAGAATGTGTCTATGTGGTGGCAAATCCTCAATGATATGGCATCTTTAATAAACGAACATTATTTTTGTCTTTCAGTAAGGAGGTACCATAATCTTTTCGAGCTTTGGCTCCTGCAGTCTGAGAAACAAGTTGGACACAAGCCTCTTGTTTTGCTCAGCCACCACCATTTTACTACCCAATTTGCCCTTCCTGAGGGCAAGTGTAAGCAAATGTTCTGTCTTTCCAACAGATGTGGGACAAAGCTAGGTTTGTCAGATCAGCCTGGATCCAAACCTGGAAAGAATTAACTCCACCCTCTGTAGTTTTGTTTTCATAAAGAGTTTCTTTTTTTTTTTTTCCCTGGTATATTCTAAATAAAACAAACCAGACCCTTACAGTTCAGATTAGTCTTTAGTGTGGATACCTGACCCAGGAGCAAGATGGTGTAGGGCATAATTAGAGGCCTGGCAAGCTGAGATGGAGCCACAAACTGCCTTTCCATGAGACACTTCCTTGCCCATGCTGTTGTATTAGCTTATTCTCTAAGCTTTTCTGGGGGCATAGAGGCTTGCAGTGGTTTTCTTTATCGTCTTTAATTACAGATGTGTTACCTTTGTGGTATCAGTAGTTGCAAGCACTGATGTGTAGCATTTAAACATCCATGTCATTCTTAGCCCTGTTGTTTGATTACTGTGAAGCGTTACATGTGGAGCACACACAGAATTTAGGAAGAGTATCTTTTCAGATGCAAATGGACATTTAAATCAGAAGAAGCCGATGCACATTTGATAGCAGCATCCTTCCAGAATGAAAAGATTTATCACCTTTTGAATCGTTAAGGAACAATAGACCTGGTCCCTCAGCTGGCCAAAATCATTGTATTGCTTTGGGCTTTAGCGACCCTCTGACATTAATGATCTAACCCAGTATTGTTCCTATATCCGAGGAAGAGAGTAATGAAGCCACATTTCATGGATTTATTTTAAGGACATGAGAAATAGAAGGGGCCAGATTCTGCTTCAGCTTGTGCCACTGTAAGTCCGTATGAGATGAATTAAAAACCTGAAGTAATTTTAAGCGGAGCACTTGTGTTATTCCACAGTAACACTTCCTTAGCCAGAAGCTTAAAACCAATGACAGAAAAAGATTGAATCATAAGAATTTCTGAATAGTTTCATTGTATGCTAGCACAATGCACAAGATGTTCTGGGCAAGGAAATAGGTTGCATGGAGTTTTGAATAGGAAAAAACCCTCACATAGTTAACCCTTTAGAGCCTGCAGACATGGGGAAGTGTCACACCAGCTGTAGACAGGAAAATTCAGGATGGGCTGTCACCGGACAGGCTCATGTGGCCCTTTCATGTCTGGCAAGCCAGTCCTTTAGGGAACATTTTATTATTCACGGTCTATCTGCAAAATAGTTCTTTTCGTGTCAAATTCACCTTTGTTTATCACTTTTTTGTTTGCATTTATCAAATTAAAAGAGCCATCTAAAGGAAAACAACGTTTTTGTTGTATCCTTCAATATTCATTCTTCTTACGTGTCTTAGAAGAATCATTAATTACCCAGGGTCTGTTGGAACTAAAGTACCTTGGGAGACAGTTAACCAATGCCTCTTCACTGCAAAGGATGTGGTTGACAGATCAAAGTGCGTTTTTCTCATAATAGTGAGCAAAAGATTTTAGTCGAGCTGCCCATATGACCATAAAGAGATGATCTCTTTTCCTGGGAGTCAAGGCTGATTTTACATTCATTGAATCTCTCTGAAGTGCATTTAATTACGGTGGCTCTCCTTTGTTATATTGCTGGAACACTTTGCTTTGCTTGGATTTAGTAGTTTTCCCCAGGTTGTTCTAGAGTCCAACCTAAATGATACTGTGTCACCCACAAACCTCTGTCTAAACTATTCAGATTTCTAATGAAGATGTTTCATAAACCCAAAGTTACTAAGACCATGGAAGCAAGTCTATTGATTAATTTCTTACATAAATGTTTTATATATTTCTTCTATAAATGCTTTTCTAAACATTGGTCCTGTCTGTTTAGACCAATACCTAGTGTTCGCAGCTCTTGGGTGAATAAGCATTCATTCCCATCCTTTCTTCCCCAGGTTCTCCTTTATCTTATTTCCTGCCAGTTTTCCTGTCTTCTTTGGTATTACTGCCTGCAGTATTTTTCTCCTTTGGTGTGTCTCATTTCCAGTTATTTCCTCCTTCCTTCATTGGAACCAGTAATTACTCAGTTTTCCCAGATAGTTAATTTCCTCAGCTTTTTTCCCAGTCCCCTAATTTTTTTTTCATGCTCTCTCTCTTTTTGCTATTGAGAGGTTCTTTTGTCCAACTCCATTATATTTTATGCAGGTAGTTCAAATATATTTCCCTGTTCTGCCTTGATTAACATGGACACGAGATGGTGCTTGTAGTAGCTGTTACCTATTGTACAGTTATTCAGCAATACCTGCAGGTATTTGCTTCCTTTTTTAGAGACTCATTCATTGCCTGTTGGCCCTGACTGAGAGATAGGAGCTCTCACTGAAGCTATTAAAAAAGGTTTGTTAAGAGGCAAACAAAAGCGTATTCTGCAATTGGTAAATGAAGCAATTGTTGCTGAAGGAGACTGAAGACAGTACAGTTGTTGGCAGTTGTGATTCCTACCCCCTCTTCTTTGGCAAAGCAATTTATGTAGATGTTATCAGATGGCATTCTAGGTACACTGGCCTACTTGGAGTGATGGAGATCTCCCGTGCATGTACCGTCTGCTCCTGGCCTGGATTTGCTTGTGGGAGGTGAGGAGAGCAAAGCCCAGAGCCAACCTGCGCTGCAGACGGCAGCGGGTGCTGAAGCAGCCCCTCTCAGATCAGTGAGACCTGGCTGTCTAGGTCGGCAGCTTCCTACTTCTTTGCATTTGTCCTTTGAAAAGTGTGGTTAAAAATTTTAGACTTATTTATGTAGTTTGGTGCATAATGATAAATATGCCTTTTTTTTTTTTTTTTTTTTTTTTTTTTTACAGAAGCCATTTGTAGCACAATGGTTGTGTTGCACTTTTATTTCTAAAGACTTCTCAGGGATTCTTTCCGGGCCATATGACTCACAACTTTGAAGTCACTGAGCAAAGGGTCAAGCCCTTCTTCACTCAATAGATGCTTTCAGCTCCAAGTGCTACTAGTACATTCAAGGCTAAAAATCTTGTCTATTGAAACAGCTGTAGCTTCAAAATGTCGTGAAGCTGCATTAACGCTTCATTTCCTGCAGTGAATCATTTTGCTTATGAAAGTGTAAGAGTTGGGGTCATTTGGGAAAAAAAAAAGAAAAAAAAAAACCCTCTGTGCTCTGGGATGGATCTTCCCCCCCACTGGATAACTTCATCCCATTGCAGCAGTAAAATGCAGTGATATGGAATAATTATGTGTTCCTAAGCCTTTCCAATTGATCTACTGTTGTGAAAATATATTCAGTAAATTCTCCTGAGTGACTTTGGACAGCAAAACACAAGGACATTATGACTAAAAGAAATACTTATTTGCCTGATATAATGGAGTGTTGTGACCACAGGAACTTCATTGTCAACCTCTATTCTAGATTAGAGTAGGTTTGTTGTCAGAAAAATGGGTGTGTGGTTCAGAAGGTGACTGCAAAAATGACTTGTGGGGCTTCATATTTATTCCCTTCCTCTACTTTCTGGCCTTAAAATTTAATTTTGGATTGGAAAATCAAGCTCTTTTCTTCCTGTTACTGTGAGCAGGAAGGAGATTTTTTTTTTTTTTTTTTTTCCTGAGAGAAGCCAAACGGCAATTTTGCTGGGTGAGGAAACGGGAAAAACAAAGCCTAGCTGTCTTCTCTTGGCTTTCTGGTGCGACTTGTATTTAAAATATAATTTAGTTTTAAAAATATTCAGATTTAAGGGAGCAGATGCTTGGAAAAAAGAATGTGCCATTATTAATGATTTGCTTCTGTCGGTAGCTGCATTTTGAATCACCACTGTCTTCCCCAGGCTGTATTAGCACCGTGAACAATGAAAACAGAAAAGTGCAATGTCATAGATAAAAAGTATACTCATTAGTATTCCACTGTTTTCCTCCAAGTATTCATCTTCTGCATTTGTCAGCCATACTTTAAAATACGAGGTAAAAATTGTTTAAATGTTTGTCAAATGGGGATGTAGGAGTTAGGAAATGCTGTAATGAGAAGTTATTTCAATACACCAGATAATTTATATGCTATGTAATACACACAGTTTGATATTATTAAGACATTATTGCAGAATTAACAGATTTCAGAAAGACACTATGTAACAGCCAATGAATATGATACATTGCAAATAAGGTCATCTTGTTATACAGCTAGAAGTAATAAATTTATACTGCTCAGGATTGTTTTTCTATATACATTTATCCTTCAGTGGCATTTGAATATTTTTCTTTGTGTCTTAAAACAACAAAAGAACTTACTGTAAGAGCTCAGAAACAATGAAAATAGAAGGAAAACTAAGAAAAGAGAGGAGGCAAAGAGCATTGCAGAGGAAAATGCTCCTTCAAAAATATATTTTTATGTATTTTAATTTCAAGAATATAATTTTAATGGGAGACTAACCTGCCAAGATACAGAGTTGCCTAAACAAAGAGAAATTGAAACTGCTGTGCTTTCAGTTTTTACACTATTTAAGCTTGAAAATTTCAACAGAAAGTTTTAAATTTTCTGGGTTTATAATTAAGTGTTTGAATTTTAAATGCCATTTCCATCTAGCTGCATCCCTCTTTTGGATTTCACTACTGAGAAATGATAGGATGTGGAAAGATTTGGGAAAAAGAGAAAAAAACCCAACTGTGAAGGAAAAAAAAAAGGAACCTGTAAGTTTTGTCAGCATAATTAAACAAAATCTCCAAACACCTCTTCCAAAATGTTTTTTTTTTTTTCCCCCTCCATATTTTTAATTATGGAGAGGTCCATTTTTGTCTACAGACACCTACTTTGAAAAAAAAAATCGACTAGTTCTACTTGTTAAATTATTATGGTAGAAGTGAGAACATCTAGCGTGTTTCTGAATAGTGTGACAACTATAATTACCCACACAGGGAATAATTTTTGAGAGTAGAGGGATCATCAGTCCAGGTGTCAAAGACACGGCAAGATCAAGCGACTGGAAACCGAAGCTAGACAAATTCAAGCAGAAGGTAAAAGCACAGGTTTTAAAAAGGGTTGTGTGGGGGGGTGTTATCCATAGGAACGTCTCATCAGGGTGTGCTGCTCTATCTCCATCTCTTGATGTCTCACATTGGTAGGATGGCTTTCTGAAAGATGTGCTGGAAGGAACTGGAAGATTTCTCGGGATTTATATGCCTCATTCTGTCAGGGGCAAAGTTGGATGAGATATCACAGCAGTCCTTCTGGTCTTAAAGTCAGAATCTATGAAACATTTATTCAGGCAGCTTTGTGAGTCTCTCCTCTAATGGCTGTGAGCTTCATCCTACATGCTGAGCTGGAGGAACCAGAAGCCTTGCAGAGAAAGGCTTATCTGACTGTTTCAAGGGGATGGTTCAGAATACCCACATAATCCAGTACAGCATGTGGTACAGCCAGGGCTGCCGTGTCATCTTCTGTGAACCATTTGACAGCCATGTGTGTTGGCTTGTAAAGGCATACAGCTGGACACCCTCATCACTCCTCTGCATGTGCTTCTCTCCTCTCTATTCTAATTCCCACTTCATCTGCAACCTGCTGGTAAACATACAGCAGTGTCTTGATGTCCCCTCTGTCACCTGAAGAACGTATTGCTCGTATTGCTGCAACCCACTTCTTGAAGAAACCTTCATTTGGGAAAAGGAATTTTTGAGCCCACCAGTACCTGATCTCTTCGTAGCTTTTACCAAGGATGTTAATTGCAAAGCCAGGGAGAGGAGGAGGAGGGTTGTTTCTGTGAGGTGGGCAGCTCTTTACTGATGAGTAAAGGGTGTCCTGCTGAGAGCCTCTGGAGGAAGTACATTTTTCACCCAGTTTTAATGTTGTGTGGAGTTAGATGTGGTGTTGCTAGCACTTTCTGTACAGAAATGTATTGTGCAGGTCACATTCTGTAATTTCAGGCAAAGAATAGGTGCAAGAGTCAGATGTAGCTGCCGTCATTAGTTAATGAGTTGTTAGCAGCATGAAAATAAAGATATTGACCAGATGGTGAACATCCTCTGAGTGAGTGTGGTGGGTTTACCCTGGCTGGATGCCAGGTGCCCACCGAAGCTGCTCTATCACTCCCCTCAGCTGGACAGGGGACAAAAAATACAATGAAAGGGTCAAGATAAGGACAGGGGGATCACTCAGCAATTATCATCACAAGCAAAACAGACTTGACTTGGGGAAAGTTGATTTAGTTTATTACCAATCAAATCAGAGGAGGATAATGAGAAATAAAAACTAAATCTCAAAACACCTTCCCCCTACTGCTTCCTTCTTCCTGGGCTCAACTTCACTCCCAAATTCTCTGCCTCTTCCCCCTGAGCAGCGCAGGGGGACAGGGAATGGGGGTTGTGATCAGTTCATCACATGTTGTTTCTGCCGCACCTTCCTCCTCAGCGGGAGGACTCCTCACACTCTTCCCCTGCTCCAGCATGGTGTCCCTCCCATGGGAGACAGTCCTCCACGAACTTCTCTAACTTGAGTCCTTCCCACGGGCTGCAGTTCTTCACAAACTGCTCCAGCGTGGGTCCTTTTTACAGTGTGCAGTCCTTCAGGACCAGACTTCCCCAGTGTGGGTCCCCCATGGGGTCACAAGTCCTGCCAGCAAACCTGCTGCAGTGTGAGCTCCTCTCTCCATGGGGTCACAGGTCCTGCCAGGAGCCTGTTCCAGCGCAGGCTTCCCATGGTGTCACGTCCTCCTTTGGGCATCCACCTGCTCTGGTGTGGGGTCCTCCATGGGCTGCAGATGGATATCTGCTCCAGCGTTAACCTCCATGGGCTGCAGGGGGACAGCCTGCCTCACCATGGTCTTCACCACGGGCTGCAAGGGAATCTCTGCTTCGGTGCCTGGAGCACCTCCTCCCCCTCCTTCTTCACTGACCTTGGTGTCTGCAGAGTTGTTGCTCTCACATATTCTCACTTCTTACTCTGGCTGCAGTTGTGCAGGTATTTTTTTACCCTTTCTTAAATATGTTATGACAGAGGCGCTACTGCTGTTGTTGATGGGCTCAGCCTTGCCAGTGGTGGGTCTGGCTGGCATTGGCTTTGTCAAACATAGGGGAAGCTTCTAGCAGCTTCTCACAGAAGCAACCCCTGTAGACCCTCCGTTACCAAAACCTGGTCACACAAACCCAATACCGTGAGAGAAGCTGTTGCATGTGAACAGCAAGGCTTTAACTTGAATTATATGAAGATTACTGAAAAGTTGAAAAAAGTTATTTAAGGCTATGCAGGGCTAATATTCATAGTAGCTGAAAGACTGCAAATGGAAGAAGAATTTTGTTCAATTTTTCTTGGTTCTCTATCACTTTGAATGCAGTGACAAGAACCAGGATAGTATTAAAGATTTGTGGGCCAGGATATATGGTTCCCATTCATTAAATAACATGGCTTCATAGCTGTCCAGTGGATAAAGAAAAGCAATGTTAGGTTCACATTGTAAAGGAACGAGATTGAGACAACTGAAATATATCTTGAGTTTTTCTCATTACAATATTTGACCAAGAGAGGAGCCTGTCTTATGCTAGGGTCAGCTGCAGGTGGCTCTGGCTCCTGGTTTGCCCAAACTCGTACCTGCCTGATGGAGCAGTGAGGGTAAGGTGATGTCTGCCAGGGTCCAAGTTGTCCCGAGGAGAGGGGAAGGAGAGTTGGGTAGAGCTGAGATGGTGACTTTGTGCCTGCTCAAGACTCCCTCTTGGGAGGTGACAGGAGACCTTTTAGTGGCTGAATTTTTGCTGTCCCAGTGGACAAGAGGAAAGTAGCATCAGGTTAAATTGCATGTACCGAAAGAACTCATTCATTACTTAAATCTTGATCCCTCAGAGGGTTTGTGCAGGATTAGTCAGCATCAATACGGGGCCAGTAGGAGTTAAATTATTTTCCTGGAGTCTCAGCAAGGAGTGGAATCAGAGCCAGAATTTGAAGGCAGTGTTTGAAGCCAGGTCCTGCAGTTGGACAATGAGGCTCGGCTCTCTTTTCATGGGGTACGGAACAGCTGGGTAGAAACATCTATTATTTGTAATACACATATTCAGAATATCTGCGCAATTAAATTGTAGCATTGATCCTTCAGCAGTTGCATTTGAGATCTCTGTGGACTAGAGGATTCAGACCTTAGTAGATTTTATGTTTCCTAAATCGATTTTGTAATTATGTTTTCACTATTTCAAATTTTCCCCCTGAAATACCAACATTTGATATACTTTCTCCATCTGTCTCTGTCCAGATTCAAATAGTTTGTGAGGTAAATTTAATCTCTCTATTGCATCGTTAGATTCAACAGCTTGTCAGCATTTCCATCCTGAGCCGTGTTATGGAGGTCTTTGTAACTCATCTGTGTACTAGTGAAATTTGGGCTTAAATTACTAAGATGTGAGTTGTTCTCCCCCCTGTTGCTTATGGGTAATTAAAATAAATTGGTATGGAATGCATTTTTAAGTTTGAGGAAGACCTAATGTTTAGACAGGGAATTGCTTAAGAGGTTGTTTTTTGCTGCTTACACTTAGATAAAGCCTGCCTCATTAGTGCAGTTTGCAGTTATTGTTAATTAGTCCATGCAAAACAAAGCAAGGAGATTGTTTGCCTGATTTTCTTCTAAATCTCACCTTTTTTAAACAGGTGTTATTCCAGCATCTCTAATAAAACTACTGTAGATTTAATGACATGCTGAATAATGCTCTCCAAGTCAAAAGTGTTCCTTGCTTGGTAAAACCTGAACTCCGCGATCTTCAGTTGCCAAACGAGGATATAGCTCATTCTCCATGTGTACTTCGGGCACCTATATTTTATTCCAGGCATTTACTGCTGTATGCCCAGAGGGTGCAGATTTACACAGCTGCGTCTCCTCTTACATGCAACTCATTTAAGCTATTTGCTGCACTGACACTCGGTGGGGCGAGGTGTTGACCCAGGGTTTGTGGCAGCGTGAGGTCTGAACTTTGTGCTTGCACCTAACTCAAAATATCCTCACTCAGAATAATTACCAGCTTTTGCTGTGATCAACCTTATTTGTCCCATCTCATTCCTCTCTTCGAATCTAGATGTGCACAGTGTGGACATTAAAAGGAAGTTAAATCAGCTGTTGAAGTCACAGTTTAGCAACCCTGCCTTGTGTGGGTAGGTAGTTCCATGTGTGCTCGACGAACCAGGTGTGCGGTTACTCAGTGTGAGATTAATTTACCAGGAATGAGTAGGACACAGACAAAGGTTCTGAAGACAAACAAGCAAACGTGGTCACTTAAGATGTTTTAAAATATATTGCTGCATGCACTAAGTATGTCTCGGAGAGATCTGTGGTATGCTGAGATGGGCAGAGCCTTGGCAATTTGATGCAGATTGCATATCATTTTCTAAGGCTGACATACAAGTGGCAATGCAGGACCATTAGAAATTGAAAAAATAAGTAAAACTTCTTATATGCTTCCATTCACAATGCAGAAAGTGGACACCTAAAGGGAAGTCTACTTCTTTTTTCCCAGAGGGATTTTAAATTAGAATAGAGTTAATGAGAATTAAAACCCCAAACACTTACTGTATAGGTAGTGGGAGCCAGCCTGTAACATTTGTGCCGTTCCGCTACAGCTAGCGGCTCTCTTTCAGCACTGCCCGTGCATCGTGCAGTGGGTTATACCAGTGTAGCTGCTGCAAGGAAAGAGTTACAAAATCATCTTAACCTGATAGCAGTCTTAACTCTGCTGGCTGATGATGCCCAGCTTAGAATCCCTTTTTGGTGGCTCTAACTGTTGAGTTTATAGCAGCAGCGTGTACTCTCATTAGTGCTTCTGTAATTTGCTGGGCTGTTTTATCTCTGAGAAGTGACCTGTGTTACACCAGTGCTGCATGTAGGACAGTCTGGAACCACTTCAGGTGTTAGGTGCTGGATGATCAAGGCTAATGAAACACCTTTGGATTCTGGAGAGTCCAGGAGACTTGGGAGGTTGATTGTCAGCATTCACATTCTGAAGCTGCATTTCTTGACTTGCTTTGTGTTGCCCCTTCCTTACGTTTACTTATAAAAGAAATCTCCCATATTCAGTGTCAGATGAAACGTTGACTCATCTGAAATCATCGGGGCCAGCATTTCACTCCAGGTCTTTCCAGTCCTCATACTTTCCTCTGCCCTGGGAAGGATTAGGCGTAGTTAATAGCCTCTGAACAAGAGCTGAAGGTGAGCTTTCCCTTTCCACTCCAGTTCCACAGGATGTTTGTTCAGGAATAGCCCTGATTTGTCAGAAATATTTACTGTATACACTTTTGCTCTTACTCAAGCATAAATAATGCTTTTTTTTTTTTTTTTTTCAGTTGTCAGGGTCAGTTGCATGCATAGCGTAATCCAGTATTCAGAGTAGGAAAACTCTCCCAAAGTGCTTGTGGCTTTTCACGAATTTTAAGCTTTGAAAATTAATTTTTGGCAGAAATGTAGTGTGAATGGTCTGAGTAGGAAATAACAATTATTGCATATCTACTGTCATTGTTTCTGTGTTTGTTCAGTGTTAGTTTGGCAGTAAGTAATGTGCTGGGATTTTTTTTGATGTTTATTTTATTACATTGTGGTACGCAGAATAATTGCAAAAGTACACTTGTTGGTTTTCGGCTTCAGGATAGAGGCTCTTGTTTTATTGGTAAGATGGGATACTTGTCAAAATAAGAAACTAAAACTGTGTATAGGCTGGGACCAGAAACCCAATCCTGATCTTGCTTACAGCGGTTCAGCCATTGCCTTGTGTCTTTGTTAAGCTCTGCACATCTACTGGATCGACGACATCGTAGTCGTGTACAAAACTTGTGAAGAAAAAGCAGTGCTGACTTCAGCATGCCAAGGTATTGGTCGGTTTGATTGACACAGTCCTTCTATCAAACTCACTGAATTTACAGATAATTATACATGCAGAAAACAGGGTGCTATGTAGTAGCTTTGTGCTTGTTTTGTTTTATGAGGGAGTAGAAACTAGTGGCTGAATTAAAACAACCAAACCTCTGAAGAGGTCTTCAGTAACTTAAAATAAAATTAGTAAATTTCTAGTATAGGCCTGCCTTCTGCTGTGTATTTTTTCAGTCAAATAAGTGGCATCTTCACATGATATTTAACAGGTAAACTGTTTGAAAGAAGGTACCTCCTTAAATTATGAAGCAGAGATGCAGAAAACTGTATTGGTGCTGGGTGCTGTTGTCTCAGCTCAGCTGCAGTCTCTCCCTACAGACTGAGAAACTGTTACTGCATGACCTCCTGGTGAGAGCAGTTGTTGTTAAAATAGTTAAATTCAATACGGCTTAAATCAAGATAGAGATTTTATGTAAAAGTCACACAAAGGGTATCTGCTCTTATTGCCACTAAATAGCTTTCTATTTTAGATGACAGCAAATGCAACAATTCTGACCAAAAAAGCTTCTAGAAATACAAAAACTATGGATACGACATATTAAAAGTGATAAAGAGCTTGTATTTAAGTAAAAATCGAATACAGCTTGTATGCGTGTGGAACAGACTGGTGCCAAAAAACCCAAAGCTGCGCAAGCCTTATCTTAGTTTCTTGCTGAATTGTTTTCCTTTTTAATCTTGAAGGCTGACATAGTTTTGTCATTAATATCTCTGTAGTACCAAAATATTTCAGATAACAGGTTGTAAGTTGATTTTTGGAACTTGACCATATGTATTTCTTGGCTTTGATGCTATAGGTGAAGCCTAAATTGCAGATAGGTCAAAAATAAATGAAAAGGTATTAACTGTCCGTTAATATTAATGTTGCATATGGATATTACTGGGG
Source organism: Chroicocephalus ridibundus (assembly GCF_963924245.1). Taxonomy (NCBI): domain Eukaryota; kingdom Metazoa; phylum Chordata; class Aves; order Charadriiformes; family Laridae; genus Chroicocephalus; species Chroicocephalus ridibundus. The sequence goes on along the minus strand of NC_086288.1, from coordinate 54,766,812 downwards.
AGTCCAGTAACAGCCATGACTGCTGGGGTTTGTGGTGGAATGGGAAGCTCAAACCAAGCGATTCTGTAGCCTGGTTCAGCCAAGGTCAGAAGGGAGTAATACTTCTGAGCTCTGCTGGATTGCTGCAGGAAAGTGGAATGGGCTCATTGTCAAAATCTTTCTTGCACACATGGGACTCAGGAGAGGTTTGAAAGAGCTCAGAGACGATGACAGAGATGGACTTAGTAAAGGACTTGCCAATGGGGCAGTATGGGGAAGCTTTTGCTTGCTTTGTACGCACTTCTAATTTGTCCTACTTCATTTATTAGTATCAATATGAGGTTACATATATTTTGTTTGATATGATGCAGCCACACTTTTCAGCATTTTAAATAAGACATCACTCAGCCTTCTCTAGGCATCTTATTTCTAAATGTGTGCTTTCTTTCTGTGACAAGAGCTGGGAGCTGGCAGCCTAAAGGGAGAGGTAGCAAGAGATGGGGGAGTTCAGGAAAGAAAAGACAAGAATTTTCCTTCGGTGTGAGGAGAAAGATCAATAATACCTTTGATCACTGCATTTTTGTAAATGATTTGACACGGATCATTGGTGACTGGAGCATGCTAAAGCCATGTGGTCACTTCACTTGGAAGATCAATATATAAATGCAAGGCAGACAAAGAACGACATGAATAACTGGTTTTCTTGAATACTTGGCTGCTTCTTGCCAAGTGCAACATATAGGTGGCTTTTAGGGACTGGTGGATGAACACAATTTTTGTGGTCTCCTGTGTGGGAGCTTAAGCTACAATGATAAAATCCAATCTAATAATTTTTCTCCAGCGAAGGTCCAGCAAAGTTAACTGTACTAGCATGTACCAACCATCGTCTCACCAGGGCTAGTACGCTTCTAGGTCATCAGTGGTGGGAGATAGGAGCATAGACTGAATTCACTTCACTGTTTTCAATTCTTTTTGACCCTCCCCATTAGATTTCTTTTGTGTTCAGTGGTCTGGAAGTGCCCTCCTTGCCATTTTTTCAGTGTGCATATATGGTTGAGTGAAAACGAACTGTACATCCTCCCCGCTACGCACTTTCTTCTGTTTCTCATTTCTTTCTCATCCATTTTACTTTTATTAATTAATCTATTCTGCTTTATTAATTATCCTTTTAATGCCACATGACACCAGGGAATGGCAGTTACATTGAAGGCTTTTGTGAATTTGGCTAAAGAGGTAGGGAGTCTGACATGGTGAATATGCAGACAGCAGATGTGTGTGTGGCAGACGTTTATTCTTGTGCTGGTGAGCCCCGCTCCTGAGCTTTTGTTTATATCAGAAATCCAAACTCAGATCTGACTTAGCGAATAGCCCCTAACTCTGGAGTAGGCTGACTTAAAACTTGAGGACAGAAATCTTTCTGGTTTCCTATCAGCTACAGCTTTGAAATGTAAATAAGTTAGTATTGATTTTGTGTGTGTGTGTGTGAATGTGTGCATACCTACATACTTACTTCCCCACCAACCAAGTATTTTACAATTCTCTTTTCTGTAATGTTTCTTCCCTCCTATTCTGTCCAAGGCCTTTCTGCCATTTCCAACACATACAGGATGCTATGGAATAAAAATCCATGTAGAGGTAAGCATGTTAAGCCAGCAGGCTGTTCTTTACCTGCCGTGTGGGCAGATGCACAGACCATTTGAAGGCACTCTAGTTTGAGAAGAAAGTCAGCTTCAGACGAAAGACAGTGTTTGAGAAATAAAACTCACACTTTCAAGGACTGGGGCAGAGGTTGGATGCCATTCGGATTTTTCTTATCCTTTCTAAAATTTCAAATTTTAGGTAAAAACCATGTTTCTCCCAGAACTCCAGCTACTTCAAAGTCATTCTGCCTGCAGAAGTTTCACAGCTTGGGCTGAAGTTACTGATATGATGGAAGATGCTGTGGGCTTTGAGATTTTGTGGGGTGTTCTAGCCAAAAGGCTCTTGTTCATTAATAATTGAAGTGGAGAGTTAAAAGCAAGCCATGGGAAAGAATGTGTAATGTTTTTTAGAAGTCTAGGAATTTCATGCTTCCTAAATTTTTAAAATTAGTGCATTTTATTGTGTTTTCCCAATGTTAGAAAATGCCATGCAGCATTCAGAAGAACCCATCTTACTATTTTTGTAATTAGTAATTTTTATGCTGATGACATCTACCTATTCCACCATAAATTAATTCCTTGTCTGTTACGGAAACGAATTGAGAAACCATTGTGATTGAATAGGCTTGCAGCCTAAATACACAAATTAGCAGTAGGAAATATTAGTATCTCCCTTTTGCAAATAGGGGGTATAGGCACGGGGAAATTCAGTGATTTGGACTTACATATTCTACATCTGCTGAAGGCCTGGATCCCCAGGAACAGAGCCCACATTTTGCAAGATCTCTGAAACTATGAATCTGTTTTATTTGATTGTGTCTGCCATTGAACAGGTCAGAATTATTTAAAAAACATGAAGAAGCTAGTCTCCTCCAATATTCTCAATGTGAGTTAACGGTCAGTATTCTAACCCTAGTTTTACTGAAAGAAGAACTGGTAGAGAAGTGAATCAGGTGTTCTCTGATATTCCCAAGCCAAACATCCCAAAGAGGGATTATAAGGCTAATTTAGGAATTCTCTTGCTTTCACAGTAATTCCCTGCTCAGCTTTCACCACTGAGATACGATCAGAATCACAGTCTTCAATATTAAATGTCACTGCTTAGTTAGAAGTCAGTTATGTGAAAGACTGCAAGCTGCTATATGTTTACGTGTGATCAAAGCAGCTATAAAATTCCACCACTTTTCTAAATAAAAAATGAAGTTTTATGTGTTAGTGTTGAGTTTGTCCAGGTTCAGACTGTGAAAACAGTGGAGTTTGGGTCCTGCATAGCCTTAGAACTCAACTATATAGTATTATAGTCTGATAAATAATATTATATTTTTTCTTATAATTTCTCTTTCTATTTAATTGTTTTTATTTATTCCTATTTGTATGCAAAAATCAATCACTAATATAGTGTTAACATTGTTAATACCTTAATTGATCTCAAAGTCAGATTTTAATACAACAGCTTCTGCTTGTTAATATTTCAGTGAGTTCGTTTTAAGCTGAATGAAATCTACCTTTCTCAGTGCAGTTTTCCTTTTTAGTTAATCATCTTTGTGTACCAGCAATTGTCTGAATGCTACTTCTTGCACTAAACGTGTAGTTCATTTCCTTCCTTATTATAAAGCCACTTTCTCTAACAGGATTGCCATTTATTTCAACGGTACAGAAATGTTCTGTATCATTATCAAAGTAACCACCTGGAGTGCTATAAGTAATGCACATCCAGGGAACAAAACTCTGCTCTTTATTACAGATTTTCAAATGCAAAGTAGCTGCATGTCAGTTTAAAATAACTATTGACTTCAGTAGAGTTGCTCAAGATTTATACTTGTGTAATTGAGAGCAAAATGTAGCTTCATGTATATATCTTCTAATAATGCAGCAATATTGTGTGAGAAGTAAATCTAAACTTTATTGCCGTCTAATAAATTATCTGGTAAACACTATAATTAAACTACAAACCAGTTCATTAGATGCAGGCTATATCACTAGATTGGTTCTAATATAAGCTAGGTAGTTGCAGATTGTGAGTGGCTGATTGTGAATATTATTGCTGTGACAGCAACAGTTAATTCAAATAATGATGGGACTTTAATGGACGAGGTTGTGTGACAGAATTAGCAAAGGCAGATTTGCTGAATAATTGGTTCTTTCTTGGGTACAGTAAGTGAAGTCATTGATTTCTATTCTCTTCCTTCTCCTCCTTCCTTTTACAGTAGTACTCATCAATCTGATCAGATGTGCATAATGCCCTGAGACTTTAACACAGCTGTAGCAGAAGTTCAGTGCCTCTCGGAATGGGCCAAGCCTGGTAGGAGAAATACCAGACTAAATCCATCCCCGAGCCAGGAGGTGCCTTGTCCAGGAGGTGTGGGTTGTGAAACAAGGCAAGGGAAGGCACCCAGCTGGGAATAACACTGCGCTGTGGCTGGACCTGGGACAAAAGTGGGGTTTTCTGCCACACGCCTGCTGAGCTCTTCTACCTGCTCCTAATTTTTTTTAAAAAATGAAGTTACAGCCTAATGTAGTGTTTTCCAAGTGTAAATTGCTTTGCCTGCACTGCAGTTTTGATGTGGTTGTTCTTTTCTTTACTTTTTCTTAACTTGACCTGTTGCTAAAATCATCACAGTCAAGCTATTTCACTCACAGATCAAACATTGTGTCATACTGTCCTTTTCTCTTACAGTGTGAATACTCGCACGTTTTTATATACGTGAGCCATTGCAAAGTGTATGCATGGGTATGAGCTCACGAATGTATACATCTGTGAGATCGCATGGGCTACAGTGTTTTCAAAGCTCTAATGCCAAAATTTCTCAGCAAATGCCTTCAGGGTACGTCGCGTGATCTAGTACACAATCCTGTTTAATGTATTTTTTTTAATAGCACCAGACTGTGGGTTGTACTGCCAGATTTAAATTGATAATAGTTGCTGTAATAGCCATTTTAAGGAGAAATGAAAGATGTGAACTAAAACACTGGAGGCAGTTGGTTAAAATGTGGCTTGATAGGCAGGTGATGTAGCTCCAGACTCTGCATTAGAATAAATCAATTTTCTTATACAGTAACATTTCTCCGAAAGTTTATAGAGTTGGAGCTATATTTCGTACCTCAAGGGCCCTGCTTTGATTTTATTTTTGCATGTTGAAAGCCTTGATTGGACCTGTGTGTTAACTTGCCATCACTTCAAGGAAGTGTTACATAGATTCATCAGTACTCATTTTCCTGTGCCTCGCTACCTGACGTGTTCCGCAGCAGATGGGGGGAGTAACAGCTCCCGGCTGCTGATGCCACTGCAGTCTCTACATTCCTCTCACACCCAGATTCTGTTTTTTAATGCCACAGAACTGCATTTAGGAGTTCAGTAATTTAGGACATCTACTTTGCAAACTCTGACAGTGCTGAAACAAGGCTTTTGAATAATTCTTAAAAATTAACATTTTTCATAGGTCTCCGTACACTGGAGTGACAGGTACAGACTGTGCAGGTACAAAGAAAACTCTTCCTTTTCTGCATGCTCTGTGTCATATCCTTGCTGTTGTTATATTTTCTGGATTCAGGGCTGATTCCACTGGATTCTGGAATTCAGGGCTGATTTCATGTGGGTTCTAGAATTCCTCTGATTTTGGTTAACATGTTGGGTTCTAATTTCATGGAATAATGAAGTATTGACCCAAACTATGGACTTAAATGTCCACACAGCTTGAGGAAATCATAGAAATGATTTAGATGATATACACATTTTGGTTCCTCTTTTACTAGCATGCAATGTTTTTATTGGATTCTGGAGAGTTGAGAAAGTCAGGCTTTTTAATTTGCAGTCTGTAGGATTCTTGCAGATGCTTTGCAAATAGTTTTATACTCCAAGAACTCTGGACTGATCTTCTGCCAAAACCCAGGAGATATTCTGCTTTTTCTGATAAAGCAGGCAGTCTTTGCTTGGTAACCTGTCAACCAGGATCTAGACTAGCATAATGAAATATGTGCTGCTTTATTATAATCTTTAGTGATTGATTAACATTTAAAATAATTTCAAGATGGTAAGATCAGTTGCAGTTCATCATTATGGTCCTTGTTTTACAGAGAGACAAGATTAGGTACAACAGATGAACAGCTCAAAACCTTGTTTAAATATTATAAAATCTGAATACTTTCTTAATCTGTGACTTTATGCCTTGATTCTGAAAAGAATTAGGCATATATTAGTTATATTGCGTGCAGACTTCTGTCATTCTTCCTTTACACCCAAGAAAGGTTTTTAAACGTCAATGATTTTTTTTTTTTCATAATCATTTGTAGTATCCCTGAGACAATGTGATATATACCCTTTTGCAGCATTTGGATGCTACCAGATAAATTCAGCTTTGACGCTGGACATTTGTGTTGATAAAGCATCAATTGCTGTTTACACAGGTGCTAAATAAATAACAAACATTTCACTTTCCAACTTCTCCCTTATGGACCTTTTGTTAGAAGTGCTGCAGGGTACCACTGGCATGGTATTTTGATAGTTTACGTAGAAACATTAGAGAGTTCTTGGTTCCAAATTCTCCTCATGTTTCCAGTTCTGCAGCTGATAAAAGCTGTTCTGGAAAAGAGCAGATGTTCACTTTTCTTGTGAAAGTCATGGTTGTGCCTACACTTTCTCTAGGTTTAGTCTTTTCCTTCCGGAATGATAACAAATGTAAATTTACAGACAAGTAGCTCTGGCACCACTCACTTTTTACGGTATCGTCAGTACTTGTGGAGCAGAAATCCACAGACTCTCGTAAAAATATGGCGCGTTCCTGGTTTATTTGCAGGTGTACCAATTTAAAATTGTAGATTTGCTGTTTGTACTACTGAAATCGTGGAATGGCATGTTATATACAAGCCTTACAGCAAATGACTAACAGGCAGTTCCTGAAGGATTGTAAATTTAATTCGACATTTCCTGACTGGATTAGCTTTCATCTCCTATGTTAGTATAATGCAGGTTCCCCTATAAAGTTGTATCTAAAATAATATGATTTAAAGAATAATGTGGATAGTTGCTTTTTGACTCTTTGGTAATTATTATGGTTGTTAATCCTTAAAGATCCAAGAATCTATGTGAAACTAATTGGGTATTTCAGAGCTCTGCTATGTTTATCTAACAGTTTAAGTACTTCTCAATTTAGTTTGGAATTTACTTTTATTTAAGAATGGGTAAAAAGGAACGGATGTATTTAAATGGATGCATATTATTCCATGCACAACTGTATATTGTTTTAAAACCAGTTACGTCAATTTAAATTGCATTTGAATGTTTACTTAAGAAAATTAAACCTACCTGAGTCAGTTTTGTTTTTTAAGGGCAATGGCATGGAGTTCAATAAGGCAGTTTGAAATTACGTTGTTTATGGTATGGACACTACTGAGTATGGAATGGCTCTAATTGGAAGGTAAAGCAAATTGATTTAAACCGCCTGTAGTGATGCTTAATGTAAGTACGGTTGGTAAGTGGTAACTTCTTAAGTGATTGTAACTCCGTGACTCTCAGTGAAGTGCCCATATCTTCAGGAGAAACTTAGAGCTCAGACTTATAATCAGTTTATTACAGCTTAATAAATTACCATGCATCATCAGAGGCACAGCAGTGAAAGCCCAGCAACATAATCTACCTTAAATCTCAGTGTAAGAGGTTTGAGCTACATGGGATTACCTGGCTGTGGGCTAAGAGTGTGCATAAGGATCACAGAGTTGTGGTAACGTGAACTTGAGACAATAATGAATAGTGTGTAGGGCTATATGTTTTTCTGTTTTTCATAATGCATTAATAAACCTCAGTGGATTACAGCCACTAGTTTGTAAATGAAGAATCTGTATTAGAATTGTTCCTGTGGTATTCTGCAAATCCCATAAATTAATTACATAGGTATTTATTTGAATTTTCTTTGCAAATCCCATTAAGCCTGTGTTTAGAAGTTCAAATTATATACCTTGATGTTTTTCAAAAATTTTGAACTTTCTAGGGCTCCATTCGTTGTAATCAAATCACTGGAAGTTGCTACAGATTGAGCACTTTTTAAAAACAAGCCATATGTTTAGGCTCTTAATGAAATGTGTGAGCCTAGTTTTAGCACCCTCAGGAAATGTCCAAAGTCTATTCATTAATAAGATAACTTCCATTTATCTTAAAGATATTAACTCAATCTGTAATTGATTCTGAGCTATTACTGAATATTTAAAAATACCTGTTTTAAAAAATACCTCATGCTGCAGTGGAAGGGCTTCTGGAGAGGTATTCGCGTAGAGCGATCACCTCTGTGTAGCTGTACAAAACAAACCAGTGACTCAGGTTAGAAAGAATTGTTCAGGGACTGAAGTCTGTACAATACAGGTCAGCGGGTGGAAATGCAGACTCTGTGTAATCGGTAGCATCTGTTATTTACAGATGTAACGTCTCCTCTGAATTCTTCTAAAAGATAAAAGATGTTAAAACCCAATATTTTGACTTGGGCTCCTCTCTGCGAGGTGAAACAGTGCTCCCAAATCACCTTGTTTCCCAGCAGTGTCAAAAAGTAGTCTAAAGTACGTTTGTTCACACAGTGCTTAATTTGAAAAAGAAAAAGAAATCAGGATGTCAGGACTGCAGGCATCCTCCCATTGACTTGAATCCAGCCATTTTAGTTACATACAGCCCAAGCTGATGTAGGGTATTTGTTGTTTTCCCAGTTGGCTGGGTGGTATGAAGTAGGCATTAAGACCATAGTATAGTTCTTCCTGCACGTGCCTTGCATGTGCCTTACATGTGCATCTTGCCTTACAAAGCTGTGCAATCTGATGGTGCCGCACCAGCTCCAGGAGCCAAACCAAGCTCTCTCCTGTTGAAGACCCTTCAGGTGAGCTTCAAGGCTCATGGCTGGGCATGCTGGACCCGCTCTGTTGATAGCCTGAGGATGGCAGGCTTCATGCTGTCACTCTGTTATCTCTGTCTATCTGGATCTCTGGTGTCGTGTCTATCAGATTGTATGGGGAAGCAAGTAAGTAGAAATCTAGAGCACTTTTTTGAGACTTAAACAATTTAGGGCAATGCTCAGGTTTTCTGTTTCTTTGATTAAACTTCTTTCCAAATCCAAGTACTATGTGTTTAAAATTAAGATACATAAAACCAAGATGAAGTAGTAAACTGGAATGATATTTTTTTAGGAAATTAACCAAGATAGGATCTTTAATGACATGTAATAGGATATTTTTTATTAATGCATTTAAATAGTCAACCTCAGATATGATCAGAAAATTAATGAGATTACATTTGATGTAAATTTCAATTCATTATTACTGTCACTGTGTTCGTAGTCTCTGTAATAACATCTGCGTACCGTGCTAGTTCAAAAGGATAGCTCTGCCATGGAACTCATTGAGCGAGCACATCCAGTCAGGAAGTGTTTTAGAATGAGTCGGAGTTGTGTATTTAATATTGAAAGCTTTCTGTGATACTGTAGTGATCTGTAAATATTAAGACTGAAACAGTAGCTAATTAAGGCAAGCCTCTCTGTCCTATGAACAACAGTTTTAGTAACAACCCCAGCCTGGGTAAAGGAGAGTTGCTTGTTTGTTTGTTTCCAGATTTCACTTACTTCCATTAATTATTGAGCAGAAATACCAGACTGAACAAACTTCACTGTAACTTTTCCAGAGGTGAATATCATATCAGGAAAAAAAAAATTCCACATAAACAATATAACACGTTTCTTTTTCTGAGGTTAACAAATAAAGAAGAGATGATAGAAGATTAAAGAACTAATAGTTTCTAATCAGTCCTTTACTCAGGTTTTTCCTCTTTTCACTTATAAAAGTAATTTTAACTTGAGGAGCTTCCATAGGTATTTCACTTCCAGCTCAGGTCTCCTCTGGCCTTATTTTAGAAGACAGAAATGTGCTTGCATTTTCTTTTTGTTGTCATCTGTTTTCCTCCTCTTCCAAGGGATACTTCTTATATTAGCATTACAAACTCCAGGAGAAAGGGTCCAAGACATTACTTGAATCAACAGGTTTAAGAGTGTGTGCTGCAAATGTCATTATGTGATTCTGTTTGTTGGTAGGCAGTCTCTACGTTGTCTTTCCAAAAGGCTGCTGAGCTTATTTTGATATTATTTGAAACTGAATTAAGGTAGGAGAATGTTTATTAAAAAAACATGTGAGCGCTGGAGTTGGAAGTGTAGGGGAGCCCTTTCAGGCCAGCGCCTCTGAATAACGGTGCCAGTGAGGTAAAGAGAAATAGGACTGCACCTAACTTGTTTCCTTTCACCATTTCTTGTCCTAGTTTTTCAGCAGCAAACTAGAGGCCGGAAGCTGCTCAGTGGCACTGTATGGTGCTGCTGTTCTCCTGACAAGCCTGTTCCAATGTTATCCAGGTACGAAAAAGCCTTTGAACCCTTTTATAGATGTGGTTGAGCGTGACTTTTTCTGGTAATTCTTTTCCATGTTTTCTTATTCAGAAAGGGTGACAACTGCCTCTTTCCTAGAAGCTGAGATCTGAAATTGAGTAGCTTTAGTAGCCGTCTTTCATCATTCTGCTAGGAGGAAGAGGTCAGGCCACTTAAAGATGATGAAGACTGATGTATCACAGACAGGGTCAGAAGCAGAATTTGCTTCATTCTCGTAGAATTACATTAACTCTTGAAGAGCTGGGTTTTGCTCCAATTTCTACTCTGTAGGCAGTATTTTCAGCTGACTTTTGTGGAGCAGTTCACATAAAGTGTCTACCGTCAAGCTGAATACATCATCTTAATCACTGATTATATAAATCTGTTTCTTCCTACCTATCATCACTTCGTGAACAACTATCTTACATTTCCCTTCTTCAGAGTTTTAGCTTTTTTTTCGCTTCACTTTAGGTACCGAGTTGCATAAAAAGTCTTTCTTGTAGCCAAAGTAGGAATTATCATAAAATTCCAGTGTATAAACTTACCTACAGTGTATCGCGATTGATATCAGCAAATTCAGTTGTGTGAAGTACATGGCATGGAGTCTGTTCTAAAACCTTTGATGGGAGGTTTGTCAACAGGCCCTCCTCAAATCCCTAGTAGAGAGAGCAGTTAGCAAGGTCAGGGTCAGGTAGTGACTGTGGACCATGGGCAAACCCAGATTTTGCCGAGAATCATCAAAGTTTCAAAGGTTGCAGCCATATGATAGCTGAGCAGTGACCTATATTATTCCTTAGTCTTTTGAAGCCAGTGACTTGAAAAGGTAGGTCCTATAATGTCCATATGCAAGACCAGGTTGAAACATATTTCTGCTCTCATACAGAAAAGCTGATGTTGCTACAGCTTTCTACCAATTCCATGGCTGTTGAAGCATTGTTGGTCTTTAAAGCTGTTAATGTGCCATGTTTAATAAAAGTAACTACTTTTGTTCCAGTTTAATACCTTGACCCAGATGTGCCAATCTCAGAATCATCTATCACACAGAACTTGCACATCTCCTGCTGTTGGCAGGTTCTACACCTTTGTTGCAGATAGAGTTGCTCCCTCCTCTGATGCAAATGTATAGCCACTTCCCAGATACTCTCTCTGTCCCATAAAAAAGATTTATTAATTCTAGAAGTCCCTTTCCAGATCTAATTAGTGACTCTCTTAACCAATTTGTACTGGCACCATCTTTCTTATCCATTTCCTTCTAAAAAGGTTCATAATGTAACAGTGTAGTTGACAGTGAATTGACAGCGAATGCATAGAAAGTTGAGTCGATGCAGGTCGGGAAGGTCCTAATAGTAGCACAGTGTTCTTGTTACAAAGGTTTAGTTGTTTTTTAAATCAGTAAATGAAACTGGAGCTTTCAAACTGAATGTGGCTGCTGCCTAGGTATAGAAAAGCTCATTTGTCTTGTTCATATTCAGTCGCTCATAACGAACCATAGTGCAACAAATTTTGGGATTCCATCTGAGGTGGTAATTTTCATGACTTCTGGTCATGTTTATATCAGAGATTCTGTCTCAGGGATATGGAAATTGTTTGTTGTTAACCCCTACATATGTAGGATGGAGTTTGCAAAACTGTCTAATACAGTCTGTTGCCACTGGGGGCGTCAAAGGTAGTTTTACCTCTGATTTCAGTGAGAATAGAATTACGTGCCTACTCCACATGCTTTTAATAATCCAGTTCCCTAGTTGTTTTAAGTTTGGATACGCTTGTCCCTGGCAAATGTACTTTGCTTAATAAAGTTCCTTCTGGACTTAGTTCTTGACTGTATCCCATGACCAGTATACCCTTGCTAATAAGGAATTATAAACTTGTGATTTCATCTGACCTAACTTTTCATGGCAGTGCGTTTATACTTTCACTTTAACTATTTGATAGCATTTTTGCCTTACTTGAGCAAAGACTCTTTTAAAACATATCAAGTCTTAAAAGAAATTCAGTGTAAAGAGATTTGAAAAAGGTTTCTTCTTGAACATCCCATTATCCGAAGAATCCATAGAGGGAATAGTTATGATACCATGATGCTCTGTATGAGAGTAATTGAACGGAAGGTAGTATTTTAATGGTAAGATTTACGCTGTATAAAAGACTTGACTGAGTATCACCTTGCATTGAATAAACCAGTAGGTGAGATCATCATTTAGGTAGTCACAGAAATGACTGGACATATCTGTCTCTCTCCTTGTTACTAGTCTCTCCTTCATCCCCTGCCATTCTTTTCTACTAGGTCTTCCTATTCAAATTCACCATGCAGAACAGCTGCCCTGGGCCAGCTCCTGCTGAGCCAGGCTGATGGGAGAGCGCTGATTTTTGTTGCTTTTCTGTGATAGGTTGTGGGTGGATGTTGGACATAATGAACCCAGACAAAAAAAAAAAAAAAAAAAAAAAAAAAAAAAAAAAAAAAAAGTAAAAATAATGTCCTAAACCCAAAACAGAGTCTGAGCAGTTTTGGGGAGGGTGGGATGGTGTTCTGGGAAAATACAATTGCTGTGTATTCCATCTGTGCCAGCATCCGAGAGGAATGGTTATTAGAGCAGGACCCAGAGCATCACACCTGCAGTCCAGTCTCTGTGGGATCGGTAATTACGTGTTAATTAACAAGTCTGGAATGAGTGAGAGTTTGCATGTCAGCAGATAATCTGTATAGTGACTAATAAGCTGCAGAATGTTTTCAATTAGCAGGCTTGAAAAGGAAATCCCAGTGAGTGTTTTGCTTGGTTGGGAAAGCACTGAATGAATGCACTCTGTTGTTAGGACCCTCAAAATACGAAAGTGGCAGATTTAAAAACTACATTGTAAAGATTAAGATCTGTGGAACGTGTATACTTAAATTACTTGCTACTGCCACGCAGTGATGAAATCATAGAGATTAAATTTAAGTGAAATGAAATTTTTTCACTTGATTAAATAAGAGCAAACATGGAAAAATTCCACTCTTGCATAGATTCATTAAGGCATTGTAGTGGTCTAAACTGTATTTTTATTACAAGTTTTTTAATGGACTGATGTAGGGACATCTCCAGAATGTGTTCACTTGGGATGGAAACAAATGTTGCATTCTTTCTTTGACACAGATTCAGAGAATCACTGACTATACTCCAGGTCGGTTAGGTTTTTCACTGTGATTTCCAGGTGTTAGATTCCCTCCATTATATGTTTACATAGTAACATAAGGAAAAAAGTTATTTCCCAGTGACCTGGCTTGTCTATTTTGACTTGCCTTTATTTCTGTTCTGTCCATATTTGCGCGCAGGGCAGGGGCTACATTTGGAGAGGTAATTTACAGAAGTGTTTGAGCAATTTTATCATTCCCCTTTTTTTTCCCCCTCTTTTTCACTAGAATGGTATTACAAGGGCCGGCAATCTGCGACCCTGTTTTTTAATTAGCTACAAGTAAGAACTCATACAAGGGAAGAATGATTAAAATTTGTTTGGTATGTTACAATTTGTAGAAGTGGACTATAAAACTTTTCAATTAGATTGAACGACTTAAGAGCTTCATGATATATAGTGTATAATTTTGAACAACTTTCAGGCACCACAGATGGATCAGAACTGGTCAAATTAACCTAAAGGCATGGTTTTCAATTTAATTCTAGATAAGTGAGCTGTATTCAAAATTACAGTCAGACAGAAGACATACACTGTGATGGCCCTGGTGTATTGAGAATTACTGTTAGGGAGATATGCTCAAAATATGGTTGATTTTCAGACTTGAGAATATCCAGAACAACCTGGCTCTGGCACCATGCTGCACAGCTGCTTTTGGTGTCTTCTCCTAGTGAGGATGCTTTTTGGGAAAGAAAGGCTGACAGAGACCTGCTTTGTCCATTCCTCACCTGCCATGGCTCATCTTCAGCTCTCCCAAGCAGGATTGGAGCTGTGTGGAGCCTACCCTGCCCGGGCTGAGCTACTGGAGCAGGAGTCTGAACTCCACTCCTGTGCTATTGCCACATCGTATATCCCTGATAATGAACATTTTGCAGAAAGTGAGAGTTTTTTATGGTCTTGGAACAAGTGCAGCTTGGATATGAATAATGTCAGCAGTTGTAGCTTTTCTTCATAATAATCATTGGTCTTCTAGTTGGCAGTGAGCTGTTGGCATGTCTAAAGTGCAGAAGACAGAATCCCTCCTATTCATCCCGGGTGGTACCTCTTACCCCATGGAAACCACTGAACTTCTACTTGTGGTGTTCAAGGCTTGAGTTGCCCTCTGTGGACCTTCCGTCAACTTCAAAGGCACTGCTTTCTCTGTCCCTTCCCTCCCCCCCACATCCCTCAGATTGCTGCTGCTGCCGTGCTTAGGGAAGAAAGACAAAGGCCCATGGAAAGCTGTGAGGTCATTTCCATGTGGTGAGATAGAGCAGAGTTGGGCTGGTCACTTTAAAAGTCCAGATGCTTCAAGAAGTTTTACCAAATTTCTCTTCCGTGTTTTCCTGCAGATCCCTTCCTAGCTGCTACACTGAACTGATGCTGGATGTAAGAGATCTTAATACCATGTAAGACATCATCTCCTTCACGGAGCTAAAATTTTTATTATATTGTAATTAATTTGTAAGGTTTTCTGTGGGTATCTGCTAGGAAATTGAATTGGATGTACAGATTTGGCCAAGCTCCTTCTAGAGCAGGCAGGCAGGCGTTCTGCCATGTCAGATAAACTATGATCCTTGACTTCAAGCCATTTTAATTCTCATGGGCCTTATTAGTTCTCAACTCCATCAACTGCACACTATTGGGTTATTTTTAATTAAATTAATCTAGTTCAAGATCTTCCCCTCCTCCCACCAATTTCTGAAGGATACCTGAGCTTGTATGTCACTCAGTTCAGCTTGCAGATTTTTCAGCCCTCTTCTGTCATGTTAAAACCAGGATTGGTTGGAGCCTAAGAAATGGCATATGTTTTTCACTCTGAAGACAGCATGTATCGAGAATTATGTCCTCACAGGTAATTGAAGTTTCAGTTGTTGTACGAGCCACCTCTTTTCACACTGTCAGGGAAAAGAGGCACCATGGCAGACTACTAGCATTTCAAATCAACAGCTGGCATTTCTAACACATGCAGACCGTTATGTGTATAAATGTGAAGAGTTTTAAATCTGTTAGGGTGACTGTAAATTGGTTGACATCAGAGATTTCTTTGGATAGAAAATGTACCTGTGGTCATCTCGTGTTAACTCTTCTGGTTTTCCATCAGTATGACAGCTGTCCTTAGCTTATTGTTGAGAAAGTTTGTGAAGTGATGAAGTCATATTATCCCCACCTTACATGTCTTATTCCAGATTTTCCCCCCTACTTTGGGGTACATGTAGAAATGATCTAATTACTTGCGATTCCTCTTAGAAAGTACTGGCTGCATTCCTGCTTCCCCTACAATTTGACAAGTTATGCTATACAGAATGCTAAAATCAAAATGCCAGTGAAACAATAGTAGCAGTTGCCAGCACATCATGTTTGACACTGCTGTACCACTGAATGAATGAACAGGACTTTTAAATTACTATGAAATAAAAACACATTGAAGAGGAGCGTAAAGGACTTAGTCTTTCAGACGTTCAACCAACCTCATGGAGGTCATTTAACTTCTCTGTACCTGTTTGTCTCTGTTTACCATCACTCGTGTGATTTGCAGTTTCAGGAAATTCCTCTCATGAATGTCTCTAAAATGCTGTGAGACACCTGGCTGCCAAAGAACTATAAATATTGGCGAATACGCTTCTAATTTTTTGTACTGCATTTGTACCGCTGTCTGAACTGTGGTCACCACTGTAGCTTTAAAAACAGACTCTCAAACTGTGCAGTCTCAAATGAGAGGTAGCTTTAAAAAGCTGATGCTTTTCCCAAGGTCTATAAAACAGATAATACCAAACAAAAGCTGTAATTCACTGTAATTTCTGCAACATTAATGCCTCTTGTCCTGGCTGTCAGCGTGGCTCCACGATGAATCCGCTTGTATGCTGGTTGGAAGGGCTGGTTCAAGTGGTGTGGGATTCCTAAACTGAGGAGGTTGGCCAAAATCCCATCCTGCTGTCTCCTCTGTGAGATTGCATTACCCCAGCCAGGCTGGGGTGGCATGCTGGACCTGCTGGTTTTTTAACTAGGCATCATGAGTCGGACACTTTACTATTAGA
Source organism: Chroicocephalus ridibundus (assembly GCF_963924245.1). NCBI lineage: Eukaryota > Metazoa > Chordata > Aves > Charadriiformes > Laridae > Chroicocephalus > Chroicocephalus ridibundus. The sequence goes on along the minus strand of NC_086288.1, from coordinate 54,750,630 downwards.
AGTACAGAGTTTGGGCTATTTAATTATTTGTTAGCTGTAAGAATCTGAGGATTCATGAACCGACTCTTTTGAGGAATGCAGTGTTTTCATCAGATAAATGTTTAAAACAGGGCTAAGGTAGTAGCCAACCACAGCAGAAAAATATTTTTTCCTTTGAGATAACCTCTTAAATATATACATATTTAAAACCATTTTATCTTCTCTAATTCTAAGCACCCCTTCTGTCAGCGGCAGACAGAAATAAAAAGAAAAAACCCTCAGTGGATGCCTTTATTTTTTTGTGAAATGTGTCAGATGATAAGCAAAATGTAACTGGGTATTTATTTTACTTTTCATGTGCCCTGCAAACTGTGGAAGGCAGCAAGAGAGAGATAGAGCAGCAACAGCCTGATAAGCATGGCTTTTCCTTTTTTGACGGCTTTCTGTTTATACTGCCTTTAAGCGAACACTGGGCCTGAGACCAAATGTCTTTACTCATCTGGGAGATTTCAGAGCTGCTGGGAATAAACTGGTACAAAAAACCAACTTCTTGATTACAAGATCTGTAGGTAAACGTTACTCCTGCAATAATCACCATTTCCTCTCCATCTCCTCCACAGCACATTCTGTTCTCGCAGTGCCTAACAAACAATAATAGCAAAAATAAGGCGTATTTTTTACACTGGTTATTTTCTGTCTCCTTACTGAAAAGGACACATAATGGAATGAATCTGGCTTCCCATCTGTTGCTAGGTGCAATTCAAAGTGGCAGTTTTGACCTATAAAGATTTGGCTGGTTTGCGTCATGCTTACCCTAGAGACAGCCTCTCCCCTTTAATTTCTCTGTGTCTCCATTTTCCATCTGTGAAAAATCAGGATAACTCTACTTTTCTACTTCACAGGGATTTTACAAGGACACATTTATTAACAGGCACAAAGCATAGGCTCTGTATTAGACATCACACAACTATCTTGCCTAAAAACTTGCTGCCACCCTCAGTCCCACAGAATCCAAGTCCATTGACCTTCATTGCGTGATAGAAGGTGATTCATTGTTCTAGGCTGTATTATGTATTGCCAGCTCCTAATCTTGACATTTTTAATCACATATATAACATAATACTTGCAAGTTGTCCAGCTGAATTTTGTGTTGCCCAATAAATAGATTGGGACATCCCAGGGTTATAAAGTTAGAAATATGTTTAAATGTTGCAGTTTTGGGTCACAAATAAAATAAGGGGCAGTGGGGACCACAAACTGTTGGGTTGGAGGAGGTGTATGCAAGATATTTATTTACTTGAGAAAGGCTTCCTCCGAGCCCATATATCTAGAGTTGTGTTTTCCTGTTGTGTTAGAAGTGAAGTAGTTCTTCAGTAACCTTCATAAATCAATAGTTCTCAGGTGCATTTTTGCAGTCACATGTGGGTCAGGTTTAAGCAGTTCAACATGCTTATTTGAGGGAAGACATCTCCAGGGCATGTTGGCTGATCAAAGCAATATTTTAGACCTATACTAAATTATGGACTTAGTCCTGCAAGAGTTCAGGAGATGGGTAGGGGCATTTCAAGGAGCCTTGGCTTTACAGCAGCAACCCTTCAGTCCACACTTACGCCATTTCATACCTGTCCTATTTCTGATGTGATTGTTGGAATGACAAAATTCAAGCTCAACTGTGATAGTAGTTCTGCAACTGAATGATGGATGGGGCAGCAGCGTTTCTTGTGGATGATTGCAAGACATGGTCCATTGAGCTAGATGGATCAGCTTTCTCATTCGTTTGGCTCTTACCTTGGAAAAAGTAGGGTCCATCCTTACCAGACCTTTATAACCCTTGGTAAAATCTTTGACTTTTATTTCCCTGCTGTGCTAAGCATGGATAGCACATATGCTACCATGATACCAGCCCTTGGTGGGGATTTCGGTGTCTGTTCCCAAGCTCATGGAGACAGACAAGATGCAAGCTGTGCTGAAGTAGCACGTGGGAAACTGTTATCAGGTCTATTAAAGATCATTGCCATATTTTATGTTTTCCAGCATATTACATCCAAATATTCTATTCTTATAATAATAGTATTTTCACAACATTAATGAAAATTGACCTTGTTTGGTACAATACTGTTCTCTTAAAACTCCATTGTATTATGTGTGTATGCATCCACATGCTTTGCAGAAGATGCAAAGTCTTCTGCAGAGATCTCCACTAGCTAAAAAAAAAATCAGCTTCCACTCTACCTAACTGAGTAACTCCCCTTAATTCTATTCTTTGTGGTTTTGATAAATATAGGATTTTATCCTTTTCAGCTACCCTGAGAGAATTTTTAAAAAATTAAATAAAATTAAACTGCAGCAGAGGGTTTGGTGGTTTTTTTTAACGTGTTTAGGAACATGTTAACAAACTGCAAATAAGCAACAAATTAAAATTTAGCTAAAAGTGTATTCATTTTAGTTAACTAAACAAAACCCACAAGATCTTTCATTTGAACGCCAGTGATGTGCAAGTTGATTTTTTGAGTTTTGGCAGTGAGACAGCTTTTGAGAACTGGAAATAAGACTATCAGGGAAAGATAAAGACAGGGTCGCATCCTGCAAGGCTTTACTCGTTTGAATAGCTCGTCTTATTTCCTTAGGGCATATTTGCCTGTAGCACAGCATTCCAGTGGAAAATCTCTTAATTTTGTCAAAGATGGGGTCAGGAGGAGCTGACTTCTGCCTGTGTAGGAGGGCGCAGGCAGGTTGAGCTGTACTGAGCCTCCTCATGCACCGCCTGCTCAGCCCAAGGAGCAGCGCATTGGCTTGACCATGTGAGCTATTTCACAGCACCTCGTTAGCATGGGATGATGGCTTTATTGGGGGAACGAGTCATAAAAAAGCTTCCTTCAGTTAAAAATGAGCAGTTTCATTTTAGTGTGATGACAGCCTGATACTGAGGATTGAATATTTACGTTAAAGCTAGTTTTGTGTATGTGTGCAGGCAAGAGAAGCGAACTGTGGACACACATGCCTAGAAAGCAGCCACTGCAGGGGGTGAAATCAAAAGGAAGAAAACCTGCTGTGATATTTTTATTTTTATTTTTTAAACTTCTGAGGTTTTTATTCTCCTGTCAGCTCAGTGGTCAAAACAATTGCATGGAAGGCCCGTCCCTGAATTTCACTTACAAGAGGGATCATTTGCAACTATGGATAAGCAAAGTACCAAGGATGAAAGTATCAGATTTGGTTTTTACTGCTAGTCATAAAGGAAACATTTAATTATTGCACAGTCCTGTATCTTGTCATCATGGAAACAGTCTACAGAAAGTTTCTGTCTTATCTGTTCCAGTGGAAAAAACGTAATGTGGGAAAATGTGTCAAAACCGCCCCACGTAATGTAATACCAGTGTTTAAAAATCCATGTTCACCTTTCATGTGATATCCCAAAGTGCTTTTCAGATGGGGAAACAGGAACGCAGATTAATGATGTGGTACTTCTGGCTCGCTATTGCAATATATTTATTTAATTTTTCTTTTGTGTTTTGTTACCTAGGAAAGCCAATGTTGTTTTTTGTTATTGTTCATACCACAGAAGTGCCCCCACCCTGCCCTGGTCCTGAGGTCTCCAGATGCTTCTGTAATGTAAATAATGCATATCAGCAGGTCACTGGGTGAGGTGGGGGCAGAGGGAACAGAACCCAGGCTCCAGGGCATGTTTTCCTGGCCATTAGACCGGACTGCCTCCCTAGTGTTGGTTTTTGTCATTGACATTATATTGATTTCCAAGGAAAATGCCACAGAAAAGCAGCCACGCACTCGCTGAGAACAGAGCTAGCATAATAGTTATTAGATTTAGAAGCATAGCGCATGCATAGCTCACCCAAAAAAGCATATGATTATCTACAGTCAATCACAGGCTAATACCTCTGTCACTGCGTAACCACAGATATGCATCATGAAGAACAATAGCTAAATTCTTCGATACTAAAATGACAGACTTCTACCTGACAAGTCAGCATAAACTAATTTATGTGAGAAGAGGTCTGACTCAACCTCTTATTAATTGCTGTTTATGTTTTGTGATGACAGCCAGTAGAGGGCACTGGTAGATGTCTATATAGTAGAGAGCTGTGCATTCCCATTCCATAAGAGCCCAAATAAACCCACACAACTTGGTGTGACTCACTGACAAGAATATGTTGTGTTTCTCACCACAGTGCTTTATCCACCAATAGTATAAGTCTGCTTGAGCTACCAGCAAGTGGACTTAGTTCTTCAGCACGTATTGTAGACCTCATGCTTTATGTCAGGAGGTCTTCATCTAACTCCATTGACGACCAGAATGATAGTTCTTCGGATACACTATTTTCTGATGAAATAGAAAATAGTATTTGCAGATAATGTATAGGGATATCTATACATCCATAATTGGGATATCCATATGGGATATCCATATTTAGAGATTAGGTGGGGAAGGCGAAAAAGTGTTACATATCTTGTATAATTTAGCCACCTTGATTAGAGATGGACCTAACTGAAGATACTGTACTTCTGTCCTCATTGATTAAGATTTTTAGGTGCAGCTATTCTCTCTGACATCCCTGCTTGCCTAGATGGTGTCACATACATCTAACATACAGGCATACTACCTGCAAGGGAGGAGCTAATTTCAAAGGGCTGTTTGTTGTTGTGGGCAGCTCAGTACATGGATTGAGCGACCGCATGGACCCAAATACTCATATGAGACACTTTAGCCCTGAGGCCCTGGCCCGTTCTCTCCTACCCACATTTTTAATATATTTTTGTGTGATGGCTCCATTTATGTCCTGTTCTTTGTAAAACAACTAGCACAGTGGTGCTCGGGTTGTGACTGGACCCCTGGGCGTTATCATGTCATTAATAACAGTAAAGTCATTTCCACCTTCAAAGCCTGTGATGACCCCATCATGTTCTTCTATCTATTTTTTAAATGGTGTTCATCGTTAGTCCTCATAAAGACCACAGGAGGAACATTGACTTGCCACTGAGAATATTGGATCTTAGAGCGAACAGATCAGTTGTGGTCAGTTTTGGGTATTTTGGTGCCTTTGTATTCTTCAGGTTAAAGTGCTATTTATTCTTAGTGGTGTTGACCTGATTTTAATCCTAGCTAATGCCTTGCAGCCATTGAATGGAATACATTGAGTAGAAAAATAAATTCAGTCTTACAGAATGATGCTATAAGAGTAGTTTAAAAAGGTCAAAGATGGAATTTATTTTCTCTGTGTTGCTGGAACTCCTGTGTTTGAGTGTTTAGAAACTTGATATGCCTTTACAGCAAGTGAATAAATCAGAGAAAAGCTAGAGCTTTATATTGGCAGTTCCTGAATACCTCGCCGAGTAGCTTCTCCTTGGAGGTAAATCAGTGAGAGGTAAAAGGTGTTGAATGTCTTCACCTATTTGTGGATGTAGAACAGATCGGGGCAGGACGGAATAGAATCCATCCATTAATTAAGTCACCACAAATGGTTTTCAGTCAATGCACAGTTTCTGCACATACTAGAATAATAAAGAATGGGGGCGTCTGTATCAGAGGTCATAAGAAAAAACTCAAGTGTGTTAAATGTTCACATCTGTCAATCCTGCTCTTTTTGGAGTGGATGGAAAATAGCTGAAGAAATCATGATGCGTGTCCCAAATGACTCTACGCACGATCTGGGAAGACTCCAGGGATGGTATTTGATTCTGAACACACACTATTTTTTCTCATCAGTCCTCAAATTGCCATCACACACAGTTATTAAGCTATTACCCAGCTTTTGTGAAATTCACAGAATCGTTGCAACAAGATAAAGCCCTAAGTGAAAATCTCAGTGGCTTACAACAAACACTTGTTGAACAAAGCACAGTTCATTCTGCTGTTTTCTTCTGGTGATGTTCAGGGGCATTTACATTTAATACACTAATGTATCAGCAACTGTATTCAAAATGGGAGGAATAGAGAGTCTATTAATAGAGAGTCTCTAATAGAGAGTTTCATGAAAATATTTCATGAAACCTACTAATGAAAGTTAGGATTTTGTAGATTGCTCCCTGGAACAGTAAGATCTGTTGAGCACTTAGATGTGATTCCTGTAACTTGATCAGGGCACATGGAACTACTCTTACAGGAGAGGGGAAAAGACTACCTGGTTGATACAGTACAATTTGTTAAAAGGATAATTGGTGATTATGTGAATTTCTTAACAAAAGCTATCAACTTTACTAAAGTACCAATTCACTTGTAGATTTAAACAAAATGCTGATGACTGATGATAAGGATTTTTATTGGTTTGAAGACTTTGAACAAAGGTTTAGTATAATCTGACTATGACTTCCATTGACTTTGGTGCAATAGGCCCAGAAAATGTTTCCATATTTTAGGTTGAAAATACTTTGGCTTTTTCTCTAGCGCTTACGATGTTTAAGTTACTAGAAACACTTTTGCTTTGCACTTCTTAAATGTATAATTTTCATCCTGTGCTGTTTTTTGCTCAAACTAAATGGAGTTTTAGTTTTAACCACTCTTCTCTTAAAGAGAAAGAGAAAGCTTATTTTAAATATGGTCCTTTTCATGGAATCTTAAAAAAAAATAATTATTAGAAATACTTAATTTACACAAATTTTTAGAAAACATTTGTTCTTTATTTCTTAAATGCTATGCCTGCACTTCAGATTTATAGTACCCATCCCTTTTAAAAATGGGAAATGTAGACAAGGAAGACAAGGAAATGATTCCAAGTGTTCATTTAGTTTTTACACTGAAAGACATGAATCTTTTGGTGTTCAATTTTGTGCAGATGGTTCAGAGCATATATTAATCTACGGTGGGGGCATGTGTATGTGAACCCTTAACATCTGGAAATAAAATCAACTTCCTTATAATCTGTACAGAGTTTTTTTAAAAAAGACCAAATTATCTTGTTATTCAGCTGAAAGGGTTGTGTTTGCAACAGGACAACAACAATTCTAGCAGAATTTTGCCAGATGTGTAGTAATGCCTTTGTTTCACTTTGGGAAGGTGACTGTTTTAAAATGGCTTTTCTAATTCAGAATATTTTGATATTCAATAAATAATTTAAAAGAGTCTCGATTAGGATGGATGCCTTTAATAAATGTATTTTAAATTAAATAGGATTGAAATATTAATTTATTTTTTCTGCCTAGCTCCAAGTTGCCCATCAAGTCGTATTTTTTGTTAGCTCCAAATTCTCCCCTGTGTAAAGTCACGGGGTCAGCAGACTTAATCCATGCAAACATTTTTGCCCAGTGTCACTTTTGGTAACTTAATTTATACTTAATTGTTCAATATAATTACAAAGAGTACTTTAGTGATATTTTCTGAGAAATAGTCTCAATGAACCATTGCTAACACCATGGCTCCACAAATGAAATGTAGTATCTCAGTCTGCTAGTTCTGGCATCAGGTTTTTTGTTAAGTAAATAAAAGGTGACATGAGTAGATTTGCTGCTGAGCTCCGCCTGCAAAAAAGAATAATTTCCCCCATACCACATCAAGGTTTCTTACTCCTTATATCATTTCCCTGCACTGAGTGTAATGGGACTCTGTATAAGCCATCTCCACAGTAGAGAGTAGCTTCTCAAATAGGCTGGTGTATTCCTGCTTGGTATCTGTGGACTATGGATGGACTATAATAATGACACAACACTGGGCACTGTTGTTACAATCATATTGGAGAGTCTGCTGCATTTTTTATAGTGCGTGTGTTGCAGGGGGCTGTACAATTTAACTTGGGCACCAGCTTTTATTACAAAAAGGCTAGGCTGGCTTAAATTCATACTGCAATTCAGAACACTAAAGAGAATGACACCACCAGTAGACGTGGAGCTTTATGAAAACTGACCTTCATGCTATTATTAAAAATAAGAAAACAAAAGCTCGACACTGAATCCTAATGAAGAAGATCTTTGCATTAATTCAGAGAATGTAATATCATTTTGTAGACCTTCTCAGGTGGCTAGAGTAACTCCACTACAGCTGTGAAAGGATGAGTGCAATTACTCGTGTAATACTCCATTTCTAAAGTGCTGAATAGCCATTCAGTTCCTTGATCAAGGCCGTTGTTGGTCCTTTGCTATCTGGTGAAAATGATATGAAAAAAATATTAATATGTAAACGGTAGTATCTATTCATATAAAAATAAGAGGAATAATGCATGCCTGCTCCATAGGTAATCTGGAAGTATACCTGTCTATTATTCTTTTTTCAGCTGGTCAAAATATTTTTCTTTGCTTCTCTGTATTGCACATGGATTTCTGAGGTTCCATTCAAGTTATTTCCTTAAATATTTGATCTAGTAATTCTTATGTAAATACTAGCAATCCAGGGCAAGATTCTGGTCTATTTTCATTTGCCAAGGTCTGGAGTAACTGTGTTCAGCCGAATTATTCTAGACTTGTGTGGTAAAGGAGATCATGGTCTGGTCCGTACTGGTAAATGTGAGTTGTAGTCTCTCGTTTGATTCACTTAATGTTGTTCTCATTATGTTAATGGCTGTTGCACACATATATTAGGAGAATAGACCCTATTAGGAACTGTCTAAAAAGTGAAATGAAAATGATAATCACTTTGTCTTGGATGAGGTATTGTATTTGTTCTATGGGATTTTAAAGGATATTGTAGTGTTTAAATTATCTGGTGCATTAGAGACTGGTTCAGATAGGCTTCGGTTGATTGACAGTGGTGGGTATATTTTAGAAAATTATTATACGCATTGGGACTTTAATTTTGCTGTGAATTATATTATTTTTGGAAATGTAAATTGCCATCTCTCCCAGGAGAAAGAAATAGTGTTCCGCTTATTTGATTTTTAGCAATAATTAAAATGATGTGTTAAATTAGGCTCAGGTAGTATCGTGAAACGGGACTTACCTACCTTGTGTGGAGGAGTTCAGAATCCTTGACAGAGCCATGAAATTTTGTAGTAAAATAAAGTGGGTACTCTGTGGTTTGTATCCTAGAACTCACCCTTCTCCACGTGTATCATCATGTAAGAAGTGTATCATCATGTATCATCAAGTAGTCTGGCAGAGAGACAAGGTGGCAGAGCCGCTCACTGAGATCGAGGGTGGGTGCTCTCCAAATGAGAATTAAACTAATTGAAGAACGGATGAGTGGACTCGAGCTATTGCCTTGCCTTACACTTAGCTGACACAGAAGACTGTAATTTTGAATGCTGTCGATCCTTTAATTTTCATCTGTTGCCATTCATGAGGCTGTGACTGAATCAGTAAGTACCTATGCAAGGGCTTCGAAGGAGAATTCACTGCCAGCTGAATAGATCTGCACGTTACATCTCACTTTTTAGACCACTGGGCTTTGTGGTAGGGCTGTAGGAGGGAATAAGGTTAAAAGAAAAATCATTGGATCTCCTTGTTGTTTGGACTTCATGGTTTCCTACCAGCAGCCCCAATTTAGTTAAGGTTGTTATTTTCTCCCCTAGAGAAGAGAAATCAGGAGAAAAGTAAAGTGATGTTTGTTACAGCTGATGGGAAGCAAATTGAGTGCAGTGGAGTGGGTGATCTTTATTGAGGACTAGGTGGCAATGTCACATATCACCCTCTGCGCAGAACCTGGCAAGTGTAAAGATCCTCTTTCCTTCCTAACCAGAACAGGGGACGGTTGTCACACTAAATGGATGGAGTGGGTGTGAGAGGACTCGGAGAGTTCTTTTATGCCTCTAGTTGAGGAGAATCTGAGATAACCTGTTAATCTCCAAGGGACAGCAAAGAAAGTCAACAGCTTGGTTCAGAGAAAGAAAAAGCCTTAAGTGTGAGTACTATGAGAGCAGCATAAGTTGTTTCTAAATAGGGGCAGTGTGTTTCTCCATGTTCATCCTTAAGTGCTCTAAGCACAAGATGTTTGTCTGAAGCACAGGGCTGGGATTTGGAATAGCGTTCAAATAATTTCCATAGTTACAGCAAAGACAATTATAAATTTACCATATCAGGGAACTACAGAATTAAGACTTAAATTACTTTCTGTTGTACTACATTGTCTGCATATGCTCCATGTATAATGTCATAAAAATGGAAACGCTCTGCAATTTAACCGTGCCACTTCTTACTGAGGTCATCCTGGCCTTTGAAACCACTTATTGTCCAAACACTGGGAGGAGCATCAAGAATGGATTCCTAGCATTGATTTTTAATTTCTTTCCACTTTTGTCATGGGCTTTACAGGTATGACCTTATCTCAAAATGCTTGTATTTAATTACAAATTGCTTACATCTTCTATAATTATATAGGTGACAATGTGTAGTCGTAATTTAGGATGCTACAGTTCAGCTGTGGTAGGAAACTACAGTCTCTGGGGCCTCAGATTATAATTCTCAGTGTTTTGGGAGTGTAAGCAAAAGTTAGCAATGTGATGCTCAAATTTTGTGAGATTAGGGACCATCCACTTAGGCATCTCTCTAGCAGAAATTCACGGAATCACGGAATCTTCAGAGTTGGAAGGGACCTCTAGAGATCATCTAGTCCAACTCCCCTGCTAGAGCAGGGTTGCCTAAAGCACATCCCTCAGGGCTGCATCCAGGCGGGTCTTGAAAGTCTCCAGACAAGGGGACTCCACAACCTCCCTGGGCAGCCTGTTCCAGTGCTCTGTCACCCTCACCGTAAAGAAGTTTTTCCGTGTATTTGAACGGAACTTCCTATGTTCTAGCTTGTGCCCATTGCCCCTTGTCCTGTCACTGGGAACCATTGAAAAGAGCCTGGCTCCGTCCTCCTTAAACCCACCCTTTAGATACTTGTAAACATTAATCACGTCCCCCCTCAACCTTCTCTTCTGCAGGCTAAAGAGTCCCAGCTCTCTCAGCCTTTCCTCATAAGGGAGGTGCTCCAGTCCCATAATCATCTTGGTTGCCCTTCGCTGGACTCGCTCCAGTAGTTCCCTGTCCCTCTTGAACTGGGGAGCCCAAAACTGGACACAGTACTCCAGTTGTGGCCTCACCAGTGCAGAGTAGAGGGGGAGAATGACCTCCCTCGACCTACTGGCCACAGTCTTCCCTATGCAGCCCAGGATGCCATTGGCCTTCTTGGCGACAAGGGCACACTGCTGGCTCATGGATAATTTACTGTCTACCAGGACCCTCAGGTCCTTCTCCTCAGAGCATTCTGAACATTATTGTAAACCAAACACAAACAAGGAGAATGCAAAACTTGCAACGCTGAATCAAAACAGCTCTGTGATTCCTATAGTCTCTATTGCCAGGTAGTACTTCATTTTTCCGAATGCAGGGATAGAAAATGGCCAGTAATGGGTAACCGCCAAATAAACATAAATTTCAACATTACTGAGGCTTATCATATGCAAACCAAAAAAAGTAGAATAGTATTCTCTCCAAAACATTATTTATAACATTAGCTGGTGTATTGATTGGATATCCTCTCAACCAGTGTTTTTATTGACTTTATGTTCTTATCTGTTCATCATAGTACTATTCCTTTTCACGTTCCTTTTCTTTTTCATACCTGGAGGCAAAAATGTCATTTCATCTCAATAACAATTGGACTCGATGATTTTCAAATTCATAAAAAATAAAAAAGCCTGAGAGGTTCGCCAAATCCTCCACATTCTGCATTCATATTTTTCTGTATTGCTTTCCCCAGCCTCCTGTGCCTGCGTCTTGATGACCACTTCCTTGTCAAATCAAAAAGTCTTCCTGCTGTCAGAGAAACTCCTTAGTTCTGCCTTCTATTATTTGGAACAATTTCTTCACATCTCTCCACCTCATCAACTCACCTTATTGACTGTCTCTTGTGCTTCACATTTTGTCAAAGAACATATTTTTCTCCCTTTTCCTTGCCTGTATCTTCATTTCTTTGTCATTCTGCACTGTCTTGGTATTGCAGTCATTAATTGCAAAATTTCAAGGTAAAAAACAATATGGGCACAGTTTTTTTGAAAAAGAAGCTGTAGAATATTTGCCTTATTCTGTTATTTCCCCGGCTGCTTCTCTCCCTGCAAAAATGAGGCTCAGTTTCTGTAAATGTTCTTTTTCAGCTCCCAGCTCTGTCGTGCAAAACGGCATCTTGAGGTTGGCTCATCCATGTTGATTATGGTTATGTAGAAAGGGAGGACGAACAGCCTTGTTCTTCTGCTATTTCTATTAGACCAAATGAGAATCATTCTTTCTCAAAATCATAAGCAAGTATTATGCAGCCATTTGCTGTGTGGCGCTTGCAAGGAAAAGCCATCGCAGGAAAATATCTTTATCAGGAAATACTGATAGTATTTTTCTAGAGCTGAAACTTTAATACAGCACATTACTGATGTGTCTTGCACTATAACCGTGCTGTTGAATCGATGAGCAATTTTTTGCTTTAATCCAGCAGAGTATCTATAGTGGCAAAACTTTCCCTATGCAGATATGGCCGAAGAGGCCAAAGTCTGCCCCAGCCCTACCTCAGCTTGCTGTGTCTTTCAGCACCCTCACCTGGCCTAACTGCTCTGTAAACAAGAGCATTACTTTTTTTGTCATGTGAAATGGCTTCGTGTTAAGGAATTGTGCTGTCCTGTGGGCAAGCTGCATTTCAGACAGCATCTTGGCACAGAAGAAGCTGTCTGCTCTCGGGGAGTGATGTTTTCCTCTGCTTTTGAGCGTATCATATGTTTTTCACAAGTGAATTTCTTAGTCTGAACGTGATGCCATGGTGCGTGGATCAATACTGTTCCTCTGTGGCAAGGTATACAGAATGCCAAATGCGTTCAGCAGTCTGTTATTATAAGGCAACTTAGCGGAGCCAAGAAGCCTGCAACCACCACTTTCATTAAGGGTAATTATCCTTGAGCAGCTGGGATAGGAGCAGGAGCCTGAATGGTAATTAGCTGCAATTGTTAGGAGATGCGTTTTCAGGTTCCTGTACCATTTTTCTCTCTGTTTAAAGGACAGACTGAGGGAATTGTGATAAATCCTGAGTTCTTGCTGTTGGAGAGGAGCTAGCTGCCTACTGATCAGCTCAAATTAGAATGTTCTTTGCATGTCCGTGTGGTCTTGCTGCAGTGAGAAATCATCCTGCACTTGGATGGTTTGGGTCTTTGCGGCAACATTAACATTTTCCTGTCTGTTTTCTCAACAGATGTATTGCTTTACTGTTGAGTTTTATGTTGTAATAAATTAAAGTGACAACTACTGCAGATCTGTATTTGTTATACAGGTAGAGAGATACGTATGCATGCCACCAATGAACAGAATTACCAGACTGGTAGAAGCAGACAGATAAAACCTCAGTCACAGATAAGCTCGATGTGTTTCTATCCATCAACCTTTTCAAAATATACATTTTCAGTAGAAGTTTGGTGCTAGATTTAAATGGAAGAATGACTTTTTATTTTTAAACACCCCCCCCCAATCTTCTTTGGTGTTATGTTTTGGTGTCAGTAGATAGCATTGGAAGACCCTGAGAAGTAGCACGGCCTTGCTGCAAGATCTTTTCATGAAATGAGAGAATTTGTAAAGAGAGGAAAACAAATTAGTAAAGCTCTTATCACACAGCACAAATCTGCTAGACACTTGATCACCTCTGCTCTGTTTTTGGATTATATAACAGTCATCCTTATCTACTAATGTTCATCTTCAAAACTTTTTACAAGTATTAGTTGGAGTACTAGTATTAGTTAACCACTAAAAAGAGGTGCATGATGGAAAACTGAAATAAAGATGTTAGTAGTACACACATTTCCTGTACTGCATTTCTGTGTAGGAAACACTTCTTGTTAGTTTGGAAGAAAAAATAAAGATTAAAGACTTGCTTCTGTGCTTGCAAAGGACCCCTGAGGAATTGTGTCGGTGAGGATCAAGGGCACTCAGTATGTCTGTGCTAGATGCTGGGTCCTGGTAGGATTTGTCCTGGACGTACAGTTGTCTTTTCTGATTGCCCAATTATATTTTCCATGACCGGCATTTGTAGTGTACTATGTAGAATAATTATTGACTTCTTTTCACATTGCATGCAAGAATAAACAATAACGATCCCTGTCTGTAAAGCAGGCATGTTTCATGATATTACAGATTTGACTGTATATCCTGTTTTTTTCCCTGATACTTAAGACTTTTTTCTGTGAGTTATGGTTTTTCTGCTGTTAGAAATGTAAAACAATGGTTTCATCCCCTCCTCCAGTTCTAGCGGAATTTCAGCATGTGCTATTTATGACAGTATTGAGAATCACTGATGGATTGCATCGGTGCGAGTGGAGAGGACTCCAGCGGAGACTGAAGCATTTGAGGAGCCAGGCACAGGTCTGATTTTTGCTGTATGCCTTGAGGTGAGTTTTTCAACTTTCTGAAAGCCTTTTTGGAAGTCTCCACCGATCTCTGGAGGGGAGGCCATGCTGATCTATCCCTTAATCAGTAGCAGAAGTTTTCGTTGTCAGGTACATTTCTGTCTCTGACACTTTTCCTTTGCAAACCACAAAGTCCAGCAGTTCATGTTCTGTTGTAAGTGTGCTTTGTTAGTGCTGGTACTATTTTGGCTGCTGCTTCTTTGTATAGAAAAGAACGTGGTATAAAGGCTTGGTTATAGTGAAGCCTAAGAGAGATGAGCTCAGAGCATGGAGTAGAGATGTCTTGAGCTTAAAATAATGATTGATTTATAAACAGCAGAATCTATCCAAATACCTTCCTGTGCAGCAGCTCTTCTCGCTGCCCTCTTCCTTCTTTTTGGCTAATCTTCCTGTCCAGCAGCTATTTGCTTGTAGGTTGTATGAAGTTACAACTTAATAATGGGAATTCCCCCATTTGTTGGCTACATATAGGCCCCCTGGTGCCTTGTTAAGTGCTCCATTACCAGTGAATGTTCTTAATTATGTTCTGGAAGACGTTGTTCAAGTCACAAGTCATTTACTCAAGGTTTGGGCCCAGCAGGTAAACATTTTCAAATTAATTTAGGTTGCTAAACAGAAACTGCTTAGATCTCTTGAATGCTGATAACTTGCACTTCCCACTGAATTCAGTGGGAGAAGAGATTATTTACCGCATTTTGAAATCAGGCTGATTGCTGGTTAAATGACAGCATGAGCTTTTGCTAGTCTCCCAGTTTGGAATATATTGAATATGATTTGGATGTAGAGAGAGGTGTCTATAAAGTGCCTGACTTGCATATTTAGAAGGGACATTAGGCATGTGCTAATGAAAACAGTCACCTATAAATTACTAGTAGCAACATCTGATCATAAATGACTAAACATGAAGATTTGTTGTTCTCTATCTTACCAGTTTTACATAAAGTAAAACAATAAAGCTGTCTTAAGAATCTCTATTATTTCTATGTGCCTGCAAATATGTACTATAGCAAATGCTCTAAATATTGTAGATACTAAAGGTATTTATAGGTGAATGATTTTTCTTTTATTCTTTTATATAAGGACATAACTTTGGTTTTATGGACCTTCACTTAATGTAAATCTTTTTTTTTCCCTTTCATTGAAAGCCATAGAATCTTTCTGATTTCTTTGCTGTCATTATCATCATCAACTTTGTCCTTGTGCCTTTACTAATGAATGACAGCCATTAGAAAACCAGCGTCAGCAAAATTTATACAGGACTTTATGCAGCAGGAAGGGCAGGACTCCCAGGGTTGCTCTGCTGATGCACCCAGACCTTTACAACAGCAGACTTACATCGTGACCAAATCCAGACACTGACAAACAATAGGGGAAAGTGTTTCCTTGCCTCCCATATCCAGTAGTAAATCAATCAGTAAATAAAGCTAGCAAGCAAGCAAACTAAAAAACCTCTGAACAGATATAAATTTCCTTTAGCCTGGTTTACATAATTCCATTAATTTTCAGTGAGAAGACCGTGCCCCTCTCTCACTGACCAATAAAGAAATGGAAGGTTGTGAGTTTGACATGAGTATGGCCTCAGTTTCTGATGCACACACTCATCAATTATGATGATACCTGAATTTCCAGAATCTTAATTTCAACAGGGTCTGTCGGCAGAAGAATAGCTTGTATTAGAAGTGGTCATGGTGGTTTATGTAGCAAACTTCTACATGGGCGTGGTTTTTTTTGTAGCTGGAACTGGGGACTCCTTTTATTGTATCTTAAAGTACACGCAGTTTTGTTTTTTATTCACTCCCACCGTTGATGACCTGTCCACCTTTGAGAAAACATGCTAACTGTTTTAATCTGAGCTAATAGCGGTGAATATCAATACTTTTTAGTGCTATACTTTGGTTTCCATCTGTGACTTTGTTAGTATAGAACTTCTGACTTCAGCATAGTGATCTTAATCATTGAGCTTGCAGAAAAACTGTCAACAACAGACTTTTATTTTTAAATAGCTGTAATGCTATACTTGTTAAGATTTCTTTAGGAAAATATCACTTCAACACACATCTGCATCTACCCACAGTAAAAAGGATGATATTTTAGGTAGGTAAAGCCAAAAAATCAATGTCAAATATCATGCAGGTTGTTCTGTCAGGGTTTATGAAGTAAAATCTATCTATTTGTAAGTGAATTTACAATAAAAATCCAGATTTCTATCAGTGAATCTTGCTAAAAATATTGTACATGTAGGGAAGGGAACGGAGACATCAGACCCTGTGGAAGTGTACAAGAAATATAACCCCTGACTGACACCTCCTGGAAGCAGGGAGGTGCCTGAGGCATCTGCCAGGAAAGCTGTATGTGGATGGACTGCTTAGTCACCAGGAGGTGGGTGGCACTGAAAACTGGTTTGCAAGACTGGTTGTGTGTCTTGAGATCATACAGGTTGTGTGGGTATTTGACAACTGGGTGTTTGTGGAAACCGAGGGGCTCCTATTGGAAGAACACATAAATAGTAGGGATTTGGGTTACTTTGGATAGAAAAATAAGTAAGTGCTTAGAAAAAAGGATACTGGGTGCTTGAGGGGTGTGTGCAACATCTGGATTTGGAAGAACATGAAACTGCTGAATCAGCACAGTAGACCCTAACTTTGATGCTGCTGTTTCCATGTCCCTGTGGCCTTTGCTAGCTGAATTAGACAGCCGGGGGTGAGGTCCACAACTGCCCTTTCTGCAGTGGTGATTGTGGCTTGAAGTTCTTGCTGTGCACTTGCCATGCTCAGCAAGACTCGAGCTATGGGTTGGAACTGGTCTGGGGTGAGGAACAGTGGAGGACCTGTCTTCTGACAAGCGAGCAGCCCATGAGGTTTCTCCAGCTAAGTGAGCCACAAAGACAGGAGTCCTGTTTAAGTACCAGTAAGCACTTTGATACATGGTTAAAATGAAAAAATACCTTAGTAGAGCTGGCAAGAAAGACTAATGCTGCAGACATTGTGGATGTAGTGGTTGAAAAAGTTATCAAAGTGGAAACTGATTGCTCTACCTTTGTAACAGAGACTTCAGCCCCTTCATTTTTAACATCTGGGATGCTCTCTTTAGTTTCCTTTCTATTGAGAATAGAGAGATGACGTGCCTCAGTCAGGTTCGTCTGCCCTGCCATTCTCCCAGCTCAGTATAGATAAGAATTTCTTTCTGCTTTCCCAGCTGCTGCTGAATTCTCTTTTGTAAATAGTTCCCAATTTTTTCCCTTCATTTGAAGTCCCATTTGATTCTGAACAGCCAGCCATGATGTAGCTACCTCCCTGCGTGCCAGATGACTTCCTCAGTTGTTTTTCCCCCAGAGAGTTCCCACTCTTTCCCCCCCACTTGCTGGGGATGTGAGGATGTGCCTCTGCATTTCCTAAGTGACCTAGATCAAAAGGGACAGAGTTGACAAGAGTTATGGTACTTCCTCTTCAGCCTGTTCATCCTTGCCTGCTGATCTCCACATGCTTTCCTCTTTTGGCAGTCTTTTTAGCCATTTCAATGGAACAATGTTTCCTATAATATTCATGCATTGATATCAAAGGGTTTATTGGAATTCCAGAAGAAGAAATTGCTGCTACGTATCAGCAATAATTAACATTACTTAAATCTGTGATCCTCATCCATAACAATATAACATCAAAGACCCTGAAGATAAAGGAGCAGTAGCATCTAATGCTGCAGAGACTGTTTTCACCAGGTCATATATTTACATTTGTTTAGTAAGAGTTTGAAAGCAAAACTAAAGTTCAATTATTTTTATTACTTACAGGAATCCAACTACTTTAGTCTATCACGGATGCAGAAGGTATACCTGGCCCACTAGTATGAGGAAGAGCAAAGAGATCATGATTAGGCAGCAAAAAGTCTTTTTGAAGACTTCTGCAAGTTGAGGTTCTGGGTTTATTCTGCCAGTTCTTCAGAACTGATACCCCACTGCTGTGTAGTGGAGCATGCTGGGTTGTTACCATACATTCTTCCCTGTATCCCTGTGGGAGGGTTCATCCTCCCCTTCCTTTCAGAGAATCCGGAGACTGTTGTTGGTATATGAACTCCTCCATGTTTTTAATCACTAAGAATAATCTAACTAGCTTCCTAATGAGTATGTGAAAGCTTTCTTCCAAAAAAAGAAAAAAAAAAAAAAAAAAGAAGAGTATATTCGACCTTTTTTGCCTGGGTTATTTACTTTTTCAGTTGCAGAGCCACCTGTTCTCTCCGGTATGGTATGCATTTCTTTCCTTTCTCTAACACTTATGGTTTTTCATATTCAGGAATGCTGTCGTTAAGCCACAAGGCACTATTATGTAATTTTCCTGTGAACAGAAAGGACTTTTCCCACCCTTGTTGCCTGAATAGTTAAATCACAGTGGAATATATATTTACAGAGGCCAAAAATAATCTATGATGTAGAGGGGCAGTCGGTGCTGTGCTGGCACATGTTTGGAAGAGGCGGCAAAAATTTCTCTGTTGGCATCTTGTTGGTGTCATTCAGACTCAAGGCCTGGGATAAACGGTTTATCATCTCCCATCCCAGGGTACTTGCACTGAGGGCAGTTCTAGTCCTGAGTCTGGTTACTTGAGAGGCACAGCTCATATAATAGTTCAAATTCCTCTTCATTTATTGTATGAAGCTTAGTGGACTAGTCTGGAGTATTACATGTTTCACTGCTGTATCTGTAATTGTTTTAGCCCATTTATTCTTCTGCAGCTGTTCCACTGCAAACTTAAAGAAGACAGGCCTTTTGAACCAGCTTATATAAACTGATAGGACCTCAGTAAAGGTATTTTTCTTGAAGAAACCCAAAGCAAACACCACCCAAAAGCCCAAAATAACAAAAAAACCACCCCACCTGGTAGCCATATCTGAATAGCTGCAGATACTGAGATCTGCACTGAATACCTGCATGTTATTCTCCCCAACAAAAGCCTCCACTGTATTATGGAAACTTCCCTGTCCTGTTTTGAGTGACCTTACTGAGAACACAGTCCTGTGAAACCTGCCTGCAGAAGCAAATTGTTAACTAGATCGGTAGATTGAACTGATTTTGAACTACTCCAGGCTCAGCAGCCTTAGTTTCCTTTGGTAGATATATTGATGAACCAACATTAATTCCTCAACCTGTTTACGCTTCATGTTGCCAGAAGACCAATCTAATGCTTTTTCACTCCGTTCAGAAGGCTGAGAGAATACTAAACTGCATTTTTCTTTCCAGGTTACTATTAAGCTGAAAAACGTTTCAAACCACACCACTCCTCCCCCCAGCTGTACCTACTGATTACTTGGACTAGTCTCCCTTACTCAGCCTTTATCTTTGTCCACCTGGCATCAAGAATTGGTAGAAACAGCAGTCTCAGCTGGGGCTTTTTAGCTTAAAAACACTCTTCCGTGTTCATTACAACAATACTCTTAGGGATGTGACTTGATTAGGCTACATGGAGCTTGTCTGAACCACCAAAGAGAGCAATCGATCACTTGGTGGGTATGCTAAAAATGTCTGTAAACGAGAGAGGACTGCTTTGGAGGGGCATCTGGTGGGACCATCTTAAAGTAAGTTTGCTCTATTAAAATGCTAGGAACTCTTATGATGCTGTCATTAAGGGGTGAGCTGTCTTTTTGGAGCAGCAGCATTAGAAATATTGTTTTTTAAATGTGTACATATATATGTGTACATACAGTGAGTATAGATGTCTCATTCCACTAGAAGTAAATTTTTCCTCTTTATTGTAGAGGTTGGTGATAACTTATGACTAATTTTTAACTCTTGAAAAAGTAAAGAAAAGGTCTCCATTCATTCCCATACATAGACTTGCTTCAGGGCCTCATATGAGACCACACTGTTATCTTACAGCCCTCAGCGTCTCCCTGTGTCTAGCAACAGGTATGTGGGCAACTCCTTATGTAAGCTGCTCTATTAATTGCTGCTGGTTACCGTTCTGTGTTGGCCACTTCTTGGTTCCCTGGTATGACTTGACTCTGCAGTTCAGTCTCTGGTGTTCTTTTACTTCACGTTATCCCTAAATGTCAGCTGGTTAGGGACTTGCCTTGTAAATGATCTTTCTCATCTGATCCTCAGGATACCAGTGACTAGCTTGCACATGGACCTTTTCCAACTTTTTTATCCACTTCCCTATCAGTCATTTCTTGAATTGTTACATCTGGTGTGAAGTAGTTGCCCTGAGGCTGAGAATTAGAGCTGATATCTCTAAGAAAACCCCAGCTTCAGCATCTACTTTATAAGCCTGTAGGTTTGTGCAGTGTGTTTGCATTTCTCACCAGTGCATTAGGAAGCTCCCGTGCTAATTGTTTGCAAACTGACTTTTCACAGATGATCTCTTATGTCTTACATCTGGGCACAGAACGCTGGCTGGCATGCCCTTGCCAGGTCTGGCACAGCTGGCTTCGCTTCACTTGAGCTGTCTCTTAAGACAACTGGCACGAGGAAAACTGCATGAAAGTATTTGCAGTGCATACAAATAGGCATACAGAATTACTCCTCCTGTCTGCCTTCTGGCATGCCATCTCTTTCGATGTTTTAGAAAGCTGGTCTTTCCTGCCTCCTCCCCTGCTTGGAAGTGCTATAAGCTTGCATAGCTATCTGTAAGACCCACTGAGAAACTGCAAGCATGAGGTTTGGTATCACTTTTGAAAATTCGGACAGATAGAATGAAGCTTGTTCTTTAGCATTTTCGTATGCGGAAAGTGATAACTCCAAAATTCAAGTACAGAGATGCTTGGTTTAGTCAACACGATCAGTAAATTTAATCGCATATGGAAATGCTTTTGCCATCTGAATCTGCTGGCAGTGCTTGTCATTATTATTTTGAAAGATCAGAATTTTTGAACACAAAAACTTACAATTTGAGCAGACATAGGTAGGATGCAACTATTTGTTATCTGCTGTAATAGATAACTACTGTCTTGTTACCTAGCTTTAATGTTAAGATGCAGGCCTGCTGGGTAGCTATGGATTTACTTGGCAAATGCAGCTGGCTTATTGTCTTTAGTTCACCCAGAAGTGACACAGCAAATTATACTGGTAATCATAGCCAATATGATACAGAAAAAGTTAAGAAATTCAGAATGTAAGAGGGAAGAAGAATAATTTTTATAAAAGGTTACTGTTTACTCAAAAATGTGAGGTCTCTGTGCTTTGTATTGTAAAGGTGAAAAGGAAAAGGGCCAAGTCAGCTTGGGGCTCGTGTTGGTATAATTCCATGGCAGAATAACAGTATTTTCCTGTTATATGAAGAGATCATAACCAAGCTGCATCCTTACTATATCAGAGACATATAACCATGTAACACCCATGCTTCAGAAAACTAGATTTAGCAGACGAGTGAAATAAATAAGCCAGGAAAGGAGAGGATGGAAATGTGGGTGTTGGTGGTAATCGCACCATTAACAGTAATTCCCATTGCCCAGCCATTAGGACAGAGTTCACGTGTCAGGCAGATGAGATGCATAAAAGATGTAACAAGAGAGACGGGACCCTTTACGCTCCTAGAAACAAACTAGCCAAGGATGGAGCATAGTCTGGGAAAATTGCACCATATGCTCGTGGGTTGTACTGAATCTCACCACAGAAAACCTGAAAGCTGGCTGGGGGTCTGTGTCTCGGCAAAGGCGGAGTAGGTGTTTGGAGAGCAGGCTGATGGAGGTAACAAAATCACTGCGATGTTCTGCCAGGCGCCATCCTAACATGGCTCAGGGCCAAGCCTGAACAAGCTTCCTGGCCCCATATCCCCACGCTTAACTGTGGCTCCTGCTGCTTAAGGACCCAGCTTGTCTGCACAGCCTGCCAGCATCTCCTCTCTGCCGCGGTGGGCAGAGGCTGGCGGACGGAGGCTTCCCACCATGCTGGAGGGGAGCCAGCCCTGTCTGCTGTCACCTTGGCAAGTGGTGTACCCTGGGCTGGGAAGGCAGGGCAGGCACATGCTCCCAGGGATGGTGGAGATGGGGGGTGAAGGCAGGCACCAACTACGAGGGTGAGGGTTCCTCTGCTGGCACGGCCAAATGAAGTTTAGCCTATGCCTCCTAGTAGCTGAAATATGACACAGATCTTATGAAACAATTTAGCTTTGAAAAGCTGCACATCCTGTCCGCAGTCCTTCAGCTCAGAGACTAGAAGGTCTCGTTGATTCAGGATGCTTTAGTAGCGTGTATGGCCTTGGACTTGCTTAGTTTTCCTGTTTGCAACAGAGATGCTGTTTGTGGCTCATAATACAGAGAGAAAAATACCCAAATGTCAGCAGGGTTTCCACGTTGTGTATCTTGGTGAAATTCCTCTTCTCTGAAACTCAAAAGCTAGCTCCTGCTTATAGAGTTATCACTGGGGAAAGGACAGGCAGCAGGAATTAGCAGAAACCAAACTCCCATGATGTGGGCATAAGAAGCTCTCTCTTGACATAGTTTGCCAACATCTTCACACGAGGATTTGGTTCATACGTTAAAAAAAGCCACCCTTACTCTTCATACCCACCTATATATCATTCATTTGAAGTGTTCTCTTTAAACTGGTAGATTTTAGTGCACGCAGAGGCCGGTGACTTGAATCTATCTGATCGTACGGGAGCACGGGGGACTGCTCTGAAGAGCCTTTTTGCTTACAGACCTGACGGAGCTGTTCAGGTTTTTTTTTTTTTCTCATCACATGCTTTAAGTCCTAATTATATTTTTATTCATTAAAACAACAAACTTAAACGCATTTCTTAGTATTGCATTGCCTGGAGCTGTTAGATACTATTACAGAGTAATTATGTAGTTAAGACACTGTTAAAGCATGTGTAGAATTTGAAAGGCATTTTTTACTTGTAAGGCTTTATATGTGTGTATGTGTATATATATATATACACACACTCTCTCTCTGCTGAAGGAGGGGGGAAAAAGAAACAACAACAAAACTAACAAAAAAAAAATGGAAATTCCACTAAGGAACACAAACCAACATTTAAGTAATAGTGAAGAGTCTGGCTTAACTCAAAAATTCAAGGAAACTCAGAGTTAAGGCTGAAAATTTGTGTTGATAATAAGTCCTGATATGTTATTTCTTTCTTTTTACAGTAATGAGAATGGAGGCTGGAGTGATCAGGCCTTCAGCTTTAACTCAGAATCTAATTGGACACTTAATATTGAAAAAGAAAAAAAAATAAATCAGATTCTTGTAAATCAGTTGTAAATCAGTTTTTCTTTTAATAACACAGTATACTACTTCTATAGAGAGGAGAAGGTCTTAAAGAAAGCTGTTCTTCCAGGTAACAATATCTCCAGCCTGGCGTGCTAAGATGCAGGCACGAATGCGATCTCTCAACAGCAGCAAACGTTCATAAGGAGCACAACAGGATCACCCTGTAGGCAGAGAAGTGATGTGAAAGCAGAAAGGTTGCAGTATTCTGCAAACTGCAGGTGATCAAAAAGTCAGATTACTATTTCAGAAATCAGTAAGCAGCTTACTGAGTGCGTTACGTATGTGTATATATTATCTCTATATGATCAATATATATACAGTGTAAATATAAACACATAATCAGCATAGGTGATATTTCTATCCGTGTTTACTTTCTGACCTTTGAATAGATAGAGTTTACTTGCTAAAGTCTCATGAACTTAAATACTTCTCTTTGAGCTCAAATACTATGATTCAACCAGTTAGAATTTCAAAAATAAATATTCTTTTTTAGTAAGTGTTTAATTGCAGTAAAATCCTAAAAGTTAAAAATAGTAGTTATAAATTATTGACGCTGAATTCCTTTCCGTTTAGAAAGGTCGCTTAAAACTTCTCTCTGATTTGCATTTTATTGATGTGGACTGTAATATTTGAAAAAACTTACAAAAACAGGTAAAATGGGAAGCAGAGATGAAAAACTCTCTCTTTTTTTTTTTTTTTTGGAAGTCTAAGAGAACTCGTTATTCTTTCTCGCAGCTTGGCTGAACGGTGTTTCCCGCAGATGCGATGAGACCTCCTCCTACTGCTTCATTTTATTTTAGACACTGAGTGCACTCAGTTTCTACGCAGGGGATGAAAACCTCAAACTCTCTGAATGAGAAGTACTTGAAATCATACAAAACAGCTAGTGCACATTGATCGCTCCTCTCATCCCAAATGGCCACGATCAAACCCTTTTCCCCAGGAGAGACGGCTTTTCTTTCCAGGCTCCAGTACTTCCAATTCAGTTGTGAAGTAGGATGCTCCGATGGGAACATCTTTAATGCAGGTTCCTCTCAAGACCTCATCGACTGGAGTTGGGGTTATTGGCATCCACTGCCTTTGAGATGGAAAATAAATCTCATGATCTAGAACTCAAAGAAAATGTTCTTTGTATTTCCCTTGAGGGCACTAATCCCTATTTTTAATTGGGAGGCAAAACTTAAAAAGTGGAATTTATTAGGCCACATGTTCCATGAAGTAAAAGAGCAATTTGCACAGCAGCAGCTTTGTATTCCAGTGGTAGTGAAAGAAATGCTTGAAATGGGCATAAAGGTTGAACAGAGATCCATTTCAAGCGCTTAAACATCTTTTAGGAAAATATTGCTGACATGCTTTGGTGGTGTTTTGCCTTTTTTTTTTTTTTTTTTAAAGTCCATATCCTTCTAAAGAAAGACTAGGCTGTATTTAAAAAAAGAAAAGAAATCTACTGGATGCATCGCTATGACAGCTATTACCTGTTGCTGGGTTTGTCACATTTTTATTTGAAGCCATAGAG
This sequence comes from Chroicocephalus ridibundus, assembly GCF_963924245.1. Classification (NCBI taxonomy): domain Eukaryota; kingdom Metazoa; phylum Chordata; class Aves; order Charadriiformes; family Laridae; genus Chroicocephalus; species Chroicocephalus ridibundus. Next base: position 54,725,641 of record NC_086288.1, on the reverse strand, counting down.
CTTTCATATTCTGAGCGTATCTGGGGAAATTGCCGTGTGGTTCAGAGTCACTTGAGGATATTTGGAGTTTAAATTTGATCTATGCTCCATCATTATTTTTTTTTCTGACAAGCAATGTTAATACGTTTCATTGGGAGAGAAATGTCAGAAACATCACCCTTTCTATTGAAGCTCAAGTCCCTGCATGGTGTTATGAAAAAAACTGATACCCAGAGTTCTCTTGCAGTACCGTTGTCTTGGGTAATGTTCCTCCCTTCACCCTCAATCCATTCCAGCATCACATGCTTTATAGCCCCTGTAGATGGTGCGTGGCTGCTGTGAGCTGGATGCAGGCAGGCTGTACTGCAACCACAGACATGCTCTGATATTTTTTTTATATAGAAGACACATGCCTCTTGAGGATTTTTGTGGCGAAAGAAGTTCAGCTGCTGGAAAATGAAGGATAGTCATGCCACGGACAAACCAAGTAGCTTTGTCGTCGTACAGCATGCAGCTTTTTATTTGCAGAGGAAAATAATACTTTGTGGTTTGGGTTAGTCTGGATCCGCGGGTTGGAAAGTTGACTTGACTTTCTCAGACCCTGCTGTTGATGAGTATCTTGCTAAGTCTGCCCTTCTTTCCTAGTTCCCATCTTAAATGCAGTTGTAGTGAATTCTTAACTTCGGAGTTTGCAATCTTTCTGCCAAACTTGTTGCACAGGTAGTGAATTTTCAGCTGTCAAATTCTGAATGAAGACTTGTTGCAGGGACACAAACACCTGAGCTAATTTCACCATGTTTTTCTCTTCCCCATGAAAAAAAGGACGAAAAACTTCTCTTGCAGGGTCTCTAATGAGCTGTTTGCATTCTACACCCCCTTCTGCACACTGCAATACAGAGTAAGCAGTCAGGACTAATTTTACTTTAACAGGAAATATTTTGTGTTTCCAGGGGAAAGGAGAATCTTGAATTTACTTAAATTCCTTAACAACTCGTAGTAATTCAAGACATAGCACGTGCCATGTAGATCTGATAGCTGAAACGTGTATCAGAGAAGCACAATTACGTGTACTAAAGTGTAGATTTGAATCACAGTTTGGCCTGAACGTGACCCTGAAGTATGTGTCTTACATTAATATTTACAATTGATATCAATCATTGCAATTAGTAATAACACTAATGGGACAGAAGCAAAATAGTAACCTTATTAAAATTCTCATTTCAATAATGTAATGTGACTCAGGCATTTGAAGTGAAAATTGATGCATGTTGATTAAATTTGAAAAATAATTTTTTTGAGTCTTTTCCTCAAAAAACCTCTTTATAGCTTGATTTGTCACTAAGGTTTACAGTTACCTGTAGTGGAAATGCAGAGCTTCATTAAAATAAATGGAGATCAGGAGAAAGAATAGCTGGAAGATCTAGTCTTGTAGCAGACTCCTGCTGGAGCAGGTTTGGTTTTTGTTTGTCTCTGGGGTTATGTATCTTGCAATTTAAATATCATTTAAATATCATAACCTAAAGTCATTAGGGATTAGAAATATTTATGGAAACTGTAAAATGTGTGATAATACTATCAGATGAAGTATTCAAAGCATCAGTTGTAGTAAATATATAGTAATCATAACACTGAGTTTTCAGGTAATTCCCCTACTTTTCTAATCAAAACAGCACGATAAAATAGAAGCACTTAATTTCATATTGTGTTATGATCTTTCTGCTAACTCAGATAGTAAAAGAGTACAAATACTTCTCACCACATCTTAGCCAAGAAATGCACATTTAAAAATAGGTTCTTGGTAGTTTCTACAGCATTCTGTATTCTCCTGCCAGGAATCCTCTGTTCTGGTCCTGATTATTTTCAAGCTGCAATTATGTAAGCCATAATGATAATGAAAGATACTTGGTGCTCTAAGAAAATATCGTAAGCAAGAGAGCAGAAAATTATTTCAGTGCTGTCTTGGGCTTTGCAAGCTTAACAATGTCACCCATCTCATGACTGAAATATTTGCAAAAACACTTAGTCTCACCAGTTCTTTCTCAGCTTTTCATCTTAGGCAGTCTCTCTATCTTTTTTTTTCTCTCCGTTTCAGACTTTCTTAATTGCTACAAGACCTAGCGCACAAAAGTCTCATCTGAATGCATCATGCAGAATCTTCCTGGCTGTAGCAGAAATGCCTGTCCTGGGTGTGTGTGGTTTTTTTTAGTTTAGTTTTGTTTTGTTTTCATTTACTATAGTAATTAAAGGATCCCTTTGGTTTATATTGTAGGGGTTGCATACAAAGAAGTTAATCAGCTTCTGTCTATCTGTTGTAAACCTTTCTCTTCTGTTACTAAAAACACATTTTCTGTAGCGAGAAATGCTGCAGTTGCCTGATCCTGTCGGCTGCCTACATTTGGCAAGTGTGGAGTACAGTTGCAAAATTCTAGCTAAACTGGGATTTTTGAGCTGCTGCCTTTGGTTCTTTGCTATCGGGAATCTCCATCACTACTTGGTTTTGGAGAGATTTCCCCTCCGGCTACCCATTCCGGTATTTACGGTGCTCAGACTTAAAGGATTTTTCCTAAAATCCATCCTAAACCTCCCCTGGTGCAACTTGAGGCCACTTCCTCTTGTCCTATCGTGTATTACTTGGGAGAAGAGACCAACACCCACCTCGGTACAACCTCCTTTCAGGTAGTTGTAGAAAGCCATAAGGTCTCCCCTCAGTCTCCTTTTCTGCAGGCTAAATGACCCCAGTTCCTTCAGTTACTCCTCATTAAGACTTGTTCTCCAGACCCCTCACTAGCTTTGTTGCCCTTCTCTGGACGCACTCCAGCACCTCAATGTCTTTTTTTTTTTTTTGTGGTGAGGGACCCAAAACTGGACACAATACTTGAGGTGGGGTAAGTTCTTTGGGACGGGGATCTTTTGAGCTCGGTGTTTGTGCAACATCTAGCGCAGTCGGTTTAATTAGAGACCTACTGTGCAGTATCATCATGAAAAACTAATGATCTGTTAAAGTTCAGGGAATAGCTTAACTGAAAACATAGATCCTTATCTATCTTGTACCAAACTTTAGGTTCACTGTCTTCTCAGAAAATTTTTGTATTTAAATAGCTACAGAGAAATCAAAAGCAGAATATGCAGAGCAATTATAGAGGAGACATAGGGCTCCATACTACTCGCCAGACTAACCACCCTGACTGTCTTTCTTGTCATTCCTATTTATTTTCACATGCTTTCAGATTGCTTTCATCCTTCCCCATCAATTTGAAAATCGGTTATTTCCTTTTTTTTTTTTTTTGTCACAACACTTCTGAACTCCCAACCCGTTGTTAGGGGCCCATCATTGTTTTCTTGGGTGTAGAACAATTTTCCTTACCCTTGATTGGACTTTTATCGCTAACTGGGAATTTGACTGACAGGAGAAATCGTAATCATTTTCTTGCCTCTATTGATGGTGGTTTGGAAGAGAAATTTCCTACCCATTGCGCAAAGGCTAATACCTGTATGTACCTCTCATACTCGGGTTCCATATAAATTTGGTCTTATTACTGCAGACTTTCATTTCCTGATAGCTCCTGCAAGGCATTCTTTCACAGGAGATGTTTTGGCACCTTAAACTTTATTTACATCTGGATATCGTGCCTGCAGACTTACCCAAGTAAGATGCTGACTGATTGAAAGTAGTCTTTTTGTATTCCATTTGAAGAATTCACCATCTGCAAGCTGTAATTAGACTTCTTACTAATTAGATATAACAAAGCTGCATAATGCCAAGTTTGAGGAAAAATAATTGTTAGAAATATGATGTAATATATGGCTGATTGTTTTTATTGCTTAACTGTAAATAAAATGTTCCTCTCATGTCCTGGGCATCCATAGTTTCCTACCCCTGTAGGTTTAAAGTCATTCATGGCACTACTTTGGTTGCTATAGTGATACCAATTTCCTGTCTCAGATTATTGTACTTCAGAGGTGCATGAGGCCTTTTAATCTTCCTTTTCTTTATTTTTTTCCTTTCTTCCCATTTCAGTCTTTGATTTTACAGATGCTCTTACTCAAGGACTGGAATTCCTATATTTTTTTCCCACTGTCTGATGGAAACCAGAATAAATAAATACTGTTCCCCCACGGGACTAATGAAGATTACTGCTGCTTTACTGGTACCCTTGCTGAACGTTGCTCTATATCGAGACCTTAAAAAAAATGTTATATTTAGTTTCGTTATGGGTCACTAAGCTAGAGAAGCACATGCTGTTCACCTTGACCAAATCAAGAGCAGCTGCACCCAACCAAGTAGAATTTACACACGTATGAAAAGCAGCTTGTCAGCCATGAGAGATGCTAGGTTGTCTGAAAAGTCCGGTTGGGCTGAGCCTCCATCATGGTGACTGAACCCCAACTGAGATGGTTTGCTCTTTCTGTGATATATGTAATAGAAAGAAACCATAAAGCAGTATTAGGTGATCAATATTCCCTTTGTTTCTCTACATGCGACAAAGCTCATGTGAATCTGCTGTGAGGATCAAGCTCTTTCTGTGGGGTTGTCACTGTGTTGGGTGTCCCTATATTGCTTCCTGCTCTTTCTCTACATCCCTTTGAGGGCTGCTCTGATCAGAGTGCGTGTGCCTTTGGCCTGTTAGTCTTTTGACAGAATATTTCCATTGACTCTGTGGTCTAATTACCTCTGCATTTTGTTCTCCTTCCTGCCGTACAGCATTGCCACTGTAGCCTTGATCATCAGCATATGTGGAATTTGGTATGTTTTGTGAGATGGGTAGCCCCAAGCAGCCTCAGTTCAAAGGTCTGTATTGCTAAATGCCTTTCTGCTCAGAAATCACTCATATAGATGAATGATGCCATTTTTGATACAGATCACATCCTGAAAACTCTGTGGAATCAGACAGGCTGCTAGAGTGTCTAAGCAGCAGGAAAAAATCATTACTGAATAAGGAAAAGATTCCAGGTGGGATTACTGAGTTTCCAAATGGGCAAAATCTGTAGGGGGGGAAGTGCATGTAGAAAACAGTCAGGAAAAGGAAGGGATCTCTTTCTTTGGCTGGAAGTAAATGATGTGTTTGTACTTTAGCAGGTAATGCATGCTAAAACTCAAGGAAAAATGGGAAATGAAGAAGATGGATGTGTGTGGATCCCAGGATGAATTCATATCCCATAGAATTATACATGAATTAAGCAGGGCAGCAATGATGCTTGTATAACTGAGAAGGAATGCACAATATGCTCTTTTTTGTTAATGTCTTTCTCATGTATATATGCTGTTCTACCTCATTTTCATTCTAATTTAGGCTCTCTTCTGATTTCTGTCCCTTGAGTGGCTGTCTAGCGTGGTGGATTTATGCTGTTTGTTCAGCAACATTCTCACTTTTCTGAATTCTGTCCCACGTGCGTTTAGCATAATCTTCATTTGCACTTCCACTTGCTGCCTACTTGTTCAGATTTTTCTCCCAGGCCATTAGTTGAGTTCTGTTTTCTTGTGGGAAAAGATTTTCTTCCTATGGTAGAAGTAATTAAGTCTCCTATGCTAAAATCATCTTCTCCAGGATACTTCAGATTTACTCTACTATCGTTCCCTTGAAATCCATATGCGATGTTATGCACTGGTGATATTAAAAACTTGGCTTCTCATGCTCCTTTTCCAGACAATGGAAGTTTCTGTGGCTGAACTGGCTGGCAGCAGGTGGGTCCCAAAGCAGTACCTGCACCACACCATTAGCAGCTATTTGCTTACCCTGCGGTGTTGTCTTTTTTATTTGTGCTAGTGTTCTCGGGTAGCAGCTGCTTGCTTCGCTATCTGTGTTCGGCTGCCTGTGTGTGGGCATAAAATCCATGTGAGGATCACTCTACTGTGGTTGTAATAGCAGAAAATAGATGTATTTTCATGTCTCAAAAGATCTTTAGATCTTTTCAAAGAGAAGTGAACTGTGATTGTGCAGGGTGAAAAGGGTCTTGTGCTTTTTAACTTATATATGATGACACAAGGGACAACTGCATTTCTTTCTTCTTTTTCTGTTCCTTTTATTGATGCTGGGAATTCAAGGCTTGTCTGGCTCAGGGGAATCCACAGGATTTATCGTTTCTCTCTTTTGTACTTATTTGACTTCATACCAATGATTGGTTTAAAAGTATTTTTATTAGCTTTTTAAAATTAATTGAATTGTGGTGCTATATCTCCACCTCAGCTGCCAGTGTATACTGTAACCACCTCTTGGAACCTGGAAGAATATTATAGAACAAGCTAGGAAGATCAGGTCAACCAGAATCTGAAAATTTTAAAACTTAATTTTTTTTTCTTGCTTTTAAAATTTGACGTGGGAATAGCAAACCTAGATTAAAAATGATGTAAAATGAATATTTCCCTGGTTGCAGGCAAGGTAACAAGTCAGGTCCAAGGTCAAGCCAGGAGATCCAAACAACAATTCAGGACCATCAGGGAATGGGAGTGGGAACAGGCACAACTATGACACAGCTCAGGCCAGGACCCTGTGCCAGAACTGAAAGGAAGATCCCCAGGGCTGTGGACAAGAGGGTACATGGATTGGGGTCCAGGGGGAGGATGCCCAGGGCAGAAGGCGTATTGATGCTCTCAGGTCCCTGAGAAACTTTAATACATTTACTGGGAGAATCTTATGGCCAAAGTCACTGTGACATTAGAAGTGCCCAGTAGAGCTGAAAGGTAGATGAAGCTGCCTATGTTGAGAATGAGCGTGAGGAGCTTCTGATTGGTGAACACTGGCTTTCAAATGGAGCAATTATGAGGAAAAATGGAGACAAAATAGTATCATTGCAACAGCAGACTGAATGAAGCCCACAGAGACCTACAATTCCAGTTCATGCGCTCTCTTACCAAGACTTCTTGTACAGTAGAGGAGCCTGGTAAGGGAAGAGGAAAGGTATATTTCTTAGAACAGCTAAAAAAGATGATAATTATAACTGATTTACTCTGAAAATAATCAGTGGACTTACATTGCGCTTTCTACAAAAGCCTGGCTTTCCAAAATCTTTTTGTGCTTTTGATCTGTGAAAGGAACTGCAGGTGATACTCATGTCGTATTTATATCAAAACACACGATTTCAGACAGAAATCAAGTACTTAAAATAATAAATAATTTAAACAGCTGATATTATCATTTCTGTAAAAGATCTGGATGCAAAATTAGATGACAGTGAAGAACCAAGGTCAAAAATCAGATTCTTAATACTATCTGACTAATAGTAAAAAGATTTGGTTTCCCGAGTCATTTGTCTTTCAAGTAGGAGACTCTTGTGGTAGGGGTATTTTTTACACAATGCATTTGGCCTTCTGCCAACAGATGAGCACTCCAGATTGATACTAATGAAAGAAATATTAATGCACCGTAGCATGTCAGTTATCTTCAAAAGGTCTCCAGCAACCATTTATCACTTAAATTTTACATCTTATAGCTGGGGACCAAATTGTGTTACATGTTAGAATAGTTCTGCTAAATTTGATCCATCATTAACTTTCATTTGTTGATAATTTGAACATGATTTTTTTATTTAAGTTATGCATCTTTGTCAACTTGATGGAAACGTCCTGAATTGTCATGTTGTCGTAGATGAGTGATGCTGTTTCACAGTTGAGACTTGACTGTCTTCTGAAATGCCTTTAAGGATATATCCCCCAGGAAAAAGTCCTGAGGCTGGGGACTTTATTTGTTGCATTTGGGGGGGAGGGAAGAAGGAAAAAAAGACTTAAATTGGATTCTCAATTGCTGAATCATGCACAGAAACTTAGTTTTGTTTTTGTTTTTTTTTTTTTTTAACTTCATTGTTATGATGGCTTTCATTGCTAGGGTTACCAGGCTTCCAAGCAAAACAGAATAGTTATAAAGAGGAAAAGTAACACCAACGAAAATTCTCTTTGTCTGCTAGGTGGGTTTCAGTGGATTGGGTGACATATCTCAGGTGCAAGAAGGCAAACAAATCCATTGTAGAGGACATGACGCAGTCACAGGTCTCAGCACTAAGCAATGTAACGTTAGTTGCCTGAGACTTCAGATAAAGGCAACACCTGGAGGGGTTTGACCAAGGAGGGTCAACACAGAAGGATCTCCCATCGTAATATTGAGAGAAATCCTTTGGCTAAAGGAGTTAGACTTGTTTAGCATGGGATGGCTGCTCCTGTTGACGAGTAAGGGGCAACACTTGGTAGGCTGTGGAAATATCAATCTTTCTCTGTAACGCTGGACTGTTGCAAAGCTCATCAGCTTCTTTTCCCTGTACAAGCCATACTTTTTCTCCTTGCCTTTTTAGAAAGCAAGCACACATCAGCTTAGACTTACGTTATTTTTTAAAGCTCTAAAATAAAATTCTTTGTGACATGCAGAACTCTGGCTAGCGGAAGCTCAGAGAAGGCTCATACATGGCAGGTAATGTGCTCAAATAACATTTTCAGGAGCATGGTACGGGGCCTGTGTTGAATAAAAACAATGGGAATCAAATAAAATGTACTTGAGCAGCCAGTAGTTAATTTAACAAGCTCAGGTGACACCTTCAGATGATGCAAATTAAAACCAGAGCAAAAGAGACAACAGAGGGTTAAACACTGATTGTAGCTTATGAAGTGCCTTGAAAATAGAAGCAAAGCCTTGGCATTGGGAAGAAACGTGTTTTGTTTTGTTTTTTTTCTTTTTGGAAAAACTGTGTCTGATCAGTATTCTCACCTTCATTTAAATGGGCAGTGCAAATGAATTCTTCATTAAGAGCTGAGGATTGCTGTGTATGTTGTGTTTGTGCCTGTGTTTGATTTAATTTACTCTTCTGAGGATCTGTAGCAGTATAAAGGCCTTAGGTAGACTTTCTCATAGTGATTAGGTCCTTGCGTTGTAAGTCAAGAGATCATGGTTGTAGTCGTTTCTCCATTACCGAGAGTATTGGGGGCTTTGGATAATGTACCTCATCCAGGATATGCTTGGAGTGCAATTTAAAGACCCTTGAATCACTGTACTGAGCTCCCAGGTTTCTGGAAAGGCTAATTAGCTCAGGTTGTGCACATAAAATACCTCTGTTCTGCTTCTAGACAAAACTGGGTCAAGAAGCAGCAAAAATGAGTTGTTGCTGCACCCTCAGCAAATAAACCTTAGCATGCTCTGCGGAGAGCTACGTCCATAACACTGTATGGTTAATTAGCAGCTTGAATAATTTGACCGTGTCTGGGCATAATTGACAGAGTTGCCAGCATTTTGCACCTTTGTCACATTGTCCCAGCCTTACAGTGGCCAGTAGTTGGTTGTCACGTTGTCTGTGAATTGTTCTGGTGACACTGCAGCGGCTCTTGGGTGTGTGGTTATTCTTGCTGCAGTGTGTGAAGTCCTGGTGTCTGTCAAAGGCCGTTGTGCCGGGAACAGAGTGGAGACAGCGGGATTTCCGAAGTATCATGCTAAACGAAGTCCTGACTCTGTGGTTTTATGGTGGTATCTCTTCAGTCAATAATGGTACTTCGTGGGGGAGTTCTTTGCTACTTCCCTTATCTTTTAAAACAGAGGGACAGTGATATTATGGCTGAGTGTGTTTAGAGAGAGCGCTGCTGAGATGCAGGCTCAGTTATGGTGCTGTCACAAATGCATAAATGTCAAGTCGCCTACGCTACCTGGTGTTAAAAACCCTGGACATTTAGTGCATCTGTTCCTAATTTTATGTTGCTTTAAAAGCACCATGATTCATTCGTGATACAAGAAAAACGCACCAAGTAATATCTCAATTTGCATGTTTTGCAGTGAGTTGAGCAGTGCTCTGACAATGGATATATGAACATCTCTTTTCATCTAACAGTAGTATAAAGATTTCTGATACGTGTTATCTTTCTTAGTAAATAGTAAGAACATCTTTCAAAGTTGCTTAATAGTTTGTTATTTTCTGGGTTGTGTCTAAATTATTCTAGAACCTATCTTAGAGTTTTTGTTTGTCTTATATACATATTTTGTATAGCTTTGTATATCTCTTGATATTTACAGTTTATCACTTCTCAATGTTAATATCTCATCTACTTAATCACCTCATGTCATCTACTTAATAGCATTTAGAGTTGTGCTTCATGTTTAGGTTTGTCGGAAAAACAAATGTGTGGGTCACAAAAAAACAACAAACCAACTCTGTTAAAAATATGTTCTCCGCCCTCTTTGCAAGAATTTAAAAAAAAAAAAATAAACAAGAGACAGTGTGTGCATATTGCAGGACTCTGTAATGGCCCGAGGCACTATTTTGGTATCGTATTGAGAATGGAGATGCTCCTTTAGTTCGTGTATGTCTCTGGAAGAGGGAGGATTTGAGTCTGGCAGTCACTGTTTAAGGAGGAACTTTTAGGGTTTTTTTCTAATGATGATGTGTATATTTCATTTAAAGTAACTAGGGAAAAATTTGGTGAAGCTTATTTACTTACTGGCAAAAAACTATATGATCCTAACATGAAAAACTCCATAGTAGGAGTAAGACTGTCTTTATATTAACAAGCCACTTAGCTCATCCCTGGATTAAGTGATGTGACTCAGTCACTTTCATTCTTGCTGTACCATGGAAACCAGCTGGATACAGAAAATTGCATTTTTGGAGAACAAGGCATAGTTAGTCACTTTAGCAGTGAGGCGTAGGGGAATTGTTGTGGAATTTATTTTACTCAAAATGTTCTGTAAAAAGGAATAATTTACATTTCAGTTGTTATAGACTTTCTGCTTATTTGTAACCTAAAATAAATTTTGCAATGGAAGCAGTCCTCGGGGAAAACGAGTTACGACAAACATCGTTACACCAAACCGTTGCTTCTTGTACTCTGTGGAGGTTATGCTCTCTCCCCTTAAACACACTCACGGTTCACCGAAGCTTGTTATCGACTCAGCGTGTTGCTATTTCCGACTTGGGAGGTTTTATGGAAAAATAAATTTAAATGCTAGTGATCTTCGTTATCAGCTTATAACACTGTTAAAGTCAACCCAGTAATGGGGTCCCAGACTGACAGTGTGTCTCGGCCTTTTCCACTGAACGGCACATAACCTGAGTGGCATCTGAAATCCACAGCTGGATTCTGTAACGCTGCATGGTCCAGGCTGATCTGGTCCGAGTTACGCCTCTACAGCTCTGCTCAATCAAGGATGGCCAGGGAGTGAATTCATCCACCTTCCTGGCTCCACAGGGCAGCAGGTTACTGGGAGGCTGTTGCTCTGTCCCTGTGCCTGCCTTAGGCAAGAGATATTTGACTCTTGGAGCTGTGTAGCAGTGAAGGGGCTCTGACCGCTTTCGGGTGCCTGCGACCAGGCTGGCCTCAGCGCACAGTCCTGGGAGAAGGTTTTCCTGGGAGCTCTGGGCACAGCCCTGTGTCCTCGCTTCCCCTTAGTCCCTGGACTGTGAGATCCCCCAGGACAGGATTGCGTTGGCCAGCACGCTGTTGCTCTGGCCTCTCCGGGAACCTGTTGCTTCTCCCAGGTCGATGTGAACAAGAAATAAGCGTCCAGCTCTGTGGTCGTTAATCCCAGACCAGGCGTTCCTTCATCATCCAGCAGCCCAAGTGTGATCTGGGGCAGCGCTGTCAAATTAGCCAGGCAGCGCAGCGTGAAATCTGTGCTGGCTCTGTGCCTGATGCTGGAAGACAGATGTTACCTGATCCATAGGGGTGATTGGAACGGTGCAAGAGGATAATACCTGAGCCAACATAAAGCTTGACAATAGAAAATCAACTTTTGAGCCTTTGTTCATCAGATTTGAACTGTCAGGGTGAGTTAATACTGATGCAGTGCTTGGGTGTTTTTTTAGAAGCCCTCAGGGTAGCTCTGCTGTAGTGTCAAACTACAGCCTAACTCTGATTTAGCAGCTGTTTATGTAAAGCGGGTGGTGAAACTTTGAAAGAAAATGAGTGGTTAATGTCCTCGACTGCTTTTGAAACCCTACCATGAGAGAGGTTTGCATGCAGTGAGCGCGGCAGCTCTTCCTAAGCAGCAACTGGACTCAGCTCATGTTAATTTTAGACTTAAAGTAGGGAGTCGGAGCCTGGTTACTGATGTGCCGTCTGTATACAATGCCATTAAATGAAACCAACTGTAGATGAAGCTCAACTAGGCACATTGCTGAATACTTTATTTTTCTTTTGTAGCTTTAATTTTTTTTTTAGGAAACGTTACTATTATTTTGAGCTTGTTTGTATTTCTTTCTTTTTTCTTTTCCACAGTGGGAGAAGGGGATTACAGTAAAATGAGTTTTTCCTTCACGTTGTCAGCAACACCATTTGCCATTTTAAGGGCAATGTTTTTAGTCCAGCAATGTGTTAGATATGTTCATAAAAGAAAGGAATGCTTGGAAATATGGCTTCCTCCAAAAGAAAAAATAGCAGAAGTGCACGCTATATGGACTTTTGTGAGGAAAATCTTGTTGTAAATTGGTGCAAATTATATGCACAATTTTAAGAGCTGTTTAATAGTTTTCAGCTAGTTAATACTGTCACTTCCAAATCCTGATCAGCTGCAATGAAGCATCATTTCAACAGATGACAATTTTACAGTCTGCAGAAGAAGTTACTAGAAAGTCATCTCTGTGCAATAGAAGTTCATAGCAGGATCTCACTGGTACAGATAATTTTTGTAAATTTTAAGGCTTATTCTTTACAGTAGTAGTTCATTTTCTAGGCTGAAACTACAGTGACTATCAGAACATTGTCTTAAGGATATAAATTGGTCTTAAAGGATAAGTTGAGGAAGGACTCCCTTTTCATGGTGCAGTGTACTATTGCAAGGTTACAACCATTAAGGGGAAAGTTCTTGCTTTAACATACCTTGCTTTATCCTCTTGGAGACAGGCTATTGTTAGCTTTTTTCTAGTGTGACTTAGAGTACTTTGCAATTACCACATGTTACAGAAGTAGAATATATCATATTATTTGAGATTCTTTTAAAATATAATCTATGGGTATGCTGAACGGCTTGTGGACAGATGACTTTTAAAAAGTTTTTTTTCAAGCCACCAATGCTTTCTGCTTAAAATGAAATTGTCTGGTTCAGAAAAGGAGATGCAGCTTTAACAAAGTATAGGGGTTTTGATATATTCATGTAGAATCTGATGGGACTTATTCTGATGCATCACAATGGACTGTATAAGTGATCGCATTCATGTAATGGGAGATATTCATATAAAACTGACTGAGTCTGTACAGAAGGAAAGAAAAAAGAATCCGAATTTTGGTTTTGTGGGAAGAATTTTATCTTAGATGCAACTGCCAGTCTTATTCTTTCACACGGAGACATTCTTAAAACCAGAAATTAATTTATGTAATGAACATACAGTCATCCTTGTGGGGGTGAGAATTAGATCCTGAAATGAAGTGTCTGTTTTAACGAAGTGTCTGTTTTTTTTTTTTTTAAAAAAAAAAGAGCCCATGTTACCTCTAATATTTATAATATTTACAGAAGCATGACAGAAACAACCCCAGAGCTTATCCAATTACACTTTAATGCTGTAAATAGATTTGAAATATTGGGTGCTTCCAAGGTGCTACAGGCATGTAGGAGATCATCTACAAAATTCTTGTGTGTGTAACAATAGAAATCTTAGTTGAGCATCAGTTAAATGGCACTCTTCTTTATTACATTAAAATTCAGTCATGTTTGAAGAATTGACTCCTGCAGTAGGAATATCAGAATTAAAAAATAGACTAATAAAAAAAACAACAAACAAAACCAAAAAAAACCCCCAACAAACCACCCTTGTTGCAATGCATTTTTTCCTTTAATTCTAAATTGCAGCTGATCAATGTCGTTGGCTAGCCCATGGTATGAGTGGAATAAAAGTTGGTTTGGAACAAATTGCTGCTGTCTAGGTCAGCAGCACAGTTGTCCTTTAGAAAATGAGCTTTAGGAGTTGAGCCCTAATTCGATGAATACTTGGTATGTGCCTGGGTGCTTTGCTGAATCATGGCTTCTGTGCTGGAAGTACAGGGCTAGATCCTCTTAATTTGAGTCCTCTCTGGGCTGTCGCAGAGTTTTGGCTGGATGGGATTCTGCTTCTGGGAATCCTGCGCACTTAGACTGAGCTTTTTTTGTTGAGGGAACGTCTTGTGCACTAGGGAACTATGTGAACTTGCCTGTCCCTGCTGTGGCACAACTAATATATTAAACTCCTTTTGTTAAATAGAAGCCTGTGCTTCCTAAAGGTCATGATTTCAGTCCCCTTTGAGCACCCTGCACAGGGTGGTAGGGAAGGGTCATTTTAAGTTTATGATGAGCGTTTGAGAAAGTCACCATTCAGGCTTGGAAAATGTTGCTCACGCAGCTGAACAAGTCCACGCTTGTTGCAGCGAGCTGTGGCCACTTGCTGCAGCTGCATCACTTTTCTTAGTTTTTTTTTCTTAAGCTGTGGGTCCTTTTCCTCTGAAAGGTTCTGAGGTCTTCTCTGTGTGTTTGTGTGCAGTTTAACAATAAAAATACTTTGTCAGTGGCTTTTGGTTGTTTTGTGTTTTTTTTTTTTGATTAGCAGCATTAATTAAGACAGTGATTCATAACATTTTTGGCCATTAGCCTCCATTGTGGTTTTCACAATATACCATTATTTTCTTTCTTTCTTCATAGTGGGCTACTAGCCCAGACTCCTTCCCCTTCTGCTGGAGTAGCAGCATGGATTTAACAGAAATCTCTCTGGGCTCAGAAAGAAAAGTGACTCATCTCCCCTTCCTCATCCACTCATGTACATCTTAATAAAAAGAAGTTTGTTTAATCATCTTGTTATGAATGTAGGGTATAGATTCAGCCTTGCCTTTGCAGTCTGTTTAATTTTTCATTTAAGCTAATGCGTTCCAAAGAGTTAATGTTATCTTAGTCAAGTGAGGGCTCAGGGCAGATCCTGCTCACTCATCCTGCTATAGCAGCCCTGCTGACTGGTCTGGCTGCTCCACCTCATTGCGGTAGGAGATGTGAAAGACATGCTTTGCAGCTATAGCCCTGGTCGCTCTGGGAAACCAGGCACCCTAGCTAAAAATAGTCTCCTCTAAGTTAGCAGCTTTGTTTGTGAATACACAGGCATGAGAAGCTGATTTGGGTAATAAGAGATTCTCATGGTAGACTGGGAACCAGGGCTATCTGGGAAGAGACAGACAGGAGAAAGACAGAGATGACAAAGATGTCGTGGTTTTAATCCTAGCATTGCCGGTCTATGGAATGCTTGATGTTGCATCCTTTAATTTTGCTAACCACTGTGTATTTACATAAAATCTCAGTCAAGGTCAGAATTTCATCCCACTAAATGCTTTACGCATGTATGAGAGAAAGTGTTTATCTCAAAGACCATAAAGTTTTAGCAAGCCAAGAACTATGTGAGGAAAACAAAGAATTATTGTATCTTTACTCAGCTCATGGGGAGTTAAGGTGAAGGAGACTTCCTTAAGAGGTTGAAAACTTACCATCAGAGGAATTCAACCTGAATTTTTGCGTTCAGGATGTGAGCCTTCGGACCAGTTCCCCTCTTCTCCTTATTTCCTGTGACTTGGCTGCTTCACCCTCCCTCTGCAAAGCTTTCTGTAACCCTCCCCGTCTTTTCACTTGTGCAGCTGAATTGAACTCATCCTACTGCCTGGGGGAATCCCTCCTCTGTGGAGGGAAGCTGTATTCATTGGTGTCTTATTCGCAGGTGGAACCAGCTCATTTTGTCAGCTATGGAAGATTTTCAGCTAGATGATCTGTGGTACAAGGAAGGAAAATAAAGATGGGGGTTGGGAAATGCAGTAGATAAAGGCTTAAGTGGTCAGAATTTAAATCTTAAATTGCCAATTGCATGGCTGGCTAGAAAAAGAAAATGTGGGAAGAAAAAGGAGGCAGTAAACATGATGATTAAGTGGATCTTACTCAGAGTAAATTATAGCATTCCTGAATGAAAGTCTTCTCTTTAACAGAGAAATCATTAAATGTTAAACTCACGCTATTATTTGTGTTTCATTGGGTAGACTTGCATGTGCAGAAATATCCATTTTAATTAGTGTTGAAAAGAAGTCTCGTGTACAGAGCACTGCCTGGTAGGTATTTTTGTACTCTCGCTCAGTGAACTCATTTTATATGATGATGATTTCCTCTAATTTTTAATTAACATGTCTAAGTTAGAGTTGGGGAGAATGATCAGTATTTCATTAACTGTCTCACACTTGGAGATCTATGCAAACCTAATTGATACGGTTGCTACAGGGTACTTTGTCAAAAAGAGCTGTCCTGCCGCTACTTTTCTCCCCTTGCTTTTCAGTGATACGAATTTGAGTGAAAGGCACACTGCCACAGCATATAGTTTTACCTCTAAAATGACAGCATATGATGTGGCGTTATATTTCAATGCAATGTTTCAGCCAGAATATTTCAAAACATTTTCTAGACTGTGTATCGGAAGATCATTTGCTTATCACTGGTATATAGTGCCCCCCCTTTGTAAAGAGTGTATATAGCAGTGGTTAGGAAAAGAAGTGAGACTATTTCTTGCTCCTTCTCTGGGGAAAATTATTGGCTCAACTCTAAGCATCGCAATTAAAAATATACTTGCTAGTCTATAATGAATACCTCTAAATTCATAATGTTTAATATCACAAATTAGTAAAGCTTATTGCTGATACTTATTGATTTATTTAACCATATATACAAATAAATTATAGTGTCTGACTGGAAAAAGTGGTTGAGATGCGTGAAGGCAGGATGGTCTAGTGGTAAAGGTGCTGTGCTTGTGAGGCCTCTGCTCTGCCACAACCTGCTTAATTACTGGGACCAAATCTCTGGGTACAACTATAGATGTACTAAAGAAAGTAATTTTGGGTGAGGAAGAGACTGTTATTACTCATGCTCGTTAGTAAGTGAATATACTCATACTACATGTTTTTCAAGGGGTTTAGGTTAAGCTGTAGTTGTAACTATATGGTTTCTGTTGCTATACTGTGATAATGAGAAAGGAGAAGAAAAGAGCAAAGGTAAAAAAGAACTGAAACCTAGTAACGTACTTGGTACTCTGCCCACAAATTATGCCATGGAACTGAGTTAGAGATTGTAAAGTCTTGAGTAGAAATGCTATCTCTGAACTTGCTTTATCTCAGGAAAAACAAGCCTTTTCACTGTCTGCTTATCATAGTGAGAAGAGCTAACTGCAATAGCAGTAGAATTGATATGTTATAAATTATTCAAATATGTTTTTATGAAGCCATTATTAAAAGGAGAATAAAAACTTCATTTTCTTCACAAAGTGGTGAAAGTGATTATGGTAATATAATATACTTGGTTTCTTTTAAAGTTTTGGACATGAAAATCTGATCAAGAAATCTTTTGTCTTAAAATATGATATTCACATGAGATATTAAGGCACATGAGATTAATTTAAAAGCAATCCATGTGGCATAGAATTGCAGAATAATTGAGGTTGGAGGGGACATCTGGAGGTCATCTGGTCCAGCTTCCTGCTCAAAGTCGGGCTTATATCAAAAGTGAGATGAAGTCGTTAAGGCCTGGTCCAGGCACGTTTTGAGATCTCCAAGGGCGGAGATTCCTCAGCCTCGCTGGGCAACCTGTCCTAGTACTTAACTATTCTTATGGTGAAAATATTTATCCTTTTATATCCCACTGGAAGTTATCCTCCAGCTTGTGGTTTTTCTTTTCTTGTTTGAAGAGTCTGTCTCTTCTCTTTAGATAGTCTTCTCTGCTTCGCTGGGCAAATGGAGCTCCCTTACTTTTCCCTATCTGTCCTGCACTTCAGCTCTCTAACTGTGATCCTCTGCTGCACTCACTTCAGTCTGTCAATCTTTGTTGCAGCAGGATCCCCAAAATGGACACAGTATTCTAGATTTTGTATGTAGTTGTCGATACGGAGTTGCTGAATGATAAATATCAATGGTGGGATCCCCACAATTACCTGGATGTAAGTTTATATGCCAGACTTGCCATGAGAAGCCGAATGTGACCTGGAAGGATAAGTTACATACATCTCTGTCTTTGCACCTTGTATTCCAGTTTTGAGAAAAAAGGGGTAGGAGAGAAACCCATTTTGAAAGAAGAGAGGAGGGTACGGAGTACTCGGTTATAATGGTGATATTAAGTACAAATTCTAAAGCTTCATTTTCCTGGAGAGGTGACAAAGAAGTGAGTTATGGAGAGATGAGTGAGGGTATGTCTTTTGATTGGAGCAAGCACAATGCAAGCCGTCAAGCAAACTGAAACACTGGAGCCGCTTTAGTGCTAAGCATGATGTAACGCAATGAACAGTTTTCTTTATTAACTGTTTCCGGTTCTGCAATTAGGAACGTAACCCATTGCGTTATGAGAATAAAATTTATTTTTCCTGGTAGGCTTTTTCGTGTTGGGTAAATATGACAGTCGGAACACATGGTGTTTCCTTAAAAGCTGTGAACTCAAATGATGCCTTAGTGTTGAAAAAGGGATCGTAAGCGTTAAGAGTCAAAGGCAGGTCTGTCATCTACAGAAGTCAGAGCATGTTTGCCACCAGCTAGAATAGTCCATTTGGGGCAATTTCTTGGGAGTGGATGGGGAGTAATCTCTCTTGGGGGAAGCACTGGCGACTTAATTCACAATTTTGTGAAAACTCATTTCCTTAGTTTCTAGGTTTTAGTTCTGAATCCAGTGCTAGTCAGTATTTCTGTGGTTTCAATACTGATAAGAATTTTGCTGTTAAGTTTGTGGATGGCACGAAAATTGCTCAAACAATGACGGTTGTTACAAGGATAATCTGAAATGGCTGATTAGATGATGAAGTTCCAGCAAAATTCATTTTGGTAAAGCCAGATGAAAAGCTGTACATCAGGAAGTAACAAAAATGAATGTGAGGCTCCCAGTGTGGAAGGTGGAAGGCTGCTTTGGGAAGCAGTGACACAGAAGTCAGTGTAAGGTTATTGAGGGGTAGCTTGCTCAACATGTACTTAAACTGGATTGGTGTGGCAAACAGAGCTCATGAGGTTTGTTCTTGATGCTGTAATTCCTATCTCTTTTTTTTTTTTTTCTTCTTTTTTTTTTTTTTCCCCTTTTTTCCTCTCTCTGTCTCCAGCCGCAGAGTTTTTCTTGACGAGCTTGCTCTTTTCTTCTACAGAAAATCAGTTGGATTCTACTGGCAATTAGCCCAGGGAAGCAGAGACTAGTTAGAATAATTATTGCTGGAGGTGTAGGTGGAGGTCTACAAAGCCTAAGGCTAAACAAGAGGAGACAGATTAGAAACAGCTCTTTGGAGTCTGAGAGATGAATAATGTCTGGGCTTGGAAAGTTCTTGGATTCTTGGGGAGAACCTGGTGGAGTGGAGGAAAAAATGCTGATTATTTTTGTATGTATCTGCATTCATTTAATCCTCCCTCTGCATGCTCTAATTTTATTAGGCGTTTGCCAAGTGATCTGTCCCTTTTAGGGAAAGAAGAACAAAATGTTTAACATAGTTCTACAACAGCAGCACTCTGCTGGCTTATTCCAGAATCACTTTCATGGAAACCTGTGGAGAGGCTCCTGTAAGCTGTTTGTGGGCTGTCCATAAAGGGTATATCAAGTACAAGTCAGAAAATTTGCTTCTGGTAGCTGCTGCTGTTCAGGTCTGATGCCTTCACCTCAGAAGTGCCCTCAATTCTAGGGGACGTACTCTGAAGATAAGAGATGAGAGGTGGGGAGAGGACCCACAAAAAATGGTCCAGATACTGGAAAATAAGCTTTATGAATTGAGTTGCAGGCAGACCAGTCATTAATCTTATTAAAGAGAAAAGGTCAAGAGATAATGTGATTGCTGTGTACAAGTACTTATATATGGAGAATATATTTGTCAGCAAGGGCCTTTTAATCTCCAGTACAAGGACATGATAAGATCCCATAGCTAAAGATTGAAGGTAGACAAATTTAGTCTAGAAGTATGCCATCATTACCTGCCTGTCCGCATAAATAAATACTGGAACTCTTTACTAGAGGAAGATGTAGAAGCTGTATTTTTTTGAAATGTATGTAGCTGTATTTAGAGCAATGTGCTTTAAGCGTGTTTGAGTTACAGGTATTTGGGCCTGGAAGGGAAGGAAAAGAGGAAGATGGACAGGAAGGACCAGGTGACACCTTCTAGCTTTGGGCTTTGCATCTGAGATGCCTTCAGTTTATTCCTTATGTTTAAGGGCTACTTGAGCATTGTTGTTTGAGTTTTCATAATCGCAGCAAATCTTAAGCAAGCAAGGTGGTGATTATCTGACACCTTAAGTGCATCAATCTGCAGGAGGTCAGGAGAGATACCTTTTTCTTCTGGACACGTGCTTGGCTCTACTTGCAGTCCCACCTGCCCCAGTGCAGCCCCCAACAGGTGTTAAGTTCCTTCAGGGAGTTGAGAAGAGCCACAACCTGGGATGAGACAGTGCCTGAGAAAACAGAGGCAAAGAACCTAGATCTTTGGCTTACCGCCTCTTTATAAAGAGAGTCTTTTCAGGAAATATGATTGTATTTTGTGCTTTGAGGGCCATTTCCAGTGCGCAAAATTGCTGCTGCCTCATAGCTCTGCGGGGATACCATCTTCTCCTTACTCCTGTGTTACAGGCAAACATTCTTGACTGTGGCAACTTTGCCACTGTCCTCCCTTCCCAATATAAGAGCAAAATATCAAATTAATCACTTAAAATAAATCAGAATATCATGTCTGTTTCTGATGCATAAACCTTCAGGAACAATCATGGGATTTTACACAAAATACAAATCACGTTAGAGTAAGTTAGGCTACAGGTACATCTTAGGAGCTAGAACCTACGTTTTAGTGAAGCTGAGCTAGGCTACAAAATGTGTTACAAGCTGTCTGACATGCCTAAGTACAGAAATAATTCACTTTACAGTAAAAAGGAACCACTGCCAGGAAGTAAAATATTTTTTTTTAAAAAAAACATGTATTCTTCGTGTTTTTTTTTTTTTTAACATTCTTCAATTTCTTTTTAGTTCAGGAACTAATTATCTTATTTACCCCTCTAGTAAACATTTACCTTGTAGCCTTTATCCACTTGGATTCATTATGAATTCAAGCAGAAAACATTTAACTTTTGTGATCGTTGTCTGCCATTACCTGCTATGAAGACCATTATATTTTATGGTATTGAACATTACTGGAATTAAGGTTGTAGTAGCAATTCCTTTAAGAAATACCTATTTCCATGGATTTGCAGCTCTATTCTAAGCATTCTGGAGAGGAAACATTTAGCTACAGGCAGTTATTTAAATTTTTATTTCTGTCCTTTTTCCTTTGGTGTTGAAAATAAAATTTTAAACAGCATCATCTTCTGAACCTATAAAATAAACAGATTGTCTTGGAGGCTTACTGATTATTCCCCCCCACGCCTCGCTTTTGTCCATCCCCCTACCCCTCTTCTAGCTGAAGTGGGATGGACCCTTTTCTCTAGTCTGTCAGTGTGAAATAGCTATGAGAGTCACTGCAAAGCTGAAAGGTAATTAATAATTAAAGACAGATCTGAAGGAATGTATCTATAATGCATTGATTTGTGGGGGGAGGAGTATGTAAGTTGTTTTTTTTTTAATAAAAGAAAGACTTAGCAAATAGTCTTGATTTTTAGACACAAATCCGTTTTACAAACTTCAGACTAAGCTTCTTATTAGTCATAACACTGCTCCTGGGTATGAGTTAGGTATTCAGTTCGCAGATCTCTCAGGCCTTGTTCATCTCAGCTAGTCTTGCACAGCCACAGACCATTAGTATTCTTTGCTCTGAGAAAATTTAAAAAAAAAAAAAAAAAGGACAGACAACCCTAGGTACCAGGATACTAAAAGCAAAACAAAGACTTGCCTGAGCTGTGATCAGAGACCCTGCACGTTTCCCTAAGCTATTTCTCTTAAGGCATTGAGGAGTAAGTATTTCTTGGGGACTGACAGTTTTCCAAACAGCTTAACCTGCTGAGGAAATGGACACTGCTTGAGTTGGATGGGAACCAAAGAACTGAACTGACTTGTTTGAGCATCTTTTTTTCCCCTTCCTGGTTGATGCATTTCTCTAGTAGCACATTTACTGCCTTTTTATTTTATTCATGGGGAATTCACATTATTTCCAGGTATCTGATGATTCCTATTTTTTCACTGTAGTCCTCTATGTCCTTTACATCCATACTCTGGTCTTCCTCTTTTGTTCAGAATTTTTTTGACCATTGTCCTGTTGTGCCTTATTTAATTAGCATGACTGATTTAGAGCGGCTTGTGTTATGTCTCCTTCCCTGAGAAATGCACTTCAGGCTGCTTGTGTTGTGACCTGGGGAGGGGAGAGGGAAGCTGCAAAAAATATCACTTCAGGTAAATTGCTGTCTATTTGTTGTTACAGGATTAAAGGATGCTTTTGCCTTCTCTGGACTAGGGAATATGGAGGGGACTTGATTTCTTTCCCTGCTGATAGGGAGTCAATGCCCTTGGAATTGCATAGGTTTCTGTGGGTAGCTGTCTGCACTGGGTGGCTTGTGAATATGGGTGGGAAATCTCTGGATTGAGCTAATGTCTCCCAGCACTGAACTTTAACATTTATAATTTCCTTCTTCATATAGCAGTAATAGCGATACTGTATTAATTAACTAATACCGTAATGTCTCTGAAAGAAAGCCTGAGCCATTTTTATCTGTATTTTTCTGATATCTTGCACAAGATTTTTTACCGGGGTACCATTCGCATGTTTGACTGTTGAAAGTCAAATTTCAGCTGAAATAAACTTCTGTTTCCTTATTTTTGACACTGCTCTTCCTGAAGAAATGTCACTGATCTCCCATTGGGAAAAAGAGTTCACTGAAGAATTGACAGGAAAAATAGAAGATTTTTTTTTTTCCTAAACCTTGATCAGCTTTTGACATGCTTCTGTCTTCAGGAGGTGGCTGACTAATCTTGAATGGATGTTTTATTCATTTTATTGTGTCTACAAAATAAACTTCTACAAGCTATTTCTTGGGCTGGATTGAAAGCATGTTTTCCCTTACGTAGGTGATCATGGATTGACATAATAGGTCTGAGGTCACTTCCAGCAATCTACCTCTGCTCGCTTTCTCCTCTACATTGTGAGTGAACTTGTACTTTAAGAAATGTCTATTTAGAGGGATCTTCAGGAGTGTAAGTTCCCACTATAGGATAACAAAGCTTGCATTATGAAGTATAATATAATTAAGTATAATATAATAAAGTTATTCTCTTTGAGTAGTCTTGTGTCCCTTATAACTTGACATTTAAAGTCATAAATTTGTACAACTGCACGTATTTTGTGGAAAATACAGCCTGACCATTTCTCCCGTGCACAAAATATATGAGACTTTTGCAAATACTGGTTTTTATCAAAATTGGATGTTTCCCTCCATGAAAGAAATTTCAAGGTCTGATTTACTTTTAATATGTTTAGAATGGGCTTAATCCAGATTCCCATTGGTTTAAATAGACTTTGGATCAGACTCAAAATAAATGCATGGGTATGGAAGGGTGAGGAGGGAGCAAGAAAAACATCCGTTTGCTAACAACATCGAGCTGAAAAATTGCCACTGGGTTTGTGCTGTATCCTCTGCACTCTCGTTATTAGTGCTTTTCTGTTATGGCATCAGTCAAACCCCAAACTCAAGAAAAACAATTTGCAAGAATTAAAAGGTTCAGATCTATTTCTTTGTTTTGGGATAAGGCAATTTCCATCAGAAGAAGACTATTGACTTGTAAACAGAGAAGGTTATGCTGTAAGTTTCAGAAATAGAATATAAATGGAGACAGTCATTTACAATAAAAATATAGAACAAACTCATTAGAAAAAAAAGATTGGAAGATAAATAGCCGCTCCAGAGAGATGCTCACTATAATGAAGGACAACGGTAAATGTCCTGTACACTGTACAGAAGTTTTAACTGTTTAATAGTGTTAAGCTCTGTAATAAAGTACCCCAGTATTAGACACATCATAGCCATGCATGCCATTTTGAAGAAATGAAATGTGATTTTTTTGGTAGTTACAAAAACTAGTCTGCTGCACCTTCTGAGATGATACATAGGTGCATAAATTTCTTCTAACTCTTTCCTCAGATTACCATTTATTCCTTGGTGGAAAGGCACACAAGGGGAAAAATGAATTTTTCCCATATTGAAAATGTTGTCTTTTTGTCACAGTTTATATTACATGACAGATATGACATCTGTGGGATAGAAGTACGTAACTGTACTTCAGACCACCTTGCTCTGGCAAGTGCTGGTGCATTGCTGTAAGGCGTGGGTACCAGTGTTAGGGTAAGTGGTCTTGAATGAATGCAAGACTTGGGTCTGTGAGCATCATGTATTGGAAAAGAAGGTCTTTAAGATTAGTGGCACGCAGAATTTATTTCAAGTCTGTTGATCTTGCTTCTCAGTTTGTCCTCTTTTTGTTGTTTGTGGTTTTGTTTTGTTTTTCTCTCTGCCTGGACTTCTTCCACAGCTCATTTAAGCACAGATTCCATCCAGGCTTTCTGAGAGGGTCAGGCTGGAAGTGTAGGTCCTTAGCATGATAAATCAATAGGGGGAAAAAAAAAAAAAGTACTTTCAAAGGACTATCAGATCTAGATAGGCAAAACTGATCTCCAGAGGTATCTTTTTTTGGTCTTAGGGACTGGTAGATCCTAAAGTTAGGTGGGATAAATCAGAGTGATACATCTCTGCCTCCATTTCCCAACTGTAAAATAGACAGTACTGCTACCTTATGTTAAGGGGCTGTGAGAAGCCTGGAATTACTGCATTTCTACAGAAAAGAGCCATGAGAAAGGTGTAAGTGTTAGAGACAGCTGTTCAAAAGTGTTGTAGGGATGAATCAAAAATATTTTCCTTCCAAGTCTTGTGCTGCTTAACTGTTGTACCTATGCTTATATCTATGAAGACAGAAAAGAGTAGTTCTCATAACATGAAGAAAGAAGTTCTTAACATATTTCAAAAACAGTCTGGGCTCAGAGGGGAGAGACCAAGCATGAAAAACATCAGTCTCTAAGGGGGAGAATTTCACATTAAGAGCTTGTTGCTGAAACTGCTTTGCAGCCCTAGCTACAGCCTGCTACATGCTGACATACAAAAACTGTCTCTAAAGAATCTGTCGAATGCCTAAGTCTTTGCTGGAGTAAAATAAAGAAATATAGACCTCATTTATCAGGGCCTACAATCTTTTCCTGCTTGTATCTACTTGATCTGAAGGTCATTTAAAATGTATTAGAGGTTTAAGATTGGAATGCAAGGCTAATTTGAAACCTGGCTCTAAGATGACCGATTGTGTTAATATTCTTCATACTGGTTAAACTAAAGCATAGTGTCTATGTGACAGGACGGCATTAGCTAGAGATCCAAAAGGATGTCGCATTGCCTGGTGAAATAGCTGTTTCTTTTCACAGATAATGCTGAATAATTCCACTTAGCTTTAATGGCCCCATGGCTCTTAAAGTAATGAACACCTAGGGCAGAGGCGGGGTAAAGAAATACAAAAAGCTGGCGAGAACTCAGTGCTCGCAGATTGGAAACCTCCTGGCTTGGCTTTGCACTGAATGTGGAGAACTCTCCAGCACTCCCCCGGCCCCTTCCAATGTTTTCTCTGACATATTTGGCCCCTGACCAATTTTCCCAACTGCTCCCAAGCCCTTTCTAATAGTCTCCTAACCCAGTTGGATGTTCCCTCGGCTCCTTTACGCCCTTTCCATTGGCACGGATACGAAGTTCTGCTGCTTCAGGGATAATGCTGAAGATAAATGTGCTTTCATCCTTCTTCCTCTCAGAGGGGGTCATTTCCAGTATTTTACAGTAGCTGAATTCTGTTAACGTCATTTGAGGTGTCCCAAATTTATTCTGAATGTGGCCACAGGGAGCAGATGGGCTTGGCATTTGCATGGGAATGGTCCCATTTCACACCATACTGGGGCAGTGTGTTGGTGATACCTCTACTGAAATTAATTATTTTAGCAAGATAAGTAGGAATGAAACAGTTAAAATGAGAGGCAGACGTAGAGAGACCAACTTCCACCCAGTAAAAGGGACAGCAAGGGGGTGGCATTGGGCCCAGTCTGTCCCTGTGCGAAGCAAATAGTCTTTGCTGGGAGAGTCACCCGTGCCCAGCCCACTGGGAGGGTGATCTGCTAGGGGACAAGAGGACTTTTTTTCATCAGCACTTGAAGTCACAGTCCCAGATAGGTTTTGTGTTAGTCCTGTTTCACTAGGCAACCCCATGACTTTTTTCTTTTCTTTTTTTTTTTTTCCTTTCTCCCTGCCCCCTACCGTTTTTGTGGCATTTTCCAGGCCTGATTTTGTCTTTGGAATATGGGGTGTTAAAGTACCCCTGAGCATCTTAATGCCTTTCAGTGCACCACATCACAAAAGGTGCGGAACAAGTTTTGCACCTGCCTATGCTGTGTCTCTGGTCTTCTGACTGAAATATTAATCAGCATCACTCTGTCACTGCCTTGACCTTTAGCATGTTTGTCCTGGCAGTGCACCTTTCAGGTAGGAATGTGCTGTTGTCCCCTTCTGTAGATCATGTGGCCATGTTTATCTTTCTCATTTATAAAGAACAAATTCAGGTACCTACAATATTCAGGAAATATAAAGTCCGGTCCTTATTCATGATAAGAAGGATATTAAACATTCTGACTCTTTGCCTGATCTTGATGCAGCGTCAAAGTCCTTGCTCCTATATGCAGTCTTACAAAGCCTCTTTATGATAGGCAGTTAGGTCTTATTTGAGCACAGTAAGCCGTTCTCAGAGATAACGAAATGTAATTTTGAGGTCAGGGTAGGTTGATGCAACCTCTGATAAATATGATGTTATCTGGTACAATAATATTTAATCGTGTGGTTCTGGTGAAGACAGAGCAGCTGTGAGGGAGAGTAACCAGTATGAACGTATCTGCCAACAGCCCTGCGTCAAATGAACAGTTTTCCCAGCTTATGGTATCCTCTACAGATGTTTCCATATGTCTTGCATAATAATGTCTTTTTTGAACTAAAGAGCATAATTATTTTTATATGGTAATTTAAATTAAAAAAAAAAGAAAAAGCTCTGGCTTTGAAAAAGGATTTAGTGATGCAGACTGGAAGCTCACTTTCAATTTTTGGCATTTTACTACTGGGCAGTAACACTGCATGACAGACCGGGAATATTTCACAAACAGCACTTAAAATTTGATCTTTCTTTTCTGGTAGTGAGTATATAACGTTGATGACCAAGGTGAATTGCCTATCCATAGTACTGGATTCCTGAAATATCTGTAAGAGTCAAGATGTCTTACACATGTCGTCTTTGGATGTCAGCTCTGCTTCATCCTGAATTTTCATGGGCATGGAAAATAATATTCAGACAATAGGTTTGCTTCTGCAGGAAGGATTGTTAATTCAATTTTGAATGCATTACTATAGGAGAAAACTAAAGCTAGTCTCTATTTCAAAAAAATTTAAAATTAGGAGTCAAGCCAGACTAGGAAAAAAATATTCTTGCTTCATGCTTTAGAAATTTATTCTCTTGGCATGTTTGCAGATGTGGTTTTAAGAGCTTATCAAATGCTATGTTAAATATTTGAATCTAAAAAATATTCCAGTTGAGTAGAAAAAGGCGATGGCAGAGAACTGGAGATTTTTGTGTCAATGACATTGTTTGGTGATGTTGTTTTGGCTTCTTTGAAAAAGAACAGAAAGTTTAATTGAACAAGTATTTAAAATATTAGATGCTGTTTCCCAAGCGGCAGATTTAATCTAGAATTTTGGGCCCTGTAATTCTGTGGCCTTCAAATCGAGTTCCCATCTGTTTGAGTGAGCGAGCTCTGCATCTGCAGCATCTCCAGAAATATCAGAGCTGCATCTAATGATTATAGAAATGAGTAGCAACATGAATATGTTAGAGTAGCAGTAATCCAGATTAGTTAACCAATTTTACATATGCTTTGATTTTTTGAAGACTAAATATGGGAAGTTACGAACACAGTAGTCCCTATTGTTGTGTTGATGGCTCCGGCAGTACCACCTAGACGCCAACTTCTAAAACCTGAAGTAACAGCCCAACTGCCTGAGTTGCAAATCGCTGAAGGCTGGAAAATATATTTGGGAAGCATCTTTATTTATTATATATTTATATTTCCCCCCATTCTAATACTTCTGTATTTTTTGTTTGCCACTGTTGGAGACACATTACTGATCTCGATGGACCTGTGATATGAACGGTTATGGCTACTTTAGCCTTATGGCTATCTATCTCTCTGTCAAATACGATTGAAATCAGTCAGTGGATTTAGAACTATAAGGTAGGGATGAGCAGCCAAAAGCATATATATACAGTGTACGTGCAATGCCATCACATAATCTTCTTAGGAGCTTGCACTGAAAATCTGAGATCAGTTGTTGATGATGTGAAGACTTCTCTTTTTTTCTGAACTTAGACTGTAGGCTCCTGAAAGCAATAGGCTGTCTTTTTGTTCTGTGTTTGTGCAGTGCTAACAGAATATAATCCTGTTCTTGCTAGATAGTGGATTAAATGTATTAGATATCTTAAAGTTACTCTTCTGTATAAATGTTTGCAGGGTCAATGTGTAAAGTACTATATTTAACATGGTTTTGAATCCGGAAGCAATCACAGCCACTGCTTTCAAGACTATGCACTTATTCAGCTCTTGTGGATAGAAATACCTCTTAGAGAATAGGAATTGAGCCATTATTTTGTCTTGCCTTGAATTATGAATAAATTCGCTGTACAGAATTATTACTAATGCTTAAGACAAGTGCACTGGTCCGGTCAGTGACTTCATACACTGTAAGTTCTCTCTTCTTCCAATACAATTTAGTTGGAAGAACTATAAATCTAATTCTTTAAGTCTTTCATGTTAAGTCATGGGTTGCTTTTATGAACTTTATTACCAGAGAGGAGTAGAAGCTTATACAGTGAATTCTCATTAGCTTTAGTAATGGTCTAAATGTCTCCTTTTTCACCTTTCATCATAATGCTGCAACAGAGCGAACCTAAACGCTCTCTTTCTGTTTACAGTTCTCCCAGTGTGATCAATAGACCTGTGGTAATATACCATCGTATTAATAATCTCTTGGGTTTTACTTTTCTTCTAAGAGTCTTTGTTTCAAGTAATGAATGTTAAAACTAGCATCGACATCAGCATGGTGACTGAAGAGCCTGCTGCTGCAAAAGTCGAAATGGCTTGACGGATTGGAGCAGTAGGTGGTTGCCTATAATTTGTTAGGGAGTTTTTTGATTATTAGTTGTCAAGAAAGTTTTGGAAGTACAGGGGGTGGTGGTGATGAGTTAATAGGCTGTGCCTAGAACATCTTGATTTCCCTGAAATAGTTACAGTTTACAGTGAAATAGTTATAGTTTAATAGCTGAAAAGGTGAGTTCGGCTGCGTTCTTGAACAGAACAGCAGCTTATGTCCCAGTCATACAGAGTATTAAGTGCCTGTTCAAGTGACTCTCAGAAGCACTTCTCTTGATTTCAGTGCGTTCATTCACATGAATTAAATTAAGCAGATGCTAAAAAGTATGCAGGCACTTGAGTCTGTCTGAGCAGTGTATTTCCCTGGTAGCTCTGGCTGCCCAGAAGTGTTTACAGGGTGCTCTCACCTTCTAATAAACTTGGGAAAACACAAAAACTTGCAATCATACTTGAAATTATACCTTTGAAAGGATGAGTCTTTTGCTGTTAAACTTCTGAATAGATGCCAAAAAAAATAATTACTTCAAATCACAAATGGCAGGGGTCAAATACAGCTTAATCCATAAGAATTGCCACGTAGAGAGAAAAAGAGAGATCTGTGTTAGGAATGGTCTGTGAAATAATACATCATGGAAGAAGCATGGGGGGAAAAAAGGATTTTTTTTTTTTTTTCATAAGTCAATGTTTATCAAAAAGAGAAGGATCTTAGCAAATCCTTCACTGAAAATGAAAAAAACACCCCAAAGATAAAATGTAAACACCAGGGAAACTGATTGATCTAGAATTCGTTCCTTTTTCCTTTCTTGCCCCTCTTAGGTGACGTGGTGATGAAAAGAGAGGATTAAAATGGGCTTCTTTAAAGCCAAAATTTTATTAGGAAATGATTAAAACCACATTCTATCTCTTGGAAGTGAGGGTTTGGTCTTTTTGGCCCAGCCGTGCAGCAAAGCATTTTCAGAAGGGAGCAAGAGAAAAGGAGAGGGGGAAAGCGTAGATCATTCTAACTTTAATTATTCATGGATAATAATATCTGTGGAATTTTCCATTTGTTTTCCCTGTCCATTATTCACTGAAAACTGAAGAAAGAAAGGTCTATATCCAGAAAGGATTTTTGGATCAGAAACTGCTAGAACTCTTTTGTTAGGAGAACAATTTTGAGCTGTAACTACCATAACAGTGAGAATCCACCCAGGCAGGAACTAAGTTAGGGAAGTAGGGGAATGGCATGGGAGGATCAAAACTCTCTCTCTGCACCACCCCCCCATCCCCCCAAAAACGGTGGGGGGAGGATGAAAAAGTAGAGGTAGAGAAATTTCTGAACTTAAGGTCTCCCAGCCTGGGCGAATTGACCAGAATTACTGTTATTACTTCCACTGAAAACTTAACTTCCAATGCACATTGTGTATGACTTTTGGAATCCTAAGGGATTTATCTTCCATATGTCCATATCACAGAATATATATCACAGATGTATATTCCATATC
The DNA here is from genome assembly GCF_963924245.1 of Chroicocephalus ridibundus. NCBI lineage: Eukaryota > Metazoa > Chordata > Aves > Charadriiformes > Laridae > Chroicocephalus > Chroicocephalus ridibundus. The sequence continues at coordinate 54,695,048 of NC_086288.1, read as the reverse complement.
ACAGAATATGGAGAAATACTGGTCAACTCTGGCTTTATGGAGAGGTCAAGGACTTTACTAAAGCAGCAAGTAATACAGCACTACTTTGTGACAAACGCTGAAAGTTTTGATTTTCCTTTTTCATTTTAAATCTATACTGTGTGACATGGTTGGTGCGTGCCTGTCAGGTAGTATCAAAATAAAACAATTTATTGGAAGGAAAAGGGTGAAAATACTGTCCCCTGAATTCTATGCAGGGAACCTGACAGGGAACTGGAGATATGATGCTCTGTTTATTCTAATGTTCCTGAAGGGAGGTGAAGCTGCAGTGTCTGCCAGCTCGCTGCAGAGGGGCAGAACGTGCTGAGATCAGAGCAAGCAGTAGAAAGGTAGTCAGAAAGCTGTAAAGTGCAGTAAGGACTGTGCCTAAGAGAAGGCTGTGGAGCTCAGATACTGAGCAAGGGATCTGTACCAGACATCCATGTCTTTATTTTGGACCAAAGTATGTGTGTATTTTTACTTGTTTTTACTTAAAACCCCCAAACAACCAAAATTCCAATCTTCGCGCTTCATTAACGTTTTCCCTCTTTAGGAATTGCAGGTAGAAAGGCCTTAGTGGTGTTATTGGTAACACAGATTCTGAGGAATCTGGGAAGAAGGAATGCTTAGGGACTTTTGTTTCAGGGCAGTGAAAGCTGAAGGAATACATTCCTTAGGTATTTTTGACCAGAAGCACCATCGGGTGTTCATAGGTAGCTACCACACAACAGGGAATTATTGTTGCCACCTCCATTGACATACTATCTCCAAGAACTGTGGGTGAATTTAAGATGAAATGGTTTAAAATGGTTTCACAAGTCTCCTCATAGAACAGGAGACTGGATGCATTAGGAGATCTCTAGGTAGCCCTATAAATCCATCTTTAAATAAAGAATTTGGTGAGTCTAATTCTCTTCCGTTGCCTACATTTATTTTAGCTATAAAAGAATACCACAAAAAATCTAAATTTATTTTAGCTGTCCGTGACTGATGGTAGTATGAGCTGGCTAAGGATCATACCCTTGATCATTGCTCAGTTGCTGTTGTGCTTCAAGCCTCTCTCTGTATCTACAGGCCACCCAAGCGCTTTCACTAGGACAGCCCTGTGTATGAACCATTGGCTTCCATCCAGCCTGTAAAACGCTTGTAATTATGGAGTGCCATTGAAATGAAATCAGTGAAACAGGGCTATGCTCGTACAAATGACGCAGAGAATCCAGAGATCCTGAAGACCTTTATGTTTTTATTATGAAATGATTCTTCCTGTTCTTTGCATCTGTTTATTAATTGAGAAAAAACACTGTTCTGGTTAGCAGGATCACTATTTAGCCTGAAAAGATGCCCATGATCCAGAGGACAATGCTGTAAAATCTGTTAAATAGCTGACCTACATTTTTTGGACATTGGGATGAAATCCACTGGCATAGTTGAAATAGCGGTCAGCCCCCCCGGCAGCTTCGTACTTCCTAGGTTGTGACAGGAATCTGCCAACAGCATTTAAGAATTCAAAGATGGCTCATTATAGCTTTGTTTTTCCTACTAAGTCATTCTCCATACTTCTGAAATGCAAAATAAGGTATTTTAATTTTTGAAAGAATTTACCAGCCCAGATTGGGAAATAGACATCTGTTTCTCAGAGCTATGACTCTGATTTAGGCACCAATCCTGCGGCATAAATAAGACATCGTGCTGCATATGGCTGCTCCCCAATGCAGTTTGCAGTTACCTGAAAGCCATTCATTTCGCGTGTGTGGAACAACAGTAGCTTTCTGATCTGGTGTGTGCATCCCCTAGATGAACAACAGCTACCAAGCAGTACAGTGAGCACACTCCTTGGCCCTGCAAGTCTTTAACACTTAGGACAGGTGCTGAGTTAAAGAAATGGCTTATCTCGAAGGTGCTTTGTTGATGCTTCCATAGAGGTTGAGTTCAAAGCAGGTGGATTGAGGGTAACCCAACAGGATCTTGTGTGTACAATAATAACCAGGTCCATTCAGGAATGAAGCATTGGGCTTACCCTGTGTCAGAATGTCTCCAATGCACGTCATTGAAATAATATGTCTGAATTTAAAAAGTTATGGTTGTACAGGGATAAAACAAGGTGGCTTACTAAGTTTAGGGTTCAGTTTTTGGTTCTGCACGAATGTAAGAAAATGAAGTGTAATCTCTTTGTATATATATCTTTTGATATTTTCTTTTTTTTTTTTTATTTCCATGCACCAAATAGGCATTCTTGCATCTCTTAAAAAAAACATCCCAGGTCAGTTTTTGTGGCCTAAGAGGAATTTCAATTGTTCAGAAGAGCACAGTCTGTAACTTTTTCCTTAATAATTGGAGCCAATAGATGCTCCCAGTAGTGAAGTTTCTTTCTTTTTCTCCTTAATTGCAAGCACCAGCAGAAAGCTGTAGTTAAGACACTGACAATAGAATAAATAGCTGACCTGACGAAGCGTGCTTGGGCTGTAGCCAGGAATCTCATCAGTAGATACTCTCCCCTTTGGGAAATAGTTCTTTCTCTTGGCTTTGTAAGTCTTGTAGTAACCCATTTAAAAATAAAAGATTTTTTTTTTCTTGCTTGCTTTCTTTTAAACCAAGCCTTTTTTTTTTATAAATCACCAAATTCCAGTGGTGGTCTGGTAGATTGTGACCCTTTTGAGAATAGGAGAGAATAATATTATTGGTGAATTATGGATTGGTTCTGCTTTTACCTGTATCAGTATACATCCAGGAATACGTGCTGTTAATTTATTAGGCTTAGATAACCCTGAGTGAGACTGGTATTACAGATCAGTTCTGTAAAACGTTGTGTTATTTCCAAAGTGCAGTCTACATAACACTCATGGTTTGGAATTCTGTTCTCTCACAAGCTCCAGCGTACAGAGACTGTGGCATAAAAGTATCATCAGCATATTAATTATCTCAATAATCAAAGTGAATGCCTACAGTTGCTGTTTGCTGGAGATTTCGTCTGGTGGTCAGGAGCAGAGGAAGTGCCAGCTAAGTAACGGCATGCTCCAAACTGCTGGAGCCTGATGTTGACCCCGCATTAAAGAAAGCGAAGAGCTGTGCAAGGAACCAGAGGTTCTTCCCACTCTCTATGAGGTTGCTATAGGAACGTGGGTATAAGAACCACTAATATGGACTGGCAGCCAGCGAGAGAAATCTGTTTTACATGATCTAAATATTAAACATAGCATTCGGATTGATATACCAGTCATGGACTAGTGCTTTATGTTGTTTGACCAGTGAATTTGTGAGACGTTGAGTGCATGGAACGTGTTTCTTGCTGACATAGGCTGAAGATGTTTTGTGGAGGAAATTTGTTTGTGTATTTTGTTGGCTGTTGGTGATGTAGATGAGTAATTTACAGAGTATGGAGCTGGTGCTTGAAGGAAAAAAAAAGTGATACTTCTAGGAATGAAAAATGACAGACATAAAAGTTGAGTTTCTGATCTTGTAGGGAAGACCAGAGCTCATTTTCTGCCTGAATGTGTTATCTGGATAATCAAAGTTAATAACCATTATTTAACACTTTGGATTAAAAAAAAAATATGTCTGCAGATGTCCAAGAGAATTGTCTCCTAAACTTAAACTAGCAACCAGATTGGTTCTTCCTGCTGAGAAAGTCATACAAATTGCTTGCGGGCTGTCATGTGGTGGGGGGATTTATGTGACTATTCCAACTCCACTGCTCATGTGAAATGGGCAATCTTTCACAAAGTCACCAGGTTTGCACAAAACTTTGAGTGCTGAAATCGCTCTTCTCGGAAAGAGAAAGGGGGGGGGGGCGGGGAACCAGTCTAAAAGCAAAACCAGCAAGAGGTAAAAATAAAGTGAAATACAGGTCAGATTTTCAGGAGCCTCACTCTTGCATTTACCAGAATAATGCTGCCCATGATCATGTTCTGTTTTTTACATCAGTTCATATATATAAATGTATTTATTCTCATTTTCTTTTTAGGTGATCCTGATCCTTACCAAGTATTATCATACTGATATGGGGAGAGTGTTGGAGAGCTCTTTGTGGAGGTAAGTTCTCTGCTGTTCTTATAACCTCCCCGCCGTTCTCATAATAAATCCATCTCTTTTCCCTTTCCAAACTGCTGCTGGGTTGACTTGGTAGCCAATTGATGCTAATATAGCAGGATTATCCAGTTGGTCATCAGCTCTTACTCATTCTCTTCCTTAAATGCAGTTCAGTAAGAAAGAGTTTGAAAAGAGTTTTAACAGTAAACAATGATAGAAACTATAAGGTACCTTCCTGATGCCGCTTTGCCAGGTGCCATTCTTTTCCTTTTCTTAGAAATTTTGCATCAAAGTTACTTAAGAACTTTGAAATACTTCTTGTGTTGGGATGTGTCTCTCAGGAGTTCTTACTGCTCTTGAGTACTGTATTGAGGTTAGTAAGTAATCCTGATTTAGCAGCAGTCACAATTAGATGAAATATAATACCAGTGCAGGTTATTTTGTGTCTTACGACAACTGGAAATATGTAGTAATCCAAATAAATTTCTAAATTGATTCACATTTCCTTAACATTCGTGAATTAAGATATCAATATGCTTGTTGCCTTCATGTTCACAAATTGCACGCTCAGGTGTATATCAGCACAAAACCAGGGCTAGGATAAGCCGATGTTATACTAGTCATGCTGCTTATCTTCTCCTGTGTTAATTTTGTTTTGCCGAGTGGGCTTTTTGTGCTCTAATTTTCTGGGTATCTGTATAAGTCTTCCACCACAAATTTTTGCTAGATGCATTATGTACACTTCAGAAGTGAAAGTATTTCACTGTTACCAATAAATATAATATTGCTCCAATATTCACTATGCTAGTTCTGCTGCGTTATCTGTAGCAGTGGAAATATTCTTGAAATATTCTGCTGGGATGTCTAAATAGTTGTTATAAATGATAGGAGACTTATTTGAGGAGTCTTACGTGAAATTCTTTTGTAGCCCATAAGCTTCAGGTCTAGAAACAAATGGGTTATCTAATAACTTGTGGCTTAGGTGCTTGTAAACTTCCTAGAGCTTGTATGGGCACTCAGCCTTCACCTGTGTGTGTAAGGAGCTTTACACAGACAATCCAAGAAAAGCAGTGGGCAACGGAACAGGGAGTGGGAAAAGTCTGTGACCAGGATGTGCTGCACACCAGCCTTGTTACTTGTTTTGGAGGAGGCTGCATTGTTTTAACCATGTGGGATTTCTCATAGCGACAGCGTATCTTTGCAATACCTCGTTGTCATACTAGTAGCTGAGGAGTACAGTCTGGCCAGGGGCAGTGGTCCATGCAACACAAGGGTATTTGCAAGTAAAAAGGAAACTTCTAATCATAAAAAGGGGGTGTTCAGGAAAGAGACTAAGCTCAAATGGAGATGGCGTAGTATTGTCTCAGGATTGGCCTTTTTAGGGTTATGATGGTTCATTTGTAATTATCCTTTAAACTTACAAGATGGGAAATTAATTGCACGTTTGTTTCTGGTTTAATTTTTGTCCAACATCTTGTGCAAAGAAGACAACCAAATGGCAATTTGGATACTCCCGTAATTGCGTAAGCACACATTGCTTTCCTGTTATATGCCCCTGGTCTATACAACATGTGCAATATGTTTTAAGTTTTGCTATCCACGCGTCAGTGTAATCTATCATAGAAGTCTTTTAAACTTATTCAGTCGGACTCTTCAAAATAAACTCTCTGCTCTTTCAAAATAAACATAAAACAGGCTTCAGATAATGTTGCTTTCTTTTGAGAACATAAACACTTCAAACAAGGTCATTCAGACCTTGCTGACAGCTGGTGTAAAGAAGTACTGGTGTGAACTGCATTCAAATAAAATTGATGCTAGCGTGCATCATAGCGAAATCAGGTCCTTTTACTTACAAGTAATAGATGTACCAGATGCTTTGGTTGTTTATAAAACTAGGATGGAAAAGCTGAAAGGAAGCAAGCGCTTAAGATTAGCACTTGCACCAGGCGTGGTAGCTGATCCATCCCTAGATATGTTCTGCTCTGGGCTCACCTCTTTCCTTTGCCCACTGGGGCGTAAAAGCGGCACGTGCGGTTGGCAGACTTGGGGAATTACAAAGAGCCTGGATCTGGAAGAGCACAAATGACACCAACTGGTGCAAAAATATCAAATAGTGCCTCTCTCTGTTGAGACGTAGCTCATTATTTGTACTAAGTGAAGTAAAAATAAATACTGTTGGTGAAGTCAAGGAACTTCTGTGTTTTTTCTCTGTGTTAAATGGTTGGGTGTGCATTCGTGCAGCTCCATGTTTGCTGATGGGGCCGGGGTGCTGTACTCACATTGGCAGCCTGCCCAGAATGCACCATGTATATTTTTAAACTTTTTTGTTTGATTCTCTTTTGCATTCCTCTCATTTGCATCAGAACAAATATATAGTTAAACAGGTGTGGAAAAATGTTACAGGGATTTTTGTCAGAGGGCAAAAGCTATTGGTCTTTGTGAGGTTTCTGTGCCCTAGTGGGAATGGATCCTGTCTGGTTATTTCCTGAACCAGTCCAATGTTTTTTCTTCTTCCTATCTTGCCTGGCTAGATCATACCAGACACTTCATATAGTCTAAGTGAAAATAAACTTGTTTTATAACCTGATCAGTCCCCACCAGGTTAATTTTTAATCTCCCACTTTCATCTTGCCAATCAGTAAATATTATCCTAGCTTGGCATTTGTCAGTTCTTTTCTTTCTTGAAACTGCACCTTTTTTTTCTTCCTCTAAAACATATTTCCTCTTCATCTCTCTCTCTTTTTCTCCCATCACTCAAAATAAACGGGTTGGTTTTTTTCCTTGCTGAGTGGAACAGGGAATGAGAAGGGAAGGGTGACTCAGTGGTCCAGTGATGCTTATTTGTTCTTTGTGACCTTGGAGTTGCAGTCAGACTTTTAAGAGTAATGTAAATGGTGGGGGAAAACACCAGTCGGAGGTACGTGGCTGGGGAGGCTTTATGCAAGGAAGATAGATGTTTGGAAGTGGATCTAGGTGACGAATTTCTGTGCCTCTGCAGAGCATTGTTAATTTGTGTAGATAATTTATGCCTGCCCATGTGGGTCAGGTTACAGGATTGGGAGGCCTAAATTTTAATTACCTTGGAATCTTTTCATTGTTGAATAAACAGGAAGAATGGTGCTGGATAATGAAAATCTTAACAAGTTTTTACTAGTGGCAGCCATGTCTGGTTACACTGAAGAGGTGGAGGCATAAATCTTGGTGGAAGCATGTAGTTAGAAAACACCAGGGTGTGCTTCTCTAGTCGGCTATTTCTGATACTTTGCTAATTTGCTTATTTAAGTAATTGTTAAAGTTGGGGTAAATTGTATTGTTATTTGACTCAAAATAAGGTAGCGAAATAAACAGATGACATCAGTTGCCTCTTGAATGTAAATTAAAATAACTTGTTGAGAAGGAACACAGGATTGTTTTCAGGTTTATTTTTGGAGTTTCTAAACTGCAGTACATATTGGGAATACAGGTTCATTGTTGTGTTAGGCCTCATTAGCATAACGAAAAAACCACTACTGTGACTAAAACTTAAAATTCAGGTACTCCAGCTATCTTCACAAATTGTGCATGTATTAAAGAGACTTTGCATACCAGTGCTGTTCCTATCAGAGTCCGCACATATCTTTACCCAGAATGTTTACTGTATGAAGGACCTGAATCAAACAGACCTTTTAGGATAACAGATACTTGAGTATGTGTTTTCATATGCTTTATGGACCAGTTTGTGCATAAATATATTGCTGCACATATTTTACAACCTCAGGTGCTTGCTTGCATAGATTGCATGCCTGCAACTTTTGATGTGTGTACTTGAATCTTACAATCACATATTTTAACTTTGAATTGGTAGTCACTAAGAAATTAATACTAATACTTACCTACACACCTGAGCTAATTAATCCTAATAATGTCTCTTGGAAATAGATATATTTTATTGCTATTACTATTTCATTTTCTACACGAGGCACCTGCAATGGTAACTGATTGCTGAAGGTTCTGCAGTGACTCAGCACCCTATGGCCACGGAATTGGCTTCCAGCCCTGTGCTTAGGTTGGCTCAGAGTCCTGTTTCTGGTATGTGTGCAGCCTTTCCTTCTTAACTTGATCTAAGCAATGAATAATAGATGCTGCTGATGATTGCTAATAAAGTTTTGATTGCGTATTATCAAGCTGTAATGATATGGTAGTGCTAATGCAACTTGCTGTGTAATTGCCATTGTTCCCAATGGCATCACCATGTTGTTATTGCTTCACCACAGCAAAACAAATGACATTATTTGATGTTAACTGCACTGTTAACTCCTCTCAGCATTGCATGCTGAACCCCAAGTAGGCCCATTTTCAGAGATGTTGGGATATTTTGCCCCATGTTGTCAATAATGAACTGCTAAATGCAGAAACAGACTTCTCCGACTGCTTAAATGTGGTTTGGATACCCTAGCTGATCATCCTGGGACTCCTCACTCCAAAGGCAGCCTGAGGAGGAAGCGCAGTCACAGCGCTGTGTGAGGAGGTTGTGAGTCCAAGTCAGTGGCCGGGCAGCTGGAGGTGAGAGCAATTGCATGAGCCTCATGGACAGCATAAGACTTTGCAAACCTCAGGGAGTCGTGAAAATCCTCTCTTCGGTGGCACAGTTGTTTCTATCTGCACCCACAAAAAAACACGTATTCAGGGCAAGACTGGGTTGTAGAAACCCATTGGCCATCAGCAGTGATCAATGCACAGTGACCGCAGGGTGCTTTGGGCATTTACACAAAGATGCATGTCTACACTAAGGTTAAAACCCAGACTATGAAGAGCAGGACATTCTTTTAAGGTAGACTCAGTTAACAACACTCAAGAAAGGAAGATTTCCAGACCCTGTGTGGCTTAGAGTGCTAGAAAATGAGTATGGGCATTTGTTTCTAAACTCTTTGGACATGCAGGTGAAGCTTATTTCACCTGTTTAGTGAGATTAATTTAAAAAGCAAACCAATAAACTCAATATAGAGTCTGGTGCCCCAGTGAAATTCTTTCTTGGTGTGAAGTTCTGCTTAGTAAGTGAGCAACTGTATTCTGCAGCAATTTGTGCTTCCAGATGGTCTTATATTGTGGTTCTGTTTTGAAAAGTGACTTTGTAGAAATGGCCCCAAGGGATGGAGTTATTGAGTCTGTGATTTCCATAACAAATTTGCTCTCTTTCCAAGTAAAAACAAGAAAAGGAATGGCTTCCTAATTATTAGACCAGCAAACTCAGCTTGGGATCTAATGTCTAGCTGTGCTTTCTCTGGCTAATGCATCATCCTGAGTAATGCAGGTTCTGCAATCAAAATAGACTGCCCTCAATTATACCTGTGCTGCTCTTTTGTCCTATTATATCCTTCTTTACACCTGTTCCACTGTGAAAAGGTTTTCAGTAGTACTGTTGAAAAGGCAGTCCTACAATTAAAATTTTATTTCTCTTATTGAACAACAGATTTTTATGCTCTCTTTGATCATATTTCCATATTCACCTAATAGAATTACAAAGACTTTCATTATATTTGCTGCAATTTCTGTGTTGCTAATACTCTACAGTGCATCATTATGAGTTGAATTGTACAGGAAAGTCTCTATTTTAAATTTATTTTGGGCATTTAAAATGAGCTGTAAATTCATAGTTAGGCTGAAATCCACTACATTCACTTTCTATCAGCAAGGTTTTATTATGGGTGTTGTGTAAGAAAAATATGTTAGAGACAAAGGAAATGAAAGCAACATGTCTTGACAAAATTTGGAATGCGCAAGATACTGAAGAGATGATTATTGATGTTTCTGATGGGCAGTGGTATTGATTTAGGGACGATGTTGCAGTGTGCTTCTGTAGTGTATGCTCTAACGGACACATGACCCACCATAGTCTTTCCTAAGACCAAGATGTAGCATATTAGCAATAACCTTACTGTAACCTTGGTGCTGCACTTATCCTGTCGTATGTTTTGGCTGTAGCTTTTGGCCATTCAATAAAGGAATGAACTTTGGTCATGGATGGTGAGAACCATTCTCTGAGTTGTAGACCCCTCTGAAGGAGATGTCTTTTAAATGGCTCTCCAGGGCATGGGGCTTACCTTAAGGAGGTCCATTTATGTCTGTGTTACCATAATAGCATTTAAAAAATACTTTTATGTCTTGTATGTATGAAGGTCTGAACTGAAAAAAAAATATAAAATCCCACAATCAAGTAAAAGCTACCAAAGAACTCTATCCAGAATACTTCACTGAATATCTGCTGCTCACAGATGAGAGTGCTGTGTCATAACTACTCTTCCAAGTCTTCAACAACTCTGAGTGGTGATGATGATTTCAAATGTTTACATGTTTCTACACTAGTTTGTGAATACACAAAGGATATATGACAGATAGATTAAAATCCAGTTGGAAAGACGTGATTTATATAGTTAAGAAAAGGCTCTTGCTTGCAGTACACTTGTGTTTCATTGGAGCTTGTTGCAGCATGGCTGCTGAGCATCTTTATATCTTGGAGCATGGGAATTTTTCTACTTTACAGGTTGATTTTTTTTTTTTCTTTTCTTTAATCCTCCTTCTGGAAAAGGAATTCAGTCATTGTGAGATATAACTCATAATAAGTGAGTCATAGAATCATAGAACCATAGGGTTGGAAGGGACCTCTGGAGATCATCTAGTCCAACTCCCCTGCCAGAGCAGGGTCACCTAGAGCAGGTTGCACAGGAACGCGTCCAGGCGGGTTTTGAATGTCTCCAGAGAAGGAGACTCCACCACCTCTCTGGGCAGCCTGTGCCAGTGCTCTGCCACCCTCAAAGTAAAGAAGTTCCTCCTCATGTTTAGGTGGAACTTCCTATGCTCAAGTTTGTGCCCATTACCTCTTGTCCTGTCCCCGGGCACCACTGAAAAGATCCTGGCCCCATCCTCCTGACACCCACCCTTTAAGTATTTATAAGTGTTGATAAGATCCCCCCCTCATCTGTCTTTTTTCCAGACTGAAGAGACCCAAATCCCTCAGCTTTTCTTCACAAGAGAGGTGTTCCAGTCCCCTAATCATATTGGTAGCCCTTTGCTGCACCCTCTCCAGCAGTTCTGTGTCCTTCTTGAGCCGGGGAGCCCAGAACTGGACACAGTACTCCAGGTGTGGCCTCACCAAGGCAGAGTAGAGGGGGAGGATGACCTCCCTCAACCTGCTGGCCACACTCTTCTTGATGCACCCCAGGATGCCATTAGCCTTTTTGGCCATGAGGGCGCATTGCTGGCTCATGGTCATCCTGTTGTCCACCAGGACTCCCAGGTCTCTTTCAGCTGAGCTGCTCTCCAGCAGGTCAGCCTCCAACCTGTACTGGTGCATGGGGTTATTCCTCCCCAGGTGCAGCACCCTACACTTGCCCTTATTGAATTTCATAAGGTTCCTCTTTGCCCAACTCTCCAGCCTGTCCAGGTCACTCTGTATGGCGGCACAGCCTTCCGGTGTGTCAGCTACCCGCCCCAGCTTTGTGTCATCAGCAAACTTGCTGAGGGTGCACTCTATCCCCTCATCCAGGTCACTGATGAATACATTGAAGAGAACTGGACCCAGTACTGACCCCTGGGGATCACCACTCGTCACTGACCTCCAACTAGACTGTGCCCCTAATCACTACCCTCTGAGCTCTGTCTTTCAACCAGTTATCTATCCACCTTACTGTCCATTCATCTAACCCACTCTTCCTAAGCTTCCCTATGAGGATACTGTGGGACACCATGTCAAACGCCTTGCTTAAGTCAAGGTAGACCACATCTACCGCCCTCCCCTCATCTATCCATCCAGTCATGCCATCATAGAAGGCTATCAGATTAGTCAGACATGGTTTCCCCTTGGTGAATCCATGTTGAGTACTTCTGATAGCTTTCTTTTCCTCCACATGCCTTGAGATGACGCCCAGAACAAGCTGTTCCATCATCTTTCCAGGGATGGAGGTGAGGCTGGCTGGCCTGTAGTTCCCCGGCTCCTCCTTCTTGCCCTTTTTGAAGACTGGAGTGACACTGGCTTTCCTCCAGTCCTCAGGCACCTCGCCTGTTCTCCAGGACCTTTCAAAGATTATGGAGAGCAGCCCAGCAATGACTTCCGCCAGCTCCTTCAGCACTCTCGGGTGCATCCCATCAGGGCCCATGGACTTGTGAATATCTAATTGACCTAATTGATCCCTCACTCAATCCTCCTCAACCTAGGGGAAGTCGTCTTCTTTCCCTGTTACTTTCCCCAGAACCTGGGACTCCTGAAGGCTGGGCCGAGCAGCAAAGACCAAAGCAAAGAAGGCATTCAGTAACTCCGTTTTCTCTGCATCCTCCGTCACCATGGCTCCTGTCTCATTCAACAGTGGGCCCACAATTTCTCTGGTCTTCCTTTTGCCTCCAGTATACTTGTAGAAGCCCTTCCTGTTGAGCTTGACATCCCTTGCCAGGTTTAATTCCAAGGCAGCCTTGGCTTTCCTTGTTTCATCCCTGCACGCTCTGGCGGCATTCTTGTAATCCTCCCAAAGGGTCAGTCCATTCTTGTGCTTACTGTAAACTTTCTTCTTCCACTTTTTCAGAAGCTCCCTGCTCAACCATGCAGGTCTCCTGTGTCCCTTGGCTGATTTCTTGCTCTTAGGGATGCACTGATCCTGAGCGTGGAGGAAGTGGTCTTTGAATACCAACCAGCTTTCTTGAGCCCCTTTGCCTTCCAGAGCCCTAGCCCACAGGATCTTTCCAAGCAGTTTCTTGAAGAGGTCGAAGTTAGCCCTCCTGAAATCCAAGGTTGTAATTTTACTTCTTGACGTTTTGTTTTGTGTGTAGTACCCACAATCCTGAACTCTATCATTTCATGATCGCTACAGTCTAGGGTGCCCCCTACCTTAATGTCCTCCACCAGTCCCTCTGTGTTTGTCAGTACCAGGTCCAGGAGTGCTCTTCTCCTTGTTGGCTCCTGTACCACCTGTGTCAAAAAGTTATCATCAATGCACTGGAAGAGCCTCCTGGACTGTGCGTGCCTGGCTGTGTAGTCTTCCCAGCAGATATCAGGGTGATTGAAGTCCCCCATGAAAACCAAGGCCTGCGATTGTGAGGCTACCTTCAGCTGTCTGTAGAAAGCCTCATCAGCTTCCCCATCCTGATCAGGTCGCCTATAATAAACACCCACAACAGTGTCCCTCATACTTGCCTGCCCCTTAATCCTTACCCATAAGCTCTCAACCCTCTCTTCATCCGCCCCTAATGAGAGCTCGATGCATTCCAATTGCTCTTTCACATAGAGTGCAATTCCACCACCATGCCTCGCTGGTCTGTCTTTCCTGAAAAGGACACAGCCATCCATGACAGCATTCCAGTCATGTGAGCTGTCCCACCATGTCTCAGTAATTGCAATGAGATCGTGGCCCTGCAACCGCACACAGATCTCCAGCTCTTCCTGCTTATTCCCCATGCTGCGTGCATTGGTGTATAAGGATTTCAGAGAGGGAGTCGTGTGTGTAGGTTTTACCCTTGGGATGTGGTGTGCCTTCTGGCTCTCAGAAATACTGGCACACTGGCCCACAAGTGCTGAGCAACTATGCCCTGGCACCTCACCAGCAAGCCCAGTACCCACCCCCCTTCAAATATAGTTTAAAGCCCTCTCAGTGAGCCCTGATAACTCTTGTCCTAGAACCCTTTTCCCCCTGGAAGACAAGGTATTCCCGCCTGTTACCAGCAGGCCTGGTGTTTTGTAGATCAGGCCATGATCAAAGAACCCAAAGTCCTGCCGGCAGCACCAATTTATTAAGTCAATTTATTAAGAAAGAATAACCATTTTTTTTAGAGTGGTTTAAGAATCCTGTTCTATTTGAGTAACTTGAACCTAAGTCATAGAATTTCTGATTGCTTTAACTGGAACTGGTATCATAAACATTTTTTATAGGCACAGGCTGTATGGGAATTGTACCACAGGTTCTTGTTTTCAGTAGACTCCTTTTGGCTGGGACTGACAACAGTAGAATAAGCAATCTTTCCTACCCAAAACCCATCTAGGTTGGTAGCAGTAGGAAGCTTAGGAAGTTCACTGGCGTTTCCTCAGATCTGTCATGGTATCTTATTGCATAAGCTTCCTTACAAGAAATTATCATCTTTCTTGCTGGCCTCAGCAGACAGGTTTAAGATGAGGAGTAGAGAAACAGTGTCCTTCGAAGCATTAGTTGTCAGTGGGGTTTGTCATTTTGTGTGTTGCCTTTGCCCTCCCTCCCGGCATAAAAGAGGGAAGCTTGCGTCGGCACTGCCCACGATACACTTCTACACGATCAAACCAAGAATTGCAATCTTGGAGCTTTTATTGTGGCATGATTCCTCTGTACTAAATTCATATAAAAACAGTTGAACTATCAGTTTTTAGCTAATCAGAAGTACTTTGCTGCATTGTCATCCATTAACTCCCACTGTCAGCAGGCCCGCACAGCAGGGAGGCGCGGGGCCCATAACCTAGGGCAGATGGAATGACACTGTATATGTATATTAAATGATGTTTCTTTTGCCATGCTGCAAAATGGAATAAATAAGAAACCATAATCAAAGCAGCTAGTTTCATTGCTCATCACATTTTTATGATGATGAATGAGGTATAAAAACCTGAGTAGGATATATTGTTTAAAACCTGAAAAGGGCGAAGTCATGGCTTAGGGGAGCATATGGTAAAGGAGATACGACATCACACTCAGCAAGCAGTGATGCTGCTGGTTCCACCTTCAGCCTACTGTGTGACCTTGTTTGAAGGACTTATGGTTCCTGGGCTTTTCTCTGCTTGGTCTTTGCCCGATTCATTCTTTGGTATATAAGTAATTTGGAGAACTGATTGTACAAGTGCAGTGGGACCCTGTCAGTGCTAGGGCTGTAATGCTGCGTTAATACAAATAATACGAAGGAGCTGAAACATTTCGGGATATTTGATATTTGTCTCCTTAAAGTTTTTGGCTTGATCCTGAGAAGGACAGGAGACTATCAGAGAGCACTAACATACCATGAGACCCATCCAAACCCACTTACCCGTAGTTTCGCTACAAGGCAGCTAATCAAGAAGTGCCTTTTTTCAGCTGCTGTTTTGAAAATGCTACTTTGCAACCCCCCGTTGCTTCTCTTAGTGCTGGGCACCTTGTGTCACTGATGCGGTATGTGGTGTGCGAGCAGCTTCGCTTGCTTCTGTAGTTTGTGCGGTCTGCTCTAGTGCATCCCCTGCAAACGGATTGCAAATTAATTTGGTTGTTGGGGCTGAATGAATGAACAGCTGCATAGTTAATTATGCAGAATGGTATAGAAAAATGTAGTGTTAATGTTTTATACTCTCATTATCCTTGCAGTATGGAATATATTTTTCAGTGTGAAAATGACAAAGGCAATATTTCCCACATAACTTATTTATTAGGAACTTTGTATTGTTAGGCATCTTTCTCTGCTTTAATTTAGTAGGGATTGGGACAATTAAAAACTCCATATAGGCCAGTTTTAAAAATGTAGATATAATCTTACATGCTGAAGTGTTGGGACTGTGGGTAGTTTACAAAAACTAAACCCATTTTACAGTAAGATTTAAATGTCTTGATTCTTTTTGGTGTTCTGAAATGTAGAAGACTAGTTGAGAGATTTCCTTTTTCTTCTCCCTGCAACCTCGCATTGAACAGATGACTGATAATTAGTCAGTTAGTCAACTGAAGCTCTGTTCCAGCTACTTTTTTGGTTTGTGTTTTTTTTGGGTTTTTTTGTGGGTATTTCCATGACCTGTGAGCACATTTGATCCCAATTTTCTACCATGGGATATGAAATTGTAATTTCAGTTGGGGGGTGGGGGATATACCTGTTCTCGCCTACTTGTTGAAAAGCACCTGTCTGTGTTAGTTTTATTTTTTTCAAATCTGGTATGTACTTTCTTTGTCAAATGGATATTGTTTTTCTTGAAGAGGGTGCATGCGGTTCAAATTATGCCCCTTGATAAAAAGACATTGCGCTATCAGTGAAATACAGCCACCTCTGGGCAAAAGCCAGGGAAACATGTAAAGCAGACACGCAGTAAATTGTGCTTCCTTAATATCAAAAAGCCTAACAGTTCAGCTCAAAAGCATCTACATCGTTCAGCCTTTTGATATGCAGTCTTTCAAGCTTTCCTTTCTGGCAGGAAGAGGATGTATGGTCGTGCTTTCTGTATGATTCAGATAGTTTTCCGTAACGCTGATCCGTCCTTCGGATCGCTGGCTGTTCTGAAGGCTTCAACATAAAATGTTAACACATGGGAGAGAAAATGATTTTAAATTTTACTCTCTTCCAAGAATTTGGAGACTTATCACTGTTTTATCTTAATTCTTACCATATGCTGTCCACTCCTTAATTTTGTAATGTCTCTTTGGGACAGACTGGATATGGAAAAATGTGATTTTAAAATAAAGTTGTGCTGTTCTGAAGTACGCTAACTAGAGTTTGAGATTTCTCTCCCTTAACCCTACCCCCTAGGTACTGTCTGTGCTAAATACTGGTGTCTCAGGTTTCAGTAGTTTTTAATTTGCTTTTTCTTCAGCCTCAGACACGTAAAATTAGAAAAGCAGTAATATGTTACTCTTTAGCCTCATTTAAAAATGATTGGAGGCAAAATATACAAATGATGGAGTTTTGTATGTGTGATGATTTCAAGTGTGTGATACTTATATTCTCAGTATTATTTTGCTGCAGTTTTCAACTGAGACTGCTCTGTGCTAATGAGAAGGATGCACTGGTAAGAAACTATTCTCCTTCACTGTGAGAGGGCAGCACTTTTCTGGCAAAGTGCGGAAGCCCAGGGTGAAAACTCTCATGCCTTGGCTTTCCATATGGCCTCAGGTGAATATGTGAATCTGCCGGTGTTCCAGAGTGGAAAGCATCCAAGAAGCACATTAAAATAAAATTAAAGAGGGAAAGAAAGTTAATTATTTAAAGATCAGAAAAGTATGTTACACGTATGCTGTATAAAGCACCCTGACTTTGTACCTATCACAGTGTTACCTTAATAGGTCACAGTTGGAGGAGACCTTGACTCCTTGCTTAAATATGCTTTAGGTACAAATCTCTTAATGTGCACTGATGTGTGAATTGAAGAGTCGTTTTCCAAAAACTTCACACTGGTAAGTGGACATAGCTTCTTAAAAGGCATGTTAACATTTGTAAAGTACTTTGATAAGTAAATATGAGTAAATATTTTTCTCTTGATTTCCATGTTAACTGGACGTCTTGGTCTTTGTACTTCCAAATTGTTGCGTTTTTATAAAAAATGCATCTTGGGAATCGATAAATGTTGATATTATTATAATAAACATTATTATTTATTTTTTCTTTGGCGTGTTTGGTAGGGCTGGGAATAGGGCATAAGTTTTCTGATGCCCAGTTGACCACTTAAATGTCTGCTTTGCTCGGAAGTCTCTTCTGTATTGCATACATTCAGAGAATAATGTTTGTTGCAAGGGAGCTCTGGTGGTCATCAAGTACAACCTCTGCTCAAAGCAGGGTTCACTGCAGAAGTTAATCACGTTGCTTATGGCCTCATCCTGTCCAGTTCTGAAAATTTTCCAGGATGGAGATCCCACAGCTTCACTGGGAAACCTGTGCCTATACTTTGCCGCTTTTACTGTAAGGGGTTACGTCAGCTGGAATTTCCCATCTTGCAGCTTGTGCTTGCCATCTATTGCCATTTCACTGTGTACCCTGGTCCTGTCTTATTTATAACCTTCTTTTAGGTACTGGGAGACTGAAATCAGATTCCCCATTAGCCTTGCTTCCCAGACTAACCTAACCCAGCACCCTCAGCCATTCCTTGTCGATCGTGTGCTCCAGTTCCCTCATCATCTTAGAGACCCTCCGCTGGACTCACTCCAGGCTGCTGATTTCTCTCTTCTATGAAGCAACACAAAATTATTTTATTCCATTTGTAGAAGTGGGATGATCTGTCCTCTGTGGGTCCCCCTCTGCTGCTCTGCCCACATATAGGCTGTGCTTGGGTGAACAGTTAGAATAGTTACCTTATTTATCTGAATATAAAAATAAGTGTGAAAATCCCTAAATGCTGAAATCGTTAACAGTAGAAATTCAGTTCTTTAAAAATTACTTATACACCCAAGTCACTTCATTACCTCTTGAAAAAGGTAACATTGGTCTTGTTTGCATTGAACCTCTCAGTGTACAAACAGTGGGGATGCCAGAATTAACTTTTTGTCCTCACTTTTGTTATGCAGTATGAATTCTTGATGCGTTTTGATTTAGTTGCTGGTACATTATTTATGACACCTCTTGGCTGCAGCTGCTGTAATCCACGAACCAAAGCCAAGCCTGTTGTTTCTAGTCATAGAATTGTAGTTTGTTGTGGAGTGACTCCCAGGTAATTAGGCAGGATGTGCTGTAATTGGTTGTAACATGGGCTCTTCTAAATAAAGCATTAATCAGACTGAATGACAAGTTAAAGTTTTGTGTTGGCTTTTTTTTGTTTGTTTTTTTTCTTTCGAAGATTTGCCTACCACAGGTAAATACTATTGTAGCCACAAACGTTAGGAAGATTAATTTTGCCAGAAAAGGAAGGAGAATTATGTGCTTTTTTTTTTTTTAATGGTCTTTTGCTTAGAAGAGAATTCTTTAAGTCAGGATATTGAAATGTGCAAAGCAGAGTTTTTTAGGGCAAGAATCCATGTACTAATCCTGAGATATGCATAAAGCTCACGTTTTTTTCAAAGAGTGAAATTCATATAGCAGTTCTTATTACTGTCAAATTTATGAAGTTTTGGAGAATTTTGGGTCATCTTTAGCTTGACCTGTATGTTTGTAGATGTATATTCTTGGTATATTCTTGATTGACAGGGTTGCAAAGGTCAAATGTAGACACCTGAAATCACTGGAGTAAAAACTGCTGATCGCTTTAAAAAGTGATTATGAACTGAGGAGAAATTGTAAGAGGCACAACATTTGTTTGGTGGATTTCTTGTTTCTTAGCATCTTCCCATCGAAGCTGGATTCTTTTGTGGAGTACGTGATGGATACAAGGTAACTGGAAGTAACGCAAAGAAAATGGGATGAAATTCAGCTTTAGCTCTGAAAATCAGAATATACTGTAGCCACTCCAAAATCTATGAGAAGCTAATGGATTTGCCTCAATTTGTGCAGCAAGCTTGTGAAACAGTCTTTGGCACAAGAACATTTAGGGCTGGGGATGGGAAACAAAGGGGAGTCAAATAGTGTTTGTTCCATTGAAGGTTGTTCCCTCAAATATGTTATTTTATCATGTTCTTTTCTTAAGAGAGAACTTAAAGAAGGAAAGGTCAAAGCTTTTCTCTTTTATGTCT
This sequence comes from Chroicocephalus ridibundus, assembly GCF_963924245.1. NCBI lineage: Eukaryota > Metazoa > Chordata > Aves > Charadriiformes > Laridae > Chroicocephalus > Chroicocephalus ridibundus. Next base: position 54,675,696 of record NC_086288.1, on the reverse strand, counting down.
CTGTCCTGTTCTGAATCTATATATTCAGTTTGACTGGCTAGTTGGGAACGGTACTGAAGAAAAATGAACTACCGTTACGTGTTACAAAGCAAGTGTCAGCATGACACTGAGGCAGAGCCTAGACCACACAGGGATTCTTCCAGTTTTCGTTTTGCTCCACAGTGTGCTGCATATTCAGTATTTAATTTTCCCTTTGCACCCTCTCTGTAAAATTCCTGTGAGAAGTTGCAGCTGTTGTTGCTGCCCAGCTTGCGGTGAGCAAGTCAGTGTGTTTTCACTATAAGAAAACCGTCACTTCAGAAGAACTGAACTATGTGGTGTCACCCCTGGGGACAAGCTAACCTGCATGGCCCTCCACCTTCTCTCCTTGAAAACAACCCATATTTTAGGGCACAAAAGCATGTGCCCTACTGGGGGACAAAGCAATAAATTGGCGTAATTGGTGTAAAGAGTGCTAGTGCTTTTGGAAGCAGTGGGGCTGTAATGATTTGCACAGGTTACAAGTCAGGAACAACCACTAAAAATAGACTTCAACTGCAGTTTGTACCGATTGTGGCTTTTTTAGAGCAACCATTTGTGGAGTGTAGTGTTATTTACTATGGAAATAGTAACATCTGTTTCCATTCTTTTTTTTCCCTCTGGTTGGTAGCCTCTGAGGCGACATTCCTTTGATTGCTGCAGTATCTGTTCCACAGATGAAGCCCTGCAGCAGAAAAGGGGTTAAACTTGAGCTCAACAGCAGGAATTTTCTTATTGTGACAGTTTGCACAGCATTTTTTTTTTTTTGCATCACAAAGCATTTTCATCTAGGCAGAAACTGGGTGATCTGAGTAAAAACTATAGGCTTGAAGGCCTTGGGCTTCCTCCATGCATCTGATGATGGTTGTATTGGTTCGGACATTAAGGTGGAGAGAATTGACATGTTAGAACTAAGTCTTGTCATCCATTTGTTCTTGTCTTCGTGATCTATTCTTTGATCTGTCACAAGCAAGGATCCTTGAGCCTCATACCTTATCACTCGTTTTGTCACTTAGTGTAATAGGCAGAAGGTTTCAAGGAGGCACACTGGAGGCCAAGTGAACTCTGGAGTAGATTCTTGGCTCCTGGTTTTCTTCTGCATTTGACAGCAAATGGCAAGAGTCCCAGTGTTTGAACCATGCCCTTCTCCCCCATCCAGGCTTAACTCAATCCTGCCTAGGCAGCTGAATGACAGCAACACAGCCGGTTGCAGAAAGACAATAGTTTTTACCTACTACAGTTTGCTTACAACACATGGTTTAGCTTTGTATTGGAAACAAGCAAATGGATCAGCCCCACCTGTGCTTAAAGATATGAATATGAAAATGTAAGCATTAGAGATCTGATTGCCTCCAGCTGTCTGCGGCCACTGCTCAGAATTTGGTCAGTGGTAGGGTTGGCACTTGGTGTGGCATCTGGTGCTTTCATATTTTATCTTAAAATCAGCACGTGGCTCACATGGAGCCTTGTAAGGCTCACCAGAGCTGTTGTCAGTGCTCCGTTCAGTGTAAATGTGCCTTAAATTGGTCACTGTATTTGTTCACGTGCTAAATAAACTAATGCTATATTTCCACAAAAGGTAAGTAATTACTGATAACCCACCTAATTTTCAGAGGGTGGGTGTTCAATACTTTCTAGTTACCGAGTTCTTCACTCTGAGTACTCAGAATGGGAGTTACCCAAAATTTTTGTCATCTTTGAAATTAAATGGTGAGATGTGCATGAAGAAAACCCCCACTTGATAAACAAAGAAAATGTACTGTTTACTAAGTTTTGTGTTTTAGTTACTGGGAATTCTTGGGATCTGGTAAGGATGGCAACTGTTTTGTTTATGCAATAGAACAAGAAGTATCACCAAAAAGAAATTTAGAAGTTTAACTGATTTTGTTGATTTCTACTTTGTTTTTCCACATCTTTACCAAATTTCTGCTTAAGTTTCTTTCCTTATAAATGAGTCTAGGACTTTTTGAACTGATATATTCTGCTTCACTGATTCTTTTCTGTATCATATTCTGGGAGTTTGCTCTCTTTTTAAATTGAAGTTTCCTGATACTCATTCTCTATTTAAGGGAATAGGGGGAAAGCGCTATGCAGTGTCAATAAGGCACAGGTTAAATATATTAAAAACTGGTTAATTCACAGATCTTTTAAATTTAATTAACATTGAGTAATTTTAACTGCCTGGAGTTCAGCAGTGATCAGTATTAGCCTTGCTTCAAGTCAACATTTTAACCACTTATTTGTCAGTAAATACAAATTATTGCTGATTACGGTTGTGGGTGACAAAAAAAAATTGAAAGAGTCGTGAGGACTGGACAGACAGAAGAGCTTTAAGTTGGCCCATTAAAACCAAGTTCAGCTTAATGGAATGTTATTTTTCTGGGAACAAGAAATGTGGGATATGATGTACAAAATATGCTGGCATATGGTGGAAAATAGTGATGGTAAAAAGGCTGAGGGGATCAGAGAGGTGACCTCCATGGTGTGTCTTGGGTAATTATGAACTTCATGTAAATCGCACTCAGGCGCAGGGAGAAGAACAGTATGTTGCTTTCTGTGCACACTGCTGCGAGGGTGATGCTGAAATACATCAGGGCCTCCTGTCCGTACATTCAGATGCATGGAGAAAAGTGGACGAGAGTTACGGGAGCATTTCAAAGCTGGAGAAAATGGCCTGCTGTGAGAGATGCACAGGGTTCATTCTTTCAGCTTATCAAAGGGAAGTAAAGGGCTCTTTAATGGTGAAGTTTACAAAGAGGGCTTGATGTTTGCTCTGCTCAACCCCAGGTGACCCTGCCTGTAGCCAGCAGGCTGCAGGGAAATCACGGCCATGCCTATTAATTTGTTTTCTCTTTCTGGTATCCTCCATCTTATCTGTTTTGACCAAAAATACCTTTCTGACTCCTTGCTCCTTAGCCAAACAGATTTCTCTTTAAACTATTTTCTAGTAGTTTTCCTTAAAAAAGAAAGGGAGGCAGTAACTGCTCTGTTGGATGGGGCATGTTCATTCTCCAATTGTTTTTGCAGGGGTGGGATAGAGAGAAGGAAGACCGAAGAGTAGTAAGAGGCAAGTTAGAAAATAACTATGTGGAAGAAGTCATCACTATACTTTACAAAAAGCATTCTAACATTTTGACATATCAAAATCCTTTTTAAACAATATTAACTTAGTTTATAAATTTCATCCCACTTAAAAATTAACAGTACATAGCACCAATTGTGCTGTGAGCTGGAAGAGTTGGTAATCTTGGTCTGATTGCTCACAGCAAAGTTGTTAAAATGATCAGAGTCGATGCTGATTTATGTTCTTATAGGCAGCTACAGGGGAAGGACCAGGGAACTCATAGAAATGTAGCCGTGAAACATGCTCTTCTCCTTGGATGCGAATGATTCGGAACAGAGCTTCAGCCATTAGCACGATGATCGGTTTTATTTTCTTGTCTGTTTAGTTTCATCGGTATTAGGTTTTGAAACTCTGAAACCTCGTCAGTTGATCCTTTTAAAGACCATGTGAAGTGAGACAGTATCATCACCTCTGTGCAACAGAGAGACGGGAAGGAATCCAGACTCAAGCATGGGTGATGCTCACTGAGAGCCTGCATAATTAAGGTGTCTTAGCAAAGTGCAATGTGTATAGACCATTTCTGTGTGCCTTCAGGTGCCTCTGCACTCTCAGGCTTTGGGATTTCCTTCTTAGACCAGAGGCAAGGATATTATTCCTGTTTTGTTTGCTTCTCATCCACGTATTCTGTCATTTCGAATGGGAATGTTTTCCCAAGAGAGTGTTAATTAAAAAGAAACAAGATATTTTAAATTGAAAGATTATTTGCAAATGCTGCATGAATGAAAACATTAAATGAGTGAATCTCCTGCAGTCTTTTGTGTCACTCCTGCTTATAGAAACAATCCCGAGAAAGAGACAAAACGCCCAACGGCTTAGATCAGTAGCATTTAACAATTTGAAATAGTCTAATTACCCACGTACTTCTTAGGAGAAGGGATCAGTACTTGGAGGGAGGACAGAAGACTTACATGATCCAGAAACACTATAAGTTAGTAAATGCAGATTTTGTTTAGGTTTAAATAGAGATGTTCTGAAATGACATTAGACAGGTTGGATGTGGGACATTTCTCTGAGTGGAGATCGTATGTTTTTGGTAGATTTTAATGGTCAATTTGAGTATCATCTGTGCCAGGTAAGCAGTCTTCTCTAATTTGAAAAATTGTTCAAGTGTTGTTCTGAATTGCACTGTTACATTTAGACAGATTGAAAAATATGAAAACTTGAAATAAATGGGCAGGAAGGAGAAAAATAAATCAAGATGATAGCTCTGTTGTAGGATATGGCTTTGAAAAGCCCTACTATAAATACCCTCCAAACCACCAAAGAGAAAGCTTTTTAGGAGATTATGGTTTTAGGAAAATCTTTTACGTGTTTCACTTTCTTGCCATTCTTTTTTTTTTTTTTTTTTTTTTTTCCTATCGGATGAGGAGTGACGGAAGGTGAGAATAAACTCACTGAGTATGGTGAGAGTCAGGGTGATATAGTGCAAAGCAATATTAGAGTCCTTCTCGGCTACACCTTCATCACTTTCAGCCCTGTATGCTTTGAATTAGGATAAGGAGCCATTGGGTCCTTGTGAGTCAGCACTGAGCACCTTCTCCTTTAGGAGGAAGATAAGGAGGAAAAATAGATTCGTCAAATAACGTAACCTCCATTTAAATCCTGTGGAAGTTATATTAAAAGGAGAATCTCTCCCTGGAAAGCTTTTGCAATGTGAGAATTAAATTTAACAGGCTAAGCTTTCCGTGATAATAATTGCACAGCTAAGGATGATGCAAATTTAATGGCTCTAATCAGATGAGGTGAAAGAAAGCAAACATTAGGTTTATGCTTTAATTTGTGATTTGCTCTATGGTTGATTCTTCTGTGCAAGAAGAAAGACGTGTTATGTGTGTTGTTTGTTTTTTTTTTTTCTTTTTTTTTTTTTTAACCTAGAAAGCTTTGGAAAATATTAATCAAATTGGGTGCTCTTCATCAACGTAAATTGATTCCATCTTAAAATGATACATTTTACAACATTTAAATTAAAATAATTTAGTGAAAATTATCATCTAGAAAATGAGAATGACCATAGTAGGTCACAACAGCCTGCTGAGTTGGACAGTCCTTTGTTTTGTTTCTGCCAGTAGCTCATACCAAATACTTATGAACTGTAAGAAAAGGACATTGCACTCCTGGAGTGGAGTTTAACAGAATCACATAATCATTGAGGGTGGAAGGAACCTCTCAAGATAGTCTAGTCCAAGCCCCCTGCTCAGAGCATGGTCAACTATAGCAGGTTGCCCAGGACCTTGCTCAGCTGGGTTTTGAATATCTCCAGGGATGGAGACTCCAAAACCTCTCAGGGCAACCTGTGCCAGTGTTTGACCCTCTTGACATGAAAAGATCTTTTTCTGACATTTAAATGGAATTTCCTGTGTTTCAGTTCATACCCATTGCCTCTCGTCCTGTCGTTGGGCATCACAGAGAAGAACCTGGCTCAGTTTTCCTCACAACACCCCCATCAGATGTTTATAGACATTGATAAGGTTCCCCCTTCACCAGGATAAACACTCCCAACTCTGTCTCTCCTTATTTGTCAAATGCTCCAGTCCCTTAACCACCCTCAATGCCCTTAGCTGACTTGCTTCGGTATGTCTGTGTCTCTCTTGTACTGGGGAGACCAGACCTGAACCCGGCACTCCAGACTGACTTAGCAGTGCTGAATGGGAAGGTTCACCTCCCTCAACCTGGTGGCCACACTCTTCCTAATGCAGCCTAAGAGACTGTTGCCTTTCTTTGCAGCAAGGGCACATTGCTGGCTCACGTTCAAGGTTGTCCACCCTTGTTGAGTTTCATGAGATTCCTGTCAGCTCATTTCACCAGCCTGTGGAGGTCCCTCTGAATTAGCAGCACAGCTATCCAATGTATCAGTCACTCATCCCAGTTTTGTATCATCTGCAAACTTGCTGAGGTTACAGTCTGTGACATCATCCAAGTCACTAATGAATATGTTAAGCAGTACTGGCTCCGGTATCAACCCATGGGGTATGTTACTAGGGCCTCACCTCCAGCTGGACTTCATCCTGCTGATCATAGAATCATAGAATCTTCATGGTTGGAAAGGACCCTTTGAGATCATTGAGTCCAACCATAAGTAGGTTGATCACAACCTGCTGAGCCTAGAATTTCAGCCTACCTCACTATCCACTTATCTAGACCATACTTCATCAGTTTGTCAATTAGGATCTTATGGGAGATGGCAACAAAAGCCTTGCTGAAGTCAAAGTAAACAGTATCTACAGCTTTCCCCTCACCCTGTGAGCTACCTAGAAAGTTATCGGTTTGGTTAAGCATGATTTTCCTCTTCATAAATCTATGCTGACTACTCCCAAACCTTCTTGTTCCTTCCTATGTGTAGAAATTAGTTTCAGGATTATTTGCTCCATCCTTCCCAGGGATGAAGGTGAGGCTGACATGCCTGTAGTTCCACAGATCCTCCTCCTTGCCCTTCTTGAAGATAGGAGGGACATTCATTCTTCCGTGAACACTCTCCCAGACTCCATCAATGTTTGACTCTGGCAGTTCCTGAGCTTGAGGTGCAGTCCCCTTGTTTAATATCCCTCATAGATGTGGGCTTCTTCCCCATCCAGGTTTCCTTTTTTTTTTTAACTTTCTTTTATTTTTTTTAGCTTGGGCATACATTTTTTACCACAGCTGTGGGTTATGATGAAACACCCCTTCCACTTTATCCTGTAAGCTTTTGGTTTTATGGACACTACAGTTTTTGGTCCTTGAAGAGAAGTCATTTTATTCCTTTTGCTTGCCCTTGACTGTCTTATGTGTACTTGTTGTGCTTCCCTTGTGTCCTGTTTGAGGTAAGTAGAGCAGTATTGAATGGGGTATTAAAGATAAGAGCATGATGAAGGGGCTCATACAGTGCTATAATGGAATTTCCTGTTTTGTTCTCTGTTACCTTCCTAAACATTTCTGAATTTATTTGTTTTTTGAATCACTGTTGAATGGCAGATTGATGTTTTCATGGTAGTCTGTATCATACCACTCAGGTACCTTTATGGAATGGTAGCAGTTTGTGCAAGAGCCTTCATTTTGTATGTAATGTTAAAACATCCCTTTAAATTTATCTACTGTGAATTTCTTTTGCCATTTTAATGATCAGTCACTCAGTATCATGAGGTTCATCTACAACTTTTCATGCTTACTGTCTTACTTGCTATTTATTCATCTTTGTTTTGCTCCTTTGAATGATGGATGTAGCACTATCAGCAGACTTTTGTCACTGTCTGCCCCTGTTTCTGTAATTATGAATACTTTAAATAGGACTGACCAAATTACCTTGTGGGACTCCTTTGACTTTTCTCAATAGCAAAAATGAATCAAACCTCATGTTTCCCATTTTTAGAGTAATTCCAAATGAAGACCTATTCACTTGTCCTCTTATCCTCTAGCAATATAGTTTCTTGAGCGTATTTTGTGGGGGTTCATTCTGAAAGATTTTTGGAATAGGCTATTTGGTTGAATTTTCCTTTTTATATGTTCATTGATTCTGTCAAAACCCGAGGATGTTAATGAGTTATGCATTCTCTTTCCAAAGCCATGTGGACCCTCACTCAGTACCTCTTATTTTTCCATGTGTCAAATTACAGAATTGGAATAGTTTTTACTAATTTGCCTAGTGCTGACATCAAACTTTACTGCCCTGAAGTACCTCTCTAAATTGCTCTTGGAGACCTTTAAAAAAAATTGGAATCCATATTTGCAATGTCCATTTCTCTAATACAAACATTATTTTAAATGAGAAGACACTCTCTGCAATTAACGGCTTAGTGATTTCATCCTTGAGTTCCCTTAGAACATTTGGATGAATACCATCTGGTTTGGGCAGAGGAGTAGTGTTGATTTGTGTAAAATGTCTTTCACTGACACTTTAATATGAGACATATCTTAATATAGCGACAGCAAAAAAGAGCTCTGACGTGGGAACCTTTCAGAGCAGCTCCAGGGTGAACAAAGATGAAAAACATTAGTTTGCTTTCTCTGCTGTGGCCTCATCTCTGGATGCTCTTTTCTCACCTTGCTCATGTGTTGGCGCCACAGATTGCTGTGGCAGGCTTCACATCTTTTGGTAGGTCAACGGAACATCTATTATTACAGTGTAAACTTTTTCAAGTTGTGTTTCAGAGGTTTTTATTTTGGCCTGTTGCATTATAGTGTTATCCTTCTGAGGAATTTTGTTCCCCTGTAGTCTTCAGCTAGCCAAAAATTCTTTCTTTCTTCAAGTAATTTTTCTTTTTAACCATGCTTTTTTTTTTTTTTCCTTTGGTCCGCTTTAGGTAGTATGCACTTGTACTAAAATTCAATCTCATGCCTTTAAAAAGACATTTCTGATGTTTTACCTAATTCATTCTTTCTTTTAGTTTTCTTTTTTTAACCAAGCTTCCTCCTTTTTGTGCAAGAATCCTGTTGAACCCACTCCCATTGTGGATATTTTGGCTTCCTTGCTTATGCATAGATGTTGAATATATGTCTGTGCTGATCATGGTTGCAGAGCGGCTCACCGACAGCCCTGTGGAGACTTGGTGAGGAGTTGCTTCCCCTCGGAGTTTCCTGGCTAGCTGCTCACCAAGCAGGGTCTGAAAATTTGCTCTGGCATCGTGCCCTGATATAACATTTAAGCAAGCTATGTGGGGTCATTGAAATCTCCCATTATGGCTATGTTTCCTGATCTGGCAGTCGTTGAGTTCACGAAGCAAATTGGAGTCTCTGCTCCCATCCAGGCCAGTCCAGTGGTGGTATGGTAAATACCGCATACTGAACTTCCAGCCCACAGGGATTGCCTGTTACTTCATACAGTTAACTTATTTATTGGATTTAACTTTAAGCATTTCCTGATGAACAGTACCCTTGCTAGCTACTCTGTTTTTTCTGTTTCCATCCCTTCCCCCAGTATTTAAGCAATCTTCTAACTTCTTAGATATCTAACGTTTATATAGAAGGACACTTACTTTATCCTCTGGTCTGATTTTTTTTTTTAATGCTTTCTTAAATGGGACTTTGTTTTATCGCACTGCTTTTTTTTGTTGTTGTTGTTGTTTTTTAATTGTCTCTTTTTCCTATGACTGTGAGTTTACATATTGGAGATGTCAAAAATGAGGCAATACTACATTTCTTTTTAGGGAAGAGGGTCCTTAACTCAAAAGCATTCCTGCCTTTCTCCCTCACTGCAGCGGCTTCCCTGGGAAAATTCTCACTAAGAGCGAGGAAGCCTTTGTAAAATCCTTGGCCATGTGTTTTGTGTACATTTGTCATCTGGCCTTTTCCTTTTTTTTTTCCTCCTTTTTTTCCTTTTTTTTTTTTTTTTTCTTTTAGTTATACATATTTGATATAAAAGCAAGTTGAAACTAACCAGAATTCAGAGGCTTTGACTTTTCTGGTGAATAAAAACAAAGATAGTGCACATGAATAAAACAGATTTTGCGTGTCTGCAGCAGCTTCCCACACTCCTTCCATCTAGCAGCCAACGCTTTCCATTGGCTTTTCAATTAAAGCTCTATGTGTAGGGACAGATTTGCATCATTTAAAATAAAACCGCTGTTTAATGCCTCATATACATTACCTCCAGAACATTATTATTCTTTAATTTTTACAGCTAGAAACAGCTTAGTCATCTGGACTGTAGTTTTATCTCACTACCACTTGTGCCTGTCTGTGGCTGGAGCAGAGATGTTTACTAGTCCTTTCCTCGCCGTCTCTGCCTCTTTTTTCTGCCTTCCCCTTTATAGGGAGACATCTCTTATGTTCTTTCACCTGAAAAGAGATCTCTCCCCATCTTCCCCCACCCATTTTTTCAGTGTGTTTTAAAATATAAGCAGAAATTTTAATAATGGAGATCAGCATTTCTAAGAATAAATAAAATTTTTGATGGTTTCTAAGAGGGTAATTGTGGATAAAATTTCCTAGAAATTTCTTAAGGTTTCCATGCATTTCCGAACATGGCTTCATATATTTTTAAGAAAAGAGCTTTTGTTTGTTTTTGCAGTAGTAAGACTCTGTCTATGACCTTCCTGTACGGCGGAAGGTCCTTTTCTTGCTAAGGAGCCCATTACAAGCACAAGTCTCTGTATCAGACCTGTCAGGAAAAGAAAAGGAGGAAGCCTTGTCCCCTTATCCCCACATATCTTTCATCAGGTGAATTATATATCTGAGGATGAGGAGAGGATAGTAAGAGGTGAAAACCTGGAGGGGGAAAAGAGGTGGGGGGAATTCCTCGAACACCATTTCATACTTTCTCTCTTTCTCTGCAGAAAATACTAATATACAAAATATATATAAATGCTGCATGTCAGCTAAACCATGTATTAAGGCTTATATCATCATTATTTTCAGCTTGTGTATGTCAACTCAACTGGGTGTACTTAGGGATATATGGTTGCACGAAGAGGCTGCCTGGGAATGTGAAGTGCTTTGTAAGCAAGGACTGATTGTCCTTCCTTTGGGATTTTGCACTGTTCCTCCTCATCAGGAGCAAAACAAGGTCTAAGCACCAAGGAGTGCTTTTTAATTGGCTTCTTAATTGGCTTTTACTGCCAGTGTCAGTGGCTTAGGATAGGACTTCAGGATGTGCCAGGTACATACAGAAAATGAACTTGTTTGCCATGAGGTGGAAATCTGTTCCATCATTCAGCCAGTGGAGCCATAATCACTTCAAGCTGGGATCTTGTTGGATCCCATCACCAAGCGAGCAGGGCTAGGCCAGGCTTCCCTACTGCTATATCAACCCCGGAGCTGCGTGCTAAGTGTAGTAGAGAGAAGAGGTGGCCACTGAGTAACTGTTACTGCCCCTCTGAGTGACAAAAATTGATGCCAGTGCTGTCTCTTGATAAGGCACTAAATAAAATCATTATATTTCATTAGCAGCAAGCCAGTCTTTATAAAAGGAGAGGACTTAACCCTGTTATCTTGAACACACTTCAACTCCTACATGTGCATTTTTTCAGATTTTGCGGAGGTGTTGATCACAGTTAATGGTGATGTGATACTCTGTGTGTTTGTATGCGTGTGTTTTTGTATTCAGACACGTATACCATTTAGAAGCAATTCATTGTACTCTCAAAGAGAGGAAATACCAAGCGCTAGAGAGCTCTACACTCTAACAAAAAAAAAAAAAAAAAAAAAAAAAAAAAAAGAAAAGGCATGAATAGAAGCAATGGCTGGGAATTGAAGCAAGACAAATTCAAATTAGAAATCAGACACACATTTTTAATTGGAAGCATAATTATATGCTGAAACAAACCAACCAGAGTAAGTGATAGATTCCTCTAGTCAAGACTAGGTGGCATTTAGAAATACAGTGTGTTGGCTAGACAAGAGTTACCATCTTCTTGTGTAGCTGTACTTCAGCAAAATGCTCTGGCCAGTTTCATGTGGCAGGTCAGGCTAGAGGCTCTAGTGCTTCTTTCCAGATTAAAACTAAGTGAATCTAAAGATTGTTGCTATGTTTAACAGTATTGCTGTGAGACAGAGGCATCTAAAGATGGAAAACACAACCTTGTTAAAATGTGGAGGGGCAAGTGTTGAAGGAAGGCTCCTGTTAAATTTCTAATTTCTAGATCTGTTTGTAGCATGATTTTTTTCTTTTCCTTCTCATGGGCATTTTCTTCACCCGTGTTGGCAAAGAATTTGAATGTAGAACAGCTTTACAAGTTGGGGTCTAATTGCCTTTCTTAATGTACTTTTGTCATCGGTTGGATTGGGGGATACTAGGATGCTCTCATTTCCCAGTGAAGAGAAAGGAGCAGCAATTTAAGATAGAATTTCTTTTCCTTTCTGTTTTTGGCACATTTGACCCTTTTCACATGTAGACATAGGAATACTTTTCTCAGTGCTTTTTATGTTGTGTTGTGGGGGCTGTGTCCTTCTATTTGTCATTAATTTGTCGCTTCGATATCATCCATAAGCTTGGAATAGAAAACTGGACACTGTGTATGAGAAATCTCCAGTGGCCTTACACTGGAGGAGGCAGCTTATCCATTTCCTACACTGGCTGCTCCATCAGCCTTAATGTCAGTCGGAAGAAGCAGCATGCCAGCAAAGTAGGGATGGGGAATGCTGGAAGAACCGAAATGTGCCAGCCTCTGAGGAAATTGTAATGATTGTCCTTGTATTCTAGCAAACTCTAACTCTTTCTGTATGTCTTGGGGGAGTGAAGGGAAATAAGGTTTGAACAGGCATTTTTAACTGTTTTTCTGTTCCTTCTTGTAATACTCACTGTTCTGCCTGACAGTCTATTGGCAGCCAGGGACTGCTGGTATCCCCTGGAGGGGGAGGAGGAATCCTGCCTTGAGAATTACATGGACATGATCAGCTTTCAGCAGTTGTAGGATCTCAGCCACCCAAAGCTGCTGTTGCCATCCATCATCTTTGTTTCAAAAATTTGCTTTCTGAATGCATTTCCTTAAAGCTGCAGGAAGGCATCATATAGCTCTTAGTACCATAGTATGCAAGATTTTATGTACCTGGTACTCTGGGAGACTATGAAATGTATAGGATCTCTTGGAGGGGTGTCTGTTTCTGTCTCTTTTTTTTTTCCTTTCTTTTCTTTTATTCTTTTTTCTGTAGTTTACAGATTACACAGGAAGTAAAAATACCTATCCAGCTGTTTTCCCCAATTTTAAATAGGTTTGGAAGCTTCCTATGAAGTCATCTGTCACCTAGTTACTACACATAAATGTGTTCCTAAATGTAACAGGTTTCAGATTGCTGGCTGAATTCCGCTTTGCCTGTGTCAGAAAAGCCCCACAAACTACAGACAGCTGGAGCTAAACAGAACTAATCATTCCCTGGAAGTGCCTCTACTGTGTATGGCAAATGGACCGCAGTTACTTAACTGCTTTTTAGGTTTGCCTGTGTATTTTTGTGAAGACTGTACACAATATTAAGGAAGTTATAAATTTTAAATTGCCCTTTTTGCTACTTTTCATACAGTGAAAGAGTAATTTGGAGTTGGGGAACTTCTTAGTAGGGGCTTGATTTCATTTATTCTGCGCAGCAGAAGCTATCTAAAGTATTTAGCAGTGCTACTGGAAACAAAGAGGAAAGGAAGGAAAATAAAGATGCTTAAGCTTTAATGAGCAGAGTTGTAACTAACTCCATTTCCCTTTTCTCCTCTCCATGTAAGTCTTGTTTTTTTAAAGGAAGAGCTCTCCTCTAAATGCATCAAGTGAGTGTAAGCCCCGGACATTCCTATTAACTTAAATGCCTAAATTAGGTAGTTGCCTGAGGTAATACGTATAGCTAATGGAGATGAGTAGAGGCCTCCAGAGGATGATTGGGAAGATAGGAATGATGACCTGACCATGGCAGTTGCCTTTTTCTGTCCACTGGTTTCTGCAAGGTGAATGTTAAGTGGGATGGATCTGGATCATAAGAGTCCCATTGGAAAAGGAGGAGTCCGTAGGTACCAGCTCTACAACTTTCTTGTTTTAGAATCAGAGATGATGATCTAAGATACATTTAGGGGAAAGGAGGAAACAAAAATACAACCGGAACAATAAGGAAATGCAATCGGTGAAGTTCAGCTTGGTGCTTTGTTGAACAAGAAACAGTAAAGAAGGTGGGAGGGATACAACAGGAGAATGACTCAGTCACAGAGAGAGAAAAACAGTAGCAGATTAAATTCATCTTTTCTGAAGACCTGTCAGATGATGCCCATGTTCCATGCAGGACATTTCTGGAGTAGGAAAAGATTTGCTGGATGTATATTGTGTACTCAGAGGTGATGATAACTACAATTGTAGTCTTTTTGATGCAACAGGGATGTTGCTGCCATTGCTTCCTGCGCTTCAGTGAGTTGCTAGATTTTTCTTTCTGAGAAGAAGTAGTATCCAAAAGAAATGGACATTGCAGTCAATTCCTGGCTGTCTGGGTAGGGAGATGTCCTTTTCTTACGGAAAGGAACAGCTTAGCGTGCCATCTCCATCTGCTGGTTGAGCAGATTGGCATCAGAAGTATCTGAACTGATTTCAGAAGAAAGACAACTAACATATTGAAAAATATCAGTAGGAAAGTAGAAAGCCTAATATACGCTTTCTGAAAAATGGAGCTTAATCAACAAGATACTAAAAATTACAGCCTTCCCTTAGATGATTTAAATAATCTCTTATATTTTCATGGAAGGGATATAATTACATATTGCTCAATCAATTGCATAAGGTATTACTGTGGAATATAACTTGACTGATATATGCATATCACTATATCTGTACTACTGCAAACATGGTAAAATAAGCATCTTTACTTGGAGAAGGCATCGTGGTTTGTTTTAAAGTTCAACCATGTGTAAAGCAATTATATAAATTGTATATTTTACAAACTTTGTGTGTTTAGTTTCTGACAATGTGTTGGATAATCTCATTGTTATCCTTAGGGTGTAAAATTACTTAATTGCTAATGAAAATGTTCAGCCCACCTGAAAAAATGTATTACCTAAGTACTTCTATTAAATATTTTCTGTTCTGTACAGAGTAGAGGAAGTTCTCATTTTTAAACTGGTTGTCACTGAAGTATTCACTTACTGTTGCTACACTTCATCATTTGAAATGTGCTTAGAGGAGGAACTTAGGAAACGTATTTTCCTTTTCAGACTTTAGTACATAAAATAGTCTGAGTGGCATGCTGATAACCTTCAGGGCAAAGGGATTTCTTCTGTGCCCCAATAATGAAAGGTGCACGTTCAAGGCTTTCCTGGAGCAAACTAGAAACCTTAAAAAGGGCAGAGGTGAGCTCTACCAGCTGGCAAGTTTTCTTGGCAGGTTGACTTCACTAAAATAGTATATTAATGAAGTCATGATCTGTAACTTTGGAGTTCAATCATTAAAATATGCATATTTACATATTTTAAAATTTATATGTGTATATTGCAGGTACATTCCTGAATTTTAGCATTTGGATCATCAGCATAACATTATAGGGATATAGTTTCCCTATTGTTGTTTTAATCTGTATTCAAAGTAAAAAAGAGGTAAAGCTTCTACAAGCTCTATGCTTTCCTTATTTTCAGGGATTACCTTGATATCGATCTATCCCTTCATTCAAATTTGGATTTGTTTATATAAGTGTGTTTAGGTAACTACATAGAGAGGTAGAGAGAAGCATGAACTTCTCAGCCGCACGTTTCAATTAAAAGAAAACCACAGTGATCCAAGAGCAATTAATGTCATAATCTTCTGATGTCTCTGTTTAGGGTCATGGTTTTGCATCTGGATATCATAGTGACTTTTGATGGAAAAACAGTGTGGCTTCATGTTTACTGAATCCATTTATTTGAAACCAGAGAAAGTCCAGCGGGGTTCAAGTGCAGGGAACTTGTATTAACCACACAGTTCATGACAAAATGAATGTGTGTGTGTTTTTGTTTTTTTTTTTTCTTTTTTTTCACTAAGAAAACCCAATATGAGTGTTTTAGCATTTTGGAAAATGTTTGAGGTATAGGCCAAACTGTTGATAACTGTAAGTAGCAAATTAAAAACTTATTGTGCTAGTTATAACTTGAAAATGAACCTTGTGCTTTGCTTTACGTTCCTCCTCTTCCGGAGTGGCAGACAATGTGGTTAGTACTATGTAATGCTTAGTTTTCAGTGTATTACCTGTGAGTAGTTCTTCTAAAAGCAGCAGGATACAGGAAGGAATTGGTGTAAACCTGATTGGCTATTCATTCCTTAAGAGCTGGTTATCCTTAGGTAAGTTCCTCTGTCCAATCTTTGCCAGCTTGTAAACTGTGACTGGCAAGAATATATATCAAGTATCAAAAGGAATTGGACTTCTCATGAAGTCTCCTACAGGTGGTTGTCTGATATACATCCTTTTACCCCATTTGAGTTTCTCTCCTTTGAGAGAAGGAGATAGTTTTGCCTTCATGGCAAATATTTTCTCTCAGGAAGCACACCTTTGTTTAAGAGACCATTTCTATCTTAAAAAAATTCAGCCCGAATAGAGCGTGAATAACCACCAGCAGCTGGTTATTTCTGTTTCGTCCTATTAGAATATGCAATGTGTACTCTGGTACTGCAAGCAAGAGAGTAAAATACATAAATGCACTTTGAAGAGTAATAACAGTCATATAGTAGTTGATTGTATATTCCCTGATAACATACCACTACTAAGAACTTCTGAACCTGTTATTTGTTGCTGCCTGGATTGTTTAGCAACGATAAATCCTGTGAATGTTGGGTCAATGGTCCTATTAGTGGGGCTTTGTGCTAGCTCCCACTTCAGAGGCACTCACTAATATTTCTTCTTCAACCTTGCCTACAGGAAACTTAATTAGAAAATGAGACCTTATTTTATTGCTCCGTTTCAAATCCAAAGAGTAGAAAATATACTCAAAGGGATCTGAAAGGATATGCTGGTACGTCTGCCACAGAAAAGTCTGGGTTTGATGTCTTTGCTGGAAAGTAAAATTCATTCCTGTGATACCCCTCAAGCTTCTGAACTCTTAAGCCATTCTTCAAGCCATAGATTATTTGAGCAAATGACCAATATCTCTCTAGCAGGTCCTTTGTACAGGGGTGATGGCACTGAAGAGGGTTTTTTTCCTTTTTCTTGGGTTTATTTCAAGTGACCATATAGACTTCTGGTGACGTCTAAAAGAGGCTAACCATATTTCATGTACTAAAGAAGAATCGTATTTATTACACCAACCATATTTCATATACCAGGTGCTTTTTATGAACTTTTCTGAAGGGGAGGATTGACCCCAAATCAGGATTGAAGCTGGAGTTGCCCACTTGCGTGGTTTCTGGTGATGTCTTGGCTGAGCAGGACAGAGGCAGGAGTCCCACCTTTGGAAATGGTTAGTATAATGAAGCCCCAACTCTGAGAATGAGAAGTCACCAGAGGATATGTTACATGGCTGAGTTGTGGAGCTGATGTAAATAGAGAGGTGACAGAGAAGGACAGGAGCTTTCCCAAGTGTCCTTATGCTGCTGAATTTCTTCCTCCATTCAGTGCTGGAGTTTCTGTTCTTATTACTGTCTTTCCTTGGAAGAAGTATGTTTGAAACTATTGTTATTATATCTTTAGCCTGGGGATCTTGGGGACCTTCTACCAGATGAGAGGCTTCTATATTCACGTGCTACAGAGTGCAACGGAGGCAGCAGATGTCAGGGTGAAGCTGGGCTAAAGGCATCTCTAAGGACATCTACTAACTGCCCCTGGCCCAGTGATGGTGGTTTAGGGAGAGATGACGTAGCTCAGAGGTAGTGCAAGAAGTCTCTTGACATCAGATGAACACGAATTCCCTTTTAGGGAGTGGAAATGGATTTGTTTGTGTGTGGTCTAGTCTCTGAGACTGCCTTAACCACTAAAGCTCACGGGAAGGGGTAAGTGAGCTGTAGAAGCAAGATCATAGAATCACAGGTGTGTTGGCTGGAGGTGACTTTTGGAGACTATGTAGTGCAGCCTCCTGAGATCTTTGCATTGGGCAATTTCACCATCAGCAGCTGTGCAAACTGAGGTGAGGGATTATTGCTGATGTGTCTTTGGGGCTGCGTATTTAGATTATAAATATGCATAAGTTTTAGCATTTTCTAATTTTAGTACTGTTTCTTTTCCTTGTAATAAAATTACCTTATAAAGGGCTTATGAGAAGGGATCAAGCCACTGAGGTGTACTCATATAAGTAAGAACCCTTGGATGTTTGCATCCTTCCACTTTCTTGCTTACAACACTGCTCTAAACAAGAATTGCGGGACTTAGCACCAAATATTTGACTTTGAACGAAAATAGAAATGCATATATGAAGTGATAAGGGAAATGATATGGAAGTGGAAATCAGGCTTCTGTACTCATGAGACATTCCAGGATTTCTTATGAATCATATATATTCATCCCTTAATGTTATTCTGAAGATAGATAATAGCTGAGAACTACCTCTTGCCCTGTTTCAGTAGTATCTTATGGTATCTGAAGGAGAAATATTTATGAAGTACCTAGTAGTTTTGAAATATGAGAGAATCATACAGTTGGGAAGTAAAGGCCACCTTTTATCTGCAGAGCTGGTTCAGTGAAGGTTGTGGTAGGAACTGTTTCTCAACGCACTGCTGTTTGGAAGGACCACCTCTAGCAGAGGGAGGGTGCAGCCTCTGTCGCTGTCGCCTGTGGAACCACTAACATCTAGTGTGTGATTGCCAACAAGGCTGTCAATTGGTACTATTTGTGTTGGTAGTTTTTGTGAGTCTAATTAAATTCTTCAAGCCATTCATATTGCTTTCCTTGGCCTTGCTGGTTTATTTAATGTTACCCACAGTCTGTGAGAAGGCATTTATGCTTATGTTGCATTGGTGCCAAATTAGATGTTTTAATGGCTACACCTTGTTGAAAACTGATGCTTGTGGCTTAGGAGTACATGAATGGAAATAAACACTGACAGCACCTAGGAATAATAATTTGGTTTTCTCATTTTTAGTTGTGAGCTTTTGCACACAGACAACACTTGCAGGTATTAATAAGCCCATCTGCTCTCCCAGCATTGGCACACCAACTAAAATAAGCCAATGTTATTATAAGCAACTACAGGTAGATTGGGGGGGCTATGCATTTGAAGATGTGAGCTTGCCTCAATCAGCTCTGGTGAGTCCCACTTTAATTTCCGTTATCTAAGGATTTGTCTGGGAGTGGTGTAAGGGAGTGTCTGTGTTTCTATACATACTGAGAATTTCCAGGATGTAGAAGTGACATTTTGGGGCAGGGGGGAGGGTGCAAGCTGTTAGTCTTCTGCTTAATATAGTTCAAGATTTTTCCTGGTTATTGGAGGGATCACCATGTTGACAGGAGTGCTCAGCTGAGTGCTCTGGCATGTTGCCATTTACTAACTTTCATTTGAGCCTAGTCTGCAAAGTAATACTGATTTCTCAAATAAATGTTTTAAAACCGCAGGATATTCCCACACTGAAAGAAACCCCAGGGGTCATCTGCTTCCTCTTTCCTGCTACATCAGGAGAGGCTATTTCTACCTCTTTCTTTCAATGCTATTTTTTCCAACAGTACCTATTGTCCCAAGCTATGCAGTAACCTAGGAACACAGCACTTCCAGCCACAAGTAACCCAGGAACTCAGCATTGCAAGTCATATGCAGAATGAAATATTTCCCACCCTTTATTTGGCTATACAGTGCTGGATGGAAAGAAAAATGTTATTTTGCTTTAGGAAGTGGTGAACCTTTATGCCTTATAGATTAACTTGCTGTGTATTCAGAACTTGATATATTCCGGCTTTATGTCCTTTATAGAACCAAGTGTATAATTGTTGTTCCGTAGAAAGTTCTTACAGTAAGAGGTGAAAAGCCTATTTAAGGGATCTTTGAGGAAAGATATCACAGAAATATAAATATCCATTGGTGTTTTACTTACGCACAATTTAAAAATTAATAAAGGAGCTAGAAAGTTTCTTGTTTGAACTTTTTTTTTAGATGAACTACAAGTTCCCATTACACTCTTTCTTTTTAAGTAGTGATCTATCCCAAATGAAAATTTAACCCTGGATCCAAAGGCAGTTTGTGAACATCCTTTCTTACTGCTAAAAGCCATGGACCTGATATTGAGTCCTTAAAGAGGAAGTGTTTAAGGACTGAGGGCACGTTCAGAATGTGAGCTTGAGTCTAGAGATGTGTCTCCTCTATTGTCAGATTTGAGAACCTTTAAAAATTCTGGGGTTCTTAGGCTTATTTTGTGGAAATGAGTAAACTGGGGAAATTTTCTTTTCTTTTCTTCTCTCTCTCTCTTTTTTTTTTTTTTTTTCATTTATGAATACTGCTTTTGCTGTCAGGGCACAAGAGAGTTTCTTTAAGGAAATTTATTGCTGAAATAAGGGAAGAAAATGAAATTCTGCTGGCTGCCGCTTCAGACTTATGTACAAAGAACATATGGACAATAATTACTTTTAAAGCCTCCCTGGAAAATATAAAATCTCTTGCTATTAACTAAACTGCCTTTAAAACTAAAGAAGGCATGTGGAAGGCCTGCACAATTTTTTCGTGTGTGTCCATGCGTAATTCTCTGTGGATTTTTCATTTCAAGTCTACATTTGCAATATTCTCCATTTCTTTCCTCTTATCCCTTTAAAGAACTTTTTAAATGCCTATTTAGACACAGAGAACACGTATTGTAATCCACAATTCCACTACTGAGTTTATTTATTTTTCATTTGATTATTGTGTTTTATTATAGTGTTGCATGGGCATTTTGGTTAGCTAAATATATATGTGTTGATCGGATTAATTTACAGTTGGAGCCGTGTGTCTTAATATAGGCAGTTCTTCCTTCGCAATGACTTTTCTGGTAGCTTGCAGTCTATTTGTACTTTCCTTGGTAACATTTCCCAGAGGTGGGATTTAAGGAAGGAAATGGAGCAAATCTAGATTCAGACTTTGCTTTTGGATCTCCTCTCTCTAGAGGATCAGAACAAATCCCTGAATTTAATGATGCACTCGAATGTAATGAAAATTTGGATATTAATCATCACTGGGAACCTGTGTTCTGTGCTCATTAAATAGAAAATTTTGGTGAGTGCTTCCCATTCCCTCATGAGATACCAGAACAGCAGGTAGACACCAAGCAACATCCCATCATAAGGCAAATTTTCTTTGAGGTAGAGCTGTGCATATTGCATTAGTTTTCAATGAAACCTCAGATTCTACTTTTACTAATGTAACTTTAACATCATAAATATGCAAAAGGGCTTTATCATATGCAATACAGGATTCTCATCACTTTTGTTAGTGAAAGTCTGGACTATTTAGAAAGGCCAGTTGTTTGAGTCTGCATGTGAATTAGACTGAGAAACAGATTTCAAGAGTGAAGAACAATAATTCAAGTGGCATTAGAAATAAGTGACTGCTGAAACCTTTCCTGACTTCCTTGTGAAATATATCTTTTTTTAATTAATTATGCTTGTATACAAGCATGCAACATGACCTAAATCTTTGGAGTCACGTAGTGACTCTAAGCAGTGTTGTCAATCTGATGCATTCAGAAGTCAGAAACAAGCTTGAGTTAATCAATTTTGAATTGTTTTTCCTTGTCTTTTGGCATTTTTGCCTTTAGGACTGGTATGTTGAAGGTTTTTTCTGCTTTCACAAAGAACAGAATGCTTTAAAAAGAGGAAGGGGAGGGAGGAAGCTGTGATTTTTGGGTGCTTATGTATCTCCCTGAAAGCAAAGAGGTCATTTAAAGGGAAAAAAATTAAAATCTTAAGTCTCAGGCTGATACTCAGATTTATCATAAGATTTTACAGTATGAAGCAGAAGGTAATTCCCATGGCTAGACCTGTGTCTTGCCTGTTCCCAGGACAGGATTACCTTCTTTCTCCATAGTGCCCCACACTGATACAGCCAAGGTATGTTAAGTTATGGTGCGAGAGAACAGGAGTACAGGTATTTCCTGTTCTGATGGGTTCTTATGCAGGAGAACTGTAGGAAAACATTTGGAATCCAGCTAGAACTTATGCTCCAGGTTGCTTTACCTGCCACCATCCTCCCTCCTGGCACTGTAGCTTGTCCTGGTAGGGGGCTGTCACATGCATGGAGACATGCAAAGACACGCAAGCTTTAAAGAGCGAGGGCTACATATGGATCGTGTCACTAAGTGTTTCTGCAGAAATACAGTATTGGTGTGATGGCTCTTCCACCATGCAAGAAGTTTAGCTTTTTATATTCTGTGTGGGCATGTGGAGTTCCCCCTGAGTTATTGTTTGGTTCATACTATAAGCAAATGACTGATTGAAAAATGATTCAAGATCCATGTGTTGCATCAGAAGGAAAAAGAAAATAAACACAAAAACCTGAGGGTTTTTTGGGTAATCGATACAGGGCACTTAGGAGCAAAGCAAATACCACAGTGAGTTTAAATTGTCTCTTCTCAAACCGCTTTAAAGTTGGAAAAGCAATATCTATGCTAACCTGTAAGAATGCAACTGAAGCTGTGTAACATCTGAAATTACTGAGTGCCAGAGGTAAAACTGTGTTTTTAGAATACGAGTATGAATTCACAGATGCATGTATTTTTAAACATGCAAAACCCCCATAGATTAGTAGCAAGTGATTGGATTCATGCTGTTGGTTTCTCTGTAAACTCTGCATCACAGGGGTAGGATCTTGCTCAAGTGTATTTGGGGTGAAATCTTGTTTTTCCTACAGTCACCTGGCAGGTGTGATGTTCTAGGTTCAGGACGCTACAGCTCCCTGCAGCGGCTGATGAGTCGCATGTATGTAAGGCTTGCAATCCCAAATCCAGAACTCGGCAAGGATGAAAGGACAGTATTTTTAGAAGCATTCACATATGCAGTATAACATGTTATATGTTTAAGTCTGTGTTTATAAAGACAGATTATTCTAGATGTTTAAAAAATGCAGATCAGAATAGAATATGTCATTTCTAATACATATTCTTTACCAGCTAATGTTATTTTAAAATAGATTCTATATGTATACATTATATATATACCTATGGTTTTTTCTCTTTGTAAAACAAAACTGAAGTTTAAAACTAATTAGTTTTAAAGACAAATTAGCATATTTTTACTCAATTGTGTATTAGAACGTCATGTATCAATACATTGTATGTTATTTTTTTAAAGTGAAGCCTCTGAAGAAGATTTCAACTTACTTATTGTTTGTTACTGATCTTACGCAGTGGTACTTGAATATTCTTACTTCCAAACACTGAATGGGAAGTGGTGGAATGGAATAGCGTTAATTCACCAGCAGCACTTTCTAATTGTTTGTGTGTTTTGGCTCTTTTGATTTAAAGAAGTAATGTTTGTTGTGGAAATATTAGCTATGTTTTATGTTTGGTGTGGGTGCTAAGCAGCTCTCCTTCCAGGACTGGTCTGAGCTTGCAAAACTATCTATGCATTCTTATACTAATGAACTTAATATTAGATTTTATACAATCTGCTGAACAAAACCCAAATGGGAGTAAAACTATTGAAGATACCTTTCTAAGTCCTCTTCTCTTGTGCAGTTTCATACTCATCTATGTAACTTATAGTAAATGAGTATCTGCAATTACTTGCTCAGTCTGCATTCTTTCCTAAGTGCCACCTCCTTGTTTGCTTGGTTTATATTCAGGAGAGGACTTGGGGAGACAGTGGCCTTATTTATTCTAATGTTATAATAACATATGTTAGTTTACTTGTATACACCGACAAATGTATGTTCTGTGCTGTAGAAGGAAAAAACAAAACCTCTTTTTCTAGCATTTAGCGTCAGTTGCTTTAGTTGAGTCTAGGTTTTAAAAACTGAGTTCTTCTTCCCTGTAAACACATTTGTCCATAATTTACCAAGTATGAAAGCCTGTTAGTTGCTTGTCCTTCCCATCCCGTGCTGACTGACTGCTTTGAATTTCAGGAGTAAATTAATTTGTGAGCAGTGGTTCATTCCATTTTGGCTTTAAGGCTTAATGAGACTGTAATGTATCCAGGCTGAGGTTTCTGTTTGATCTCTTAATAGTAAGAAATAGAAAAGTAGATTGCACTAATCATTAACGATTGCTAATACATTTGTTTCTCTCTATTCTGATAGAATGACTCTCTAATGCATGGGTTGGAGTCGAGCACATGGTAAATCTGGAAGGGTTATATTATCTTACCTATGTAATGTCACTGGCAAAAAATACATAGTTCGTTATAGAGAAGGCTGGCCATCTTTCACGTTTCCCTCTGTAGGAGTTGAAGATGGGAGGGTCAGTGCTGTTTAGAATAGCAGGGTATTTTTATTGGGAGCCTTCTCCTGTGAGCCACTCTGCAGGCATGACAGAGCTGACCCTAATGCCAATGGAGGAGGCGGGATGCTTTCAGTCATGCCACGTGGGAATTAATAATCCAGAGCATTGTGGTGGAACTGGTGGCGCATTTGTCCTGTGAAAGTAAGGGTTCACCTTTAATGTAGCGACTCTGGTGCTCTCTGAATTTATTCCTGAGACTCAGTCCTTTTATTCTCTCATAGGTGTTGGAGTGAATTATCTGTCCTGCCAGAACAGCCTGAAATGAATATACTTCCTTTAGGAAAATTGCAAAATTAAATTAAACTTTAAAGAAACCACATAATCCCTTTTGAATATTTAACTTAAACCTTGACTTTTTTTTTCTTCCCGCCGCCCCCCTCACTTGGCCTGACGTGGGACAGAATCAGAACTGAGGAATGGAAACCAGGGGTGGGAGGGCAGCCCTGGGCTAGAAGCTGGGTTTTTGGGTGGTGGCCAATCATGGGAGAAAGCCAAACTGGAAAACTTGCAGAGGTGTTAAAGGCTCTGAGCCCACAGTCCTGGGGCTCACTGATCTAAGCTAGAAAAAACTGCTGATCTGAAAAGGTAGTACAAAATGTATCGTAAAACATCAGGATGATAAAATAATATATGCAGTGAAATGGGAAACAATCTCAGACTTTTCAAAAACATCTGGATGTTCTGGAGTGTTTTTTTGTTGTTGTTTTTTTTTTTCTTTTTTTTTAAGTAATAGGACTTAAAAAATCTGCAGCATATGGGAGCTGCAAATTCCCACCATGTGTTGCTGCTAAGTGTAAGGATGTATGGTTTGTGCAGCAATTTTTATTGTTTTTAAAGTGTCTGATTTAGCTGCTTGCTTTGCTTCCTTCCCCTGCCCTAGTGAGAGAAGGCTGTCAGCTTGTGGCAGGAGAGAGCATTAGAGCCATCACGGACAACATCCTGGTGATCTGGAGATGGACGTAGATCCCGGCAGAAACAGACCCTGGGAGCTGAAAAGTTTCCAGTGTAACTTGACTGCCCGGCTCGCTTTCCACAGACCCTGTCAGCAACACTTAACTGTGGTGCTGATAAGTGCTATAAAATGTCATGGATGTTGTCTAGAGCCAAATCCTGATGGTGTTGCATTAGATTTGATCATGGGAATATGCATTCTCTTAGAAACAGTTCTGATATTAAAAATAATCTTTTCTTGCACCAACATTTGGCCGGCAGCTCTATAGACACTTCCCAGTAACAACACAGACGGCTTTATTTGCTTTTGGAAGGTTTTGCTGCCCAAGTTCATGCTCTGTCCCTGCCTTTCTCCACCCCATTTTTTTTTTTTTTAAATAGGGCTAGATCAAGGCACAGTGGATTTTGCAAGAAACCTTATGCTTTTTGGTGTCTCGTTGACAAAACAGATAAGGCAGTCAAGTGTCTTTTCCTGGCACACAAACATTTACTGACTGGAAGAAACAGTGTGTGGGGGAGTATCCAAACATTTACAGAAAGAAGAATGGCTGTGGCAGCTGCGTTGTATTTTATAACTGTGATAAAGATAAAATCATTCTGGTGCTTTTTTGAACCTAAGGAAATTATTTACTTGAGAGGAAAAAAAACCAGAAAAAACGTTTTCCGGTGTATATGAAGAAACCCACATGCACGCTCCGCTTAAACTCCAGTGCAACAATTTTGGCAAGTTTAAGGTTTGGGAATGTTTTCCTTGAGACACAACGTTCCTTGGGGACACATGGAGCAGGGCCTCGCAGCCCAGACAGGGTGTAGCAGGCTCTTGAGGATCCTTATGCCTTGTGATGTCCTCCTTTTTTTTTTTTTTTTAATAATTTTTTAAAGGGAGCTTGAGATTAGGTGATCTGGTTTTCAGGAGTGAGTTCTTAGCAATAGGCGAGCTCCTTTCTTTGAAACTTTGTCAGTGTTTGAAACACTGGGATAACTTCACAGTTCAGAGTGTGTTAGGCACATCTTGGTGGCACAGTGAAAATATTAGAAGCTGCCAGATGGGTGATATGATATTGCGGGCAGATGACAGGGACTATGACTAAGGCTTGTGGAGGTTCAACCATAATGAAGACCTTCAATAACAGATGCTGTATAATTTTTAAGTGCAAATGCAATGAAGAGTATCTCCCTGTAACTCGGAGCATTAGCATCCTGTTGAGTAGGCAGATGGTTCTGGAAACCAGGAAATGAAGGCATTAACTACCTGTTGTATATGCTAGTATTTGCTAGTAATGATAGTTTATTATTCTTAGAAACAAGGCACACATTTTCTCTGTTGTTTCTTTAGAAAGATTTCTTTGTATGTGATGACTAATGTTTTCTTCGCTTGGAGTTTTCATTGAGTTTTGGTTGGGGGTTTTTTACTGCTTTTAAAGACACTAAAGGTTGCTAAATAGCCTGCAAAAACAGTGTGCTAAGTTAAGAGATGTATCACAGGATTGTGCTTAGCCCTGAATAATGAAGACTAATCGCATGAGACCAAAGTCTATTTTTTGCCTTGTATTCTGGGAGATAGAATAGAAGGATAATCTTCTAGTTCAGGCATAAATTCTGGGTTTGGCTCTGCTATAAAGTTCATACACTGTGCTCTCAGAGGCTATCCAGGGAGCTTTCTCTAGGCATCTACAGAGGATCTCAAAGGCCAATTTTGTGCATTTAGGAAACAAAAGGCTTCAAGGTCAGTCATGACTCTGGGAAAGTGATACCCTGGGCTGGGTACACAGCTCCCATCACTCACAGCTTAACTGATACACAGACAGTGCATTTCCTAAATCCCATGCAAAGTGCTCACTTCTATGCAATCCTATCTTTTTGGGCACTGTTCTCTGTTTATAATTGTGATAGTCTCAGTACAATTATCCAGGGTCACTCAGAAAATGTTACCTATCTATCTTTCATGTTATATCTTGACATGCTGAAACTTGATGCAAAATCCATGGAAGCACCACATCTGCTATGAAGATATGAGCTGTACTTCACAGGGTTTCATGCCCAAAGGAACCACTAGAGGATTTAGTTCTACTTTTCTTTAAAGAAAATCATCGAAAAAGATTTTTTTGTTATACTTCTGTACTCCTTTAAGACTAAAGAATTTTTGTCTTCTGGAGTCTAAATTCTTTGTGCCAGATTGTAGAAGAGATAGTGAAACCTCCAATACTTGATACTCTTGGAATGACAAGGAATTTATTAGTTACGATTACACGAGTCCATTAGAAAAGAAAGAGTTCATAGAACTGTTTTTGTAGTTTCATCTTTTGCTTGTGCTTCATCTCTGATGCTGCAGAAGAAGCTAAATAGCGTTCTTTCCTTTTCTGCCTTTGGAGTAAGTCTAGATAGCTGCATGGGAGGGAGAAAGTGTTGTTTCTGACCTCAGCGGGTGATTTTGAAAGCCCTAAAATATGAGATGTCAATAAAATGATTTTTCTTAATGGAGAACAGAAGTCATTCTGACTCTTTGGGGAGAAAGGCAAGAAACTTTCTTTTCCTGTGAAGGAAGAGAGATGAGCAGACAGAGGTTTTGGAGTCTGTTTACCTTTATAGTCTTTCTGTCCCTGAAAGTCAAAACATCATATTTCCTGTCCAGTTCAACAAAGCATGTTAACTGCAGAAAAGTTCTCCAAGAATCTGTGGCAAAAAATGAAAAAGAAGAGGAGAAATATATTCTAGAAGGATAGCATAATTTTCTTTTAAAGACTTCAAGCAATGCATCGTCCCCTGGTAAAATATTTCAATTCAATTTTCCCAGCTGTGAAAGTAATCAAAAGCTTCTTTCAAGGTTTAACTTGCTAATGAGATCCAGTGACTGGAAGTTAGTTATGCCATTGTCTGCATGATTAACTATTTCCAGCCTGTTATCAGATAGCTTTTATGTGTGAAAATACCTGTGCGTGGTGATGAAGTCAGCCTATAACATTCTCTTTGATGATCTGAATATGTTGTGCTTCTTAAGTCTCACATCATAAATCATGTTTTCTAGGCTTGAGTCATTTTTGTGGCTCTCCTTTGAATGTTTTCCAGTATTTCCACATGTTTCTTAAATTGTGGACACTGTGCTGGTGTTCTGTGAGAGGTCTCACAAATAGTATAAAAAAAAGTGATATTATTTCTATTCGCCTAACCTTTATTTGATTCCCCCCATCCCCCTGCTCCCTAGAATGTCATACATGCTTTTCATTAAGGTCTTCAAGAGCTTATCCTGAAGTCCTCATCCTTCTCTTTCCTCCAGCTTCTCTTTTTTTCTCTCGCTTCCACTGAAGCTCTTCTCCACAGTCCCAAAGTGGGTGGCTGCCATGGCAGTGACCAACTGATAGCCTTCAGGCATCCAACTCTGGAAGTATCTATTTCTTTTTTTCATAATTCTGTAGGAAACACAGGCTTTTATTTTAAAAACTTCGACAAATATCTAAACTAAATTTCTTAGGTAGGCAAGTCAAGTACAATCCTGAAGTTCCCATTAGGCACATAAAAGCTCCATTCTTAATTCCCCTCGTGTTGCCATGCATTTAGTTCTATTAAATGAATCCCGTTAGATTCTCCTTGTAGACAGCAACTCAGCTTCTCAGACACCAAATTTTCTTCCCTAACCTTTGAGATGCTGTCTCACCTACCGCTGTTATCCCAGGAGATCTTATATTTTTGATAAAAATAACTTCAGATGAAGAATGAATCCCTTATGGCTCCACTAAATGAGGAGTTGTCGGTATCAAGAACATTTTGAGACTTGCGAGTATACTACAATTGAATCCAACTGAAGTACACTATGTTAATTCCACATCATCATTTTTTAATTGATATGTCATGTTGTACTAAGTCAAATGCCATGGAGAAATCAAGTGCACTATAGCATACAATTGCCTTTGTTAACCAGACCTGTTATCTCTTCACAAAAAGACAACAGGTTTGTTTTACAAGACCAACCTTCCATTAAACTAACTGATTGACATTAATTAGATTTTTAGCCTCTAATTCTTTGTTGATGAAATTCCAAATTAATCACTCCTTTTACTGAATGCTAAATAACTGTTCTAGAGGTCTATGGCCCATGTCTTTTATCTTTATTTAAATATTGGATCTCCTTTGGGAGTCCTTTATTTCTTTGGAATTTCCCCAGTTTTCAAAGGTTTTTTTAAAACTTAATATTAGCAATTCAGGGAGGCTCCTCACCTTGTCCTTTTAACACTTTAGGAGTATGTATTATCCCAGCTGCTGATTTGAACATTGTTTAATTTTAGTAGATCTTGCCTAACGTCCTCTATCTCATATGGCAAACTTTCTGTTCCATCCACAACTTCGCATGAGATGAATGCATCCTCCTGCTTCATTCTGAATACAGAACAGAAAAAAAAAAACACATTTGAGCATCTCTGTGTACTTTACGTCACCCTTTATACAGTTTTACCGCTCCCCTCTTGCAGATCTCCTGTATCTTTTCTTCCCACTATTATCTTTTATGCATTGTCATTCACTTACCTTTCTTCAGCCTTATATATCCAGACACTCTTTTTTTTTCCTGTGTGTGTTTTATATGTTCTCGTTTCTTTTCTGGTTTGATTGCTAATTCCGTGTCTCATTTTAAGTAAAATACCTTCTTGGCCTGTTTTGTGTGCATCTGGATGATGATGACTTCATGGCAGTTTAGCAGAATGCTTGTAAAGACACGCTTGTGTTTTGTTAAAACTTACAACTTAGATTTATTTTGTTGGTTTTTAATTTTTATGTGAACTGTTGCTTTAAGTTTTGGAAAAATGATCCTACAGTTTTCAAATTTTCTGTAAAATATGCACCTGTGCTTTTAGATAGAATTTGTTTTTCTGTGTGGTGGTGTTTTGCAGAAGGTAAGTGCAATGAAGTCACAATCATGAGAATTGCCATCTGATGTTGTGTGTATTTTTTTAAGAACAGTGTTTCACATTCCGTTATCTGAAATAGATCATGGGTAAGGAACCTGGAGTTTTGGGGGTTCTGATGTGTTGATTTTGTCAACTGTCGAAGGCAAATATTTTTCTTTGCTAGAATTTTGTTTATTTTTCTTGGTGGAGCTGAGCAAATCAGCTGATGCAGAGCCCGCGGAGAGCTGTGCCACTGTGCCAGTGCGGAGGCTCCATGCCATCAGTGAATTTCAGCAGCTGCTATCTGCAAATATGACATATTTTTAAGGGTGTTGGTGGTATTTACACAATATTATAGTGACAACTGTTCATTCAGGCCCTCTCGTGCATGAGCTGTTGTTAATGCAACACACTAGATCTTCTGCTTGCTGTCCCTCCTATGCTACAACTGAAATGGTATTAACGTTACTTCCTACTCTCACAGTGTTTGAGGAGGCGTGGGTTATTAAGCTGTATTAGCTCCCTCAGGCATCTTCAGTGTGCTGCTCTGGTGCTCACTTCTGCCTTTAGCGGTGGTTAGTCTCTTTGGCAGCAGAGAGCAATGTAGCCCCACAGGTTTATATTTACATTTAGGAAGTGCTACAGAGGGAAAGCAAATACCCTGAAGCGGTTGATGCCCGCCGTGAACCCAAGACAGATGGCACGGCCACCCTGCAACAGGATCTGTTCATGATGAGCCTCTGATCAATCTTCTTTCCATCTCCTCCGTTGTTCAATGAGCCCAGGTAGGCTCAGGATGCTGCCACGGTGAGAAAGGGCTGTGTGCAGGCAGTTTTTGTGGGTCTGATTAGGAAATCTGCTCCATGGAGAAAGGATGTTGGCTGAGGGTCTTTTAAGCAGAGAGGAGTAGAAGAAGAGGGGCTGATAGTTGAGGGCAGGGGGCACATCTGAACTGGGGAAGCTTATGTGCACACCAGCAGCTCCATCTCGCAAATATTCCTGTAACTCCAACTGGATTGCTTCCAATATCTGAGTTGTGGGTACGTATTTGTAATACCTATATCATGTAGAAATGACTCATGCAGCTGTATGTTGCTCTTAGCCCCAAGAGGACGGTTGGGGGTACAACCTAGAGTTTGACACATACATCAACTGCAAACCGAGAGACTTAAGACAGTGTGGACTTGATGTCCGAAGTGTAGTTGCCTCCTTCAGAATCTGACAAGTTTATTGCAATATTTTCTATACATATCATCCACCTCTTCAGATTTTGGCTCCAAGTCCTGTACTTTCTTCTCTTGCTCATTAGTACTCCTTCAGATAGAGCAGTCAAGGATGCACTGATGAGTGCTGTGGTAAGGATGACTTTATTATGAATACAATTACAGATGTTCTTTATGGTTTGTTTGACCCTTTTTAATCACTTTAATCACTTCCCTTCCGTGAGTTGCTGTCTGCTGACAACGGACTTTGTTTTCTATCTGTTGCTTAATGTGTGGAGACTAAATAACCTTGTACTTCAACTACATCTTCAATGTTTGCGTCTCTAATAGAAAATTGATTGATCAACTAATTGATAAAATCTAGCTAAGAATTCACTAAAGAGCTTGTGGGCACCAAAGAGGTGAGGAAAAAATGGAAAATCTATTTATTCTAATTAACTCTGTAAAAAACAATTTTGGGAAACAATTCCTGCCTTGGTGGTGTAGAAACCTACAGTTATAGGCAAAATAGCTTTATATAATGTTTCTCATTTTATTAAGAGGGAATTTCTGATTTGCCAGAGGGGCTCACTTTGCAGCGGTTTTTGCTAGTCAGGTAAGGTAGAAGAAGAAAATTAAAACTAGAGTCCTGGCAGCTTGAATGTAAAGTGTACTCACCAGTGGTCTTTGTTCTTCTTGTAGCCCCAAGCACAGAAAATCTCCCGTGCTGTTTCATTTCTTGCCTCAATGCATGTATTTGAAAGCTGTGAGTCAAAGTCAGTGGTAAAAGTGAGTGCCTGAGATATGGGAGTAAAATGGAAAGAAGCTGCAAGATATCAGCCGCATGACTCTAAATCTCATTGATTTTTATCTCCTCCTTTGTATGTTGGAGTTCAGGAGCAGCTTTTGCCCTTGCCTCCTGCTTCCTCCGCAGGAATGACAAAAAGGTTATTTTGACCTGTAAATGCTTTGGAGTCGAAGTGTATGTGCATGCATGGATAATTCAGTCACTTTCTACAACTCTTCATGCAACACATAATATGCTGCAGGTGATTCCTTGGGTTAAATCTGGTCCTGTAGCTAAGCTTTTATTTTTTAAAAAAACAAACCACCACCAACGAACAAAACCCCCAAACCAACAACAACAAACCCACCCAAAGCCAATCAAGCTCCCCTTTCTTCAGTAATTTCTTTCAGTTGTTAGAAGTATAAACCAACAACTCTTTGCTTGTCTGATTTTAAAGCCTGACCGTAAGAATAGTCTTAAAGGGGTGTAAAGATTTATTTCACTGAGAAGCCAAACTTGGAAAAATTCAAATGATACCAGTGTGAATAGCAACTCTTTCAACTTTAGTTAATTACTTCATTGCCTAGATTAGGCAGTGAAATAATTAACTAAATAATATGCTTGATTTCCAAACTCAGACGGCTTCCTCAGGTATCAAAACCTTCCAGTATTTCCTCTCCATCTGTCAAATTTTCTGCTTTCCCTATAGCCTTACCTGACAAGATTTATAATTTCCTTGTGAGTTTTCAGTGCAAAACTTTCTCCATGTTACCATTTAAATCTTCGAAGCCACACAAGTTAATCAAATGTAGTATAAAATTAAATATGGGACTAAAAGCAGGCCCAACCATTTAATATTTAGTTCACTTGAAAATTTTATTTTTCAGTTTGCTACAAGATTTTCCCCTACGTTGCAGTAAATGGTAGGCTCTTATCTTTGAATTGAGGCATTTTCCCCACAGCGCGTGGTGCTTTCATGCAGTGAAGTTATTCCCCGTGTGCAGAGCTGGGCTGGGAGGCAATGGACGCTCGCTAATGTGAGCCGCAGTTCACTTCTAGCCCTAAACAGGGTTATTGTTATCTCACTTTGGCTTCTTTAGCAGATGTACTTTATAGATCAGATATAAAAAATATATCTCTGAGGGGGGGTGTGGGACATTTTCTTCCTAAAAATCTTTGCTTCCTCCTCGCCTTTATGAATAGCACAGAGCCACTGCTGTTACTCAAGTGCTGCACTGAGTGGCAAAGCAGCTCGTGCAATACGGCTGTTTTCCATCCGAAAGTGCCTTCGTGATCCTTCCGGCTGCTTCGGATGTGCCTGGCTATTGGGAAACCAGCAGCGATGCTGTGCTGCTTTGACTAACCTTAATTTTAAAAAGAGGGAAATCTTTTTCAAATTAAAGAAATAATACATTTCTACCAAACTGTCTGGGATTTTCTAAAAGAAGCATTACTATATTTTATAGCTATATTACAAGTATGAAATAGGATTAGATTTAATACAGACAGACTGTGATCTCTTCAAAGAGTTTGGCTCATTATGCTTCTGTGTACCATGAGCTATATATTGTCAAGTGAATATATTGTGTCATGGAAGTTACAAGTTCAGTTCAGATGACTTAGCTTAAATTGCTGCAAATGGAATAGTTCTGGTTCAAGGCTCTTATAAGCTCCTCAAGTCTGAATGTTCTAGCTCAAGATATTTATATCTCCTGCCTGTGAAGGCCAGGCTAGTTTGTTTGTTCTGCAAGAACAGCAGCTTGAGGAGACTTTTCTCCTTTTCTGTTCATTTCATAATGTGTTTCTTTGGTTGTGTGGTGTTTTTTTTCCTTTTCTATAGGTTTTTCTCACTTCTGTGCACTCATGATACTGTTAAATAAGCAAGTTAAAGACTCGTGACTTCTGTTCAGTAGGAGTGAAAAAGAACATACACAAACATCAAGCAGCAGGAACTAAAACTTGAATATCCAACTCTAATTTGACATAAGTTGTATCTGCAGTAAGATAACGTGTCATTTTGTACCATTGACCACTTATCATATAATAAAATCGAGCATGCTGTAAAAAGTTAAGATTGCCAGATACACCATACATTTATTGCAGGCTTTGAGGGTAATATAAAATTTCATTCATAGATAAGAGAAAACTACTCAGTCTGTGAAATTTTTACATTCTTTAAAGTTGTATTCTGCAGACTTAGGACCATTAAAACAGAATTAATTTCTTACAGCTACAAACCTAACTGATATGAATATTTAATATAGGAAATTATATTTAATGTTTGGAATGCATTAGTAATTACTGATTATTTTCACAAGGAAATTTGAAGCGATATTCAGGTTAACCTTGGAGAGTTGGTATGATGTGAGAGAGTCAGGGAGTCAGGTGAAAGCCAGTACTCCGAGAGCCTGTGGGAGGCTGTATAGCATGAGGCTGCGGATAGGTTCTGTAGGCACCACAGATCTCTCAGGTGCCCGCAGCCGGTGCGTGGTGCCAGGGCGTAACAGAAACCCTGCACTTGAGACCATGAGTTCCCCACGCCAGGGCAGGGCATTCACAATCCCAAACTAATTTGGGGCAAGCTGCCAGTTACTCTTAACACCTTTATAAATTTTCTGCTGGTGAAACCAATAAAACGCGTTGTGGTTCACTTCAGCTATGCGTGGGGAGAAAGCAAGCAGAAGAAAACGCCTTTTGCAGGATCCCCCTGGAAAAGCAGCTGTAGGATGGAGGGAGCAGAGTTGCAGGGTGTGCTAATGCCAGGGATGCTCAGGCACACAGGCTTAGTGGGAAACCTTCTCCTAAAACGCTGTGGTTCCATGGTGAGTAGGTTGGGCTTCTATCTATCTGTGATTTCCTGGAAAGATCTGGCGCTTTTTTGTTGTTTGTCTTCTTCAGTCTTGTTGGAGTTTCTTACTTTGGTTAATTTGTCTGAGATTCCTGCTTTGCAGATGGTGCAGACAGGAGCCCCTGCCCCGAGTTCAGAGCGTTTGCAGCTCAGAGAAGTGAGCGGTTCCACCTTTAGCTCCTGATGCAGAAACCATTGTTCAAATACAGCATTCAAAATATGTAACATCTGTGGGAACTTTACCTGGCTTTGTACTAATGAGACAAGGAAA
The DNA here is from genome assembly GCF_963924245.1 of Chroicocephalus ridibundus. Lineage (NCBI taxonomy): Eukaryota > Metazoa > Chordata > Aves > Charadriiformes > Laridae > Chroicocephalus > Chroicocephalus ridibundus. The sequence continues at coordinate 54,640,901 of NC_086288.1, read as the reverse complement.
ATGGGGAATGTAAGGAAGTCAGAAAGCTTCCTTTTTTTGAAAGCCCTGTGTAAGGCAGCAGCAATGGTGAAAAAGGGAAATGATCTTCTACATCTTTACTTTTGCCCCAAGCAAATCCTTTTCAAAAGTATGTATTCCATAGCTCAGCAATTTTTGCCTTGTTTGGGCATTATTGTATAGCATTATTTACATGTTTATGTAAATAAGTTTACCGATTAAAGCTGACACATTTTCTTTCCTGTTAGTTTTCTGATACTGCCTTCCCTTCTTCCGCTATTCCATTAATAAAAAGAAATTCAATTTCTTGGAATTCAGACCTTAAAGAATGAAGGATAGTATCATACCCTTGCACATTACCTATATCCATATATGGATGTAGATAAAGATTTTTAGTATGAGTAAATCTTTCTGATGTTCCAGAATTGTTACTGAGAGCTTTTGGTTAAAAAGGAAATAAAAGTAAAGGTGAAAATAGAAAGACAAAAGTTGGGCTTTGTCCTTTTATATCTTACAAATAGGAGGTACGTGTCTGGAAAATGACTGCCTTCTGAGGCCTCCCTCTGATTCAACTAATCTTTTAAAATTGGTGCTGATACTCACTTTTGCTCAAATCTGGGAATAAAACCTGTTCTAATGATGACCTGTGATCTGCTTCTGCCTCCTCCCTTTCATATAAAGCCTGCTTGTAATGGAAAAAAAAATGGTTGACATGCTATAGACAGAGCATGCTATACACATGCTTTGAAAAAATATAACTATGTAAAAGTGAGCTCAGTTTGACCAAACTTACCCAGTTCCTCTGTTTTTCTATTAAGGCCATGCCAACAACTTCCATGCGAGCCCCCTATCTAGCTGAGGGTGACCCGTTAGGTTTATTTGATGTTTGGTTTGTGGGTTGGAAAGATATGAAAGATGAATGTACACATATTCTCTGTAAAAAAATGTGAATTGGATGCAGATTAAGCAGAAATTTGTGTATCTGGTTTGGGCAGGATTCTGAAGTGCACACACTTATGTGCAAACTTGGGCCCTAAATGGTAGTTCCCATTTATTTTGATTTCTTTGAGGTCTGGTTATATGGTTTTGGAATGCTGTAGGTGACAGAATTACTTGATGTTTAGTTCAGTTGATGAAGGGATCAGCATTTTTCTTTCAGTAAGAGTCCTAGTCATGGTAAACGGACTGTACAAGGACTGAAAATACGCTCCAGTGTATTCCACAACCTGCTGGTGGAAAACTCCCGTTTACTGGATTAAGTCTAACCAAACTTCTGTTGAAGTAAGCCAAGCATTTAATGGAAAACTTTGGGTTTTAATGTACAGCCAAGACACAAGTGATGTTTTGTATGTCCCTGAATTCCAGGGTGACATTGCCCATGAGTGGAGCTGGGCATGCGAGAGCACAAGATCGTCTGGGTTGTGAACAGATGCTGTTACATTTCATAGATTTTTACCAATGGTTTTGTTTCAGTGGTACCCACATACGGCTGTTGGCTCTGCCGCGCTGCATGTTCTGTGGGAAGGCAGTATGTTAATATCATCGGTTAGAAAATTCAGCCAGGTGTTAAGTTGAACAGGAGTCAGATGACAATCTTGAACAGTTGTTTTTAGATGGAGGTTTTGGCCTGTTATTTACTGTCTTTATAGAAACACATGCCACTCGGCATCATAACACTTGCATCTCCCACCAGTTAAGACTTTTTATGTGCTGCAGTCTTGATGCAGATAATGATACCTGTGGAGCAGATACTTTCCATGCTCCAGCAATCGCTGTTACATCTCAAGATAACCTTTTCCCAGGAAAAAGATTTCATAATCAGGAGATGTGTCTTTCTCAGAGTTAGTTAGCTAGCTAGCTAGTGTTACTCTTGCAGAAGGTAATACTGAATAACTGCAGATGTGATTACAACCCTGTCAGTTTTGATATGAAAAGGTGTTTTAAGTTAGTCTCAGTTTCTCTTAAGTTATTAAGTTTCTCTGGATCATACTCTTCTTCCTTATAACAGAATTGTTATCCTCACGATACAGTCCCTAAATAGTCTTAATGCCTAAATGGGATTATATAGCAGAAATTGAGATGGGTGCACTTTTGTGCCAACAGCGTGCAAGAGTATGACAATCTTTGCTTTGTGCCCAATTTCATAGGAAGTACATTTTTACCAAACTAAGGCAATACAATTGTTAAGTGATTTAAGAAACCTAAAACCTTGTAAAAACTAGAAAATGGTTGGCACAAGGGGTTTTGAAGCGCAGTGTCCTCTCACTAACAATGACTGACAGCGGATGCTAAGGAAAGAGTATGAAAACGAACATATAGGCATATATACCAGTAAGGTCAAAGTCTGTCCTATGCACTTCCAGGATTACTCACAGGCATAGGAATCTGCTGCTTCTGCTACGAGCACATCCTTTGGAAAGCTGTCCACCTTTTTCTATAACCTCCATTGTTATCATCCCTCTTTTACGCATACAAATTTTGCTATACTACCTCTGTGAAACCTCATTTTCCAAATCACATTTTTCAAGAGGATTTATGTTTTCTTTAAAGACAAAGGCTTGGCTTGTGCAGTGTTTCCCGCAAGTACTTCATTTCCAGCTCTGCCAATGATTCGCTTTGATTTTGGACAAGACTGTTTATCCACTTTGTGGAAGCAGAGGTAATAGTATTTCTCTGCAGAGATAAGTTTAACGTTTTTTAATGGTTAAAGATACTGCACTACTAGGTCCACACTATATCATAACATTTTATTCATTAACTGGGTGGTGAATAAAGCTTATAGTACAGTGGGATCATGAGATACTGCTTGGGAGCCAGCTTAAATTTACCTAGTGATGAAAATTCAGTACACAGCTGACTAGCTCTGTCTGGCATTTCAAAAATATACATCTGAAACACATTGAGCTTTTTCCTTAAACAACACTTCATTGTGGATTTTTTTTTTTTTTTAGTAGAAGTTTTTCATGTCATATCTGTACTTGCAGAGAACTTAACTCCTATGGAATGATGGTTAAATAGGCTCTAAATTTTCTTATGAGGTCTTAAACCCCTTTTCTTTCAGGCTTTGCTCTCATTCTCATAATGTAAAAAGCCCTTTGGTTCCACCAGCTTGCACTGTCCATGTTTGCTGCTTACCCAACCTGGCATGCCAAAGTCAGTTTGCTGATTCCAGCCCTTCTAGAAACTGTTGAAAGAGTCAAGCTATATTTTTGCCGTGTAACATGCCAGAGAAATAGTGATTTATAGCGTTTATTTCCAAGTTGACGTATGGTGCAAGAGGCTGATTTTCATCATATTTTCTTGTGCTCTAAAGCACACAGTAAAATGGGTGTGTGCCTTGCGACGCACAGAGAAAATTATTCCCATTAACTGGCACAAGTGGCTACTTGCATGTGGGCGATGCTGAGCAAATGCTTCTAAAATTAACTACTGACATGTAATAAGAAGAAAACCCTCTATCGTGCTGTAAGGTTCCTGTAGGAATCCATTCTCCCTGATCTGAAATGTGGCATAGATGTGATCTCCTTAGAGCTGCTGCTACTTCCACCTCCTGCCTCACACAGTGATTCTTTTTTATGACGGCAACATTTTTTAGAAGATTGGGAAATATAGAACATGACATCAGAAAGAGAGATCACTCGCTTGTCTGGCTATTTTAAAATGGATATTTATCCTCTGTTGTGGTGTAAAATAACTGAAAAACAACAATGCTAAAAATAAATGTATTGTTGTGGTAAATGAGTCAAAATTGTATTCTTTCTCCTTGCATTATTCTAAATGATGCATTTTATCCAGTCCTATTCTGTCATGTTTTTTTAAATGATACTTTATTCCTTAAACGATAACACTGATTTTAAATGCATCAAACAATTTAGTCGGGAATAGTGCAAAGCTGCTGCTGTGCCAGTTTCTCCGTGCCAGCTCGGGGCCGAACTACACTGCACTGGACAGCCTCTGTTTTCAAGTACTCCTTAAATAAAACTGAGAAATGTTTTAATTGTTGACTTTCAGGTTGAAAAAGCTGGTGCATTAACTTATAATGTCTCCTCCTATGCTGTGCTTATTGATTCCTCGGGCCAGAAGTGGAGATAATAACGAACTGATGTGCTTTAACAGCAATTTATTGTAATAACTAGTCATGATTGTTTGATGGCATCTCTTCTTCTCCTTTTCCTTCCCTCCTGCAATACTGTCTCATCTATACTTTTGCTTCATCTCCCTAAGTCCATTGGTTCATCTGACCTCCTTATTAGTGTCTGTTTAGTGCCAAGTGCGCTAAACAGACAGTGCACAGTTTTAATCCCTCATTAGATAGTCAAAGAATTTTGCATGCACCAGGACAAAACACAGATTTTCATAATAACGTACTTGCAGTTCTTCTCTGGGTCAAGTTCAATAGGAAAATAAAATATTTAGTGGATACCTCATTTTAAAATTTGGGTTGTAACTTCAAAGTAGTGCAAATACTGTTCTGCTAAGAAATGAAGAGCTGGTGTAGATTGACTTGTATGTGTGCTGAACGATTTTTTTTTTTTTTTCTCTTTAAAAATCTTTGCTCCTGATTTTGGTCTTAGCAGGTTGAGAGCTCTGCAGGGAAAACTTCATAACTTCATAAATGCTTTACAGATAGTTAGTAAATTAGGCTGTAATTTACATCAAACTAACATTTGATCTCATCATCTAGAAAAAGCATAGCATGCTGCAAAAGTTAATGGTGATTGTCAAATTAGATGATGGTTTTTATGCTGGCTACTATAATCTCTGGTGATGTAGATGGATAAACCATTATCCAACAGGACATGCAGTTTAGGGAGCTGTAGAGTAAATCTCTCAAACTTGGACATAAAACTGCTGAAGATATTTGGGGAAAAAAAAGAAGCTATTGATAGGTGAATACTTACTTTTGATACATATAATCATTCTCATAATGCACATGGTTGTAAATTAATCTGGCAGGTTTTATTTTGTAGATATAATGTTTAAAGAGGAGAATGCCTGATTCATTTAAGTGTGAGTGACCTGAACTCTCACCAATGGGGCGTATGGATGCTCATGTCTGCTAAGAACTAAAACCTTGGAAACACACACACACTGTGACAGGGGGTGACTGCAGCTGCTGTAGGTGACTAAGCCCCAGTAGGGAACTGCTATAATTTTTTTTTTTCATCATTCTGTTAATTCTTGAGTCTTTCCAACTGATGATCAAGCTGTTTTAAGGGTGTTTTTTTCCAATGTGAAGAAGTGGTTTTGAAGTCAAGACAGTGGAGTGTCCTCCTTATCAATAATATGAAAAAACTTCAAATTATTCTCTTCATTCTCTGTTCTCGATGAGAAAAGATAAGGCAAAAGCTTCTATAGACATGATAGATTAGAGGAGATTTGTAAAGTAGTTTAAAAGGTTGGTGAATTACACGTCATTTCATGAAATACATGTCTTTCTGCATGTGTTGCTTTTAAGCAATATTTGACATGTGATTTTCCTAACTGGACATCTGAGTGTAGTGATAGGTCAAGGCAGAATTTAATCCAGATACTAAAGAGCACATTAGACTGTGAATTATCAAATTGTTGACTGTTTTTATTCCAGTATTACTCACTAGATTTCTCTAAAGCTCTGCAATGAAGAGAATGAAACCAGCGTGTCTTATTTAAGTATGACCATTCATTACTTCTGATGCACATGGTTGAGGTAAGGCTCTGGAACCCGTAATGACCATTGTGTGTCAGTAGAGATGGGTAATAAAGGTCTCCAGAGGTGAAATATATTTCATTACCTGCAAGGGCTCTAGTGACATCTCGCCAGCACTGTATGGTTTATGTTTCTAGTGCTTATGAATTGATTTATTGTGGGTCTCTATCACTTGTAGGGTTTCATTATATCACTGCAGATACAGAGATCATCTGATATGCCTTCCAGATTAGTTATTTTGCAGTTATTTTATTGACTTTTGAGTTGTGTGATGTATTGGTTAAAGTGCCTTCAGAAGATCTTCATTTTCCATATATTACTGCAAGAGAATATTTCAGTGCGGCTGTGCTACCTACTAATTCCCTTGATGGAAGATGTAAAATACTTCTGCAGAGAGCAGAGAAGAAAGTTCTTGTAATGGTTGCAGAGCATTTGTATTGTGATTCCTTCTTTCCAAGATTACATTTACAAAGGCTGTAATTGTCTGTGCTTGGTCTCTGCCCAAGAGCAAGGGTTTTGTTGGGGTTTTGTTGGGGTGTGTGTCTGTCTGTCTGTTTTTGTTTTTAGACCAAAGCCAAAATGGCTTAGTCATTATACAGAGGTATGAAAAAAACTAAGTAAAACAATTGTCCCTGCTGCCACTATAGAGAACTGGAAAAATTGAAAAGCCTGAATAAAAAATCAGAGAAAGCTAAAATTGTAAAATCCTTCCCTTGGAAGGATAGTGGGGTGTTTGATTAGCTTCAGCAGTGAGAAAAATGTTCATTTTTATGTTGACTAAAACATTTCTTTTTACCCTCATATGTCAATGTTCCTAGTGAAATCTGGCTCAAGTACACATGCTTGAGTGTCACTCTCTGTGAGTCAAGAACCTTGCTGCTTTTGTGATGTACTTACTCCTAGTCATATTTTTTGTTATGCATTTATGCATTTAGAGGGTGTTTTCCTCCGACCAGGAAAAAAATTAAAATTAAAACCTCTGCTTGGCTGTTTACTGGAGTACAGGGCAATCTACCCACTGTGTGACCAATTCTCTGACCATGCTGCCTTCTGAAGACTCAGGCACATTTCTCAGAAATGTTCTTCTGAGCAGTCACGTGGTAGCAGGACCCTGTCCCTGGGAGGGTGGTCCTTGAAGAAGTGGGGAGAAGGTGGGCTCTGAAACATTTCTGTTCCTGTGGACCCTAAAGAAGTGACTGGCCAGGGAGGTTTGAACAACCTCTGTAGGACAGGAAGACATTGAGTCTGAAGACTGTGACTCTGGGATGACGGGTTTCCTAGGAATTTTTCTTGAGCTTTACAAAAATTCCAAAATGTGGTGTGTTTTTACAGTACACTAAGGGTTATCAACTCATCTCCTTAGTAATTTGCCTAATAGACAAAACCAATACCAAAAAATGCCCAAAAGAAGATAAAAACAAAAGCATGCTTTGCGTTTGTTTTTTCCTAATACAGAGCTTTGATTCTGGTTGGCAGTGGCAGAGGGCTGGGACGTCATTAGCTTTGATTCTGCAATTTTGAGCTTAGTTTGAGAACAGTCAATTATTGACTAATTGTTTGAGACAATTTAGACTTAAAGCACCTAGGAAGCCAAGTGATCATAAATGATAGTTGCCTAGTTTCTTAAATAAAGCTATTCACAAAGCTCTTTTAAAGATGTAATTTAAATCTTTGTAATATTATGCTTGTTAGTTCTCAAAATAGTAATAATTTCCATTTATAGTACTAGTGTGCAGTTGTTACACTGTAACACTATGCTCTGGATAGTATTTATTCAATGTTTTTAATTGGAAGAGCTTAAAGCATTTCACAAAGCATTAATAATCCTTGCAATTGCCCTCTTAAAGGAAGTATTCATAGCCCCAGTTTCCCTATAAAAGAAGACAGAGACATTGAGTCATTTGCCTTGGGTAACAGAACAAGCCAGTGGCAGAGTGAAAATATAACCTGTGGGTCGTGATCTCTGAGAAGTGAAATAAATCTTCAAAAACACAGACAAATGTTTTTCATTGCATGGGAATTCCTTTATATGAACAGGGGGAATAGTAGAGATGAGTACGTTTCATGACTGAGTGCTTATGGAATTATGTACTAATTTTCTTGGACTGTTTCTCATGTTTTTTGTTGTTTTCGTTTTTTTTACGTTCTTTTTGAAAGAGTAGAAGTAAAATTTCCTAATAGGGCTATATAAGTGTGGTTATCTTCTGTCTTGTTTTTTCACTATGGTATAACAAAAAAAAAAAAGTACGTGCAGTGCTTTTGTGAGCATTTGAATTGCAGATTAGTATTTAACTGTTCAGCTGCAATGATATCAAGCACTACCAACCAGGGCTGACACAAGTGATATGGAAATACGGAACAATGCAATTTTTGCATCTCTGAGGAGATTCAAATCATTAGCCTGTGTAGAATAAAGTATATTTGAACAGATATCAGCCATATGAGAATAGACACTTTTAATTGAGTCAAGCCTAGTCCTTGAAAAAATGCTTTGTTTCCATAACCAATATTAGGCTACTATAGCATTTTTATTTTTCTTTCTGTATGTGAGGCGTTTTCTGTATTTAGAGCTATAAAAATGTGAAAGGTCAGATTAGCGTTATGGTTTTAATAATTAACATTCTGCTGTAAATCAAGTGTATAGCTTAGTTTGATGTTTTTATATAAATTTCTCAAGAAGTATAAGAACTTAAAAATTAAGGTTCACATCACAAAAAAGCAATGTTATATTGGAAAGGAAATAACTACCATGAAGAGATTATGTGTCTGAATTAAGTTGTATTTCTTCATCTAGTGCGGGGCATTTTATTCTCAATTTCTGCTCAGCAAAGAGAGGTGATTCCAATCCTGTCCACGTTCTGAAAGAATATTGATGGCTTTTGCATTTTGAAAGACAGGAGAGATGTAACCAGCTGCTCTTAGTCTTCTGTCTTTACTGTTGAAGGAAAGGTGTCTGGTGCTGTATTGGTTTCTAACGTGAATCTTGCACAAATTCATCGCGTTGAGTTGCTGTAGTGATACAGCAGGAAATGGAGACCATTTTATAGCCACTGTGAAGAAAATAGCCTAGGAGGGTGCTCTGCTCCCCGTGTCCTTGGACCCGTGCTAACACTAATCTTGTTTCTGCTGGTAGTGATTTTGGAAAGATGCCATTACTTCGCACCACTGTGATGCTTTATGAAAGGAAAAACACTGAGTTTTAAAAAGAAATATAAGAATAAAAATATACTCAGTGATGGCTTTGGTCTCTTCTTGTGGGGTTGGGCATCTGACTGAAAAGAAACTCTCTTTCTATGAAACACACTGCAACTGGTTCTGTGCCAAACTGGTTGTGAGAAATGCATTGTTGGTATTCAGATTTTCAAAATCAAGTATTCAGTCTGCAGTGCTGCATGAAACATGTTATAGATTAAATATATTATGAATGAAGATGTCAGATCTGCTTCAGGGGAAATAATTAATGCTAGTTGCAAGGCATGCTGTCACCATGACAAAATCCAAGTGGTAAATTGGATGATCTAGTGACCACTGATCTTTGTATCTCATTGGGAGACTGTCATATGTTTGTGGCCCATGTCTGAATAGCAGCTATTCTTCTGTAGTCAAAAGAACAAAATATCAACAACAAAAATTTTTCCCTTTTAGTGGTATACTTTGGGAAAAAAAGTTATGTATTTAAGAGCAACAGATACAAGATTGGGGATAAGCATAAGAGGAGAAAGGGAGAATTTTGCAACAAGGCAGTTATACTTTCAAGTAACCAAGTTACTTTTTCTTGCTGATGTAAGAAAATCTGTGTGTTGATCTTCAAGCAGCTCAGGATTACTAGGTGACCAATGATCCAGCTAGTCCAGTGTATAACATCCGAGTACCAAACGCTTAAGAAAAAGTGCAGAACATGTTAAGAGGTTTCTTTGGTATCTAAACTGGTTGAGACCCTGAGGAATAGGGTTTGATAAGGTTTCCAAAATGTGCTGGAACACTTGCCAGCTACTCTAGAAATTGTTATTTCTCTAAATATCATGCCATGACCTAAATATCAGTCTTTCTCTGCTTGATTATTATGTGACAGAGAAATCCACGCATTGGTTGCTTGGGAAAGATTGTTTTGCTTGATCAGGTCTGATTTGATACGTTCTTTGTTTTGTCCAGTATACCTTTGTCATGGTGCCGCATTGAAAAAAGTGTCAGATCAGCCCTCCGTAGCCTGTGCTTTTGTTATACAGCACGCTTATCATGTTTCCTCTAATTTTGTCGTCATAAAATAATCTTTCAGTCTTTTAAGTCACTCTTTTTGAGGGAATACTGGTATCAGTCTATAATTAATCTAATACTCCCTCCCTGAACCCCCTTCAGCTCTTTAATAAATGGATTTAGCAATTTGGATTAAGCATAAAGCAGACTAATTCTGCAGCTAGAAATGGATTTTAAACTTTTACTTTAATGTTTTGCTGAACCTTGGCCTAAATGAATATATTGGTTAAATCGGAAGTGTTTCTTAATTAGTATGCAGACACTGGTGAATGAATGTTATGAAATTCTTAGTAGCTATTTTTGGATTAAGTTAATAAAATTACTGAGCGTGTCATAAAGGACTATTTTTATTATTTTTACTCTTGTACACTGACATCTAAGTATATGACAGTTGTTTCCAATTTTAAGTTTTCTTCTGCTTCTTAATGGATCAACACCATATTTCAGAAACTAACTTGTGTTTAGTGTAGGGCCCAAATCATACAGTGCCAAATTTGGCATATGAAGAGTTCAAGAAAATAAATCCTCCATTTACCAAAGGCTATAAAAGAAACCTCGACTGACCTTTAACTGTAATGTCATAATCATGACTATATAGCATAGAACACCGTATGGGATTTCAGGTGAAATAACTTAATTTATGTTAAAACAGTTTAGGACATTGGAATAAATCTGTTCCCTTTGGTTCCAACAAGCTGCATGCTGTAGCAGCTTTGTTAATCTTCCAATACATGTAAGGCACACCACCGTTTAAATCTTTGCGATGGATAGGTACACATACACAAACAATAAAATGATTGTATGAATTAAGTGAAAAAAGTTTTATAATGTGGATTTGTTAGGATTACCCTCTTCCAAGGCCTGAGCTGCCTGTGCAGTGGGAAATGTAATACTGTTTGGCTGGTGGGTCTCGTTTTCTCCCCCTCTCCCTCCCCTTTTTTCTTCAGTTCCCAGTCCGAAATCTGAAGCTTTCCCAAATCCACATCCAATCCACAGGGATAAGTTTCTGGGAGTCAGTTAGCCTTCCACTGAAATGTGGCTGGTCTGGGGCACTGACATCTGTGGCCGTGACCTTCCTGTGAACCATCTAACGAGTCTATTGCCATTTTTCTGCTTTTCATTCAATATACGTGGCAAAGATTCACTAATTGCATTTGCTGAGCTATGCTACCTTTAAAACATTACTTTTACAATGTCCTTTCCCCTCATCTGCTTTTTTTTCCCTCTTTTCTGCGGTATCTGGAGAGTATCAAGCTGATAGTTGCAAACTGAGTATGAGCTTTTGAAGTCCAGACATTTGGAATATTGCTTGGCTTTAATGGTGAGAATAAGTGTGTTATTGAGAGATATTAAAGACAACTGGAGTCCTAATGACGTCAGGCCTGAAAAAATGATTATTCTATCAGTAGAACATTTAATTTCCAAAAATTAAATTATGCATCATTTCCAGATTTGTAATAAAATAATTAGTGCCTGCACTTTCTCATTATCGACTGGTTTGCTCCAATTTCTTTGTATGAAAGGGGCTTTGTCGTTTAGTGAGGAGTCATATTATAGTCAAGTTTTACACATTTTATTGTCTCGACTTCAGCTCCAAGAATTACATGTCTACTTGGGAAATGAATTCACAGTACCACAGCGGCTGGCAAGCTTCCAGATTTTAATTGCTTACCAGTGAGGTTCAGGGCAGACTCTTCTTCCTAGGGTGGGAAAATGAAAAAGAAGCAAACCTCAGTTGTGCTAAAGAAAATGAAAATCACCTTCTTGAAAAAAGTATTCACTGATATGCAAAACAAAGAACTTCATCATAGTTGTCATTGCATAGTGGACTCTGTGGCTGAATTGGCAAAACTGGGGAACTAAGCAAAGTTGGAGCTATCATGGTATTTAGCCAAGTCTTACGGCTTTTTGTAACTTCTTTTAGGCAGACTGAGGTAGCTGATGGGGAAAAAAGGGACTTAAGATCAAAATACGGGTACAAAGTTGAGAGGAAGGATGGCCTAAAAAGCTCTGTAGTAGCAAGCCAGAGAAGTTGCCCAGAACACGTCAGCTGCAAAGTAAAAGGTCAAGGCGCAAGGAGGTCGAGTGATGAGATCCTGTTACTGAAAGCCAAGAAATCTGGATTTCGATCTTGTGGCTCCTGTCATGCCTTGTTTCTGGTGTGCTCTGTGTGCAAAGAGGGAACATTTTTCCGCCATTTGCCTAAAGATCTCTTCCTCTCTCTCTCTTTTAAAGAAGTGTTTTCTATTGTATAACTTCATATCATTGCTTTCTTGTCTCCACCTTGTAGTATGCAACCATCATGATACCAAAAAAGTAGTGAGAATAACAGAGAGTAAAGGACTGGTGAAGGCTGAAGTGAAATAGTAACTCTAAGTGTGGGAAGTTGTTTGTTGCCATTTGTTGTTGCTGTCTAGAAAGGATGCTATTTATTTGATACAGCTTTAAAGGGGACCATTGATGCTTTGAGGAGGAGGATGACGTGTTTCACCTGCTGACGCTACTGCAGCAGCTACATAAGACTGTAAAAGGGAGCGAAAAGGAAAGAGGACAGTGTTGAACAGGCTCAACTCTAGGCTTTTCTAGAAAGAGTGATTCCTCAAAGTGAATCAGTTAATAGGTGACAAAAGGGTGAATTTTGTGTTTGCTACGAAAGTGGGTAGAGAGCACGTAGAGCTCTACTAGGAAGGATCTTTATTGCACTGTGCATGAATAGATGAAAAATAACATGCTTGAATTTGGATATGAGCAGCTTGGGAGATTGTGGAGGAGGTGAGATGCGGTAATCCACAGCTGTAGGCGAGTTTGGCAGCTGGAAGGATGGCTGGATTGGTGCGGGGGGGGGGGGTCTCTGTTCCAGGACATGTTTACTTGGAGCGTGGACAGCCTGACATCTGGTTGCCTTCTAATGAAACCCAGAGTCTCAACTTCATTGCCTCTCCTGAGCTTTCCTTTCATACCTGTTAATTGGCTTATACTAACGTTTGAGCAATCCCCATATTTTTTATTCTTCTTTTCATTGCCAGCCTGGTAAATGACGGGAAAGACATCAACATAGTTTAGCAGAGGGGAAAAATATTTCCATGCAGTGCAACATGGGCACTAAAATACATTTACCTAGCAAGAGGAAACACACTGCTTACGTGACTTAAGATCTCCTTATCTGTCAACAATTACGTGCTCCAATAGGTACTGTTTAACCTCAAGATACTAATAGTATGCATGCTAAAAACAGCTCTAGTTAGATTTGTCAGATCCAAAACTTTATAAGCCTTGCTATTCATTCACTAATGTTCACACTCACCAATGTTCATGCTCGTTAAATGTAACACTCATTAAAAATATATAATCCATATTCATCATTTTAGTTATCCATCACTAAATCAGATTAACAGATCACCATACAATTTTACATTCTTTTCACAACTTAATGGAAATGATCCATTATTCAAGTACTGAGCATTGCCCATCTGCACTCTTTTTTTTAATTTTTTTCTACAGTTGAGTCACCTATTAATGAGTGACAAAAAGAGTAATGCTGACAGGAGCGTTTGGAGATCTTCAAAATGTTGTTGCTAAGACCTCTTGTAGGGTTTGGTCAGCCTTCTGAGTCACCCCGCTTCTGGCTTCTCGTGCATCCCCAGGTGGGGTACTCCTATCTTGGCAATGCCTCTGAAGGATGGGATCTCTGTGTTTGGATTAATGGTTTCCCTTATTATGTCTGATGACTTTTCGTATTTCTCATTTTAATCCATTTTTAAAAAATGGCCTTATGTCTTGGTAACTTCTTTCCCATGAGAGGAGGTCTCTTTTAATCAAAACACTTCATTAAAGGTATTTTTCTGGTAAATATCTCATTCTTATTGCCAATACTGCCATATAAATAACACATAGCATAGTCACATATAAAATTCTATGTATCTTGGATAAGCAGAACATTGTATGTGTTTCTATTCCAGTTTATGGTTTCTGAGTGCACTAAGGAGACAAAAGACAATATGATATCGTGCTTAACTTCAATATTAATCACAACAATAACAAACTATAAGCATATCCCTCGCTGATTTGTCTCACCTAGGTTTAACTCAAGCAACACCTTGACTCTAAGAGATTTCTCCCTCAGGATTTCTCCACCTGTCTGTGTTATTAATTCTAATTATTTTTGTCTTGAACAACATCTCCAGAGAAGGTGGTGTTGCTGAAACCAGTGTGTAGCAGTCAGTTCTTAGAGGACAGCCTCCATCGCCTGAGACCTGGCACCATGGGGCCTGGGAATAGGGTCCAAAACCTTCTGAAAGCGTTTGCAGCTTCTCAGCTGCTGTCAAGGCTAAATGATGCAATTGTAGGAGAAACTCTTGGCAATCTGTTCTGTTCCTAGTCAGGAGTGCACTAGAAGATATACAGGGTGCTTCAATGCCTGGACGGTTCATGTCACTCAGTGCACAGAGATGAGCAATGCTAACCAGACTTAAGAGTTTCACAAGAAATGCTAAGGGAGAGGGGTGAAAAACAGGATGGGGGAGAGCTGAGTCTGTGCCTGATCATTGCAAAAAAAATTGCTTTCCAGCACCTGTGAAGACTTGTACAGCTCATGATGAATTCTCTCTCTCTCTCTCTCTGTAGTGCTCTTGTGTATGCGCGTAATTCCTTTGGCCAAGGACTTCCAGGTTGCACACATAATATAGTCTTTTAAAAATACCACTTAGTAAATCCAACGTGTTCTCTTTTATTCTTTTGACTTCCTTTACCCTTCATTTTGCCCCCACACACAATTCTATTTATAATTACTGAAGAGCTGCTTGTCGAGGCTACCATCGGTGGGGATGCTGGGCAGGTGATGTGCTGGGGGACAGCGGGGACACCTTTTGCTGCTGGCGTTCCCTTACTCAGCCAGTTCCCAGGAGCTCTCCCAGACGCGCTGCGGTGCCCTCCTGAACCTGATCCCACTGGGCTGACGGTCTCAATTGGCTGTGCATGGAGCCGGGTGTTCAGTTTTTTTGAACTTGCTCTTCTCCCTCTTTTCCTCCTGGCTTTCCTTTTTTTTCTACCTTGTTTCCCGTGTCTGCCCTCTGCCTTCCC
Organism: Chroicocephalus ridibundus; assembly: GCF_963924245.1. NCBI lineage: Eukaryota > Metazoa > Chordata > Aves > Charadriiformes > Laridae > Chroicocephalus > Chroicocephalus ridibundus. The sequence goes on along the minus strand of NC_086288.1, from coordinate 54,625,882 downwards.
TCCCCAGCTGCCTCCTGAGAGTTGCTGTTAAGGGGAGTGGGTGCAGGCTGGGCTTGCTGGTTTGTGAAAGGTTTTCGCAGAGGAACCTTGTAGGAGGCTGAAAGGTGAGAATTGTTTTCTTTTTCTTCAGTAAACACTTGAAAAAAGCAGCTTTGACAATGAAATAAACCTTCAGAGGTGATAGCAGAAGTAAAAGTGAAAATTTTCCACAGTGCAGAAAACATATCAGGCAATGTGTTTTTTAATTACAGTTACAGGAAAGCAAACAAAGAAACCTGTGAAGTCTGCAGTTTTTTGATTTGATAATAGTAGCTCTGTGAATTGCTGAGAGTGTTGCCATGCTGGGAAATCATCACATTCCCCCACTCTTGCCCCTATACCTGTAAGGCAAAATCAACTCCACTTTACCCATTTATCTAAAGCTTATTCATCGCTGCTGTAAGCTTCACAAAACAAGAGTGGATCTGAGTTATTGATCACTCAAAAGTGAGGTACTTTAATGACAGAAAAATAAAGAAAACATCAGTAGGTCCTATATAAGTATTTTAAACATTAAGCAAACCTGTTTCATACACATCCTTTACTAACCATGCATTTAGCAGCAGATTTTTTCTGTGTAGGTCCAGTGATGCAGTGAGTTGGGTTTGTTTGCATGTTGTGCAACATTTGATTTCACCTGCGTGTTTCCAACTCAGGAAAAAGTGGTCAGATAACCTTTACAGATAGGATGTGAGCCTTTGTCCTGTAGCTAAAACATGATGAGCCAATTTGTACTGACCTTTTGAAGTGTTTGGACGGGCTCTTACATTATGAACATTTTCTTGTGTTGTTCAGTGGTATTCCAAGATTACTATTTGCATTTCCTGTTCTCATTTCTTGCCTGCTCAGCCTTCATATTTCCTTCCCAAATACATCTTTTCTGTATGTCCTCATGCCTTTTTCTATGTCTTTTTTCCCTGTCCTTTCTAATTTGAATTCCTTTGTTCTCTTTCAGCATGAAATAACCTCACCCGCATCCTTACCCTGACTCTGTAAAGCCTTTCAGGAGCCATCCTCCTCTGAGATCCCCTAATGTCAAAAATGAAACAAAACAGAAGAACAAAGAGCCCAACTTAATGATAAATGCATCTTTCTGAGTTTCAGTATTTAGCCTGTGTTGTTTCACTGGGCTGTATTCTTTGTTCATATGATAGAGACACTTCCTTGGAGAATTTACAGGGTCAAAAGTACCACTGGAGAAAGCAATCAGTTAAAGAGGTTATCACGTACAAGCACAGTATGTTGGACAAAAATAGTTGCTATTAGAAAAGGAAGATTTATTTTAAATATTTTTTAGTAGTCTAAATGGCAGTAGTGGGTCTTTAGGAGGGATGTGAGCAATGAGAAATCTGTAGAGGAATCATTTGTTTAAGAGAGCTTCTCATGTGTAAGGGGAATGGGAACGAGGGGAGGGAAGTTGTGTTGTCAGTGGAGGAGGGAGGCAGGGGAGCAACTTCATGAGAGATCAGGACGGTTTTCTGGACTTTCTGCTCCAAGTTCAATGGAGCTTCAAACTGGAACGAAGAATTTTGGATGACAGTCTGGCCTTTTCAAAAGATGAAGGGGTTTGTATCCTCCTTAAATATTTAAAGAACACGGGGAGCACTTTGAAAAGACTAAAGCATTGAACTAGGCAATTAAAAGAGAGAAGATTCTGCTGAGACCTTGTTTTTGAAGAGGTACTGGGGAGATAAAAAAGCAGGCTGGTCCAAATGCTTAGTACACAGAAGACAGCGGATAGTAATTGCTTAAGCAAATGTGTGTTGTAAAAAAAAAAAAAAAAAGTGAGCAATGGAAAAAAGGTCAGTGTTCCCAATTTGCCATTGAGAACCTGAGTAGAGTTTTTCATGTTTGCATTAGAAATCTGTGCACTTGCATGGCTGTGTGTAATACCCCTCTGTACTGCTGAAATTAGGAGCCTTCCAGCCTCGTTCTACTTGGATAAAATTATTTCATTCAGCCTCTGCCCATCCAGTCATTGAGAACTGATGGGATATCACAAGATTTATTGTGCTCTGTAGATTTTTGAAAACTCACAGATTTTTCATGGCTGAAAATCTCTCCAAAGGAGTTAATTGTTAGATTTATCAATTATCAACAAACTCCACCCCCTCACCTCCCCCACCAACCCTGCTACCACAAGGATTTTTGTCCTGAATTGGGAGATCTTTGATATAGCTAGTGGTACCTGTAATGTGCTTCAGAGATGCATAAATGGGAAAGACATAGGTCATTCAGTAGTGGGTATTCACAATTGAAAGAATCCTAGGAAAATAATTGGCTTCAGAAGACTTTTGATTTGTGATTAATTATTCACAGCACAATTTCTCTAGCCCATCTTGGTCTTACGCTTTAATCTCTTCAATTTGTCTGGCCTTCATTAGTTTTATTTGTAAGTTCGTTAAAATTAATCTTTCTGAAAAAGAAGGCTGAATATAATCTCGCTTGTGCGATGAATGTGCGATGAACATTTTGCTTTGTTACACACATCTATATCTGGGGGAGCAGCGTATGAAAGCGTAGTCATGTGGATTAGATGAATGTGCAATCAGTTGTCTCCAAATGTAATATGTTACACAGCTTTCCCTCTACAAAACAATGGAGCATCTGCATGGACACATTCCACACTGCAGCACTGCTTTCATATAGCTGTATATTTTTTAAAAAAGATAAAAAGCGCTACTATGATTGGCTTCAAACTATTTGTAAGTGGACTGCAAGTGCCAAGCTGGGGTACGCTTTAGGTGCTGCATTTAGTTTCTTAGTCCTTATTACGTCCCACGTGCTTGCTGCTGGTGTCTTAGCGCTGGGGTTGTACAGGCAATTTTAATGATCAGAAGTTCCTCTGGCACAGAAAGGGGCAGCTCATTTCCCTCTTCTTCCCCAGCTACAGGCCACTGGTACCTGAACTGTCCCCTGTGCGGGTGCAGCTGCGGGGCAAGCCGGGCAGAGTGCAGGGCTGGCTGAGGATGCCCTCGGGAAGGGGAGCAGTTTGCAGCCAGATTTTTTTTTGCAGCAGCAGTTTCTTGCTGAAGCTCACTTCTCTCGCCAGGGGTTTTGGCACAAAGAGGGGAGCAGTAGCCCGTGGCAGGGAAGCAAGGGCCACGGGGAGCCTGCCTGTCTGCTCCTGGAAGCATCAGCAAGCAGTTCTTTATTTAGAGAAGTAGGATAGCACTGCTGTTTGTCAAAGGCAGCTGAAAGGATGGATAACAGGATGTTGAGGATGGTATTAGTGCTAACAAATTTAGGTACTAATCAAGATTGATGCATGGTTTGCTAGAGTGGTATTTTAATATATTGGTTGACAGAAAAAAGTGAAATACTGCTTTGGCAATTTTGATATTTTTGTTCCTAACTCTCCTCTGGTGTATTTGACTGGAAAGTGACATAGGATCCCCTCTGATTTGGGACTCTGTTTTGTAGCTATTTGCTTGAGTTTCATGCGCCTTCTTTTGATCTCTTTAGACGTATTTCTGTATTCATCAGCAGATACATTCTTCATCAGGTACCAGTGTTTCATCTGAGCCTTTTTCAAAATTATAATGATGCTCTGATAGTTCATATTCCAGGAGGAGTAAGTATCACCTTGTTTTAGTTGCTATTAAATTGTTACTTTGGTTTTGTCCTCTGTGTAGTTGTGTAGTTTTTAAACATGCTTTATGGCTCAGCTGAATATAGTTGAATTTGCTTAGCCCTTTTTTGTGAACAAAATAATAAGCTTGAATTAATATTTCTTAATTAGCAGTCCCTAGTCTTTGCTGATAAAAGTCACTTTGAAAATGAATCCAACCAGGGTTGCTATAGTGCTAGAGATACTCATTAGGTACTTCTGTCTATAAGAGTGTTCCAGATGTTCCCCCAGGTTTTAGTGCTGGTACTTGAAATGACTGACAATGGATGAGGAGGAGTTTGGGGTGTAAGTCCTCAAAACAGCATATCTGCAATTTTGCAGTTGGCCAGTATGGAGCAGAAGCAAGGGAAAATAGAGTGGAAGTGTGTAACCAGCACGAAGGGACATATGGCACACTGGTGGTCATGCTGTTGTTCAGGCACTCTGCCGCCAGCTCAGTTGAGGATCAGTTTGCTGCTTTCTTGTGTTTCAAATCTTTACTTGGCATGAAGGAAGAAGGGAAAATGTAACGCCTTCAGGGTCCTGTGATAACGGTCCTCACTGCAGAGTGCCCTGCAGGCACTAATGCCCCCATGACACATCTAAGTAGAGTGTTTCAGAATTGCATAAAGACTGACTTTTGGTCTCTGGTCCTAAAATCTGAAAGCACTGGTGAAAGCCTCACCACTCTGGGGAGATGAAACGTCCTACGGAGGTAAGGGGACGTTTTGCAGATGAAAGAGAGAAGTTGGAACTGTCTGAGAGCTTCTGGTGGTCTGCTGGATCTGGGTAGGGGAAAAGTGAGGAATCACAAGGTAATGCAGGTGGTATGAGAGGTTTACTTTCAAGATGCAAGACAGCGCTGTGCTGTGTGGTCAGCATGCTTGTTCCTTTGTTCTGGGAATTTTAAAAGTGGTTTACAGAGACAAAGTGTCTGAGCCTGAGGTGAAGTGAATTCATGCCAGTATCCTTCCTTTTGGGTAAAACTTAAGGGATCCTGGAGAGAATCATCTAATATCCAACAGACAGGTGCCAGCCAGTACGAAATGGCTGCACTGAAAGCAAACAGCGCATAGCGGTGTGTTTTATGGAGGGACAGCATGGTTTAAAATGCATACAAAAACCAAAAGTGGGTGTTTACGTGTTGTCACATGTTTATCAATGTCGTCTGAGGCTTTGATGATCTTAGAGGGTCTCCTCTCATGAGATACAAACACTACCTAATAAGAATTTGAAATGCTCATTTTTCTTGTCAGGGATAAGTGCCATTTAAATCTGAGATGAGATTTGAGACCTCTTCCCAGAAGAGCTGTTCATTAATTTTTGCTGATAAATAACACTTGGAGGATGTAGCACATAGTTTTCTCTTCTTCCCAATGTTGCTATAAAGTCTGTAACACAGCAAGGGGGGAACCCAAAGCTTAAACCCTCTTGATTTAGCCCTGTGTCTATCTCAATATTCATTTCTTGGGAATTACAGGTACCACCATAACCACGTGGGATCACAGATTAATCCTAACTTCTTTCTAATTTTGGAGTTTGATTTGATAAGATGCAGTACCTGGTGATTGCTGAAATACTGACTGTGTCTGGAACACCATCAGATTATTCCTAGTATTCTGCTCTAACTAGGAGTAGAATTTAACTTTGCAGAGGTTTGCCTTAACTCTTAAATTTTAGCTTCCATAAGCTTTGCTGAACTTGAGATTCAGAAAAGAGACATGGTATTATTAGGCAATGAATTGTTTGTTACAAAATGTTGTTACCACCTCAGCCATTTACATATTACCAATGTAGAATTAAGGAAATATTTAACTTCAGTCGTACTTGCTTTGCCAGTTGCTTTCATGGACAAAATTTTCAGTTGGTATATTCAGAATTTCACAAATTTAAGGACTTGCTAATGGCAAGGGGTTTAGTTTTTGTGTTGCTTGCATGGATGTGTTTCCGACTAGAGATTGCTTTAGAAATCTGCAGTAGCGTGTGTCTGGAGAGTGAAACCTGCTTTGTGTGAATGTGTTAGCAGCATTTTCTTATGATGGCATATTCGAAAAAAACTGAATACTGGAAATCCTTGACTAGCCATACATTAATTTTCCTCAGGTAGTGGGTGGTAGAAGGATGGTGGTTGTTACTCTTCTGGTCAGTGGCTTTGTCTTGGTTCACTGAGTTTCTCTCACCACAAACACGTTGCGTGTGGATCACTACTCACCATGTGTCCCAACCGATCCAGCCAATATCATCTCCTTTTTCCAAGTGGGCTGAAATTGGGCAGTCAAATGGAAACTCCTATTCACAGTTTGTGGTGAAAAAACTAATGAAATGCTCCATTAATCATTTAGTTTGACCTTCATTCCCGCTGTAATGAAGACTGAGAGGCAACATTAGCCCATCTGAAAGGTTTAAGCATTTGGGATTGATTTTGAATGGGATAAGGCCATCAGTGATATGATACGGGATTACTAAAGGCTTAAATAAATAACTCATGTCTTATAGTTCTGCTAACATAACAATCAGTCATACATAGTAATTCTAGGTACTGTATTTAAATACATTATTGAAATGCCTCTCATTGCTGGGCGTTTTGTCTGTTTGCTGAGAAACTTGGGAAGGCTGTTTACTTTGGCTATCCAGTATTTTATTGCACTACTTATAATGCTGTGAATGTTAATAATGCTAAGTGAAGCAGGAATTATTTTTTAATACCTGCAAAATAAAAATACCGCTGCTTTGTGCAGAGTTTCATCAGTCAGTGTTGGCAGCATTCTCCTCTTTGTGCCAGATGATCCCGGATCCAAATCCCTCTTAGAGACGTGGACATCAATTGTCTCAACATCTCGACATGGTGTTTGGTGTTCCATGTGAGATGTTGGGCCATATCCATACTTGAAGCGCAAATTCTGAAATTACAGGCACGATATATGAAAAATGTAGAGGAATTTAGGATACTGTGTAATTTATATTTTTCTTTTGTAATACTTCTTTCACAACCTTTATAATTAGGATGGAGCCTCTGTGGAAACAAGCACTGGTATTCAAAGGGCTTTCCATTATAAGTGTCTCCATTAAGTAAATAGATGTAGGAGTCGTAGCAAAGCAATTTGTTGTTTAGCTGTATAAAACAGCTGTGATTTGTGCTTATTGAATTTTAAAACAGCACAAAAAGTTAGAGCAGAATTTAGGAAATAGCTATGCAGTTCTTGTTCACTGTTACAAAAAGTTGAGTGATGCATACAAATAGCACTAATTAATTTTTCAGTAGGAAACCAACACTTCATGCATACTGATTCTTCCAACACTGGCATGAAATTGGTTACACTATTGCTATACCAGGAGCAAGAGGCATCGCTACAGGGAATTAGGATGTGTGTTGAAAGGTGTTACGCAATCAGCACTTCTTGGATCTGCAGTCTCATTGACTGAAGGCATTAAAAATGGGAAAATGTATCATTCCGGTTTTACCTATTACTTTGAAAATGTATGAAATTGAAATGTAATTTTCTGATTTTTTGTTACTTTAGGTAAATTAGGCTGTGATCAGTCTGTAACAAATGGAAGGATTACTGTGGTGCTTGAGCCAGGGTTGACGGCAAGCTCTAGGCAATGACAATCTTTAAATGAGCTGAACTTGTTGCTTGTCAAGTGATATTTGTCAGTAGAGCAGGTTTAATGTGAGATTTTTAGTAACAATAAGACTTTGTGGTTTTGTAGAATTTTGTTTAAAGAGCTGTAGAGTTACTTTCTTCCTATTAATGAATGAAGACTCAGAATACATTGTGGTTTTTTTTCTTTTATCAGGCTGCAATATTCAAGATAATAAGCCTTTAAAAACTCTAGGAGGTAGTTAAAGGCTGCAGCTGTTAATGTTACTTCTTTGCATTTAACTTTTTTCAAATGCAGTGAGAAGCAGAAACATATATGAAATTCCTGTACAGCAGGAAGCTGAATTGATCGTTCTGATGATAGGGAGAGTAAATTTTTGGAAATGTTTTCACAACAGAAAAACATGTTAAAATAATAAATGAGTCATGATAGGTGAAACTTCAGGTCATTGAGGCAACGCCTCTGCACATCCACTGTTGACTTAGCCCATTTAGTACTTTCCACCTTTGGATGACGACGCATGAGAAGACTGACAGAAGATAAACATGTTGGTACTGGGCTTCTCACAGTCACTGTCACTTTGCACTTCCCTTTGATAGGGCTCTATGTACTTTTCCTGGAACAAAAGTACAGCCTGCAGAATTAGCAGTTGATGAGGTTCACACCTTGCACCAAAGAAAATCTTTCTGTAGCCCTTGTATTGAAATAACTTGTAACTGACCAAATTGTGTTTATGCCTTTGCAAAACACGTAAATTGCAGTCCCTGACTTGACTGCAGCCTCTGGGATGATTTGTCCAGACTCAGAACAGTTGGAAGGTCTTTTTCTTCCCCTGCCCGTGTCAGAGTGCCTACTCTGCAAGCTGCTGCAGTAATCTCATGTTTCCTGAGAACGGGGTGACCGGCTATTGGTATATATCACAACAGACATTTGGCTTAAAGACTTCAGGGTGTTGGAACAGTCCAGCCACAGAATGCAACAACAGAATTGTGAAATTTTGGGTGTCAGTGAAATAATTGTTACCGATTTCACTGGATGCAAACTCAGGTCTTCTTTAGAAAGTTCCCCTGTTGCTTAATCGGCTGATACGGAACGGTTTGGAATATTTCAGAAATTTCTTTTGTAATTCTCTCTGGCAATAGCAAATCATCCTAACAGGCAAAGGGCTTGAAAGCTGATGTATCAGGACCATTCTTAAGTACAAACGTACATTGCTGTTGTGATGCTCTGGGACCAGCAGGGAATTTCATTTCACAACTCCAGTGCTCTAATGCATAGCCAGGGCCTTTTTAGTAGGGCAAGACCTTTCACCAGCTGGAAAATCTGAGCCAAACTGAGAATTAGCTAAGTGTTTCTAATGATTTTTCAGCACTACCTACTTTGTAACAAAACACCCAACTAAACAGACTTGTTGTATAATATTACATTTTTTGATCTGCTCTATCAAATTTTGGGTGCATTAAATGATTAAATGACTCATTCATTCTTTATACTACTCAGACTGCAAACTGCTCCATGGTGGTGGGGTAGAGTTTCTCCTGATGTAAACAGAGGTCAGTGGGAAGAACAAGGTTCAAGTCCAGTTCTTTGAATACACAGCAGAACGTTGTTGTTGCTTTTTAATTGGACTACGTTAGTATTAGAATGATACAACCCCAGAGTAGCACAATTTCTATCTGAAAGAGGAAAAGAAAGCATGCCGGACAACCCAAACAAAAATTTATTGTCAAATGGCAAGGATGGGGTAAGGTAACACTGTTGAAAGAGATCTTTTACTGTTAATGTTCGAGCATTAATAGAGGTATTGAGCTTGCAATAAAAAGTCATCTGAAGAATTCAAATCTGTTTTATAAATAAAATTTTATTTGCATACCAAAGCTTTTTATGAAAGTAATTATTATGGTCAAGTAAACCAGGGTGCAGTTTGTAACAGAGAGGAGAATATTGTCACCTCTCACTGGACCCTAGATGCATTGGAAAAGTGCGTAGAACAAAAGATTTCTTACAAACAAAGTGAATCTGTAGCCTGGTGGTTTCCTCCCCTCTCTGACTCTCCCTGACTGAGAGGTATCACTAGTTTTATGCCCCAGTGTATTTTCTGATACTATGTTTTAAACCCCTGTATGAGATCCTATAGATGCTTGAGAGCTTGTTCTATATGTTGTACAGACAAGTCTTCATGTAGAATGAATCCATCTAATGCCTTTTGTGTCCAGTTTTCCTCCTCCTTTCATAACATGTCTCCTTTTATTGAGTATGACACTGATTCAGGCTGTCTGATCTGTTCCTTTCAGACATTTGTCACTTAGATTCTTCTACCCAGTGTCTTATGGCAGGTGATTACTAAGGTTATTCTTCTTCTGTGTTTTTTTTTTTTTTAATTGTAACCTAGGCTTTGTAGCTTGCATTTCTCTGTAGAATATTGTAGAATATATGAAGCGCCTGTCTCCCCGTGTCTCTGTATTTCTAAGTCATTAACAGTTTTATTACTGCCTCCGTTCTATTAACTATAGGTTTATATTATCAGTGATTTTTTTTAAGCCTACTTAGCTTCCTTCTGAGTCTTTGATCAGCTTTAGCATAGACCACTTTTAGATTCAAGCTATTACTCCTTTTGGATTCAAGCTATTATTCCTTTTAGTTCTCTCTCCTACCATTGTAAATACTCCCTTACCAGAAAGGGATTATTCTTAAAAAGAGTACTCTCACCTTTCCTTCCAGGTATAAATGAAGTATTCTCATTCCCTCTCCTCTGGGCTTTATCTTTACAACCCTTCCATTGTTTTGCTTGCCTACTTTAGATTCTTTCTAACTTATTAATGTCCTTTTTGTAATAAGCGCCCAAAATGGCATGCAGTACTTTAAAGCGCAGGTGCTAAATAATTGATTTTCTATGAATAATTCAGTCCATACTCTGTTAATGAACTGATCCTGCCTCCACAGAAGCATCCGTTGTTCGTAAGTGTGTGCCAAATTGTTTGTGCAAACAAATTTCAGGTGATGGGATCTTGAATAGTTCAGCTGTTTGGGTTTGGTGGTATATGACTCTTAACATACGGTCCTGTCTTATCACAGTCTTCCTTAGTTAAATTGGTGCAAAGGGCATATGTCTTAAGAGGGCTTTAATGTGCTCTTGAGTATTAGTAGTGTTAAAAGTATGGCTCATCAGCTCATTTTCATCAATAGAATCTATGCTTTTAGTCCACCACGAATGTGAGATTAGATTTTTTGCCTCCCGTTCAGGTAAACAGCTTTAATCTAAGACCCTGAGTACAGCTGTTACTGTCCATGAGTTTTTGGCACATACATCCGCATTCTTGGTTGCATGTCTAAACTTAATTTACCCTAAATGTGTTCCTAAGCAACTTCAGCTAAATTGAAATAAATACATTGCTTAAGCTGAAATGAGAGCAGATATAAACACCTTGCAGAAATGCGATGCGATTCTGCAATCCAGTCCTGTCTGTGTGCCAGCATTGCAAGAGTGAAATTTGTCAGTGCCAGAAAGTAGGGTTACAGAGTGCCATTCAGTGAAAAGAAACCAAGGCAGGCCTGCTAAAACCGGCAAATAAGGGAGTTATCACCAGAATCCTTTATCTGTTCCCATAATCATAATCTGAATCCTGTTCCAAGAATTAAAGCAGAAATAACATCTAACAACATAAGCATGGTCTTTCACAGATTAAGCGTCAAAAGCAAAATTTGGAGTGGTTTTATTCATGATTATATCATTTTTAAAATACAGGATTTAAAAAAAGCATGTAGCTGGGACATCATCATTTGTCAGTGAGTCAATGAAGGATCACAGTGCATTACGTTTTCTGTTATTAATCTGCTTGCCACAGTCTGTGAGACTGGAGACATTGAATTTTGACAGGGACGTTGAATCTCGTAACAAGCTATTACAGGAACATTCTAAGGAAAGTATCACTTAAAATTATTTAACAAGCAATTTGTTATTTTGACTTCATATTCAATGGTTTAATTGCCTAGACTGTAAGACGTTGTGTCAAGACCGTCTTCCTCTTCTATGCTTTGCTATCTACCTCAGGTTGGGTGATACAGATAATGTAGTGATGCAGATACATAGTAGTACTGAAATTCTATATTAGTTTAACTCTATAGAATATTCACATTTTTTTTATTCAGACACTCTAAATAAAAAAAAAATCAAAGTATCAAACTATAGATTTAAAACAGTCTTACAACACGTAATATTGTTTGAGACAAGGTATGCTTGATGCTATATCTGAAGGGAAGATTTAACAGACTTTGGTCCTGAATGTTAGATCTCAACTAGGCAAATCAGCTGTAATTCCTCTGTCTGCAAAGTGAAACATCATTCTGATCTTGGTTACTACCTCTGATTTTAGGATTTCTCAATTAAGGAGGCCATTTCATAATGCAGTTCAAAAGTAGAAAAATTCTATCCTATCCCTCACGAGCGGTTCTAGGAGATGGTATTTCTTTGACTGATGGGCTGATTTTGACTTCTAGTAAGAAAAATGAATTGCAGCCATAACTATGAACTCTCTATTTCCAATTCCCATAAGTGCTCTTCTATTGTATATTAAGGACCTGAGATCTGAAAGAAGATTTAGCAAGGAGGACTATAATTCAGAATTAATAGAATATCTGGAGTTACATCAGGGTATTTGATTGGCTAGTGTACAGGTTATTACTTCTTTAGAGTTCATTCAAAACACATTGTTTCAAAATAGCTGTATGTCTATCACATTTAATTTTTTTTATGACAGCAATAAAATGAATGCAAGTCATTTCTGTGGAATCGATTGTCAACAAAGGTTAAATGTCCCAAGAAGTACCTTGTGTTTCAATCATTGTGCCTGAAAGAGGTGTGGATAGCTTAAAAACTTGAAAAAGCACTGGCAAGTACACAAAAGTCTGTTCTATGGCATAAAGATGAGAAATGGTATCAAAAGGAAGGTGTAGGATGAAGTATAAAGACGTATTCATATTGGGACCAAGAGGAATTACATAACTGAGAGCCATCCTACAGATAGTTTCCTGAGAAACTTCAGGTTGGTGTAATGAAAGTTGAGCACATCACACTGAATTGTAGTACAAAAGTGTAGCTTGGCTTTATTAGGATTTGAGAAATAGAGAGAAGCAAAGAAGATTGCGGGAGAAAAAAGATGAAACTTTAAAGTATTCAGAAATGGCAGAAATAAAACGGAGAGCAACATTTGAACCTTTTATTGATATTTGAGATTTAAAAAAAAACAACAAACACTTCGAAGATTTGCTTTAGCATATCTGTGGTGGCTTCCAGCTCCCAGCACACTAGAACTCAGGTTTTTTTGAATTCTTTTTGTTTGATGGTAAAAATACTTACTGTTAATGCATAGACTTGTGAGCAAGATTATTTGGCAAAGCAGTATAAATAGGTGACAGAAAATTGGCTAACGTACTTCTGGCAAAGTTATTTTCCACTTTTTGCTCATTGGGCCCAATTGTGTAGTCCCTGTAGAGCATTACTGATCTGTGTCATTTGGAGAATCTTTTAATAGCAGTTAATCATGGACTTTAAAAAGTAGAATGACAATAATGCAAGAATTTTCCCCTGATTAAAGATAATATTTAGTTAATACCCCATGATTATCTTTTTAAGACCTGGTGGTATGTGGGTTACTTTCACAATAAAATCTTTGATGTTTTGTGCAGATTATTTTATGTAGTCATGAATTGAGAATAACAAATAGTAGCATCTTCTGTAGGAAGATATATCCTTTTGTTATATCTAAAATATAATATATTCTAAAAGCAAAGCAAATTGAATCCTCCAGATTAGATGGATGTTAAGAACTCAGTTCAGGAAAGCACTCAGAAGAGCTTAAGCATGATCTCCTCAGCTTTCAGTGTTTTTAAAACCAAAATCTAAACAACAAAAACATTCAGCCCTCCTAGAATTGTGTTCCCTGAAGGCACCAATGGGCCTTGGTGGCCCTCACCAACCTCCCCCGGGCCCTCTCCCATCCCCTGTCCCTGGGCCCAGAAACCCCATTTCAGCTCAGCCTGGGATCATCAGCCCCTGCCTGAACCACACCATGGTCGTACCTATCTCCAGCTCTGCCACCAAGTGCCACTGCCTGGCCATGGCCCTTGATCATCTAGACCCCAATGCGCAGGCTGACTTGTTGACTAGACTTCAGACCTGCCTCCTCACCATGACCATTGCCTTATGATCTGGACTCATGGTTGGACACAGCCACCGTCTCCAGTCTTTCCAGCTCACTGCACTTGACATGGTAGGATGGGGCCCTCATCATTAAAGTTCTTGTCCTGCTGACCTTGTCCTTCAGGGAGCAGTCATCCCTTGTTGCTCCTTGACAAATTAAGGCTAATTCCATGTATTTTACAACAGTAAGAACTGCCCCTGCATGAATTCAAACACTGCAATCCAGTGTTTCAATAGTTGCTTTAGGCTCATTCTATTATAAATCCTATTCGGGGAGGAAAGGAGACAAAATACACAAAATACACGCTCTGTTGCCTGCTTCTGCAAAACAATTTAAAGGGAATGTCCTCTCTGAAAATGGAAGTCTGAAAAACTACTTTTCCTTATACTGGTAATTAACTTCCTGCTGGGAAAAGTGCCATGTGTCCTGTTTGTTTCTGGAACACAAATCTGACAATGAGGAGAGGTCAGCCCATCTAGGGAGAGGGAATACACTGGGTTGAAGAGTTTCAGAAGATCATAGTCAAAGACTTATTTTCCAATATCGAAACTGTAGTAAGTACAAAATTGCATCTGTTGTGTAAATACAGTGTCAGGGATGGTTGAACTTTTTCTTTACAGAGTATTTTGCCTCTGTCATTTTTCTGCAGTTTTTTAGTGTGGCTCTGTAAACCCATTGGGATGTTGACCTTGATTTTGTTCCTGAAAAAAACTAAACCCAAACAACCAAACACAAAAAACTCAAACAAACTCAAAGAGGTTTCTGTTATGAAAGAAAAGCAAATGATTAAGCAGTTTTGCAAAGAGAGACTGTACATCGATCATGCCAATTTAGGCTGATTTATAGTAGAAGATACAGAATGCTTTCTAATCCAGGTAAATATTCTCAGCCTAATCCATGGATATTGTGATAGGTGAATATGTAAGGACCAATATATTGAGCTGCAGGCATCTTCAGCGTGATACTTGTTTTTACTCTTTATTCGTGTATTCCTGTTAAAACAAGAATGGGAAATTTGTCATCCAGGATTCTGGCACATGATGTGGCAGAGCTTTTCAGGGAGATGCAGCAGCTCTTCTTCGATGGATGTAGCTGCGGAACTACATTGTGGTAGCAGCATAATTTAATCAGTTCCTTCTCTGGGCTGTCACCTTGATTCTCTCTGTGTGCTGGCTCTGCCCTGGTAATAACAATCACTGTTATTTTTCTAATGGAATTGTTCTACAGCTTGACCAGTTTTCCCATTCTAGTCATCAGACAGGCACACAAACACCTCCTGGAGCACAGCACTGCATGCTGTGCAAGGGCAGGAATAAGTGGCTGGGACTGAGGAGGTGATTACTTAGGCTGCTATAGGCAATACTGCTGGTGAATGTGTAATTGCAGCCTAGCTCCCATTGACTTTCAGCCTCTGTCACTTGTGCTTATGGAAAACTGAATCATTGTGTACGGCCCAGCAATAATTCCTGTTGTAGACTTCCAGCGTATTTGATCTGACTACTTGGTGTTTTCAGACTGAAATACCTGACCTCTTCTTGGCTTATCTGTCTTTATGTGACCCCCTGAGTAGACAATGTGAAGACTGAGATGCAGCTGTAATTACTGGCTTGCCTAAACATTTTGGAGGATCCGATCTGTTGTAAACAATTGCATTAGGTGAGCACTTCCCCTGCTAGTGAAACCACCTGTAGTCACTTATCACAGCCTGCTCTCATTTCTCCACTTTGGAAGAACTGAGTTTTTGCAGATTACTGCTGCTTAACAATTCTCAGTCTTCTTTCAGCTCCTTTGCCCCGGCTCCGGAGGGGCCATGATCCATAGTGTAAGAGTGTAAAACCACATTCGTATTCATAAATGGAATGCATGAAGTGTGTAACTCAAAGTGAAATTGAAAAGAGCAATATGAATTTTGGAAGAGGGGAAAAAAAGCCTTTCAGAATCACTTAATCTCTTTTTGAGCTTTATCAGTATAAGAAAATACCTAGAAGAATACGTGTCTTTTATTAACCGGAGGACCATATTGCTTGCACCTTATATTAAGTCATCATGTTGCTTTCACTGGGGCAATTTAAGAGAATAAGATGCAAATCAGTATAACGTTGTTCGAATCTTGCTGTATGTAATGCTTGAAGTTATATTTTCCAGGTGTTTTCTATATAATCTGACTTGCGCTGCCTTACAGACACATTTTTTTCAAAATTAGAAATCACCATTTAATACGGTGTTGTGGTTTAACCCCAGCCAGCAACTTGGACCATGCAGCCGTTTACTCCTCACCCACCCCCTTCACCTCACCCCTGCCCAGTAGGGTAGGGAGAAAGATGAGGGAGAAAAGGGAGGGGGAAAAAGGAAAAAAAAACTCGTGGGTTGAGATAAAGGCAGTTTAATAGAACAGTAACGTAAGAGAAAAATAATAATGATGGTAACAGTAAAAGAATATACAAAATAAAGTGATGTGACACAAATTGTTCCTACCACCCAAGGATTGGTTGCCTATCCTGTCCCAAGCAGCGATCACGGATCCCTGACTCCTATTATATACTGACCATGATGTCTATGGTATGGAATATTCCTTTGGCCAGCTTGTCCTGTCTATGCTCCCTCTCAGCTTCTTTGTGAAGCTGAAAAGGTCCTTGACTTAATAGAAGCGTTACTTGGCAATAACTAAAACAGTATGTGTTATCAACATTATTCTCATACTAAATCCAAAACACAGCAGCTACTAGAAAGAAAATTAACTCTATCCCAACCCAAACCAGGACAGTATCCATACCTTATTTTATACCATCTACATCGTGCCCAAGTCTTAGACTTCTCAACAAGTCACCACCGCTTTTCCTGTCGTTGATAAAGATATATATATATATACACACACACACAGAGATATCATTCCCTCTAAAATGTCTGTTGAGTTCTTTTAGTCCATGACTTTGGGCTCCATCTGTCATAACAGTCTTTCAGAGCAGGAGAGGTAGTGTGTGGTGTTAAATTGTTGCATGCTGCATCTGGAGCTTGCAGCTGGTGTATCTGGCACGGCCCGTGCCCATGGTCTGTGGATTGAAAGTGTTGATCTCAAGAAAATTGCCAGGGATGAGCTATACCCACTCAATGCCATGCGCTTTGGCCTAAGTGTTTATGAGGTTGTTTTGGAAAAGAGTCCTGTTGTCTGATTCAATTCTTTCTGGGGTGTCATGTTGCCATAAAACTTCTTTTTCAAGGTCCAGGATACTGTTCCAGGCAGTGACATGGGGCATGGGATATGTTTCCAGGTTGTTGCATCTACCATTGTAAGCACATGGTGTTTGCCTTAGCGGGTTTGTTGGAGTGTGATACAATCAATCTGCCAGGCCTCCCCATATTTGTATTTCAGCCATCCTCCTCCATACCAGAGAGGTTTTAACCACTTGGCTTGCTTAATTGCAGTGCGATAGTGTCCATGGTTAAGTCCACCCCTCAATCATGAGCCCATCTACGTGTTGCATGTCTTCCTTGGTGGCCTGTGGTGTCACGGGCCCATTGAGCTATGAGTAATTCACCCTTATGTTGCCAGTCCAGATCCACCTGGGCCACTTCAGTCTTAGCAGTCTGATCCACTTGCTGTCCAGCTGAGTCTTAAAAACATCCAATGTTGGGGATTCCACCACTTCCCTGGGGAGATTATTCCAGTGGTGGATTGTTCTCATTGTGAAAAATTTTCCTCTTGTGTCCAATTGAAATCTTCCCAGGAGTAACTTTACCCATCCCCCCTTGTCTTTTCCATGTGACTCCTTGTAAAAAGGGGGTCTCCATCTTCTTTGTAGCCACCCTTTAAATACTGGAACGTGATGATGAGGTCTCCCCTAAACCTTCTTTTCTCAAAGCTGAACAAACCCAGTTCTCTCAGCCTTTCCTCATATGGCAGGCTTCCCTGTCCTTTGGTGATCTTGGTGGCCCTTCTCTGGACACTCTCTAGCCAGTCCACATCTTTTTTGTATAGCAGGGACCAAAACTGAACATAGTATTCCAGGTGTGGCCTGAGAAGCGCTGAGTGGGATAATGACTTCTTTATCTCTGCTGGTGATGCCCTTGTTGACACAACCCAGCATCCTGTTGGCTTGCTTTGCTGCCGCAGCACACTGCTCACTCATATTGAGCTTGCTGTCCACCGGGACCCTCAGGTCCCTTTCCACAGAGCTGCTCCCCAGCCAGGTAGATCCTAGTCTGTGCTGCACTCCTGGGTTATGTTTTCCCAGGTGCGAGACCTTACACTTGTTCTTGTTGAACTTCATAAGGTTCTTGTTAACCCACTCTTCCAGCCTATGCAGGTCTTCCTGCAGGGTGTCTCTCCCTTTCAAAGTGTCCACTTAACCACTCAGTTTGGTATAATCAGCAAACTTGATCCCATCGTCCAGATCACTTATGAAGATATTAAACAGCGTTGGGACCAATATCAATCCCCAGAGGATCCCACTTGTGACAGGTTGCCAGTTTGAAAAAGAAGTATTTACCACCATCCCCTGGGTGAGACCTGTCAGCCAGTTCCCCACCCACCGCACAGACTACTTGTCTAGACCATAACGCATCAGTTTCTCTAGGAAGAGGCTGTGGGGACTGTATCAAAAGCCTTAGAGAAATCCACATAAACAATGTCCACTACTTGCCTTGCATCAGCCGAAATAGTTAATTTGTCATAGGAGATCAGATTTGTCAAGCACAATTTGCCCTTGGTGAAACCGTAATGTCTTTTCCTAATCACATGCTTCATTTGACTAGCAATAGCTCCCAGGAGCATTCATTCCATAACTTTCCCAGGGTCTGAAGTAAGACTGATTGGCCTTTAATTTCATGGATCCTCTTTTAAGCCCTTCTTGTAGATGGGGGCGACATTAGACTTCTACCAGTCTTCTTGGACATCCCGTGTTCTCCATGGCTTCTCAAAGACTGTGGAGAGTAGCCTCGCAGTGATGTCGGACGGCTCTCTTAACACCCCCGGGTGGATACTCAGGGCCCACCAATTCGTAGGGGTCAAGCTCCTGTAATAGTTCACGTACGAACTTACAGTAAAATAACAGTATTCTTGTTCTTTGGTTTGCTATATGGTCTGTGAATGTTAAGAAGCAATATCTCAGTTCTCAGAGCCAAAGACAAAACGTATTTATAGTCTTTTAACTAGTTAAGAGTTTGAGTTATCAATGTATAGCAAGTTTCTCCCTCACTTGCTCTCTGCCCAAGGTGATGGGCATTATGTGAGCTCATTATCAGCCACTAACAGTTAGCTCTTGGCTTCTGCTAGTGCAGTGTATTTGTATTTCAGGGTGGATAACGCTCTGGTTCTTCTCTCCCCGATTTATTTTTTTAATTGTAAAAATCAGATGGAATAAATTTATTCTAGAGATGTCTGGGCTTTGAGGGATCCAGCCAGTTTTTCATTATTACGTGCTCTTACATTACTTTTTATGCCAATGAAATACTTCATCTGTAAAGGATTACCTTTCATCCTCTTTTCCTTTAAATATACAGTTACACTTCTGAACATAGCGTGGAGAGTTTCTTATGAGTCTGAAGTGTGATGGCTCCCTGTTAGCTCCTGCAGGAGATGGTAATGGAAATCTTCACACTTTTGTCTTGAGGTTGAGCTGGGGTCTTCAGTTGTAGAAGTCGTGGACTGGGCCAGCGTGTACTGTCCAATGGGTTAAACGAGCACTGTGGAACTAAATATTTCCAAGACTTCATAAGGTCTGGACCCAATCCTAAATAAACATTAAAAAGTTTGAAAGGGACATAGTCCCAAGATGTGCTTTACAATTATGAGCCACAGATTTTCACATGGGCCAGAAATAGGTTTTGATTGATGAAATGGCACTAGTTCAGCCAGTGGTGCTAAAAAATACATTGATTGCACGTAAGCAAATAGAGATTTGACTAATGCATGGTTTAGTGGCCACATAGGATCCTTCCAGGCGTACATAAGTTATTGATAATGAAATATTTCATGCCTCCGGTATATTTTACCCTTCAACTGGAAGTATTTGTGATGTAGTAATTAGCTCTGCTGAAGTTGACACGAAAGTTTTGCCACTTTGAGGGGGCATAATGTGTGTGAAAAGCAAACAGGTTGTTACGTTGTAGTAGAGAGGTAGATGAGTTCTTTAACTTTTATTTCTGTAAGAAATATTTTACAGGGCTAACACTGAAAGCCAGTCTCAACTGCTACTGTGGAGTGATAGTTGCTCTATAATAAACTTATGATGCTGTCATAGGATGAAATATATAGATGTAGGCACACGGTTGTGTTATAAATATTTGATTCTGTGTTTTTTCCAAGACTCACAGCTTGAATCATGGGCTTTTGTTGCTTTCCTTTACAGATTATATGAGGGAAAGTTGATTCCACATCGTACAAAAAAATACCTTTGGAGGGGAATAGAGAGATATTGAATATCAAGCACAAGAAGGTTTATAACAAACAGTAAAAGGAAGACAAGCAGGAAAAAGGAAAAATTAAGATACAGAGCTTGTGAGAGTCACTCCATCAAGCAGTGAAATAGACTTGTTCTTCTCCAGCGTGCCTGCTCAGGCTATACTGTTTCAGGCTGCTGAATTCCGTACTCTGTCATACTTCCCAGGTCTTTGGCTCGTCTGTTCATTTTTTTGTTGTCGTTCACAGCAAAGAAATCTTCTCCATAGGACTGTAGTGATAAATGGCTAGAAACCAGGACATCCATCTTAGTTATAATTATGACCTTGCAACTTTTAAGGAGTATTGGAGGGATTTCTTGCTCAAAAATTCCCCAGAAAATGCTCGTTCATAGTAACAACGCTCCAAATGAAACTGGCAGTGAACTGTTCATAACACAAGGTCAGTGAATCATTTAATACTAGTTAGTTGTGGAAAAAAGTATTCCCTAATTTAGGTGCTGTTAGTGTCCTAATAGTTAATGTCTGTAAACATGGCAATGAATGCCCACTATCCTCTGCAAATGATCATTTAGCTTAAATACATGGAAAAAAAAAGGTCTTCCATCTAAGTTATAGTCCTGTTTTCATATTATTCATAGTTAACACTGTCAACCAGCATGGAGGCTGACTAATCTGTGCAATATTGAAAGATAATGCATACCTTAATAGTGCCTGGGGTTGCAAAAAATTTGCTTTAGAAGTATGGGATACCACTTCTACAGCAGGGAGCATTTGTACATGCAGGTTGCATTCTTCTTGCTGTGCAGGAGCAGCCTTGATGCCAAACTTGAGGCTAAATTCATCACCTATATACTTCATCTTCTCCAGTGCCTTCAGGGTTGCCTCTGAGGTAACCCAGTGGTGTTTCTGGGAACTCCTGTTTCAGTGTACACTCGAGCGTGTATTTATTTGTATGCAGCCTGGCAGTCTCCTGTGGCTCTGGCACACGTGCAGCAGACGTTCATGCAGTACTTCTTAAATGGCCACCAAGTTTATATGCCAAAAATGTAGATGGATTTCTGTGGTTAGCAGGAGTTTGGGCTGTCCACAAAGAAAATGTGGAACAATAATGCGAGCCTAAGTACAGGCATGGCCAGAGCACCTCTAGTGGGACCAGAATCTCTGATGGAATAGAAACAACAATAATAAAGAAGGAATTGGTGTTGAGAGGCTGTGTGCCATCCAAGCCTTGGAGTATAGAGGAAATACAAAAAGGTTCAAGCTAGGCTATTGCTTCTTATTCCTTTTCTCTCATTTTTTCATTTTCAATATGATGTCTCCTGTGGATTTCCACATCCACCATCTCTCTGCCTTTGTAGAGCCTCCCCAGGTGTATTGTCTCCAATAGTTTTGCAGTGTATTCTTTTGTGTAGCTTTCCTTGCTGCTTCTATTATTTGAGCTACTTTTGGCCAAATATATTGGTCCAGATAAGGGAATTACTTCATGCCTCAAACCCTAAAATAGTAATAAAAAAGGAGTATTGGAGAGGGAAAGCAATCTTTTCCCTTAATCATATCTGTTAACTCTTCTCCAAACCATCTTTTGTTTGTAGGCATAGCCCTACATTGGAGTTACTGTCAGCAAGAAAAAAGAATCCCCTAAATTAAAAAAAGGAAAAACAACAAAACCCAACTCTTTTTCACTGGTAAAATTATCTCCAAATATATGGCGTATGTCTGCCTAAACAGTACAATATAAATAGTAGCACAGGAGTGAGGTAGCAAAATGTTGCAGCAGCAGCATCTCTCGCAGAAGGAACCAGGAGTCGCATTACCATCCCTATGATCATTATGATAGCAGGACTGTCTTGGTTAGTCTGGCAGCCATCCCTAAGTGTGCGAAATGAGATGTGGGGACAGAGAGGAAACCTGTGTGTGAAGAAAACACATTTCTTAATTGAGCTGGGACTGAGAGTGGAGGAGCCTTTATGAGAACACCTTTTATTATCTCTCTCTGCATCAGGTACAAGAAGTGACCTGGAGCACTTTGTGTTAGAAATATTTTCCGCTGTTAGCATAAGCATAACAAACAACATAGCACAGCAGTCAAGACGCTAATGTGCATTGGCAGTGTATGCAAATGCTATAAAAAAAAATTTAATTTATTTATATACACTGCTATCAGTGTGGTGGGAATTGAAAATAATAACATCTGAATTGTTTAGTTGTTTTCTGGATAAATAAAAAGTGTCTAATGTAGGAACCTGATATTACATATATATTAGTTTTTTAGAGGGGAGAATTTAAAAAATGTTTTTATGTGTTGTGTTCTAGAAGGTGCTTTGCAGCTGAAGAGACTTGCTCTGTTCTCTGACAAATTGCCATGCTAAATGAGGCTCTATTTATTGAGGTGTTATCATTTTTCTACTAGAAAATGGGGCGTTCCTTTTCTAGCTACTTGGAAGCTTATTCTCTAAGGAAGGGTGTCCATTACTCAGGCTAGTTGTCCCAATTCCAGCACCGTTTTGTTACTCGGAGAACAAGTCTGGAATTTGCAGGACAGAAAAAAAAGAAGGAGGAGGATTGATGTAGCTCAAGCTAGACAAGAAGAAATTAAAGCTTGACTGCTTTGAAAGATGGATGCCTCCCAGCAGGAGCTCAGAGAAGAATTGCTTGTAAGAATAGAAAGTGGGGACAGGTTGCTGGGAAACGGATTAATGAGCTGGAAGATAAATTGAGAGGAAAAATTAAACAGCAGATAGACCCTGCCTTTAGTGTCACAAAGACTAATGTCCAGTTCCCTGTAAGTGAAGAAGCTGTGAGTAAAACTTCCATTTTAAATCCTCATGCTCTTAGTTTCCAGACCAAGACGTGTTCTGTGATCATATCTAGTGGTGAGGCAGGTTGGGATGCATCACGCTGCACGTGTACTGCTGCCTGCTCTTGGTGGTTTCAAGACATGCCATAGTGCATGGATAAAGACACTGATAGCATTACATGGGAGACAGGCAGAACTGGGCCCTGAAATGAGAAGGGTTACCAATAGTGTGCTCTGTTAAATCCCATTTGGATGCATGTACCTTACTTCTCTTCAGCGGATGGGAAACAGTAATGTTTTCTGACATGTTTTTAAGGGGAAAAATGTTTTCCTAATTGATTTCAAAGTTTACCTGTAAAAATGAATGGAATACCTGAGTGATTGCTTTCGAAAACAGACTATTAAAATGCTATGCATGATGTACATGCGTTGGTACAGAATCAATTTGTCATCATTTTACAATCTACCCATTTGGGACTAAGGTTAAGTTGGCCTGAGATCACTAGGGAAAACTTTGACTGTCACAAAAGTCCTTTTGTTAGTCAGAGTAATGAGGTGGTATGTCATTAGGAGTAAGCCAGTGATGAAATTTGTAAGCAAGAAGAACATTTTGCATACGCATGGGAGATCTACTGCAGATTCTCAGACAAAAGGAGAACATGTCCCATTTAGAGACACAACAGTGGAAAACGCAGATTATGGAAATGGGTCATGCTCGGCAACAATATGTAATGCCTGAGGGAGTATCCAAGAAGCGTCTAAGAGCTGGAAATGTAATGACACGGTTATGGATGGAGCAGCTCTGCTCATCCATTGGAGCAGAAAGCAAATACATCATTTCTCAAGAGCAAGAGAAGACAGGTGCAACAAGAACTGAAGGGAATTAAGAGTTACATACTGTGTAAAGTTCTCCTGTACTAAGGCCTTGCTGTTGAGTCCTTTTGGACGCATTTCCCAACACATAAGTTGTAGGCTTTTATTTGGTAAAATCTTATATGCCTCTATTATGCTTTCAGTTAACCAGGTGCAAATTTAGAGTCAATCTGTTTAGTTCAGTAGAGTTACTTGACATTTCTAAGGTGACTGAAGCAAAGTCTAGCCTCTATGGATGTTATAAATTTGAATGCAAAGAGGGCAGTTGTGTGAAACGATGCTCTTGTCAGAGCATGAGAACAAGAATGTTAACAGGAAGGAGGTCATCCTTCTAAATTTATAAAATTGCATTAAATTAAGTTTTCTAAAATTCTGGCCTTTAACCCAAGCGAAGGCTAGCATGGGACAGAATTTTATAGGCTGTGTAAGTGGGAAGATGAAGAAAGTAGCCCAGCTGAAAACAAGCTGAGGTAGACCGGGTAGAGAATGATACCGCTTACTGGGTTTTGGCCTAAATCTGGTTGCACTGATCTCAACAGTTCAGTATATAAGCTACAGGGGGCTAGATATGGAAATATCATGGAAATTTTAGGCAAAAGCTAGGTGGTGGACTAGTTCTATTGGAAACTATTTAGACCATATGGATCTAGCAAGCAAAGGAAAACAAAAGAAAGAGAGGGAGCAGCGCCTGAAATACAGTATTTTTAGACAACATGGAATATTTTATTGCTCTGTTTGCTCATCTTTCAGGCAAGAGAAGGAGGGAAAAAATGGGGAGTTCATTTTGTCTAACCATACTACATATGAAGGTGATTTGAGTAATTTTAAGTTTTATGCTATTTTGCCACTTGTCAAAATGTGCAGATGTGCCCACTTTTTCGTGATAGTTGATATACTGCAGCCGGAGTTGGGCAACGCTTAAAAGGTTGGCGCTGAAAATACAAACAATTTTTTTGCTGTTTTAGCTCCCCTGGCCTCTTTCTGTAGTCCAGCAAAAGGATGGAGACAGCATCAGCTTTTCCAGGGTTCTCTCAGATTTCTACTTTCTCTTACTGTCTGCTAAGTTATGAACAGTCTTATGCCTGGTAAAGCATCTGGATAATCTTTAATTCTGTAGTGAATAAATTCTCCTGCCTTTAGCACTGATGTGAAATAATGGGTCTGACCTTTAATTTCAGACCCTAGTCTTGTGGGATAAAGTGAAGCATAATGCTTTTTTCGCAGCTCCAGGAGGTTCTCTGTTTAATATTGTCAAGCGTACAATAGGATCTCATGTCTCATTATTATTGGGCAGTTTTAGGGATTTTATTAGAAGTATTTAGAACAATAACAAGAGATGCCCTTTGTAGAAGCTCGTGTATAGCATCCTGATAAAGCTTTTCGACAGAGGGTCCCATGAATCATCTCAAGGCCTGACATTAGGAAGACGCCTGTCTCTAGTCAGGTAATTGCACCACTTTTTCCTCGCTCTATCGTATGTAAAAGTTATAAAAACCACTCCTGTCCTTCAACTGTTCTGGGTTTTTTTTTCCCCCCGGTATAGTCCTATGATTAATAAGATATTTACCGTGAATGTAAAAAAGAAGTTAAGATAAAGGTAAATTTGCAGGCATAATTCAGAGCTCTGAATTCTCGGATCCCTCATTATGAAAATGAAATTCTCCCAATGCAGGCTTTGGAAATGTGGTATTAGGAATAACTTTACTTGAAGAATATGAGAGAAATGCTCTAAGGACATGCCATTGTATTAGAATAGTATGAGGAAATACTATCAAAGGATCAGAAACGTGCACCAGAAACTTGCTTTTCAACCAATATTTATCCTAACAAGCTTCAAAATTGTGAGGTGTTTATAGAGCATTTTTTGAAAAATGGTCTTGAAATTTAACTTGCAGAGGATTTAAATATGAACTCGTTGCATTTTCATTGTACTGTTGGGCAGGAACTTTCCAGTCCTACTAATCTGGACAGAGGATTTTTTCTGATTTTCTCTTCATGCTGGTTTGCTTATGCTTCATATTTCTACTAATCTGCTGTTTGTTAGAACACACTACTAATGTGTAGTGTGTTAAAAATACAGTAATTTTCAGTAATGCTGATACTGGTAAAGTAAATCTGAACAATGTAACCTAATGTAGAGATGAAGTAGCTTCATCTCTATATCTCTGCTCTTAAGAAGTCACATTATAATTATATCAATACCTAATAAAGTTTGTGAAGGTTTCTTTTGTTTTGTGAAATACACTATTAGGCATCAAATTAAAGAAGAGATGACAATGCCCAGCCCTGACGGCTGTGCACTCTGCATCCCAAACACAGTGATTGTGGGAAAAGACCCCTTTCTTTCATTTGTATTTTTTAAGGAGAGCTTTGCTTATTTTTATGTCATGTGTTATAAAGTGTACCCTTCAACCAGTTTTAATTTCACGCAGTGTTGTTAGTCTGATATATGTCATAGTATACTAGAATGGTTTGGGTTAGAAGGGACCTTAGAGATCATCTAGTTCCAACCCCCCTGCCATGGTCAGGGACACCCTCCACAAGACCAGGTTACTCAAAAAAAAAATCTAAAAAAATATAACTAAGGTATATATCTCCTTTCCTCTCTACTTGGAGTTTGCCTTAGAAGGTGATGGCAATTGCAAAAGCCCCATTGCTTTCCGGGAAGCCAAAATGTCGCATGTTTGTGAAGTTTATTGAAGCCAACAGAGACAGTTGTCATAAAACATTTTGTTTTCTTTTCTTCTGATTTAAATGGCTGTTAAATAGAATTGTCCAGAACTTTAAGAAAAGATGGGAGAAGTGGAAATTTGAGAAGAAAATAAGACAGTAGAGGCTTTCTTCCCTGCAAACCAGTTTTAGTATCCGTAATCCATGAGCATGCTAGAGGTGTATGGCCCTCATCCATAATCCCCAAAATGGTCCATTATGAATGAAAGTTATAAGGATACGGCTATTATAATTTAGTAAGAAACATTAATATTTCCCATTAATTTGGCTGTAATTTCAAAAGAGAGTAAGTTTCTATCAGTTGGTGTATTGCTAAAACATTGATAATTGATTAGTTTCTTTCCAATTAGACGTGTTCTCATTTAGGGATCTTTCCATTTGTTTGACTGCCAAAACTGTGGTGAGATGCAATTTGTTACTAAAATGCCTTGAAGTCTGTAACATGTCTGTTATCTTTAGAAGCCAGTGGAGAGGTTCCTCATTAATTTCAATAGGAATTGGGTTGATGCAAAAATTATTTGGTTTTAAGACTTATTTCTGCTTTGTTTTTACCAGCACATACTGTGGGTTGTGCATTTTTTTCCAGACTTCTTTCTCATTAAAAAACCACATTATTTGGAGAGAGAAGCTCTAAGCGTTGTGTGGTTGGGAGACTAGAGTTCTGGTTTTCAGCTCTTAGTAAGAAGAATTTCTCTCTATCTGAGGATACTCATTTGTCACCTGTGAAGATATTTCAAGTTTGTCACAATCAACAGTTGCAGTTAATATTCTTTGTTCTATTTAATTTTTATTTCTTTACAAGAAAGGAAAGATAACCATGGGCCTCCTAAAATTATGAGATAGAAAGCAAAGAACTGGGAAGACAGATGGAGAGTGTTAGGAGAGGGTCAGGGTGGGCATTTAGAGTTTTGGGTCCTTTTTAAAATCTATAAACTGACTTCTGCCTTTATAGTTTCTGAATGGAAAAACAATTGTGCTCTATAGGAGTCTGCTTGTCCTAATCTAATCTACACATGGCCTTAGAGTCACAACACTCAAGTTTCAAATGAATCCATAAATTGAACTAAAATCATATCTATATTTTAAACAATGAAAATATAAATTACATTCATTCTGTCTTGGAGAGAAGGGAAAAGTCCATGAAATGTGGGTGGTCTGAAGTCTGTGCAGCAGATGAGAGCTCTAATTTATAAAGGGGTCATGATTTTAGGGGATAAATGTTTATAATCCCAGATGGGAAAAGGTCTTAGAAAATAATCTTACAGTCATGGGATTGCCACTCAGAGAAGAATTACCTTCTTCTGGACATACCGTCCGTTATAATTCAGTTAAATATGTGTATGTACAGTCGTAATAATTTAACACCTTCCTTCTGTTGTGTCTTACTATGCTGGAAAAAGGCTTTAATTCTTCAGTGAACTCTCTGTCTCTCTGTTTTCCAACCTCCATTGGTTCTTCCAGATGTCTGTAATAGATGCCATGAAATGATAAAAGGATTAAGGTATTAAGCCATCTGGTGATGTAAGTCTTCGTAGCATTAAAAATTCTAATGGACATCTCAGTGTAGTACACATTTTCAAGACTACCTTTATTTCATTTTCAGTGCCTGTCTTGTAGGGTCTTTTAAGGCGTAGATTTACTTTTTTACGCATTTTAGAGATCAAACAAACATTCAGTACTTTGGTTATTTGGCAGCCTTCTCTTAGTATTTTCACTTACTTGAAAAGTCCTTACAAATACTGGAATATTTCTCCTATCTTTTTGTTACATAATTTTAGTTGTGAAGCATTTTTATTTAAGTTTATTCCATGTTCTGAGTTCATTAACAGCATTTTAAGTACTCTTCCTTTTACTAAAACATCTAAGGTCCAGATTTTTTAACAGCATCCCTTTGAGGATCTGAGCTTGATTCACTGCAAGGTCCATAGAGTTCACGCAATACAGTGTGATGGAAATGAAATGAGAGTTAAGCTTCTTACACTGCAGTTTGTACAGTTGCTTTAATAAGCAAAATGCTCTCAATGTAACTGAAGCAGGCAGCTTACAAATGTCTGGAATTGTAATTGTAAAATTATCCAGTCCTTCAGAGTGGTTCTCCTTTGCAAGTGCTTCTGAGGAAAAGTACTTGTGGATTGACTCTGGAAAGCTTGTAAATGCATACTGTGTTTCTAGGGCTCACTGACAACACCCAGACAACAGCTCCCGCCGGATTTTCAGCATGGAACAATATCTCATGGGTTGTAGTGGTGTAGGAAAGCGTTGCAGGCACAGGAAGTTTCTAAACATAACATGGTCACAATTATCACAGAATCACAGAATTGTAGGGGTTGGAAGGGACCTTTGGAGATCATCTAGTCTAACCCCCCTGCCAGAGCAGGGTCACCTAGAGCAGGTTGGACAGGAACGCATCCAGGCGGGTTTTGAATGTCTCCAGAGAAGGAGACTCCAGCGCCTCTCCGGGCAGCCTGTTCCAGTGCTCTGCATCCTCAAAGTAAAGAAGTTTTTCCTCACGTTGAGATGGAACTTCCTGTGTTCCCGCCTGTGCCCATTGCCCCTTGTCCTGTCACTGGGCACCACTGAGACGAGTTTGACCCCATCCTCTTGAGACCTGCCCTTTAGATATTTATAAGCATTGATAAGATCCCTTCTCAGTCGTCTTTTCTCCAGGCTAAACAGCCCCAGGTGTCTCAGCCTTTCCTCATAAGAGAGGTGCTCCATTCCCTTGATCATCTTTGTAGCCCCCCTGCTGGACTCTCTCCAGCAGTTCCCTGTCCTTCTTGAACTGGAGATCCCAGAACTAGACTCCAGATGTGGCCTCAGCAGGGCAGAGTAGAGGGGGAGGATGACCTCCCTTGACCTGCTGGCCATGCTCTTTTTAATGCGCTTCAGGAGAGCGTTGGCCTTTTTGGCCACAAGGGCACACTGCTGCCTCATGGTCGACTTGTTGTCCACCAGGACTCTCAGGTCTCTCTCTCTACAGAGCTGCTCTCCAGCAGGTCAGCCCCTAATCTGTACCAGTGCATGGGGTTATTTCTTCCTAGGTTCAGGATCCTACACTTGCCCTTGTTGAATTTCATTAGGTTCCTCACTGCCTAACTCTCCAGCCTGTCCAGGTCTCTCTGAATGGCAACACAGCCTTCTGGTGTGTCAGCCACTCCTCACAGTTTTGTATCATTGGCAGACTGGCTGTGGGTACACTCTGTCTTCTCATCCAGGTCATTGATGAATATATTGAACAAGACCAGCCCCAGTACTGACCCCTGGGGAACACTGGTGCGGGGGAACACTGCTATTTACTGGTCTCCAACTGGACTCTGCACCACTGATCCACAACCCTTTGAGCTCTGCTGTTCAGGCAGTTCTCAATCCACCTCACTGTCCACTCATCTAACCCACATTTCCTAAGCTTACCTGTGAGGATGTTATGGGGGACAAGGCCATGTTTTGGTATTTTTACCCCAACTAAGTAATTTAAATAAGCAGTAATAAGTTGGCAGTATTTGCCAAAACCTCCTTTTTGGTGTGAGGGCATTGCCATCAGACACTTGAAGACCTAATTTAAATGTCAGTGATGTAGATGTCTATGTTTGTTGTCTCAGTTTCTGTTTTCTATGTGTTTGTATAAAGATTGTCTGTGTGCTATTAACGTAGTCCTGAAACCACATTCCAAACCAGAGCCCTTGTCTACCTGTTTCTCCTCATTGGTGATAAAGCGAGCCCACATGACTGTCTCAGATGTTGGCATTTGCATTGTAGAGGTATAATATTTGTCAAGGTGAGTCCCACCATTGGCAAGGCAAAGTCGGAAACCCCCAAACCTTACTTGATTCCTGATCTTAATATGCAAGCTCCCTTCTCGGCTGAGGCGGCTATATAAGGGTCACATAGAATAAAAATGGCAAAGTAATTTATTGCAGTGACACATTGCACTTGTGTTGAAATGGGCTGCATCTCGTAACACGTTTTACAGAAGAGCAACTTTGAATTCAGTTACTAAGGCACTTAACCATTGGGGAATCACATCTGCGCAAGAAGTGATCAAAGCAGCTACGATGTGAGAGCCACTGACTGCAGTGCCACACGAGTAAAAGCTTCTTAGGCCTATATCCACAAGGACCATTACCTGCAGCAAATCAAGGAAAGCTGTCAAAACTCTAAGTAACAGGAAGCCTTGAACAATTAGAGTCTCCTTTCGGAAATACCAGTCATACTCATTCATAAAAGAAATGGGGTTTGTCTGCATGAAATTCAACTGCAGCTGGAATTTCTGAAGTGAAGAACGATGTTGGGGGTAAAACCCAGATACAGAAGAGGTTCTGGCTGACCTTTACAAAATAAATTTCTGATAGATTTTCCTTGCTTTGCTCCAGCCAGTTAATCATGTACTATCAGTTGCTATGTTCTATACTTAGACTCCATCTTACTGATCAGGTTCTAACCTGAGGCATCTGAAGACAGCCAACAGGAAGTTTTCATTCCCTCTTAAAATTCAAATGAAACCACTATCCTGTCAGATACATGAAATTATTTCCCCTTTTATTAATGAACTTCAGCCAGGATTTTGTTTTGGGAAGGTTGACTTTTTCTAATCGAAGTTGGCTGTTCAATATCTTTTTCTACCCTTAGGATTTTAATCAGAAGGCTGTATTTTCGTTTTACGCTTCAGGATACCATTCATTCCGAAAGACACAGGGTATCTCTTTGCTGTAATTAGGAAGATGGGGCCTTGGCCTGGGATTTACATGCAGCCCTTGGGTGACTGTCAAAACCAATCCATAGCTTTTGTAATCCCTTTCCTTTGGGAAGGGGAAAAATGTTTAAAGCATCCCTGCTCAACTCTTCTGTTGGTCACTTTAGCATTTTCTCTAGGCTTAACACTTATGAATGATCCCAAGAGGGAAGGGATAGACCTGGATAGGGCATGTTACTACTCTGAATTTGATATAGCGCTGAAATATCACAAAATGTGCTTTAGAAAACTATATTGGAAATATGAATGCCTTAATTTGTGGGGTGGTTTTTTCAGTTTCTAGCTCGGATGATTCTGTAGCATACACTGTTTGTTTTATCAAGCTCCCTTTTATAGGTCTAGAATTTGTGTGCACTCATTAGCAGTAAATTGGGTTATGACTTGGTCTCTGTTTCTCTTGGCCTCTGGTTTGCTTTTCTTTGAAATACCACTACTTTTTAAAGATTTATAAATATCTCGACCCATTTCAGTAAAACTGTAAGATCACTAGCAAGGGCATTGGCCAGTTCCTCCTTCCTCTTCTAGTAAATCTGAAGTTTAACAGTCTCTAAGAAGCCTTTCTCTCCAGAATGTGTCATCGTTTTCTGCTCAGGATGTCCTAATTTTTCTCAGGAAAGAACATAAGAACTGCTGCTCTCGTCAGGGCAGGCGTCCTGCCAGCCCAGTTTCCTTTCTCCAGGAAAGATCAGTACCTTATGGAAGAATAGAAGAAGTGAGACATTAAAAAGAAGCTTTAAAATACATTATTTTGTTGAATTTATTCTAGCCATTGATCCAAACAATATCATTCTCCTTTAGCAAGTAGCACTCTCATATATGAAATGGTCTTTTCCATGGTTTTAGCAGCCTTACACAGTCATTAACTCTATTTTATGTTAAAGCATAATAGGTACTTACTAATTTTCTCTCTAGACTCATATAAATTGCTGTATGAAATATAAAATTTTGATAAAAATGCAAATGTAGCACCTACACACTCCTCTGTTTATAGTAGAAAGTTTTTAACTTATTAGGCCCCTGTACAATAAATCTTAATCTGCTCCATTTGCTACATACAGAAAATATTCTCCAGCTGTTGAAAACAAGAGTAAATAATGTTGGAGAAAGCAGAAGCTGACATAGATTAAGTGACCTTTCTAATAAAAGGAACAATAATTGTAAATTAAAGTTTCAATTACCCAACATACCGATGGATCAATATCTACAGATGAGACTCCTGTTGTGGCGATAAATACTAAAGGGAAAGGTGCTATATGCAAGAGGGGTTTCTTTTTAAATTCTCTTCTTTCAGCCTCACGGATATTTTTTTTGCATTTTTTCCACTGTGGAAAAAAATTTCTTGTGTGGGTATGTGTTTCTGTCCCCAAAACTAGAACTTCTTTTCCTTATCTTCCTTTCTGTTGATGTGCCCTTGGCATCTTTCCATTCTTCATCCCTCCTCCTGCCCTCACCGTTGCTCACTTTCTTTCTCCGTGGATCTCTTTGCGAGGAAAACTGATGTCGTCCATTTATATTCTGCTCTCTGCTGCTGTTTACATTTCTGATTTTCTCACTTTCTATTTCCACAGCATGCTCTTCATATTAAATCATTTATCTTTGTTTTATTTCTCCACTCTGAACTTTGATCTTTATTTACACCTGGAAGATTTTCCCTATTCAGTGGGGAAATAAACTCTCTTTGTTCAGACCCTTTCTGAGAACTCGTCTCCTGTGTGTGATTGATACTAATAAGCCATGCAAATGATTTTATGTATTCTTAAAATGATTTACAGTTTGAGATAAAGTAATCTTCAGCCCTGTAATGTCTTATGTGTCTGTCTTGTACGTGATTATAGCTGCCTTGGGGCAGGGTTCCTGTCTTCGTTTCTTTTGCCTGCAGCTTGGAGCATGTTACTATCACTAAACAAGTCATGTTGTTATTGACTAATAGATGGGGTATTTTACTTCTCTGGTTTCTTAATTTGAACCTGGGTGAAAGGTGATTCCTTTTTTGAACTACTTAAATATTAGCTTACAGCTATTGTGATTCTCAACCCAATGGAAACAAACAAGGTATTTTGTTGGCAGAAGCATTTTAGATAAAATGTACTGTTGGCACGGCTTCTGAATCTTGATTTAGAAGATTTTAGAAGAGACATTTTGAATGATTTCTAAATGAAATGCAGTGAATGATATGCTGTGTTTGCTTCAGAAAGTGACTGACGCTCAATCTAGAATTTCTTCACAGTTGTATAGTTACTGCTTTTGATTTTAATGTGAAATTCAAACCACCACTATCAATTTGATTAATGGGGTAATACAACTTGTGACATTAAAAAAAAGTTAGATGTTGATAAAGGTAGTATTTGCCTAGGAAGCTGAAAATATATTCCAATTATTGCTGAAGAGTTATGAAGTCAGGTCTCTGAAAATGTTAGCTTGATTCTTAATGTTACAACTTTAAATAATACTTGTCATTTGAATATTTGAGCAGTTCTCCATTCTGTAAGACTTTACGCTGAAATCTTAATCTCTGCAGGGGCAAATAACTTTGTTACATAAACTAATTGGTTGTGAAGAAAGGAAAAGGGCATAAAATTGACACGAGAATAATCAGAAATGCCACTATCTTTGAAATCCACTGATTAGAACAGTTCTGAAAAAGTTACATCTGCAATACAAATATGCAAAAAGCATGTTGGCCTTTTTATTTTTAACATTTCATTTTCTTTTTGCATAAAATATGTAATATTTTTATTATATTTAACTATTGTGGTAGAACAAAATATTGTCCATTTGTAAGCAAACACACCATTTTCTTTATGGGTAAAGTAAAAGAATGCAGTTTCAGAGGGAGAGAGCAGTACTTCATACAAAATGTAGTTTAACACACACTGTTCCAAGAGGTGATGGACTTTAAACTGTAGAGGTGAAACAGAAAAAAAGAAGGAACATTCAGAAGCAGATTAGTGTGGAAGGGTAGGGGAAGGTAAGGGATGTAACAGGAGGAATGGTAGAACTGAAACCTTCAATATCTATCAGATTTATAAATCACTTTTTCTAGAGATAGTGGTAATAGTACCAAAAGAGACCTCCTCAATGATGCAAGTCTCTACATGGTCCTTCTTTTTTGTAGTATCCTCTTAAGTATTCTGGCAGTGTTCTTTTAAAATACAGACGCTCTTCTCTCCGAGGCAGATCAGTCTGGCCGTCATTACACTGTAGTCGTCCAAATAGCATATTTTCACAAATGGAGAAAAGCGGAACTGGCGGGAAGGCAGAGATCATCAAACTAGACACTCGTCTCAAGAGGAAGAAATATAGCCACATGCAATTAATTAATTTAGAATTCTTTTGTTTTCATAGTAGAGTAGAGCTATACTCTGAGAAAAATGGTTTTGTTAGCTGTGAAAACAACGTTGGTTCCCTCATGCTGTATTAAAATGTTGGTGTACGCTAGTTAATATTTCTTAGTGCTTCTCTGTGGGAGAGGGAGTCCTCTATGCCAGAGTGTGTAGGTGTGTGCAAGTAAATATATGTGTGTGTCTGTGTGCAGTTCTGACTTTGTGTTCTCATCAGGCAAGAGGAGCTGCGATTGGGAAAAATAAAAATTTTACCCCCATTTGCAGCTGCAAAGCTGAAGAACAGAGAAATTAAGAAATTTGAGACCACAGAACTAATCTCAGGTGACAGAACTAGGACCTACTGAGCCCAGAAGTTCCCTCCATAGCAGGAGTGTTATTGCTGCCACTCCTCTAGCTCTCCACTTGCAGAATTACAAGCCTTGGACTAATCTTGTCTATGAGGAATGCTACTGGGCTATTAAGATTCATATCACAAAAGACTTCAACTTTTAGGAAACAACATCATCCTCAGTGCTGTCATCTTGCCTCCCATCTCTTCAATGACTTGATTAATCTAAACTTGTCTTTAATGTAAGACTGGTACTCCTTACGGATTTTGTGTTTTTAATTACCCTTGCCTTAGAGAAGATTGGTTTGTTGTTTCAGTGCTCATGTAAATTCTTTACGGAAAATGAGGCGCCTCAAATGGCATAAATTGCATGTTTTATCGTCAGTTTTCTCCAAATAAATTGACAGTTTCAGAGATTTTAATACTTATAGTCCTACCCTCAGTTAAGACTGTGAGCAGGCCCAACGAGATTCATGACCATCTTTGAATAATAAGATATTGCACAGAATGAATGAAAACGGCAAATGCCAGCCCTGTGCTGTTACTGAAATGTCGATGCACCAGAGGCATATAAAGTTGTGGCTGAAAAAAAGGCTTTGAAAGGAAAGCAGAGTATAGACAGCTATGAATGCAGCTTTAAAAGAACAAAGTAGATGACCTGAAAGCAGAGCAGATTTAATGTACACCTTGCAGAATGAAAATTGCATCCCTCCCCTTCTCCCCACTGATATCTTGCTTACGTGCTTTTAGAAAACAGCAGTGACAAGTTGATGTTTTACACCAATTAACATTTTCTCTGTGTTAGACTTCAAAGTTTCTGCATTCTTGATGAAATCTAAATTGCGTGGTAAAATATTAAAATGATATTGTTTAAATTCTGTCATCTTCTTATGCTTTTACAACCCATTTGCTTCTATATTTTCACTCATTTCATTCAGTAGTTGCTGCAATATTGATTGTCAATTCCGAGGCCCGGTAGGCTAGAGGGCTTTCATACGATGTTTGAATATGTACTGGTACTATCAGGCCCTAAATCCAAAATATTTTCCGAGGTTGCACAGGTGTTGCATTTGTTTCACTGAATTTTTCATTTCCTCTTCAATTCAAAGTCCTATGGGGTGGGTTTCCATCTTCTTGGCCCTGTATGAGAATTTCTCTTAGACTGTTGAATCTAGTATCTGACTCCAGACAAAATCCATTCTTCAGAGAAGCTGGCAACGTGCTGTCTCTGAATTGACTGATGCCATCTGTATGTTGATTTTCACATGCTCTGTGTGCTTATGCCCTGAAATATGAAAGTTTTCTTTATTATATAGATAAAATCATGAGCAGAGATATGCGGAATTATATTGCTTTTCTTGGTATATAGTATTCAAATGTAATGGGTCTTTATTTTTTTGCCTTTTAATCACTAGCAACTGGTACGGCAAACTCAAAAATGAAGTTGAGCACCAATATTGCTTTAATGTAGCAGTGCATCAAGTTTTACTATTGTATCTTTATATCTAAATGATTTCTTCTTCCTATTTCTGACCTTGATGTTCTACATTTTTATGTCCAGATGAAGCAGTTTTATGGTTGAGAGGTTTTTTTCTAAAGCAAATGATGAATGTAGCTTTACACAAGAATTTTAATGCAACAGATGCATTCACTTATAGTAGGACCTCAAAGACTCTTTGACAGCAGAATGAAAATATATTAGTTTGTCATTAAAGGAATTTTGAATTTCTTACTAACTTAGATAAATGTAGCAAAGTATATCTTTGACATCTCATTAGTTAAGTTGATTCCAATAGAGTTGTACATTGTTAAATATGATAAAACATAACATTAGACCCTTGACTGGAAAATACAGTACAGAACAAACTGGAATTGATTTGTTGGGGTTTTTTTCCCCACTTTTTCTTTTAAGTGCAAATACAACTATGAGATAAATCACTCTCATTAGCTGGTGGTCATACTAAGTCTGCTACAACCACATCACCTAGCCAGCAGACAGACAGCAGGAGTAAGTAAGAATTTTTTTTTTAAGATTTTCTTTTTACTACATTCATATCTTGCACCCTGTCCTACTCCCATGATCCTGCCTTCTTTTGGTTCATAAGTGGTCCTTACTTTGTCGTATTGTTTTTGGAGTTTGTTTTCTGTCAAACATATCCCAATACCATCAAACATACCCCAGTACTTTCTGCTTTTGCACTGTATTAGTATCATAGAGTCTTCATGAATTGATAGGCATTGTGGTGGTGGTGCTGAAACCTTGGAAAGATGAAACACTTTAAATGCAACAAAAATAAGTTAAAGAATTTTAATGAGTAGACCCCAAATTCATTTTTAAAACCAGTTGTATAAAGTCCTACTTTTGAGAAACCTGACTTGTGATTTTTGTGTATTTGGGATTCACAGTGCAGTATCACAGTGTACCATTTTATATGTCATCATTTAATTTAATCAATATCAACAGTATGTTAAGCATTGACTTTGTTATTTCTCACTTAAGTGAAACGTTTACCTCTGGATCAGCTTCACGCAGATACAGCCTTTGCCGGTCAGCTGGCTAGCTGACATTTCTACAGGGTGATTTTATCAGATTTGTTACTGGTTGAATGTATCCTATTCAGAACCAACTAGGAACATAAAAGGAACCGGTGATACTGGAGTGTCATTCTTTAAAATGTCCTTGCAGAAAACTCAAGGGAAAAAGAATGGTAAAATGAATTAACTCTATGTGCTGCGCAGCAAGCCCTTCTAATGGTCATTAGTTGTCTCTTCATCAAGGTTGTAATACTATCCCTGAGAAACAGGGATTTTTGAGCACTGGTTTTAAGGGGATGGTATGATAACAAAGATGGCAGTAATAGTAAAATTTTGTCTGACAGTTAAGAAATAGTAACACAAGCAGATGGAGCAATTTCAGCAGGAAGAAAGAATGGTGGGAATGACATGCCTGCCCCAGAACCCCATTTATTCATGGGCTACATTTTTAAACCTATAAGAATTTCACTAATAAATTTATGTTAGCTTCACCTATTATTATGTTCTTGAAACAATTTTACATCTGTGCAGATGCTTTTGAACTTGCATACTTCTGTAGCCATGTCCAGTCAGTCCCCTGTATACAAAGCAGATTCCTCAGAAGGATCTAAGAGGAATTAGGGTTTGGGGACTTCTTGCAGAAGGTGTTCAGTGTTTAGTTTGAAATTGATACGTTTAAACATTTCATACCAATTTCTGTTAGTAAATACAGAAAGCTACAGTTTAAATTGTCCTCTGCAAACACAAGGAAGGTATCGGCTATTATGTTTTACATTTTAGCCTTCTGCCAAAGACAAACTGAGAATAAGTCCAGTTCCAGACAATACTGCTTGTCCTACTGAAAATATTCTGTTGATCATCTGATGACTGGACATGCCCAGGCCCTTTTTTAGTTTTTAAACCAGAGGAGACTCACTATCATCTGTTAATTTGTCATCGCTAATTAGTAATTGCTGGTAACATTCTCCCCCAAACATCTTTTCCCTCTTTCATTAAATATAGTTAGGGAAGAGATCATCACATACTCTGTTTTCCAGGTTGCCCATACCACTGAGGGAGATTAATTGAATATACAGGTTTCTGAAGAGCTAGCAGACTGGTTGGTGTTATCTCCTGGGAAATGGCTTTATGCAGGAACAGCTCAGAGCAATCAAAGTCAGGAGCATATTGCACAAATGCATCTATACTTTTGGGCGGGGGGGGGGGAGGGGGTGATGGGGGGGTGACGGGGACACCTGTCTTCAAACTGACTTTGAGTCATCTGTTACCAACTTGAGTCAAAGATGGATTGCAAACTCCACCTCAGTCCTGACCACAATGACCAGTTGAAGCTCTTGCCTTTGTCCCACACCCCTGATCTCCAAGCTCTGGGGGCCTTTGGTAGGGCTGCGTCTTGCAGTTTATAACTGGTACATGAGCCAAATTTCACAAAGCTGATACTTATCCCGGTCCTGCTGGGGTGTCTCTGCGTACTCTCCCATGCTTCCATTTCTAGGACAATTTTCATTTGCTCACTTTCATGATACTATGCCTATGTAATGCAATGCGAACACCCAAGCCAAGCTGGCTTCCTACAGACAGGTGTATTTATTACAGGAACAAGTCAAACTTCCTGCAGTGTCTGATTATTTGGGGCTTTGCCCTTCTTGGAAGTGTGCCAGCCCTCTTCCTTGCCTTAGATGATAATTGGCTCATTTAAAGGATCTAGTAAAATGATAGACTAGAGACTCTTTCAAAGGTGATAAAAACAATTACTGGTGCTGGTAGTTATTCTCTTCTATCATATTTTCCTTTACAACTTTGAGAGATGTGGAAGAGGGCCGAAGAGGCATTTTTTTGTCTGTGTATGTGTACAGAGACATTTTCACTTTCAATAAGAATATATGAGGGACATATTACAAAACACGGTATAGAGACATTGTTTGCCAGGATTCAGTCTTTCCAGTGCAGACAAGATTGAATGGTGCTTCAGGTATGTCATCGAATCTTCCCAAGATGACATAATGTTCAACTAGTCTCATTCTTTATGTAAAATTAGAAAATATGCAGAATTACTGAAATTTTCATTATTGAAACATAAAGCATAATTCAGGGGCATGAATAAGATGCAGATCAGTCCAAAATATGTAGAATTACTAAATTTATTTATACTCTTGCGCGGCAAACCCACAATATAGTTAACAATGTGTGCAGGAGCATGCAGATAGCTCTCTATAGTATGATTTAATGATTGTATAGCTTGGTTTTATCATTTCTATGTGTATATGTTTCTAGAAATAAGAAAAATGAAGAAATTCAAAATGGCTCAGTCAACAAATTAACTAAAAAAAAGGAGGAAATTGAGCAAAGTAGAGATGCACAGTGTTTTCACAATGCTGCAGAAAGACAGGGTGGACAGCATTACAGGAGTGACCAGTTTATGGCAAGAGAATTAATGAGCAGGAAATGAGGCAGCATAATGATAAGGTGGAAAAGAGTAGATATGGAAAGAATGATGCAAAAAGAAGGTATGCTGTTTGGTGAGAGAGAAATTACATGATGATCTATGAAATTAGAGAGGAAAGAAATATATGACGAAGTGAAATTGGATTTAATGAGGTAGAAGAAAGGTGATTAGGTACAGAAGAAAAATAGAATTTAGTGATGAGAAAATCCTATTAAATTATCCAATAAATCTTCTTGCCACTCAAGAATTTCCCTTCTTTCTCCTTCTTCTCCCCAGGATATTTTCCAAGGTAGTTGTCTCAATATGTAACCATACAGGAATGCCATTTTCCTTATGAAGCACTTCACCATCTCTCCATAGGACAAAGAAAATTATATGTAGTCATGGCCTTCAGGACTGTAGTCTACATAGTGTGTTAATGCTTTGTCAAGACCATGTTTTAAGTGATTGAGTTAACTTATTTTAAGGGTTCTTCTGTTTAGTTTGGTTTTGGTTTGGTGGGTTATATCTGTTCATTATATCAGATACTGCATATGAAATAACCATCTTTCTGATACTCTCCATTGCATAAGTTAAATCTCTGGACTTTGTACCGTCCTGCTTTTAACGTCATTCAGTTCCATATTACAGCTTCTTTTGCAGAGCAAAGCAGGTAGGAACGGCAATATAGTGCACGTAGCAGGTGGCTTTCCATTAGGAAATGATCAGTTTATCTGAACGGTACTCAAAAGGTAAAGTGCACGGTATTTGTGCAGTCTCTTTACTTTCTTTTTTTGATGGCTGAACAGGAAAATTCAGCACTTCATTCCTTAACAAAGCCTTAACTTAATTCATGCCTTAACAATTCCAGTGCAGCTGCTATTGCATTGTCAGTGTGTGACCTTTCTGCCTTAGTGTCATGTCATTGAGACCTCATTTGGCAAGAATTTCCCTATTGGTTAAAACTGTGTATGTTTGGACAGCAAGATGGAAATGCCAGCAAAATTACATATTTTCCACAAAAGGTGGTGTAACAAAACAAGCCTGGAAAGACTTCAAGGACAATTCACGCTTTACTGGTCTGAAACAGGGCTCTCTTCAAGTCAGTGAGCTAATAGAGATGGAGGGCTGTCCTGAAAAAGCAGTACAACTAAATTGCAAAGTTTTACTGTAGTTTAATTTGCATACAAAAAGCTTTCCTGTGAAGTTACAGTAAATCTGATGCATGCACTAAAGCATCAGTCTTAAGGTGGAGTGTTTTACAGAGTGGAAGGCAGCTAAATTTGCCAGTGTTTCTGGAGGTCTCCTGATCTCTTAGTGATGAGTAGTCACCAGTTTTTAAGTTGTTTTTTTGTTGTTTTTTTTTTTTTTTTCCTTTGGCAATAGTTTTAGATCTTCTAAAAGACTTTTTTGAAGACTATTTCACAGGAAAAAAAGAAATCCAGGAGCTAAAGTTAATGCAGTTGTCATAAAAGAAATATTTTGGTCTAGTCAACTCATAAAACTTCTTGGAGTGTACTGTTATGCTTATCCTACAAACTGGGAATACTGAGCAGAAATAAATGTATACCAACCAAGTCTTCCACTTCTGTGTCCTTCATGGGGAAACATTTTGAGTGTTGCAATTCCACAAGTCTATTTGTTCAGCTTGAAGTACATTTCAGAACTGTTCTGGTCAATTAGATAGGCCTGATGTTGCTCAGCAAAGTTCTTAACTTGCAAGGAAGCTCCCTTAAGCAGTAGTCCCCATGACATGGAAGGTGCTGACATCAAAACCGAGCAAGCTGCTTTCCTTTCCTACAGTCTCTGGCTGGTAACCCCATCTCCATAAATTCATGTTACTCACCCATTGGCATGCTGAAGATGCAATTGGCGTTTTAGAGAAACAGAATTGTTAACTTATTTTAACAAGCGAACCAGTATCTGAACAAAGCCTGTGTACCAGGATTTTGGAAACGTGTGTATGAAGTAAGAACACCCCTAATGACTGTGAAAAAGAAAAAATATTGAAGTAATGACACAATTTAAAGAGATAAATAAATTTAGCTCTGTGCTGTATCTGTTTCTTAAATACTTGATATTAACAGTAAGGACCCTGCATATTAATCCTAAAACCTCTCTTTCCTGGGAAGAAGATGCACAGCCCTTTTCCCAGCTATATGACTACAGTCTGTATTTTTAGCGATGGACCAAACACCAGTGATTCTTGCATTGGGTTCTGGGCTGGTTCCTGCTCTGTGTGTGTGTACCGAAGAGTCAAATTGTATGTAAAGTGAAATTTGAAAAGAAGACAGCAAGAAAGAATTTTTTAAGGAATATAAAATAAAACATGATAGCTGTTGAAAGCTGAAGGAAGCTTGAAGTGGCAAGAAGAGAGGAAGTATTCTAAATTTATAATGAAAATTAATTATGCATTCATTGCATTTGAAGAGGTCAGACATGATGAATTTAAATAGTACACGAGAATGAAGGCCATCTTTTATATTAAAGGCATTACAGCAGGGTGATGTGAGGAGAGAGAGGGAAATAAAGGAAGCAAAGGGGGAAAATTGCAACACTGAGGCAGTAAGTAACAAGAACATTAAATCGAACAGATCTGCTTTGCGACTAAATTGATTCATGATTTTCAGGCAATTCAAAATAATGATAATATATTAGCCATAAAATTATACT
Source organism: Chroicocephalus ridibundus (assembly GCF_963924245.1). Taxonomy (NCBI): domain Eukaryota; kingdom Metazoa; phylum Chordata; class Aves; order Charadriiformes; family Laridae; genus Chroicocephalus; species Chroicocephalus ridibundus. The sequence continues at coordinate 54,583,576 of NC_086288.1, read as the reverse complement.
GGAAAAATGTTTAAAGCTGCTGAGAAAGTTAATAAAAGAAGGAATTTCAAAGTGGAGTCTCACCAGCTTGCAGCAACCTTTACAACTTCTGTGCATTGGAAGAATCCTTTCTTAAAATTTTGTTCCTTTCTTACATATAGTTGCTATATATGCTACCTGCTTTTATGGGGAAAATACTAGTTTTTTCTTCTGTTTTTCGCTATTTCCACTGCAACAGCTGCCACATCTGTGCTGTTTGCACTACCCCGTTTCATTTCTGAATATAGTATATGAGCAAAGAGATTAAAGACAAGCCTGTGTAAATGCTGTATGGGATAACTAGCTGTAAGCCTAAAGCAGAGTATCTTGCTCCACTTTCTGCATTAGAGGAGCAGAGAGTTGTTCTTAGCAAGGACAGACTACTGAATAGCACCAGTAGAAATACAGTGTAACCTTTCTGCTTAACACTGGTTTGATATATATATTCTGAAGTATATTAAGATACTGCATTACTGAACCACCTTTCTGTTTAGAAACACAGATACTTTGGAGCTGGGGACCCCATACCTTCCATGTGGAGTTGGGCAATACTTATATTGATATCTAAACACTGCTCTCAGACTCAATAGTTTATTTTGACTCAAGGTATTGCTATGGAGCTTGAGCATGACTGGGAAGTCAGAAACTCGCACCACTTTCCTAGCAAAGTCATACCTTTAATTATGGAAATTCCAGGTGAAGGGAGTCCTTCAAGGATTTCATTTCTATGTCTCTGAGCTAAGCATTGTCGACAGAAAGTGAAATCAGAGAGGCTTAGTGGTTAAGGAGTGGGAAAAAAAGGTATAACAGCAAATAGTAAATTGTCACCTCAGGCTTTTACAAAATAGCACATAAGAGAAATAAAGAGTATTTTTCCCTAGAGGGTGGTTTCATGTATCTAGTTGTCCATGGGGTGCAAGGTTACCAGAACAGGATACTGTACCAGATAATTCCCCTATGGCAGCTGTTATGCTTCACTGGTTTTAATATTATCCCCAACTTCACTTGAGGGAATTCTCCAGCAGAGATTCTAAAGCATAGCACGTAACCTAATAGCATTATTGTTTTTATTTTTTTATCACAGGCAAGTTCTTCATTTACTTACAGTCAATCTCTATACTGAAAATGGTACCGTAATTCTAATAGTCACAATTAGATAACCACAGTTAGATTGAATCAATACTCATTCTTGTGAAGAATGTTATACTGAAATTGTGGAGTATGGCTCTCTTCTTCCACCTGACAAATACAATTATCACTGTAAACCTGGTCCAAAGTCCACCTAATTAATGTAATACGTTATTTACCAATTAAATAACATATTAATAATAGATCAGTATTTAGTTAGTATTTAACACATGTTAGTAAATAGTATTTAACACGTGTGCTGTTCTCGTATTTTACGATCCTAAGTGTTCAGTGTGGTTATCTATTGATGACTTATTGCACTGTGTTTGGTGAAAACCCTAACAAATTTAACAGTCAAGAAGGCTTTTAGCACATGGGAGTTTTGATACCTAGTAAGGAGTGGGGGCTTTTCATGTTATATTTCCTTTTCCCTTTTATTTCCCTTATTCGTCACCCTAGAAATGAGAGTAATTGTTATTCTGAGAGTAGAAAATTTCTGTGATATATTCCTCCTTAACCCCAAAGTGCTTGCTGTTACTTTCCTCTTAAGCTTTGCATTGTGTTTTGAACTGACAAATGGTGGGGCTGGCATGGTTCTACTAAAATCATCAATGGTGAAACCACTCATATTAAGCTCTCATTTTTTCTTTGAGGACTTCACAATTCGTTCCCTTTACACTGAAAAAACTGATATACATTGATTTACCTCTAGGAAGTTTTCCTTTGCAAGGCGCTTCAGCCTGCTAGCACCTATGGATGTTCCTAATTTATTGATGAATTCACAGAGCCTAAATATATTACCAGGAGGAGGTCTTGGTGGGTTCCTTTTGATGAAGTATGAGAGTCTTGTCTGTAATTATGTGTTAGCTTTAAATCAGCTTCCTTTATGCAGCAATCAGCACAGTATATAAGGTTACAAAACACACCATCACTTTTTGATTGAGTTACGTTAGTTAGTGCTTTTGCAATATCAGTCAGGTCTGTCAGCTTTTCATTTGCCCCGTGAACAAAGTTGTGGGCGCTGGGTAACCAAGCGGGACTAATACTCTCCCTTCTCCATGACACTCATAGGTGGGCATTAGGTAGTTCTTGGAAAAGCAGTAATAGATGAAATACGAGAAAGAAATAGTAACAAGAATGTGGTGGGCAATCAGCAGACCAGATCATGCAGAAGTTTTTTTGTTGGAGAGGCATTCATAAAATAGGACAATCATCTCTTGTTTTCAACTTGCCATTTTAGTGCTATCCACGGGCATAATTCAATTCCAGTCATGACTTAAATTTTGCCTTAAGTTTGGCTCTAAAATTAAAATCCTATCCTTTTTCAACTTTTATTTTTATTTTAAAATGTTTCTACGTATTTCCTTTCATTTTCAATATCTCTGTCCTCAACCAGAAGTGGATTTTTTTTCTTTTAAAAAAGGTGCAACAGGGAAAAATCCTTCCCTTCTAGGACGCAGTCAAATTTTCCTCATCAGTTAGGTTGACAGCGGATTTAGCACATTTATTAATTATGAGGGCAATTTGTTAGAACAAACAGGATTCCAAACCTTTAGGAGGCCTGGTGTGATTATAAATAAATAAAAAAACCTTGAAAAATGCTTCAAGGCAAGAGCTCAGCAAATAAAAAGAAGGGACTCTACTTTGAGACTATGCCAGTAAACTGGAGGGTACTTTTGAAAAATTATGCCAAGTATGTTAGCAATTAATGGTCTACAAGTGTATATATAGTTTTTTGCTTGCTAGAGGTTCATTTAAACAAAACATGTTATGTTCTTGTATATGAATCTCCTTGTGAACATCTTCTGCCTTAGGGACTGGCAGTAGTTCTGTCCTCTTTCTTGTGTGTCTGATTGTGTTTCCAGCTATGGATCACCTGTCTGTGCTACTCCGCAGATAAAATTCTGCAACAGCAATGATTACTCTCGGAAGTTGTTTCTGGGTTGGCACATGCTCTTCTTTTTCAGGAGAATGGGTGCTTTCCAGGCCCTTGTAGGGATCTCTGGAGGTCATCTATCTAGTCAAACTCGCCACTTAAAAAATGCAGCCACCTTCTTCAAAATTACTATCCATCATAATTAACCAAAAGGGGAAGGTTTATTTTCAGACATCGCTTTTCATGTTGCATTTGTTCCCTAACAGACTACTTATTGAGCAGAACCAAAACACTAATGCTGGGGACATCAGTTGTCATAAATTACTACAGCGCTGCTTTTTGTGTGCCAGCAGATACAAGAGATTTGGGTGCTAATCAGCTGTCATGATCAACTACTGTATTTAGAGAATCTTAACTTTTCTGTGTTAGAGGCAGGCAGTGTGGTGATTTAGTTGGATAGCACTGAGATTATTGATTTCGGATCTTGAGAGACTTGTTAAATATATCATGAAGGCCAGTATTCATTTATTTATGTTTTCATGAACAGGCATCAACACTGAAACAATGAAAGTGGAATGCACAGTGGCAATATGAATAAACCTCACGTTAATGTCTTCAGAAGGAGCAAATGCCTGTTTGTAACAAACACAGTCATATTTTCTGTCCTGATCTGCCCTATGTCTCCATATTTACAGATATTTATTATTTCCACGAGTGTGTGTGTATATATATACACACCTCACCCTGTGAACATATGCCTTACAGTGCTGTAGCCACTTCATTCCTTGGTACAGAGCCAGTATGAACAGTTGTGTCTTGTCTTACTGTCTTGGGATTAGGATATCTGTATTTTCTTCTATGGCAGGGAGTTTGCATCCAATCGTTGCCGTTGACATGCCTCTATCCCATTGCTATACATTCTGCCATGAGAAGCAGAAAATAATGGAATGCAACCAAAGAATCTGCTCATTGCTGACAGTAGAACTTCAGAACTGAAAATACTTTTTTCCATAACTAACAAGGATACCCTTTTCTGAAGGAAATATGAGAGCACTTGCGCAGTGAACTGGACTCACCTCTCTGTTACACTGCTGTTAAAAAGGGTTCTGTGGTTGCGTTTCTGAGGCAGTTCCAGTGAAATTCAGGGAGCTGCTCCAGTTATACAGCTTTGTAAAACAGAGCTGAATTTGACTCATAGACATGTTTTTCTTCAGATGTAAGATTTGATTTCACTGATGTGCTACTGTAGTGTGCTGCTTTTGTAACTGCATTTGTTTCTTTGAAGTCAAGTATAACAATGACGTACTGTCAAGGTAGGTCAGACCCACGGAGGTGTGTGAGGTAGTCAAGAGGAGGATATTGTGGGCTGTGAGAGTGCCTGTGACCCAGAAAGTTGCACAGAAGTGCATTTGCTCTGTGTGCTGATGACATACTCGCTTTGTTTTTTCAAGAACTCAGTTACTCATTTTCCCACTCTATTATGTTTATTGGACAAGTTCCACATAGTTCATGATCAGCAGAAAACTGAGGTCATACCATTAACATTTTTTGGCATTCACAGCTAGATACATTTTTTTCCCCCTTTTAACAGAACAAGGCTTTGAAATAAATAAATTTTAAAACCCCAAAGCCAATTGTAGTACCTTGTAGGTCAATGACTTGGTTTTCCAAAAAATGGTGGTGCCTGACAATACCTATCAGCAATTGCTCAGCCTTTCTGAAAATCAAGACATCTGCTTAGGTACATGAGAGCCAATGTTACCATCCAACTTAAGGATTCTATGTTAACTTGTATTTTTTTTTTCCATAATTTTTTTATGGCTTTGAGGGTAATTTCCCTGACACAGAAGTTAACAACCAAAGAAAACAGACTCACATCTGAGTGTCTAAGTATAAACCATCAAAAAAGTGAAGGAGTCTCAGATTTTGGACATTTAATATCTGAGCTGTGCATCTTTGTCCGTCTGTGATTGACCCAAAGGTCTCTGGGATCAGCTGAAAGGCTGATATTTATGTCAGAGTTTTAAAAAAGCTCTGAGTGCTTTGTGCACCACTCCTGATTTTCAGTAAGATGTATTCTCTTTCTGAATATTTATATTGAGATTCCCAAAGGACAGGACGGTAGGGGATTCACTCAGTGACTGACTTTCAGGCTGCCCTGGACTTTATAATTTGTGATTTCAATTCTGTTTTAGCTGTGACTATATTAACAAAGTAGGTTAGTTTAAGTATGTTAAGACACAAAGTAGATATATATTGAGCATAGTTACAAACATAATGGATAGTACTTGAAAAACTTCTACAAATAATTTGAGGTTAGTTTTTTTAATTACGATTTTTTTAATTTGCAGGTACTCAGAGAAATGTTGTCCTATTAGCTGGGTATTCTAAAGGTTGCATTGGTTTATATTGTATTATGTGTATATATAAAATATTCTTATAAAGATAATTGTATTATTAAAATGGCTAACATCTAATGAAAGGGATGTTTTAGGAATTTTGAGATTAATTCAATATTCAGAAGGTTGGTGCTTTATCTCAAAGGTTTGTGCTCTTCCTTGCGTTTGCCCTGTGGAGTCCTCTTCCTCTGCAGCCCATTCCTTCCTGTCGTTGTCCTCAGTGACTCTGGCCCACCTTGGCTTTCTCCTGTGGTCTCTTCTTGCTTCCGCAACCATTTGTAAAAGTTGGGGGGGAGACTGTTCCACGTTTGGGTGATTACAGCTTTCATTTCGGGTGTCTCTCACACAGCCCACACGTGGTCTGTGCTGCAGGACGGCTGCTTGGTCTGTACCAGGAGCTGCTCTCGCTCATTACCTTTTCTCTCATTATGCCTCAAAGCCAGAAAGGCATCATTTCAGCTGCTGCCTGCTCCTGTGGTTCAGGCAGTACAGGACCAGGAAGATTTCACAGGCCTCGTCTGCGGACAGCTGTGTTTAATGATGCTCTTCTGTGGATTTTGGAAGATCCTGTAGTTAAAATGATCATAATTCAGTCTTTACAAATGCTTTTGTGAACATTTCATAGCCATATCCAAGCCATTCTCCATGTTTTGTGCAGACAAGGCAAGATGATTTCAAAGGAAACATTCTGTGCCTTTCTGGATGACATCCTGCTGCTTCCCAACCATTTTTTTTGTTTGCCTTTTTTTTTTTTTCCCCTCCATCATATATTAATTCCGTCTCTTCCTCCTTCAGAGACAGATGGTGAGCTGGTGATACTAATGAGCTCCCTGCTGCCCAGGGAAGGCAGACTGAAATGCTTTGTGTTCTGAGAACTAACAGGCTGAGCACCCTCACTATGGATGTAACACATGAGATGAAAGGTTTGATGCACAAATACTGTAGCAGACTTTCTTCACATGCACCTATGAACCATGTTTCCCCAAGAGAACAACTTCCCGAAACAGCCTGCCTAATAGTCCGATCCTTACTGTGTTTATTGGAGTGTTGCTCTGAATGGTACAATAATCTCTCTCTTTTATGGAGATGGAGAGAGCATTAGGTTGTGGACACATGGCAATTGAATGCCCTGCTTCTCTGGCATTAGCACACTGAGAAATAAAAACAAAGAGCACCTGCTGTTCTTCAGAATGAGTCTTTGAACATTATAAAAACTTTCTTGGCAGAAAGCCATTCTTTCCTGGGCAGACTTTAAAAAGAATGCAATTAATTATAGGAGCTGCAGACCTCTAAGGTAACAAAATGCAATTATCATGGGATTCATGATGGATTCAGTTATGTCTTGTTTAAAATGTAACAGGATTGTCAAAACTGACTTGTACTAAGTATGTAATTAAAGACGGGTCCAGTTGGCCTGGAAGTCTAATGGTTGCAGTCGTGTGGCCAGTTCAAGGCTGACTACAGAGTTCCCAAGGGATGGTAGGTATGTGGATTCAGCGTGATCCTGAGGAGTTTTTCAAAACCTAATGAATTGGTTATGATTCTGAGAACTTTCATAATGGATTCATTAAATGTTCTCTCTCCAGCAGAGATCACAAAGAAAGACATATCCCTTTCTCCACACTCAGCAGAAAAACTGCAGTGACACAAGATTTCTAATTGAGTGAATGTGAAACATTCACTTTTTGTGTTTAAAAACAAATAAATACTGGTATCAGGGTATCTGTCTTTTAATGAGAGATCTTTCTCAAGAAACAGCACTTTGCCACTGCAATGGAGAACATCAAAAAACCCAGACTCTGCTCTCAGTTACTATATAAAGATATAGCACGTAAGTTTAGGGGACAGATACTAAATCTTAACTCTAACCTGACCAACTATCATAGCTGATAAGGAGGCATTGGTCTCTTATCAAAGCAGGTGCTTTGATATCTGTTGATACAGAATAGTACCCAGCCCACATTTAAGTTAATTACTGTATACGAGCAAGTAACAGATGTGCTGCAGATGGCTAGGGTGATTAAAATAAAAAAGCTCACAAATAAAGATTTCACAGGTTCGGAAGCTAACAATAAATAAATGGCTTAAAAAGCACTATATTAAAACTCAAATATTTTAGTAATTGAACTAAAACCGTATTTGTTTCCATATTATCAGTCGGTTGCTGTGAATAGGTTTAAAACAAAATAATGAGTTACAGACTTAAACAGAGATGTTTTTCCCATTTGAATTTACTAGTACTATGCCAACGGTTACTCTGGGAACATGTGTGTGTACTCTCTTCTTGGTTCTGTGCTTTCACCAACTTTCAGTGAGAACATAAAATGAGGGTCAGTCTGAAAGTGGCTGATGGTCTTTGTTTTAGAATGTACATTTACATTTACTGAAATGAAAGCTTTTTACAGGAATGTACTGGTTTCACCAAGAATGCTTTTACAAGCGTTTCTGATTTATGACTGGAAATTCCACCCTGAAAGGAAAGGATGCCATGTATAGAGAGGCAAACACCTATCTTGGAAAAAGCAAGGTGGTCCTGGAGGCACTGTAGGATCAAGAAGTTGAACCAGAGGTTCCCACAAGACTGGTCGATACCTTCACCATAAGTGGTTTTTCTCTTCTGGGATGTTGCTCCTTCTCTGGGTTTTGTCGTTTTGGGTGGTTGTGTTTTTTGGTTTTGGGTTTTTTGGTTTTTTTTTTTTTTGTGAAAAACCTTGGCAAGTCTTATTTCATCTTTGTTTTCATCCTAATTCAAGCCGTGGCAATTTATGGAGTCTCAAAACTTTCATAAGACAAGAAAATGGTTTCCTGCCTAGCAGTGAGGGACGTCATTGTAAGGTGAGAAAGATTATGAAATGTTAGTAAAGGAAATGATACAATCTCAGTAATTTAAGTGTGACCCAATTTCCAAATTAGTAATAAAAATGTAGACCACCTTGCTGTGAGATCTGATCAAGAAGAACCACTTAGACAGATACATGATGTAACATGGAATTAGTGTAAAGGAGCTTAGTATGTTCAATGTACTACACTAAATAACATGTACAGAAGACCCATCATACTGTGGAACTCGGGACTGGATTAAAAAAAAAAATGAAAAAGAAAATTCATCTTTTAGAAATTGTTCCTAAATAAGTTTTTGTTTCTTTGTTGTTTTGTGGGGTTTTTTTCCTCATGGGATTGCAAATGGTACTTTATCAGCAAAATCGTGTACGAATTTTTATTTTAAGAGGGTGTTTTTAATATTAGGTGAAATAACTGCTTTTTGAAAGAGGTGACTAAACACAGGTGAACTGCTTCTTTCCGGATTTTGCTATAGCTGTTTTTGCAAGTAGTTATTAAGGGGGAGATAATAAGAAGAGAATACTCAGCTTCTACTATTTGCAGCTATAGACTGCTATGTATGAGTGGGACACCAGATAACCCCACTCATGGCACAGAAAGGACATGGAAGTTTCTCCCCATATCTTAAGACATTCTCCTTTTTATTCTAGTAAACCTCTGCACTGTATAGTCATTTACACCATATTCACATGGAGGTAGCCCTGCTAGTAGAATCACAGAATACTTTGCGTATCCACTGTAATAACAAGCTTCCTCACTATGTTCCCCTGACCTTTCTCTTTGAGTCCTGCAATACCCTGTGGTCTTCTCCACGTGCTTCTTGGAAGGGCAAGAGGCAGTACTTGCTGTGGCCGATGATGAGCCTCACGACTGCTGGCAAGCCAGCCAGCTGCTGCCTGCCAGACCCCCTGTTGGCCTCTTCCATTTGCCTTTCCCTCAGTGGAGATGCTAATTGAGTCTGTATCCTTTATCCAGCTATTTCTATTCATAAAACTTGTTGGAGTTCAGGATTTTTGATGTCTCTCTTCCTCTGAAATCTGGGTCCAAAAGCCATTTTGGATGGGGAAAGGAACTGGAAGAGAAAACAAATGATCGCGTAAGTCTTGTTTCCTGAGGGAGCCAGACTAAAGATGTCTATTTAAGACTTGTCTCACACATTATAGATCAAGCAGGATGCATCCTCTGGTGTACAGGTATAGTGGGAAGCTTAATTACAGGGGTGATTGAGAATTTAAAACTGTGCCTCTAGTGCCATGTGATAGCTCTAGGTTTGTATTATTTCAGAAATGCAGTTGTCATTTGTTCACATGTTCTAGGTAGTTATCTGTTTCCAACTGTTTCCTCTCAGGTCATAGCCAGAGATGACATAATTACATGCATTTATATATATTTTTATATACTTATATATATGATTTTTTATTTGACAAAAAATGTTGCACCGTGCGTTGTTCTGTCAAATGAGAAGGTAAGCATGAGATGCGATACAGTTATTTCTTTGCAGTGTTCTCTCACTTATTAAATTTGATTTCTATTAATGCTTTCTATTAGTTTGGATTTCTGGGTATGGTGGAACGTTATCAAGTATAACACGATTGTATTGTTCAGACAAGTTTTATGTTTGCATTGTCACAGATGCCCCCTTAAAGAACTAGAATGAAAGGAAAAAGAGCAACATTGCCTCTTCCTGAATTTGCATCATGAAACACCTCCTTAGAAATCACCTTTAAATTTCCATCATGTCATATGAAAAACTCCTGCTTTTCCCTTTAGTTGTGAGACAAATTACCCCACCCCTCAGATGTACAGAAAGGTGTAAGTTGAGGAAGTATTTAGAGTTGTTTAAGCTTTCTAAGTTTGAGCATATGCTGGTGGCACTGTGGAAACCTGGGAAACTTTCTCCCTGTGAGAGAAGATGCCTTTTCAATGCTGAATAAAGCGCCTCTGCTTTAAATATGGAGAGGCTTTGGTATTTTGGATTTAATGAGGCCTAAATATGTCAACATTGGAGGCTGTTTGCTTTTGTTAAATAGTTGGCACACTATACTGGCTGGCACTGTATTTGCTCTGTCAAAATCCTGTGCAACTCATTGTTTCCCAAGCTATATGGATTCAGCTCTTCAGGCCTGTCTTCATATTAGGTTGTTCTGTTTAGTTTTTGGATGAACTACCTCTGCTTTCTCTTTTTCCCCCCCCCCCAAATGTCTTGCTATTTCTTCTGTTACACATCCTACAAGCACTGATATAGACAAATTAATGTGAATAATTCTTTTGAATAAAGCCAGTACAAGAAAAGTGATGGATTTGAAATATGAACTGTGGAAGTTTAGCTCATGTAGATACTCTAATGGAGACTGATCGTAATCAAAATTGGTTTCTGAATATCCAAGACTACAGTTCTTTTAGCCAGGGGCACGAGGCTCTCATGCATATGGAGCTGGATTCCTCTGCAGTCCCAAATCTGCAATCTCCTGAGCTTGCACTACAAGGGATTATACTTGTTATAAATGACAGCTCTATAATCCGCTATCAGATTTCTCCACCAAAAATAGTTCTCGTCACGAGGCCTACTTGACTTAGTGTCTAGAAAACATATTTTCTCCAGAGTTGTTGCAGTTTTTAATTTCTCTTTCTGTGGTTAGCGTGCAAAGGACTACAGTAAATCATCTCTTTTGCTGTTGTGTACCATGTCTCTCTTGTGAGTACAATGCCAGAATTATAATGTGAATTGTTAATATTTCCATGCTCAGTGCTGAAGTCAATGGAAACTTGGCGTGTAGGATGATGGGATTATCACTACGAGTTCAGTAAAAGGCGTTATTGCTTTACTGCGTCATTTTCCATGAGGTAATTTTGGAGTATCTTTATTTTTGTCCAAAGATTTTGATGGCCTCCTGAAAATACCCCAAAATCTAGGGGTTGATAATCAAATGAAGAGGCTGCAGACAAGGTGGAGAGCTGGTCTGAAGACTTTCTCAGAAAGACTCATTACTGCTTCACTGGGAAAACAGAAAATTGAAATTAATGAGATTCTCTGGATGTCTGTGTGTTCAGGGTCAATCAATTTTTATTAGTGATCTGGTTGATGGTGTAGGCAGTGTATATATTAAATTTGTAGATGTCATGGAGTCTAAAGGGCTCGTAAGCATCTTGGAAGACAAAATTTGAATTCAAAATGATCTTGGCAAACTGAGGAAATGACTGGAAAGAGAGAGGAGATTAGTTAGTAGGTGTAAGTGCAAACCTTTGTGCTTCAACAGGAACTGACAGCCTCACAGCTACTGATTAAGTGGAAATTTTTACAGAAATAAAATGGATCACAAACTGAACTTCAGTCCTGTCTTGGTGATGCAGAAAAACCAAACCTCACACTGGAATATATGTATATCTGAGTTTATATGCAAAAGGTACAAATTAGTCCTTCTAGTCAATTCAATTTTGTAGGGCATCAGGTGGGAGCGAGCCTAGAAAAGAGCATCAGGGATGAAGGAGGGTCTAACATGTGACCTATGGCAAAGACCAGAATAATGTGGGTTGTTTATTTTAAAGAGCAGTCAACGGGTGATGTGTTAACAGTCTTCAAATATATTCAAAAATGTCAGCAAAGAGGATGCAGTCCCCAAATGCATAGTGCTAGATGATGAATAGCAAGCTTATATGTTAGCAACGAAAACACAAGTTAGAAATTAGGGAACTTTATAAAATTATATGCCATTTGGATTATTTGCCTAAGGAGTTTATAAAATCTTCTTTACTGCAGGTTAATAAATATATAAACAAACATCTGTTAGGGATGACAGAGTTATAATTCACCTGCCTTGGCAGTGGTGGAAGTGGAGTAGGCTTCTTTTGAAGAAACTTGCAGCCCTGTTTTCTGAATTTCTGTGTGGTCTTGTTTGTTTGTTTGTTTGTTGTGATTCTAATGGCAAATTGATATTATCAGAAAATAAATTTTGGAGTTTAGGACTTACTTATTGCTTTATGTACTTAAAGCCTGAAAAATTTCACACCACCCGGTAATTTTGCTTATATTTAAGTGATAAGAAGGTATCTTAAATTAGGCAGATGAATACTGGTATGCTGATCAATAATTATTTAATATATCTGCAATAGATTAAATCAGATGTTATTATTCCTTCCGTACGTGGTAAATTGTATCTTCCTTCTGGAGGACTTCCTTTTATGACCGTGCCTAAAATAAGCACTTTTATCTGCTCTGACATCTTGATGGTAAATAAAATATAGTTAGTGTTATGGCTCTTTTTTAAGTGTCAGATTTATTCTGATTACTATTGTGACCTCCTGAAAGTGGTAATTTGGAAAACACAGTAGGAATGTTAATAGGCTCCACAGGCACATTAGCCTATGTGGCATTAGAGTTTGTTTCGAAGTTCAGTAGAAGTTTGTACAATAAAGCAGGATTTGCCTCTGTGCCCTTGGTCTCATTTGTATTGATGTGCTGTTCTATCTGGCATGATACTTCTGTGTAAAGCAGTATAAACTCAGATTGGAAAGTAATGTGACATTATTATCACAGAGAGGAATAACCTACAGCAGGATCTGATGGGGATTTGGGAGAGGCAAAGGATCTGGTTGCTTTTGTCCCTGTAACTGCCTTACCCATGGTGGAGATGGGCATGGCAGAGCAGGCGGGTCGCCTTGAGGTGTTTGAGGTGGGTGGGACACCTGAATTAATCCTCTGTAGAGGTGAGAAGTTCACCAGTAATCCAACAGTCGGCAGCTGTTCTGCCTGCCTCAGGACCTTTCATTTTTCATACAGAAAGCAAGTTTTTGATCCTGTGAGGTGCTTCCTTCATTGTGGATAACAGGTATGCTGGAATGTGTGTTTAGATCCACGGTTCAGTAATGGAAGAATCGAGGACTTTCTCCGAGAAGGAAGTTATTTTTACAGTAGTTGTATACAACAACAGTTAAATACTTATAGGCACTGTGACAGGAAATTGGAATCCTGACTGCTAGTTGTGATTTATGCTCAAATCAAGAAGCTTCTTTTAGGTTTTTCATGCTTTGCATACATTCACATTTCTGCCCTAGTGCATTTTCAATTCCTTTTGTTACCTTAAATATCCTACACCTTTTAGATTTGGAAGAATGGACAATTTCCACCAGGCTCGTTTGTTCTGAGTTGCAGCATTACCTCATGGTTTTATCCCATCAAATATAGTAAACACTTAGTTAGCTCTGTTAGCTCTCCTGGATCACCATGCAAACTTGTAAATGAATTCGATATTGTACACAGATGTCAGCTCCATTATAAAGGTAGAACACTGAATTCAGATCCCTGAGCTTATCGCTGAACTTAACGTTCACTATCATTTTAAAAAAAGAAAAGCTCTCAGGGGCTTTAGCATTAAGAGTAGCCCACTGCAGTTGATGGAGGTTGTGAGCATCGTGCATGGCAATACTTGCAGGACCAGAGTTGGAGCTTGGTTTATATGACTGTTGCGTTGTACAACTATTACCACTTGAAAACATTTTCAGACAAATATGAATGCTCTCCAAATGTATGCGAAGAAGAGGAGCCAAGAATTGTTTGTGTTGCTGACTGATGACATTTGTAATTTTCTGTAGTGAAATCAAATTTTTATGAAAGCTGTAGTGTTCCAAAATACATTAGAACAAGTAATTCCAAGGTTAAGATTGAATTGTGGATGTTTCCAAGTGGCAAAACATTGCCAAAAAGGCACAAGTGTAGACCAGATGAAGAAGCACTCGTTCTGTGGTTAGGTTTGTTGGGACAGGTACGGTGACAGTTTTGCATCTCTGATAAATGCAGCACACATCAGTTGTGTGTCTTATAGTTCTCTTCCGTTATATTATCCCTTATAGTTCTGTTTGGTCACTATTAGTTTCGGAGAGAGTAGCAATGTGTTTGGGGAGTACATAGGTAAAAGAGCATGCATTATTTAGTGCATATGCAGTGCATGAGGATTAATTGAGAGGCCTCATTAAAGGATAGAAAGCTCTGTTGCAAGTGGTTCGGCAGGTGAACTAGGAAACCTTTTGAACTGCTCCCCTGCACGCTTTTGTTGAGTTGGATTCAAGTTGTTGGGGAGAAGAAACAATGTTTTTTGGTTACTGAAATAACTTTGAATGGGAATATGTCCTCAATGGAAACTATTCTTAACCACTTGGATTATCAGATTTCAGGAGGAAATCATGTATTTATAAATGTCTCTATATATTTAATGTCGATAGGAAAATAACGTTTACATTTTGAAGCAGTCTTTAGGGAATTAATTGTCGAGTTAAAAAGTATTGTTCCTTATCAGCAGGGATGGTGGTAGCTGGTAGAGAAATGGAAGGATAATGCTGGAATATTTACTTGGCTCTGGACGAGCAAGTGGCTTTCCTCTGGAGCACAAAGTGACCAGACCAGGAGTTCTGGCTCCTGTGATAAACCTCTGTGACTGAGAAGGGCTGCTGTCAGTAGATCTTGTCTCCTGCAAGTTCTGCCAAGCAACTATGTGTAGTTAAATTCACAGTGGGGCATTCAAACAGAATCAGCTCTTATAGTTGTTGTTACCACATACTTTATGGCATGTAGAGCCAATTCCATTTTTCATATCACTGTTTTTCAAAACTGAGTGTTTTCTAGGGGCAGACTGGACCAAGCATTGGTACTCTGCTTCGCCTGCAGGTGCTCATTCTGAAGTTAGGTGCTGGCATCATTCTGTTCTGTGGATTGTGTGATTTGATGGACAATATTCCCTATTAGCAAAACTAATGGCAAGAATGGTAGCATTCCTCTCACATCAAGGATTAATTCACAAGCCAAAGATACCATTGTGGAATCAGTGAGGGTGAAACTCAGAGGAATGACTAAGGACATTGATTTTCCCTTGGACCTCTTCCCTATATTTGAGTGTGTTTGAGGTTGTGATTGAGTTTAATTTTGGATAGGAAGCACATGGCAGTCGGCTGGGGAGCGGAGACTTTGCTGGGACACAGAACTAGTAATTGAGCCTCTTGTTCTGCTTGAGTCAAGCAACAGAGTATTGCAAGTTTTCTGTGAATGTTAGCTCATAGTTGAGAATTAATTTATTTCAATCCTGTCTAGACCCGTCCTGTGTTCATTTTCTACAAATAGACTTCAGCAAATGGCAGGATTTGCCAAATCAATACATTTTAACTATACATTACAGAATACTCAGGGATGACAATTGGAATTTATAATCACAAATGCTTAGGACAGAAGACCGATTCTGAGTTGCAAGTTGATCAGGCAAAAAACCAGATTTAATATGTTACCTTGTGCCCTGTCAGAGCTCAGGTATTTTATAGCTAAGAAGCTACAAGTCAAGAATTATTTTACAAATAATCTGAGAGAACTATTGTTGATTTTTCAGATAATTTCCAAAAAGAGTAATTTGTCTGAATAAATAATGCAACGCAATGTTCTGTGATATTCTTATGTATTGAGGTGAATTTAGTGCTTATATACACAGAAAGCACAGGGCTTGATACCAGGTGATTTACTTAGGTGCCTTTTTACTGGGAACTTAGGATGGACTGTTCTCTGCCCTTCAGCATCTCTTTCTTTCCTGTATACATCTTCCCAGAATATTTACTGTTTTCAGGAAATGCAATTTGTCTCACCATTCTCAGAGCTTCACCTTGTCTCTCTTATAATGGAAACTAGGGTGGTGAGAGGGTGGCAAGTGAATTCAGAAAGGATGGGCTAAATCCAGAGTAAGTACCTGGAGATGATGCAGTTAAATAAGCAGACTACTGTAGGTTTAGATGAACAATTTTCCAGCCATCTGTCCTATTTTTCTCTCCAGAACTGACGGCACAGTATCAAAACTGTGGACTAGTTAGTGACAGCTGTTAGAGGTACCTGTAAGCCCTCTGTATAGTGGTTCACAAATAGTGGTATGGACCACTGGAGATCTGCAAGTTCATGGGCCAGTGCTTCACAGCTGAGCTGTGGAACTACGTTGCAGGCATGTTGTTTTCAACTGGAACTGTAAAGTATAGTGATATCTGAAATATTCTGACAGAGGTCCACTTATCCAAAATTTTTGGAACCAATTGCCTGCAGACAGCATACCTGATGTTTAAGGCATTTATTTTCTCTTCTCTGAGATGGGGCAGTAAATTGACACCAAGCACTGATATGCTAAAAGAGAACATAATAGAAAATTCCAAAGCAAATACAAATAGGCCTTCCCATCTGTGTGCCAAGGATGCCTGACGTTGCTATCAGTACTGTTAGTGATGGTCTACCTGCAATTTAAATGAAATTTGTGCCCAGCATGTCCAGCTTTCAGAATAAGGAATAATGCATTTCTCTTTCCTTGCTTATGCTACACACAAAGTCTTTTGTAATCGCTGCCAAAAGATAAGAATAGAATGGGAAGAAAAAGTAACAAAAAAACAATGCTGTTCTGATGGGGAAGGCAAAGAAAAGATAGGTATAAAAGAAAGATCGGATGTGCAATTGGTGCTGTGATAATAATTTGAAATGCAGCTACTAAAGGTCAGCCATCTCCAAAGGCAAATTTTGCTCTGCTGCTCATGGACTTGTAAGCTGGCGCGGAGAGGCTTACAGGAAGTAAGAAGTAGGGATGGGGTGGGCAGCAGAGGATAGCAGATCATCTTTTCCTCCTTAGGACCTTAGATCTTCTAATGGTGAAATCATGTACATCTCTAGTTTTCATATGCCTGACAGTATTGCTTATTCGCCACAGCTTCAAGGCATGAATGACCCTGCTCTGTTCCTGTCTATTATACCTCTGATTTTGCAGATCTGCTTCTTGAGGGATGGGGGACCAGCAGAACTGATTCTCTCCCACATTCTTCTATGCTATTTGACACGTTTACTAACAAAGACAACGTATTTTTCCCCCAAATCTATACCTAAATATTTAAAGAGACAACTGCAAAGCATAAAATTGAAGCCTGAAAATCTACCTACAGTCTGCATAACCCAAACTGTATTTTCATGAAGATATTAAATTGAAAAGATTACATGAATGTTCTTCTTTTCTTTCCTCTTACACTTGGTGGTATGTGCGTAAAGATGTGAGAGTCTGAATGTGGTGTTATTTATTATTATTATTGTTGTTGTTATTTAGTAAAGCCACAGACCTGAAATGATAAGTAACCAAAACCTCATAATAATAAGTAGGCATGACATGTGGGTTGCTCATAAAGTATTTGTTCCATTAATCCCACTCTATCGTGTGGTTTAAAAGTGATCACATTTTGAATATCACTGTAAGTAACTTAGTAGTTTGGAATAACTTGAAATTTCTTATCAATCCATCAGCCAATATCTCTTACTTATAATTCGCATTCTTAACAGAATAAGCGACTCAAAGCTGCTTCTTATTTTACTTCTTTTTTTAGTAATTTACAGCTTCCTTTGATCATATGGTAATATCCTTCACTTTTGCATCCTTCAGTGTCTTAGAGGCAACCGGTATCAACTTTGTTCTATTTTTATGCTTTGTTGACGCAAAACCAGAAGTTTCTCTGACCTCTTGTAATATTTGAGGAAATTTGAGGAATCTGAAGCTCAGCTGAGTTGAATGCACATTTATACACCTGGGTAAAATACGTGAAACGTTAGGAGAATTTGAGACAAATCCAAAAGCTATAATCAAAAGAAAAAATTAGAAACTTGAAGTGCTAATCAAAATGCTGTCCACACATAGCTGCTGAATAGGCCATATGTGGCCAATGCAAATACAGGTGTGACGTGACTGTTCATTGTTCTGCTAGATTAGTCGGTTCCTGAAGACATAGCACTAATGTTGGAGGACACTTTCTCTGGGATTTGATGGGTCATCTGATTATCATATTTTGTATTATTCTTACTAATCTCATGCAGTAGAATAGATGAATTTGTAAGCAGGTAAATAAGGAGTGGAACTATATTGGAAGGAGCTGGAACAAAAGATCACTTTTCCTTCTGAGACAGTTGTGCAGCAAAGCAAAGGGTCTTTAGCAAGCACAAGAGAAAATTATTGCCACAGGTAATTTTTATATAATATTGCTAATGAAGGAAGGAAAGTATTACCACCGGAAAAGGTTCTGTAGCTATTTCTGGAAAGGGTGTTGCACCTGTCAAGTTAAGTCCTTTATTTGATAGTATAGCTTTTTTTCTTGTTCTCATGTAATGTGATCTATGTTGGCTTAAAAAAAAATAATGTTCTTCAATAAAAAACCACCGAAGAATAAAAAGTACTGTAAGAATTGTTTTACTTGTCTTTAATTGTAAGGTGGAATAATGAAATTTGTCTTTCTTAAAGTGCATTATAGATGACCCTACTGTCCAGACTCATTTACTATTATTAGATCTTTTCAAACCTGAGAAGCGCTGACATCCTGTCATTAATACTCTTGTAAATTCTGAAGTAAACAGATTTCAAAGACACTTGACTGTTAGTGTGAAGACAAGGTCAAAGAGTTGAACGACAAGTCCTCCTGGTACAATAAGACTACCCATCAATCAGTTTTACTAGCAACTTCTTAATAAAGAAAAGAGATCAGAACATGGCAAAATACAGTCTTGGAAAATGTATGTGCCTAATGTCCATTTTGGTATCCTTGGACTAGTAGTTAACGACGAACAACTCTTATATATGGTCTGGAAATATGGTAGTCTCCTGTAGGAGAACCTCTTCTTCAGTTTAAAACTTTTGAAATTCAGAAATTGAAAAATTCTATTATGCCAAAACTTTCTGAACAAGATATATTAAAGTAACTAAAATAACCAAGATGATTACATTTCATTTAAGAATTATCAGGTTTTAGTATTGATAAGTCAAGGATGGTCATTTACAGCCCTTAAAAACAATTTTATTGCAGTTATTAAGTATTCTTTTGCATGAGCGTGCAAGCTTCACTGTCGATGGATTCAGCAAATACACAGCTCTGAAGCTAGGTCATTGTCTAACTTTCTGCTGAAAGTTTTTGGAACTTTTTAGCTTGCCCTGTGGTGCCACTGTGTTTCATTTCCTTAAATCTTCTGTGGCATTTATTCTGCAGGGTTAGATTTTACAGACAGGTTAATCAGTGGTAATGTTAAATACAGCCAGTCTACCAGTTTAATAGTAGGACATGGTCTAAAGTCAGTCAGATGGCTCTGGAAGAAGGAATTCCCTTTATCTACTAATTAAATGTATAGGAACAATAAAATTATGATTCAGATCTCATTAGCACAGGATATTAAAAATTAGAGAAAATATAAAATGCCTACATGTGAAAGGACGTCGATGCCTTCAACAGTCAAGATTCTATATGTATCTTTAAGATAAACTGTGGGGCTTTTTCACTTTGTCATTATCTCATGATGATAATGAGAGTTTGTCTCAGTCTGTTCCAGTCTGAACACAAGATACATTTACATCTAAATTTACTTTACTGTATGAAGCTGAGAGAAGGAGGGCAGACTGCAGACTCCTGGGTTCACTGGGATTACCTGCAAATGTGGAGCAATAGGCATTGCATGGACTGACTCCTCCTAACCACCCTCCTTATGCTTTCTCCAGTGATAGCTGGAGTCTTGATTTCTGTGAAAAAAGACTGCTTGGAGTGGATATGATTTGGAAGTAAGAACAGCAAATGTATCTTAGTCTTTCTCCCCAAACACTGGGATGTTGGTTTTCATTTTATTGGTGTAAGATCAAGCTGGTTTCCGAGCCATGTATAAAAGGTACTTAATAAAATATGCCTGCTGGGACTAGTGGCGAGCATTTGGGATCTGTACATTTATTTGTGGAGTAGTGGTGTTGTGCTGAAGTTTCACTATGAACCTGAGGCTTGACCGCATATACCAAAATGTTTGCCAAAGCTTCCATAGGTTAAATTCCCCAAAGTGGTGGTTCTGAGCGGAATCAACAACAGCAGAGAAGAAAAAAATGCTTTCATTGGGCAAAACCACATGTTTTTTTCATGTAAGCTTGACTGCTTTGGGCAGTTGAATAAGACTTAGTTATGTGACTGCAAAAAAAAAAAAAGTAGATAAAATGCTTCTGTGCCACCTTTCAAACTACAAATTTAGAGTATGGGATATGACTATAATTTCAGACTTCATATCCAAAGATTGTGCAGGCCCTATGTGGTAGGTACATTGCTTATCTGGTACTCTTCCTGATGCAGCCTGAGAGACTGTTGGAATTCTTTGCAGCAAGGGCATGTTGCTGGCTTACAGTCAACTTGATGTCCACCAGGACCCCCAGGGCCTTTCTGCAAAGCTGCTTTCCAGCCTGTTGTGCTCCGGTATATACTGGTGCATGGGGTTATTACTCTCCAGGTGCGAGACTTCCCTGTGTTGAGCATTGTGACATTTCTGTTTGCCCATATCTCCACAAGATGTATCACTGATGTATCGGCCACTCCTCAGTTTTGTATCATCTACAAACTTGCTGTCATCCCATGGATCTCTTTCCTGTCATGTCAGCAGCTGTGGAGTCTGCACCTCTTCACTTGGTGACCCAGATCTTCCACCACCACAAGGCTCCTGCAAGGAAGAACGCATCTCCTGCTGTCCCAGCCTCAGTGAGAGACCCCAGACACCCCATCAGCCCCAGACCTGCAGAGCTGCATCCGCTGCTGGCAGCTCCATCTGGGCTTGAATGGTAGATGTTAGGGCAAGCAGAACATGTAAATAACCTTCGCTCCTACAAAAAGAACTCCTTTTTAGATGCTGAGTCACTTTTTTGTCTTCCTAGTCTCCCGTAATGCCAGACAAGAATGTGATTGAAGTATTCGACTCCTTGAGTGCTTTGTGTTATTTTGAACGTAGAGAGCTATTCTTATTCTGTGGGGGTTGTTTTCACTTGCATTTGAAATTACATGGCAACAATTTATTGTGGCCCAAGCCTCCGTTAAGAGCAGTTAGTCATCATCAAGTGAACGAATGTATTAGCATGTCACCCTGGTATATATCAGCCTCTCTCCTATAAAGCACAGTCAGCTCTGAACACACTCTCAGTGCGGCTTTCTTTTTTCAAAATATATCCAGCATGGCATGTATTCAGAAGACTACTTCTGCCAAGGATCATCTCCTTACTGTTTGATTTTACGAACATTCATTAACGGCGTGGAAGCACTGTAGATCCACGTGAAAGTGTTAATGGCCATAAAACCGCCTGCTTCCTGTACTTGTTGCTATGAAGTGTGATCTCAGTTTGGAAACTCGTATGTAAATGCGTGTATTCGTCTTAAGATTCTGTTTCCTAGCAAACTGCGACGCAGTGCAAAATGTGCTGCATTTGCTGTGGTTGGCCTTCGTAATCTGTCTGCATAATTTATGGGAACACTTCATGGCACCTTCTGCTGCTAATGGTCTCTCAGAGTCCTGCAGAAAAGGCTGGTTCTGCCTCCTAATTTTAAGAGCCATGATGGTGGCACTGTTTGTCTCTTTTCTGGATCTATTTTGGATTTATGTCTGGCCAAGGGTTTGGAAGAGCTGCTGTAAAAGCAGAAACATCTGCTGGGGCTTTATGTGCTGCCAGCTTGCCAAGTTCAACAGCAGGCCAAACTACAGCTGATGGGCTCGGCCCTCCCCAGGTGTCACTGCCGTTACAGGAGAACAACTGCAAGGGAAATTTGGCTGCTCTAAACAAAATAAATTTTAAAAAAAGCATCAGCGATTGTAGGAAGGCTATTAGGAGATTATGACTGGGGTCATTAGCAAGTAACAGAAACAAATTGTGCGGAAGTGGTTGTGAGCATCTGAGTTCCCCCAGTTACCCTGGTTACTGCAGCACCCTCAGGTGTGCCCCTGGTTACTGCAGAACCTCAGGTGTGCCTCCTCCCATCCTTATCTGCAGGCTTTCCCACTGTGTTCTGCAAACTGCCAGTTCAGGTGGCACAGACGTACGCTGATTTTAAAGGCTGTTAAGAAAGCCTTTACTTGTTTAACTGTCTAAATGTTTTCATGACTTAAGACACATTGCGGCAACCTCGTTCACGGGCATATGTGAGGCAGGAGGTATTTTAAACACCGGCAATGAACTTATGTTGCAGGAGAGGAATTAAAAATGATGCCTTAAAATTCCTTGCAAAGGTTTTATTCCTGATGCAATTGTAATAATTTAGAATAATCACTCCTTTGACACTGGGGACGTGGGAACTGATCTCCTGGATGAACTTGCGCTGCATCCGAGCACTGCCCAGCCTCCATCCATGATGTGTACTAGCAGTTTCGGAGAAGCGTGCCGGAAAACCCACAACAGATGACTGTGGGGCAGTTGATGCATTTCTAATACACTCAGTATAAGGCTTGATACCTTCCAGAGTCTGTTTATCTGTATTTACTCACTATTTAGGATAGTTTCATTCTTCATAAAAATGTCCGGTTACTCCCTTAGTTCTGCCAAGCATTTGGCTTCAGGTGCAGAGTATCACAGTCAAATTACTGACAAAACATTGACTTCATTTACCTTTTTATAAAGTGCTACAACCTGGCCATATCATTCACTCCCCCTCCCACCTCTCCCAGAGCAATCGTAAAGGTGAGGTCAGCACTTCGGCAGCAAAAGCAAAAACTTCTACAAATGGAGTTAAAGAAGAGTTCCACTTACTGGAGAGTAAAGTTGCTGAGTATTATAGCTGGCAGAGCCCATCACTAGAGAAATACATAATTGCATGTGAATGTGAACATACAATTTATGAAATTATTATCAGTTCTTTTTTTAATTTAGTAAATGTTCTTCTTGCAGCCAGATCTTTCCAGCGATTACAAGAAAACTTGCTGTTCTGGTCAGAAAGCACAAGGCCAAATGCTCTCTTCTCATGCATCCCAACATCCTTCTTGCCTTCCTGAGGCAAGTCAGCTGCCTGACCGAGAATAAATTTGTTTCAGAAATATTTCGTCTGTGTGTAGTGGTTTAAATAAAAAGCCTGGGCTGTGGGAAATACCTAGCATTTTTCCATGGTGGAGAATTTTAATGTTCCTTGCAAACCTCAAGAAAATGTTCTTAATCCATCCCCTTTCCCCAAATATGTAAGATGAGAATTTTTTTTTGTAATTACTCATTTCCAGTCAGAGCACTGACAAAAGAAGAATAGTACTGGAAGTGATATAATGATGTTTCCACTTCTGGCAATATAGTTAGTATGCATAATTTTGGAAAATGGCATTTTAGCACCAAAGGCTTCTCTTTCTTTTTTTTCTTCTCCCCCCCACCCCCCGCCCCCAATTTTCAACAAACACACTTTTTCAAATGCTGTTGTTTATTCAAATTGGTGGAAGGAAGTTAACACTCTATAGGGAGTGAAGTATTTTTTTTTGTAGGTAGTAATTAAATAGTTAAGTGAAAACACTGGGGTTTTTTCCTAATGCAGAACTTTGAGAAATAATAAATTCAGCTTGTGAAGGAAAGCCTTTTTATTAAAAAATATACACCTAACAGTAAAATTCTTCCTGTACTCTAATCCAGCTAGCATTTTTATGGACCAAAACCCCCCAAATTAACATTAATCATTTTTGTAACACTGTGTGAGTTATCAGTTCTGGTATTTTATGTATGTTTCTAATGGGCCAGAGCTGACTCTGAGTAGCAAACCCCTCAAACGCTCCATGATATACTCCATTCCTTGCTGAGACCTACTAATGCAATGCTGGATTTGCAGCTGCTGAAACTAAATCTACACAGGACCATTTCTTAGGATAAATGCTTGCACACTAACGGCTAGTTACAGGACATGTTGAATCAATGAAGAAAGTTACATGACATGTTGAATTTAATGAAGACAGCGTGGTAAGAAATCGATCTTTCCCTATTTCCCACAATTTAATTCTCGTTTTCTACTCCCTTATTTAGGTCACTACAACTGGTTGTGGGGCTGAGTTGTAAACAGGATTACTGAAATGATCCGGGTTAAAAGCAAGTCTTCAAAACCGTTAATTTGAACATGGATCATTTCAGTTGTTGGGTATTTTTTAACAAGAGCAAACGCCTGAACAATGGTGGGGAATTTTTAAGGTGCTCCCAGGCCCGGCTGTATCCAGCACCTGCCCCAGCCCCGCCTGCATTGCAAAGCTAAGAAGGAAGAAATAACACAGAGCTTTTACTTTTTACAAAAGTAAGACATAACCCTGTCTTCCTGGCAGTGTCTTGTCTGCTTTGTCACTGTGACACTGCTTGTTTCATGGTTGAACAGATTCATCACAAATATCTGTGTACTGCAAGCGTGGCTACAGGCTGTACCTTCCAAGCCGCGCCGTCAGCGAGTGCGGTGTGTTGGCAATGGAATTAATGCACCAAGACAGTAGTTTCAGAATAGGTGTCCTGCCTAAACTAACAGTTTCTGGGAGAAAAGGTGATAGCTGCAGCTAGTAGAAGCTGATGCGATGTTGTGCGGGCCTGCAAAATATAAAGTCTAATTATTGGAGCTGTGCAACAAAGTAATGAGGAGCTTGAAAATGTAACTGATAAGCAGCACGATTATAGGCTAATGAGGAGGATGTTTGTGGTATACTGAAGGACTAATGAAAGGCTGTAGAAGATAACTGTAAGACTATGCAGAGTAGGAATATTTAAATACAGCACTGAAAGATATGCAGTATAAACTAAAGACACAGTGCTGCTAACTATTAAAGTTTAAGTGTGTGTGTCTATATTGTACAGATTAAGTAATTAACCAAAAACAGTACACAATAAGTGCATGACAGAAGATACCAGTAAGGGAAAACATGATACTGTACATAAATAGGTATTATATAGCTTGAATTTTTTGCGCCAAGTAACACCCCATCCGTATACACAGCTGTTTATCACCTTCCAGGTTCCCTCATAAGAAAATGTGAACGATTCCTGTCCTGTGCGAAGCTTTGTGTCTGGACAGCTCTGAGACAGGGTAATTCCTGGAAAACATTGGCTTTGAAACACTTTCTGCAAAGGTAGCTGCGACATTAGGATAGAAAGTTGTAGCCCGGCATGCCAGTACGGGGCACAGTCAGGCCAGGTACCCTGCAGCGGCAGGGGAGCCGAATGTCAAACCCTCAGAGGAGAAGCCAACATGTAGCATCATTTAGTACTTGTCTCCTGCGATTTTTAAGTATGTTGAAAAATAAGGCTGCGTCCTATGCCTCACTGTGAAGTTAGTAACTGTAGCTCCTGAGGAAGGATCTGACTCCCTGAAGTCACCTAGCAGAGTAATCCTGGCTTTTATTATTGGCTACAGAGGACTGGTTTTCCCTCTCAGTGCAGCTAGTTGAATTGTGTGTATTTAATGCGCTGAATAAAAGTCCAGTTCTAGAATTCATTTATCCTCCTTGAGTTCTCACTCGATATGAATGTGGCTGTTCAGTGTTTTGGTTTCATTTGGATTTTTTTCTGTAGTTTTTTTTAGGTCATTATTTTACAATCAGTATGTTTACAGGTCACTAAAAAGCCACTGTGGATGGCTGCCTGTGCACATAATACCTGTAAAAATGTGAAGGAATCTCTATAACTGTATAAAGGCAGAGTTGCACCATGTTGCACCATCTATACTTATCAGCACATTACAGAGTAGGTCGCTTTAACTAAAAAGGCTGTTGTGGTAATCCACATTTCTTAAAAATATCTATGTTATCAGCATATATGATCAATATATGTTATCAGTAATGGATCGGTAAGTAGAAACAGGATACATTCATCTTTGCAGTACTTTTGGAAAAAACAGTAAATTCTGTATTGCCTAAATGTGAAGTTGCTAAACTGTTTATCTGTTAGCTCTTGCCTATGCCAATGATTCTTTAGTGTAAAACTGGATTGAGGAAGAAACATTTCTATATTTCTAGTTTTGAGAGGAAAAATATTTAATTTCAAAAAGGCTTGACTTTTCTGGAAACCAGAGAGAGGGGTATTTTCAGAAAGTACTCCCGTAGAGCTGATAGCTGATGAGTAATCTGTTAATTGGATTGCTAGGAGTCATACTCTTCTACAGCCTTTGAAGAAACTTTCATTGGCATGAATTCCTCAATAGATGGGTTGGGTACTGGAACCCAATGTTACAGTGTGTTTCTACTCTGAAGAAAGGCTTTAGGGGTTTGGAGGTTTTTTGTTGCTGTTTAAGAGGATTTTATGAGGCTAACCAAAGTCTCTGCAATTTCCACATCATACGCGTAAGAACCCTTGAAGTCTTCTGTGCTGTTTAAGTAAAGAAGATACAGTAGTGTACCACTTCTTTAGTGATACTGCTCTGGTTACTTCCCTTTCAGTAGGTTTGTCCTGGCATTTGTTGTTGGAACTTCTGATGTATCTGTTTTAGATATTCCATCATCTGGTCTTCACTACTGTACAGTTCTATAGATACCTATTTTCCTTGCAGATATTTGAGGTATAGGACATAGTGTTGTCTCGATTTTTCATGTGAGGGACCAGAACATAAAGGAAATCCTGGTGTTAGACATAAGTGTGTGATAGATCAAAAACCTGAATTAATTTCTCTTGCACTTTAAAGTTCATGGTGTAAATACTGGATCTTTCTTCTGACCAAAAGGAGGGGAAGGCAGGAAAATAACATTTGCATACAGTCTGGAGAAAATTAAGTGGGAAGAAGTCCAGTGAGTGTTATGCACAGATACACTCTTCCTTGACTCTGTAATATGCGTCTCAATTGAATCTCTTTTTTACAACAATTTATCAATAATCTAAACCAGCAGATCTTGCGTAGGGTTTTTTCCAAAGGCTTTCTTTTTGTTTCGCTAGTTGAGCAATCCATGAGTCATCATTTGAAGTCTCTTCATCGTTGTCTTTTAGGATTTTCAGTTAATAGGGCTTGTGCAGGATGGCTCATTCGGCTAGAATGGAGCTTGAGTTAATCTTCAAGAAGGAAAGGTAGAGGAAATCCGATGAACATGTGTGTTAAGTGTTCCAACCATTCTCTTTCCAGTGCATCTCTTCAATTCATTAAAAATAACAGAAAACAGGAAAGGACGCGTTTGCAGTTGACATTTCCTTTGAGTATTACATTTGACTTGGCAATGCACTTTTCATCTGTCTGAAAATTTTCATTAACATCTTCCGATAGACATTTTAATGTTTCTTATATATTTTAATGTTTGTTATATATTTTTTAATATATGCTTGTAAATATAATCTGGCAAAAAAAATAACAATGAGCAATACTGAATCACAGGTGTGAGTCATTGGTGGAGAGCTGTATAATGATAGTGAAGTTTAGACAGGCAAACATTTGGTTCATGTCTCTGTTGGTAGCTGTTAAATTTCTTCTTCTTTCTCAGTATTTCTGTTGGAAGATGTCCAGACTCAGTGTTTAGGTACACTTCCAAAGTATGTTAGGCATAAATTCATTTTAGCTCAAATATAAAAAAGTTGCATTTTTAAGGACGAGACACAAATTTCCTCAGAGTTTAGGGGCTTTGGAAGTTTTGTTTCGTCAGGGTATGTTCATCAGGATATAAACTATTGTTTGAGCTCACAGTATTAAAACAAGCTAAAAAGACATGATTCTGCCTGTGCTCTAACATCATTGTTTGATTTTGATGATTATTTCAATATGCCATTGTTATAGTAACAAGTGATTTTTCCTTAAAGAAAAAAAAGAAGAATGGCACATATTTCAGCAGATGTATACACTTTCAAAGAAGCTATTACCCACGCACAAGCCCTGGCAGACACAGGTTGTGTGATATCTGCATCTGTACATGAATAATCCCGTTGTTCCAGCATCCAGTGGTCTCACTACTCTTGAATGGCCCATTACCTGAATACTGGAAGACGTGTTTCCTGCGAGACCTCCACTGAGTTTTTCTCTACTAAGAAACGTCCATACAACCTGTAGCCTGTAGTGCACAGCTGGATAAGCAGCAGCGGGAAGCAGCCAGTGGATAGCTTGCTGTATCCCCTGGAATGTCTCACAGAAAGCCAAATGCTCACTAACTGCATCCAGATCACTCAGAACTGCAGGCCAGGCGCATTTTAAGAAATCAGACTTTATACTTCTTGCTCTGGCTTACGGAGTTCTGCTGTTGTGCTACCACTGCAAATAAATCATGCTATAGATGGATGTTTTACTCTTATCAGGTACGTGGGTATCCTCTTTCCATTAGAAATACCTGTTCATGAATTGTTAGGGAGGAAAGGCAATATATTTATCCTGATAAACACAGATGGTTCATTTGTGAGGGTTTTTTTTTCACCCTCTCCTTAACACTTTTTACACAGCACAAGTTTGGTTCTTAACACACAAAAAAATTCTCTTTGTGACTGGAAGAGTATAAAGGGCTTCTCCTCTCCTAAATTAGGTATAAAACACATTTTGTGCTGCTTCTTTATAATATATTCTTGAAATAGGCATGCTATCAGATCCCAGAATTCATCCTTCCCAGCCCTGTCTGTAGCCCAGTAGTGCAATTACAGGGAATTCTGTTCTAGCTGTGTGCTACAAAATGTTAATTCTTTATAGATGCAGAGTCAGGAACATGGAATTTATATCTCAAGTAAAAAAGTTGTAGTGACTTGTTTTCTCTGGATTGTAGCAGAATTGGAAAACCAATTATTTTGGACAGTGCTCCCCTTGAATAATGTCCTTGAGCTATGTCCTCTTGTACGTAAATTTCTCAAAGAGTAGCTGACATTCCTGCGCTCCCTCAAGGCTGGGTTATAATAAAAAAGATTTGGGAGTCTGAACAAATTTATCCATAGATCCACAGATCTTCTGCCAATCCAGGTACTCCTGCTTAGGCATTAGCCTGTTGTCTCAGATTGGAACTGGATTAATCTTTTTCCACATTGAGATAGCTAATTTGTACCAGAAAATAAAAGATGTTTGACTGTATACTTTTTCTACCTTTGTCTGAAAATACCTTTGTTACCATAGTGTACTCTTTTTGTTACCACTTTATTCTTTTCTTGGAGTACTTTTTATAAGCCATGAGAATTAGAAGAGGAAGTTTTAGACTGAAACTTTTTATCTTTGAAATGGCTTATCCTCTTTGGGCTTCCTGCCTGTACTCTTTTCATACCTTGATACAGTTGCCACCACCGTCCCTCCTGCAGTGTAACTCTCCAGTGGTCCCATTGTATTAGTCCTGCAACTGCCTCTTCAAAGTAAATTGGATCATCTTTAAGATTCAAGAATTATTTTAGGATGTTATTACTGGGCAAGCCACTGACCTGATGATATTCCATCCTCCAAGAGAATAGAGTAGGTTCTGTTTCCACCATGCATACTTGTTCTGCCTGATTTCAGTACGTCTGTCTGAAGTCAGTATTTTAGTCTTTGCTTTAATTTCTTTTCTGTCAAACACCTCCGGCAAATTAGGTTTAGCACTGTCCATCCTATTCCCCTTAGAATTTTAATTAGCTTGGTGCTGAATACCCGGTGTGGTGCAATTATACGTATTTGATTTCTACATAATTATTTGTCAAAACTGAATTGCTACGATTCCATTAACTTTTGTAATGCATTGCTGTATATCCGCAGGTGAAGCAACATTACAGGGGAAAAAAAAAACTGGATCAAATCCATTCAGATGTCACTATAAAATAGATAAAGTCTCAACTTTAGGTCTGTGTGTCATAGGCTTATGCCCAGTCATTTTTTGACTGGTAGAGAGGGAAGAAAAGCAAGGTAAATATGAACTGTTCTTTACTTGGTGTAACTTAGGACATGATCTGGGCATATCATTCTGTGCCCCATATGCTTGGTAATGCCAAAGATACAGAAAGCCGCTCCATGATCATAGCTGAAAGTTCTCACGTGGAAAGCTGGATGTGTGAAAGCAAAGTAGCCACCTCTGGCTTCATACAGCATGCTGACTTAGGTGACATCCTCGATGGGACTGGGACATGGGTGGGTACACAGTGCTCATGGCAGCCTCCTGCAGGCACCAGCCCCTCAGGGACCGTTCTGCCTCAAGCGCCTTGGAGGGGACCTCAGGCTGTGGGCCGCCTGTCAAGGTGTACACACTTAGCCAGGAATTTGGTTTCTCACTTTTCTCTCTTGCTGTACTCAGTCATGTTCCTACGAATTTCAGCAGTGACTCCCCTGGGTGAGGAGTTTGAGTCAACAGAGCCCACTGGAGAACAATAAACATGGTAGAATGGGGCTATAGGGCAAAAATCACTGCATAGGCAGTCCTCAGCGCCACACTGGGAGGGACAGAGGTCTCATCCTGGTTCTCTTGGACATGAGAGCTGTGGCATGTTCACAATTGTTTGAATAATGTAGAGGTATGAACAGCGTACCTTCAGCCCTGTTTGTTAAAGGAGATTGTTATTCCGGTGAAAAAAAGGGAGTATAGAGTGGAAATCCTCCCACCAACCACCTGTCTTAGGGAGGGCTTCTTGGTGAAGAAGGGAGAGGTGCCTTAGATGTGCCTGAGTCCCCTGCCAAATGTGAAAGGGAAAACTGTAAATAAGGAGAGACCATATGGTGCAAGTTGATCCTATATAGAACAAACAAGGCTTCATACAAAGTGATTCAATTTCAGATGTGACTTGTTTTCAGTTTCACTAACTAAGGCTTTCCTATATTAACATTTCACTTGCACGTTCTTTTTATGCCGTTCTGATATTGCCGATACAGGTGCATAGCAAGGATGCCATTTTTCACTTTAGTTTTTTCAGGAATATGAAACAATTTCTACCAAGTGCCCACATTTGAAATATTCATAGATTTGTATGTACGACGTACTGATGGCCAAGTTCTGACTTTGGTTTTATTCATTCAGAATTTAGTGCTCCGTTGAAAAAGAGCTGGAGGATTGGATAGATACCTTTATCAAGTATGAATTCTGGTAGAGGTCCATTGCGAGTCTTCCAGATCTCAGGCCGAATGGTTCTGTTATACAACACCAAGCTCTGAAGTTAGCTCTTCCTTTTCTGCATAGCCAAAGAGGTGCTGTTAGTACTTGCCAATGAGCCTTTGCTTTGCTTAGTTTTTTTTTTCCCACCTTGTTGGTGGTGATGGAAAGGCATACATGTTGTGCTTCCGTGACTGCACAGAGCAGTGTCGGGATGAAAGCTAGCACTGCACAGAACTGCTAAATACAGACAGAACTAGCCATGTTTTTTCAAACCTAGAAAAATATTCTTAATAGCGGCAGGTTCCTTTTAGTTTCTTTTAGCTAAGGAGCACTGAAAAGAACAAAAGAATGGTGGAGAAGCATTGAAAAGGGATAGTTACTGCAACAAAGTGGGGTTTTTTTTTTTTGCAGAGTTTCAATGATGAAGCCTTTAAAGAGAGCGTTTACAGATGTTTGATTTCTTTCAGGTCCTCAGATTTTGGGACATTATATACGAAGTTGAATCTACAGCCTGGGATTTCCACTGTTATTGACAATTTCTACATTTGTCCCACCAACAAAAAAAAGGTATGTGGCAAAAAAATTACTTTTCATAGGGCAGCTGAGACTCAACTATGCAATGCTGCAACCATGTGAAGTGTGTTTTACTGGTTTTCAAAATATAGGGAAGTGGTTTTCACAAAGTTACAGGTCACCTTAGATGAATTTGTGACGAAAGGAAGTGGGATATTTATTCTTGCTGAATAATATAGGAAGGAAGAAATGCCGTGATGGAGTATGAAAACTTTTGAGGCCATTGACTCCTGGAAATGGAGGTTCCATGGAGCTTTCCACAGAAATGGAAGAGCAACTCCTGTAAGTTTCCACACATCCACCTAAAATTTTTGAACTAGTGTTCAACCTCTTCATCCTTTATGCACAATTTCAAAGTCCTTTGCATGTTCCTTAATATAAAGCATAGGGACTGGGGAGGCTGTCATTGAGAATGATGTTTATCCTGTGTAAAACCTTAATTAAAAATTAAAAAAACCCTCTCCTTGAAACTCTTTCTTAAAAACTGCTCCTGCATCATTACTGAGCCAAAAAGCTTTTCATGGAGCCTAGGAAGATTAAGTGGACTTTATAAGCGAGAGCGAAATCGACCCATTGAGTGTATTTACAATGGATGTTATATTAGAAGCAACAGGAAGAGCGATTATGAGGAAAAAACCCAATAACAACCCTTCTATGTCTGCAAAATGCCTGTGTCTTAAACAGCAAAAATTGTGAAGTACATTGTGAATAACAGAAGCACAGTAGGTCTTTCATGAAATAAGAATTTTCTCTTGATAAGGGCCTTTTAACCCCAGTGTAATACAAAAGCATTGATTTCATGCAGAGGCCACTGATTGGAAGGACAATGTTAGTTGTGTTTATCTGTCTGTTCTGCTTAATCAAAAATCAGTGTAACTCAGCGAGGCTGCCTGGATGGTTAAGTAGATATTTTATTTCTCTTGCAATTGTCACTGGAGTTTTTGCACCCAAGCTATGCTTATGCCTGAGCTCAGTAATATATTTTCAATTTGCTGCAAAGTCAGAAATTATTTTTTTGTTTCTTGAAGTGGAACTACCACCAAGCACAAAGGCTCTGTGTCTCAGAGATAAGATCTACTGGTGATTTCAAGTCCAAAAGAATAAAAAAAAAAATCTTCACCCATTTCAGCTTTGGGAATAAAAGCTAAAAGTAAGAGACAGATGAGAGCTCTGTGGAGGATTTTTTCCCAGCTCACCCAGCTCTAATATAAAAGCCTGCATAAGCACAGGGGGGCTAGTGACAATGTGGTTGTGCCAGTTGTCTTGAAAAATAAAGGGGGGTAAAGAGGGCTGAATTTCAAGCCTGAAGGACACACACAAAAACCAAAAAAATCTCACGTTAACCCTGTCTCAGAAAAATCTATATTCTGCTCAAGAAAATTTGAAGTTCTTAGAGATACAAAGCCTGCTTAGTGTAAACTATCACCATATTGGAATCCATTTGTTATACAAAGTCCCTTTGGGTAGTTGTTAAATACACTGGTTTTATGCAGAGGTTTTCTTCTATGAAGATGTTATTCAATAGCATACAAACAACAAAACCAGCCGAGCAGAAAGGACTTCAGGATTTAGGGCCTTTAAACGATGCCAGAGGGAAACATGTTTCTGTATGCAAATATACATACACACACACATACATGGTACCAAAATGGTGAAAGCATTGGAATTAAATTGCCAACAGCAACTGGTCTTTGAGGTGTTGCAGTCACACATGGCAAGTAAGGGAGAAGTCTACATGTGATAAGAACTTTGTCAGTCATAATGGCAACTTTTCTGGTGTTGGACACTGACTAAGGCTACCAGCTGATTTCATAAAAGTTATTTAGAAGGATGGAAGAAAATGTTTCCCCATCCATCCATTTCAGCCCATTTGCAATAAGGTGGGATAGAACCTTTAGAGCTCTGACTCCCTTTTCTGAGCTGAGCAAAGTCTCAGGGTTTCACTCATTCCTGGTATTACTAGACTTCAGATCATTATGGTATGGATTTTTGTCAACCAGTTCACATCTTTTGAAACGCGCTGAAAACGGAAACTGTGCTGGAGTGCTGACTGTGTGTTCTGGAACTGAGCATGCAGTTTGAATTTAAAGCGTAAGTAGTCCCATGCTACCAGTTAGCATTTAGAGACTGGGAATATGCATGAAAGCAGAGATCAAAGACGTTGATGGGTATTTTTTGAATACTTTGCATATTAAGCATTATTCTATGCCTTCATTCCGTTTACCCATTGTAAACCGCATCTATGGAAGAACTGGTACTGCAAATTTAATGCTTATACTTTCCACCTCAATGTTATAAGAGCATTAACCTCACCTGGTTTTAGCTCAGTGCAACTTAGGTGCCTAGTCAAGCCCTCTCCCTCTGCAGTCAGTGGAGAAACGCATGTACCTGCAGGCAGTTCATCCTATTAAAGTCATAGTTCTTTGTATTTGTCAGAGTAAGACTTGAATGATCTTGTGGAGGTTCTTATACATGATGTTGAGACTGTTGTGGGTCTGACCAGAGACTCACTGCAGCTTCCTACAAAGACATACAAAGAGACGGAAGACTATTTTGTTTTGGAATGCAATTAGATAAAATATTTGCTATAAAGTTCCAGTCTACTTCCTGGACTGACATTATTTCTTCAGTTTATCTCTGCCAGTATACCAGCTCCTGGAGCGACTTTCACTCAACACGCCTCCACTCTGTGAGCTGCAGTTATACCATTCAGACCAATGGACTTATAAGTGAGCTTTATACAGCAAATGTGAAGTTCCACGGAAAATTTTCAGTGCCTATCAATTGCTTTAGTTTGCATTTTCTTAAGATAGATTGAAAAGAAAAAAAAAGTTTATACATCTTATCTTCCCTACCCTGTAGTTTAAGAAGTCAAAATTCCACAGAATTGTAATGCTGTTTGTGAAGAAGTGCGTTAGCAGATGCAGAGGGTACAACAACATCCTTTTCACATAGTGCTCCATGGAAAAGAGACTGTATAAAAAAAGAACAAAATTGTAAGGTAAACTACAGGAATGCTGGGGGATTTTAACTAGCTGGTAGAAGCAATTTATAAACCCTACTAAATCTAGGCAAAGTGGCAGATTCCTTTTCTCTCACTCTTCGATGAACAAGTTGTGATGACTACTGTTCATGGGCCTAAGAGATGAATGAGGAAGGAATTGTATCAAGGTCGTTTCTACACAATCTTTTGTAGTCTGGGTCTTTTTCTGTCTGAATGCAGCAGAACTCTGATGCGGAACTTGAGTTGCTCTGGTTACTGCAGGACTCAAGCTACGAAACTCAGTTTTGACAAGAAAAGGTGACAAACCTCTGAGGGTAGAGCTTTAAAGGGCTTTGTGTATCACTCTGAATGGGCCTTTCTGATGAAATCATGGGATGGAGGTGCGAACTGCGGCTGTATTGTTTGGGATTCAGAGCTGAATTGCAGTCACCTGGCAGCACAAGTAGAAGACATTTGCACCTACCTGCAAAAGAACATGTAGGCTCCCCCTAAACGCTATACAATGGAGTAATAGGCAAGGTAACCCTGTAATTAAGAGTTCACACTTCCTAAGGGTACATTAATATTTGCTTTGCATTCTGGCTGTTTTTAGTGTAGTATAAGCCCGCAACCGAAGACACTGAAACTGTTATTCTGACATGGTTTTGGAAAGTTGTAGAGTAATGAAGGTGAGTTCTCCTATGTAAGCTCTCTGATGCAAACTTCTCCATTTGAAGCACTTTTTCATTGATTTGTGACATAAAATAGCCTTACTCTGTGCAGGCCTTGAAGTCCTGTGCATTGATAAGGGATTTTCCTGCACTTTACATGGCAGAATTTACATAATTATATCCTTTTCTGTAATTACTCTATGCCAATAGTATCAAATAGTGCAGGCATCCCATAATGTACCATGTGGGGGAGATAATTTGATTTGAATCCTCTGTTTTTCTAAACAGCATTATAATTGTGATTTGGAAGTGATGCACATGTTTCATGGAGTATGGAATTATGCTTTCCATAGTGTCAATCTGGAGTCAGCTGAACAAAGTAAATTCTTTCTACAGAAGGCAAAAGTTAGCAGAATTCATCTAAGAATTTAACATTTTTATAGGGCATATGTGCTGTTTGGTGTAGAAATTACACATTTGCTTTAATTCTGTTTGTATAATATTGCGGGGGAGGAGTTGAATGAACACTGATCTTTTCCCACATTCAGCGCATATTTTAATTTTCATTGGTGCTAATGCAACTGATGGATCCATCCTTCTGTTTATGTGCTTCTGGAAAAGAGGCAGCTAAGCGGTGTACATTCAGGCTTTTCATATTAAGAGAAAATAAATTTTGATTGTGCATACACTGACTGATTAGTTAAATGGGTTGAACACTTACATTTCCCAGCTGTCACAATAACCAATAGCTGCATGTTTTTCAGAACTAAAAGGCAAGATGACAAACCTGTACTCTTGCTTGACAAACCATGCAGAACACTTAAGATAGTAATAAGGCTATATGCTATCCTGTACAATATTTTAAATCCTGATAGCTTAAAATAGTATAAATTACACATGATCACAAAAGGGTATTTGCCACAGCTATAAAAGCATTCCCAAGATGCAACTGGCTTGAGCAATGTTTGTAAGCACTTACAGGTAAATGCAGTCCTACAGCATTTTGACATTCGTCTTTCAGAGGAAAACAATTGGTAGTGGAAGTTGTCAAAATGCAGTATGACTACATTTAGTTGTAAGGAATAATTCTACTCAAGTATCAATTTCCTTAGAGACCGTACCAGAACATCCACGAACACAGAGAGCAGAGTTATCCTACACTTATATTAGTAGAAGTTGTCAACTATGGAATATTCCTTTCAATAACCTGAGTAGTTACTTCAGGAAGATTTCACTGTGAAACTGCAGA
The DNA here is from genome assembly GCF_963924245.1 of Chroicocephalus ridibundus. NCBI lineage: Eukaryota > Metazoa > Chordata > Aves > Charadriiformes > Laridae > Chroicocephalus > Chroicocephalus ridibundus. The sequence continues at coordinate 54,547,100 of NC_086288.1, read as the reverse complement.
ATATGGGTATGTTGTGATGCATCATCTCTCTACCATGATGCATTCTTTCCTTATAAGCAGTATCACCATTCAGTTTTATTCTAGTGATGCACCACCAGAGCACTGATGTAACCTGACAGCATCATTTTGCTTAAGACTTCTGGCTGGGACTGTTCAGTTCATCTTCAGATTTTCCAAAGGCTTCCAGAAGTATGCCCAGTAATCAAATTTTTTTTCCACCCATAATTTGCTAGTAAGTGGATTGCTGTGAGAGGCAGTCCTATGCAGAAATCCCAGATTTTATTCATACACACATAGCTGATGAACAGTTTCCTCGTTGACAGCCAGGAAGCTATTAAATGTGAGTGGAGCTCAATAGATTAAAACAGAGCTTTCACTGAGCGGTTGGCTAGCAGTCACCATCTACAGCAGAGGTCACCAAACCCAAGCCATACAGAGCGAAGGTTTGATGGGGTGTGAGTATGTATATGTGGAAAAATATGATAAATCTTTGAGAAACAGAGAAACAGTTGAAAATTAAACATATATATGGAGCGATCACGAGGAATCTGGGTATTAGAAAAGTATTTGAGCTATTTACTGGCTAAATGGAGGCAAGGACCTTCAGCATTCCCTGTCTGACTGATTCCTGCTTTGTTTGAGAAATCAGGGCTTTTTCATATGTTGTATGTTAACAGGTCTGCATCAAGAATGTGTAACTCTTATGTAATTTTCATACTCTATGTAACACCTCCTGTCTTAAAGAGTAGACTATGAATGCATTTTTCTGTATAGCGTGACAGAGAAAGGTTTGGTTTCCTTTCCACAACAATTTTGCTGATGCTTTCTGTGCCTTTCCTTGTCCTGGTCTTCTGTGTATGGAGCTAGAAAGGAATCCCAGCTCTTCTTGATTAGGTGCATTTTTGTCTTTGAATACTTTTTTGCATGCATGTCTACCTCTGCCTCTAAATCTTTTTGTTTCAGTTCTGCTCCCTTTGACCTATAAATTTTTTTATAGTCCAGCATCTGGAGTAGACTTGGGTCAAGGGCTACACCTTATTTAAAAAAAGAAAAATGATGACCCTCAAAAAACCCCAAATCAACAAACCTGGCTAACAGTGCAAGCGAACAGTAGACTGCCATGACTAGTGTGAAGGTTTAACATAGTATGTAGGATAATTACCCATCAAGGTAGAGGGTGTGTGGGCTAAATGGGTGCACACTTGAACAGACATTCTGTGTTATTGTTCTATCCTATAATTTATTCGATGCTTAATGTAGAGTTCTCAATTGAAGTTTTTGAGATTGACCTTCTGCTGTGATTTTGCAGCCTAATGTACAACTTTTGCATTCTTTTGTGCTCAGGCATACAATTATTCTACGGAAAAATAGTCCTGTCTTTACTGCATGCTTATTATAGATTCTTTTGTTCTGTTTTTATGAATTTCCTGTCTAAAACTCATTAATCATAAAAGCAGACCAACAACTACCAAAAAGCTGTAATGTTAAATTAAGTTTACTGTAGTGAAGCCAAAAATAAAAAGACTAGTTGGTGGGAGTACAACATAAAAAAGATTTATGTGATAATGGAAAAGACCTGTGAGCAAGTGTTAAGAGACCATTGTGCATATGATTCTGCACTTGAGAGACATCCATTTCCCTCCTGGTAATTCTGGGAAGAGAAGGAATCCAAGCATCGTATTTTCAGCAAGGTTTTATTTCCTATTATGATGAGCAGGGGTCATTGCTTGAAGAAATAGGAATAGTCAATCAAGAGCACCGAGTAGAAAGCAGGTCTGAAGCTACCCTCGCTACCTGCAGCGATGTGTGCTGCTGAGCGGGTGGCTGGTCGGAGAGGAGCCATAAACAGGAAAGCATAATGTTCCACACCAGAGGGGGTTTAAGATCTGGGATTTTGAGTTGGTTTGTCTGAAAAGAAGGGCAATTTTGCAAAATTTAGACCAGGCTCTGTCATGTCAAAGCTCTTTATTTTAAAATGTAGATTCTTATGCTTAGGCCCAAATCTGAATCCTAGCCATAAGCCAGAGGAAAATATAGAGGCGTGGTGGTAGATTTGCAGTGCGGGACAGTAGGCAGGTCATGTGTTTTTCTTGTCCAGCCTGCCCATGGGCTCATCGACCTGAAAGTACTTCTTGATTCCTCCTCTGCTTGAGATAACAACTAGGGAGAAAACGAAAATCAACCGATCAACCAAAATTGTCTGCGGTAGGTCTCTAGACATGAGTGAGACCTAGGCTTTTGTCTGGCATGGCAGAGACTTGTGTCCTACCTAGAGCTACAGCTGTCTTCTAATCAGTAGCTATGAGGATCATGCCTGTCTTTTTTGAAGGCTATACATTCCCATGAGAATATTATCCTGGAAGATTTTCTGATGCAATATGGAGCTTGCAGAATTAAATATAAGGAGGAAGCAAATTATAATATATGAGATAGCATCCAAAGGAGAAGGTGTCCATACGAAGAATGGACAGTTACCGATTCAGGGTTGCATGAAATCTGTGACAGATAAAACCAGAAAGGAAGAGGTGGTTATATCAGCGGTGCTGAATCTTTGCAAAAGGAAAGAGAAGAAAAGAGAGAGAAACTAATTGTAAAGAGCAAATGGTAAAGGATTAGTAACAAGCATCTTACGGTACTTAATCAGTATTTAATTCGTTGCCCGCTATGTCAGGATCAAATGGGTACAGATAAGTCTACAGAACAGAGTGAGGTTTCTGCTAAAGTGGCATACACAAGATGATGTTTTTCTGTGATTAATTTGGATTATTTATATCTATTGCAGTTATCCTGTGTGTTTAGATTACTTTCGTCTAATAATTTACTGAACATCACAACATGCCTAGAGGCATGTATCAACGTTCCCATGTTACAGAAGGGAGGAAATTGGGAACTCTTTCATCTTAACTCAGAGTCTAACTGCAGCAACAACTAACCAATAGGACAATGTTAAGGAGGTTATATGAAAACTTCTAAACCGTCTTTGAAGAAAGATGAGTAATACCGTTCAGGAGGTCTGCAAGGACAACATACAGTAGGCATATTCCCCAGACAGCCCAAAAATAATGGTATAGAGTGTTTGAAACACATCCATCATGCTTGCTGATGGACCTTCTGAATCTCCTGGAGACCTGTGCATTTCCTCCTCATTTCCCCAATGATGGAACAGCAGCACGAGTCCCAGCTTCCACGCTTCATGCTCTGCTAGCGTTTTCCAATCTACTGATGTGTCACATTCTGCTTCTCTTCACTGCAGCTGTTTGACTTCCCTCCACTCATTGCTGACCACACAAACTCCTCTGGCTCTTTCAGGAGCAGAGATGCAGCAGCATTTTTTTTCCCTGGGGTCAGCATGGAAGCACGGTAGAAATGAGCAGGGTTTAAATTGCTACCACAGCCATTTTGCAGGGCTGGCAGCATCTCACCCCACTGAGAATCCCGTGGCTTCTACCTCCCTACACTGCTGGGAGCGAAACTGCCGCTTAAACCAGTCAGCTGCTGCAATCTTGCTGTCACAGCACAAATATTTGTACAGGACTCCTAAACTACCATGAATCTCACTGTTAAGTACACCAGTGATTTTGTTTATTCCACTCTCTTTGTGGCATTTACTAGAAGGGATGAACGTAAGTGCTTACCAGTTTCTAATTCTGAAATGAGCCCTGATTCCAAGTGGCCCCAGCACCCTGCAGCAGAAAACTTCTACTGAAAAGGCAGGACCTGTGTGACAAATATGTTTTAATCATGTCATTCTCATGCAGCCTGTACACATTTATTTGAATATAGTCTTCAAAAATTAATGCAAACATAAAACAGAATTTTTTTTTTCCATTTCTCACTATGTGTTTCTGTCAGGCAGAGAAAGAATCTCACTTCTGGAAACTGAAGTCTCTTATGTTTAACTAAGCTACCTCTGAAGCCTTCTTGACAGTGGCCTCTTTCAAGCTTGTGCTAGAGACAGATTTTTTCCATCTGTGGGAGTAACTAATGCTGACATCCGTTCATAGCAGAAGATTGCTATCAGATGAATGGTGAATTCTTCCTAATTCCTGATTTGGTTTTGAGGAGGAATCTTCTGCAGCCTTGTTTTGTGTATAACCAGTATTTCTTTCCCCCATTTTTTTTTTCAAAATGATTTTTTGCAACCTTTCCATCACTTCTTTCTTTCCATCTCTTAATCTCTTTCCAGCTCTTTCTTGTTTTCCAGCTTTTCTTTCTTCCATTTCTCAGCATTACTCCTTTTTAAACCTCGCAAGTAATTTCTGGGCCGAATTAAACCTTTTTCTTTTACAGTTACAATTACTAAAAAAAAATATATATATTTAGAAGAATGTAGTTAATGGTCTATGTTTCTATTCAAAAATCATCATTTTCTTGGGATAATAAGAAAACTGCTGACACATCCCTGACTATAATTCATAAAATGAATCTCTTCAACGGTGCTAGTAGGATGATTCGATCAGGGAGCTGTTAGCCAGGAGACCTGACTTTAATTTCTATGACCTTGAGCAAGCCTGAGCCTCCCTGAAGCCTGACTTCCCATTGCCTCCCACCTTGTATTGTCATTTGCCTTGTGCAAAAACAGTGTGATGTGACATGATTTGACAGTCTACCTTGAGGTCAGATTACAGGGTTTTGCAAAAAGTACAGAATTATTCTGGTTTAGTTTCCTTATTTATAAACTTAAGACAATAATACTGAAGTCTACAGAGCACCTGTGATCCCTAAATAAATGCTGAGTATTTTTATGATCCCATTTCAAGGCGAATGCATATTTATAAGGTATTTTTTGTGTCACATCCCTGCAGTACTGAACAGCATTTTAAGATTTGCAGCATGCTGAAAATAATTGTTATAAATACGTTCCTATGTTTTTCAAGATTGTTTAGCATTTATCAGGCACGGCTGGTTCAGGACAAAGGTAGTAATTTGAGTATGATGGTAACATAAATGAGGAAATTAAACTACTTGCTCCAAATGGAACAGGATTAATTTCTACTGCATTGCTGGATCTACAATTTTTACAGGTTTACAGTCCTGTTCTCAGTCCTTTAAACAATATTACCTATCTGGACATTGAAACGGCATTCAGATTTGACTTTGAAATGCTCTCCTCCTTTTCCAGAAGACACTAAGTCTGCGCAAGGATATCTTGTGGAAAGGTCTGGTGAGGGAAGTGCCTCAGGTAGCACTGAGGGATTGTGGAGTGTTTATCTTGCAAAGCTTGGTGCCAGAAATGGACGACTGCTAGTTGCATAAAAGGCAGTGCTTTCAGTGTAACTATGACTACAGGAATCAGACCAGGATCACTGGGAATAAGCAAACATCTCCTGTCAATTTAAGATATTAAATGCACTGGTGGTGTTCTTCTTTAATGCTAATATACGTCCTGTTTGTTTCACTCAGCCACACCTGTAGACTAATTTTTTTCCACATTTTGTCACTTTGTAGGATTTTCTGTGTTTAAGTGCTTTTACAGTTTGTTTGTGATGCAGTGCAGGCAGGGATAAATTAGCAGGGCTTTGGCTAAAGGTTCGAGTCTGTCTGGGAGAATAATGTGCCTCGCACTTCATTCTTTCTGTGGGCTCTAGCAAAGGCAATGGTTCTCTTACTTGCTGCAGCTGAAGGGTTGAGAAATGCTCTTCTGTTCTGCAAGGTGCAGTAACACAGGAGCAGGAGATCCGGGCCTCCAGTTTTTACATCTTTGCTACGTAGAGCTCGGGGATACAGGGTTTCTGCTGCGCTTTGGGATGGCAAAGCCCAAAGGCTCCTCTGAAACTCTCCCATGCTGTATATTGTTGCAAGGTCCAGCCATAACTTTTCACTTGACTTAAGCAGACAAAGTCTATAAAACTGTCCTTTCTGAAATAAAATGCCGTTCAGGACGTAATAATGTTCCACTCTAATATTGCGTGGTATATTGTTAGACCATATTAAAACCACTTGTGAGTTGTACCCTGCCGTAAGATCTCAAAATTTTATACGCGTGTAGATGATTTGGTGTCTCCTGTTAATAGCTTTGGGAATTCTGAAGACGTTATAGGATTTCCCTTTTACAGATGTGGAAATAGAAAGATGTAAGTGACTTGCCTGGGGAAGAAATGAGAGAAATTTAATAATATGCCACACGTCTAAGCCAGACTCTCAGCTTGAAGCACAAAACTACCATTTGCCCCTCAACAAAATAATAGATTAATTAAATCAAATGCATTTTTAACAGTTCAGGGGAGAGTATGGGCTTGTGAAAGGTCTGTCAATACCATGAATATTATCAATAGTCAAATATATGAAAGCTTGTTTTTGAAGAAAAAGTCAGAATGGTTAATATTTCCAGAATGAATGACTGAAACTTGGGAAGTATTTTCAATGGTAAGACCATTATTAGCTTTGAGCAAGGACCAAGTAGATTTTGACACTTTTTTGTGTTATGATTTTGGAAGATTAAATAGAGAACACAGAATTTGATAAAATATTCTGCAATGCCTCTTCTAAGACTAAAGATGTGACTTATGAGCCAAATTTCTTAATAATTTTATAGAAAGCTAATCTGTGTTAATAACAAAATTTTAAAGCTTTTCTAAAGAGTTGAAGGCAATTTGAACTACATCTTTAAAAAGTTATACTTGGAAACAAAGAAGGGAGCTGAATTTACATTTAGAACCTAAATTTTAGACACTCTGTTGGAAAACAATGGCTCTGTGTTTCTGCTCAATGCATAAAATTCACTTTTTATTAACACTTATCTGCTATAAACCAGTTACCATGTAAAACATGGCTGGGTTAGGATAAGGTCAGAAATGCTTATCAATACTCTGAAAATTTCTGAAAAAATTATATCCTGGCTTACAGATGGAAATAAAGGACTTGGGAAAGAGTTGATGGAGCCGAGGTAAGGAAAAAAAGATGAGATTAAGTGAAATATTTTGTTTAAATTGTGACCCTCTTAAATGTAGTTTTTTAAAAGTATGTCAAAGTTTACTTGTAAAATTAATAAATACTCCTAATTAAAATGAATGTTCAAATTGAGAAATTGTCAAACTGTGCGTTGGAAAACATTGCCTGTGCCACTTCAGCATTTTCTGATCAACATTTATTTTTTCTGAAAGTGCCCTGGCATTTTAATAGCCAGTAAAGTGCCAGAATCTTATATATTTTTTTCTGCGATAGCTGGTAAATTTTTGACTTACAGCATCATTTATAACTCTGAGTTTATCTCAAGGCTATAATGTATTCTGCTTTACTTATATATTTTTCTCTCCGTGGGATTCTTTGATTCATTAATAAGGGGATTATCCTCTTCCCCCTTTTTTTTTTAAACTAAGATGTTAAGAGGCAAATTCATTAGGCTGATGCTCACAGTCTGCAGGTAACACTGCAGTGTTTTTCTTTTTTCCTGTATTCTGTGGTCCATGATTTAGGTAATTGCCAGTTATTTATCTTTTTTGAACATTTTGATAGCACACTGGGTTTTGTTTGCGGTGTGTTTTTTTACCCTCTCTCTTGTCTGTTCTCTTTGACTGGAAAAATTACTGGAGCTTGGCAGTGGCTGAGGCTGGACACTTTGCTGTTCCTTAATACTACTGTGCCACCTGCCACTGCATTTAAGCTGTGTTCACAAACATAAGCTAAATATCACCCAGGTAAAAACCAGAGAAGGGCTAAATCTCTAAATATTGATTCTAACAAATAAGTTTATTTAAAAATCATCAAGTGCTGCGGTGGCAGAACCCAGGAGTCCTCCTTTCTGCCTTTTCTGCAGGTCAGTTTATAAATTTCAGCTAACAAAATTATCCCCAGAGAACACTGAGGTTGTAAACTTGCAGTGACATCCACTGTGGTAGGAGCTACAGGCTTTTACCAGAAATCTCCAAAAAAAGGTCTATTCTCAAGGCTGTAGCCATTTTTAGTAGATCTTAGAAAGGTGAAGAATAACATGAGAATGCACAATAAATTTTCAGTCCACTTTTTAATCCAGTAAATCTATGTCAATAGCTGCACAGTAAGATGTTATTGTGCTTTTTCCCTAAAGGATTTGAGTTTCCAGTTTATTGTGATTTCTTAAGGAACTACAAAAATCAGGAGGAAACCTCCAATTTCAGCCTGCCCAGCTCTGTTATAGCATATTATAAGGTAATCGGGGCACTCCAGCTTGATGACCTTTCATCTAGGGCTCTTGTTTAACAATGTACAGTGCTGCAATCTGGGCTTTCATGTGATTTGAGTATTGATTTGCCAGATAGGGAGAACTGCAATAATAACCTGGGGAGGTCTAGCATCGCTGTGAACTGGTTTGCTTTCATTCCTTATGGCTCTAGGCAAGGCAGTCAGTTCCCAGGAGAGGTGGGCTGCTGGAAACGCCATGTCTCTCCCCAACTTTGCTTGTGTGAAAGCCCCGAAAAAGTGTTTCCCTGGTGTAACTGGCTCTCCCTCCAGCCTTCCTTTCCAGCTTATTTCCATTCCACTTCTCTTCTTATCCTCCCACCCTTCCAGTTGCAGATTGGCCTGGAGGGGGCTTTTCCTGGCACCCTCACCCCAGGAGCAGCCACATTCATCTCAGTATCTATTGCTGGGCAGCCTTGCACAGGCACTGCTAATGGCTGCAGCATTGGAAGCTGAGGGAGTTGCACGTCAGATGCAAAACTGCGTATCAGATGCAATTTTGGTCATGAATCACCTCAAAATGGTGCTCAGCTCTCATAATGTATTGTTTCTTTCCTTCGGACAAAGAAATGTGCTGGCATTATCTGGTTCAAATCTCTATGTAAATTAACTTCTTCCCTTCCTAAAGCTCTAGGGTATCAATCCAGTTCACACTGGGGTACCATGGTGATGGGTGGCTTCCAAATACCAAAGAGAATAAGTGTGTTAATGGTTGCTGTGGTGTTCTTAATCCCCTCATGATCCTCTTTATATGAGACTAGTTCTATGTGAAGAACCTATGATCCAGACTAAATACTCTTCATGTCAAAGGAATGACAATACGGGGAGTAGTGATGTCTCATGGGGTTGAGTTGATGACTGATGTCAGTACTCCAGGTTTCTAAAGCTATGTCACCAGTTGTCTTTGTAATCCTGGATATGTTTACTCGATCTAAAAGACTCTTTGTAAATGGGGTTCTTTCATGTGAAGGAGGTTTCTTACCGACTATTTCAGAATACAGTATATTGTCAATATTTGTTCATCGCATATAATGGCGGGTATGCAATATTTATAGTCTTCCCATAAGGATTACCGTTGGGAATAGTGGAGTCACAACCAATTGCCTCAGCTGCTACTTACAAAAGCCAGCTAAGTTACCATACCTTGGTTGGAATAATCTAGCCCTGTGTTAGAAGTATATTACCCAGCAAACACAATGCAATTGATGCCTATTTGAAGAGACCTCAGTCGTTTCAAAAGTCTCAGGAGACAAAATAATTATTTGTGTGGCTGAATGACTGAAGAAAAGAGAAGCTGTTTGTTATCTGAAGTAACAGGACAGCATATGTTTCACTGCAGTGTGGCTGGCAGCCTAGAGCCTTGAAAAATGTGTTCTTGTCTTCAGGGGAGCATAGACATCAACTTCGTGCATCTCAAGAGGTGTTAAAACAGCATCTGATGAGTCAAGTTGCAATAAAATGAGCCTTGCTAGGGAAGAGCAAGCAACATATTCAAAATTTTGTCAACTGCCATTTTACCTTTGCCTTTTTTAATCAGATAAAATCTGCTGCAATTTCTCACAAGTTTTCTTGAGCTTTAAAATAAAGATGCCCTGAGCTATTCTCTATCTCTCACCCAACCATTTTGAAATTTTAACCTTAGAAGTGAAAATAAAATAAAAAGTTAAAATGCAGTCTGTATTTTTGTTTCTGTTCCCTTACCTATTAAAAATTACTGAGTTAGTCACCAGGGGAGAGACCTATGGAACCTGTCTTTACTTTGGAAAAAAGAATTGTCAATTTTTATTTTTATCATTTTGAAGAACACTTTTTACTGCCAAACAAATATCGTGAAGAGTCAATGCTGCAAAAGTACATAGTCCTAAATTTGTCACGTTCGTGTTCAGATATGCCATGCCATCTGTCTTCGTGGTTGTAAGAAGCTTATTAGACGTAACCCTTTGGGTAGTTTAGAGCTTGTATTTTGTGGTAGAAGATATCAGTGATGCCCACAGTTTTAACACCCTCACTCTGGTAAAGAAGAAAAGATGGTAATCATTAGAGACTTTTTATACCCAGCAGCTTGCAAACATTGTAGAAAATAGTCAGTCCTTGTACAAGATAAAGCTGAAATGTGTGTGAAATGTTTTTCAAAGACCGTATGTTTTCTAGAAGGTCAAGCAATTTCATCACTGCACTTGGCAAGAATGAGGGACTTCATTTGCTGGTGATGAAAACAGCCTGGTAAAAAAGGGACTGCATCAAAAGAAGCGTGACCAGCAGGTTGAGGGAGGTGATTCTGCCCCTCTACTCTGCTCTCGTGAGACCCCACCTGGAGTACTGCATCCAGCTCTGGAGCCCTCAGCACAAGAAGGACATGGACCTGTTGGAGCGGGTCCAGAGGAGGGCCACGAAGATGATCAGAGGGCTGGAGCCCTCTCCTATGAGGACAGGCTGAGAGAGTTGGGGTTGTTCAGCCTGGAGATGAGAAGGCTCCTTAGCTCCCTTAGATGGGGGGCTTCTCATTTCTGATGATTTTCACCTCAGAATTCCTTTTTGCTCACAGAGTCATGTTTGTAATGGAAATTATGAAGGATTTAAGGAAACCCTTTAATCTTTTCTCTCTTTTCTCTTCTTTCCATGTTGAGAAATTATCACCCAAAGTGGAAGGAGTGTCCTTTTCTTCATTCAGAAAAAATATGGAAAATTAAATCAATCAATATAGATTATTTCAATATATATCGGCTAAAACGGCGTAATTCTGCCATGGCTATTACATCATGGGGAAATTGTTACATTAGGAAGGCTAATAATTGCCTCAATGGAAGATATCCTATTTTGTTAGCGTACCTCATGCTGTTGCATGTTTATTGCAATTATCAAGGTAAATGAGTGGTTTGTACATGCAACGTTGCATTCTGTTGACATCTTTATAGCACTACTTGGTCACGTTCTCAGGGGTAGTGGTTCAACTGGTTCATGAGCGACAGCAATTAGTAGGTAAGACAGCACAGACAAATATTTTTAATATTTTTTTCTTTTTTAACTTTTCCATGGCTGTGAGCAACATGGAAGAGCATCACAGGCACTGTGTTGCTCCCAGTGCTGCTTTATGAGCTGACCTAAAGAGATAGGTAACTAGCTGAATACCGTTGGAAAAAAGAAAAAAAAGACGTAAATTAGGTGGATTTACTCTTCAAGAAGTAAGCGAAGGAGCATTTATCAAAATATTGTACAAAACTTCTGCTGCTGTGTTTACTTGTGTCACTTTATTCACTCATCATTACCCTTCTCAGAGCCTAAATCTTTTGCCTGCCACCAGAACTTGAGTGTTGCAAATAGTTTCTTAATTGTTCTATTCACTGTGAGTATCTTTATTATCAGATTATGTCCTTATGACACAGAATATACCTAGAGATGTATGATATGCAATATAAATATGATAAGAAGTGTCACTAGAGCTCATCCTTGATTAAGAATTTATTTTACTCTCCTCTTAACAAGGATTGACTGGATCACAGGCCATTTCATTTAGGAGGCTGTATGTGAGAGCTTTGTTGATTTTTAATTTTCCTCCATTGATTTTCAGCATCCAGAGAGCACTTGTTCTCTAATGGCTCTCTGTGTTGGTGTTTGCTTGCAAATTGAAGTAAAAGATAAATGGCTTTCAGGGTAATACCTCTCCAAGGGCTTCTACTTGAGGGCCGGTGGCTGTTAGCAGAGCTACAGTAAGTTTAGAAAAGTTCTGTGCTCAAACAAAAGCATTCCTGAGTCTCTAAATGTAGTAAAATTGTTTTAGGCCTGGTGTGACAACAATCTGTAACTGATTTATAAATCTTTACAAGGAATAGTCCCATTTGTCCACATTTTTCTATGAAAGTGAAATGCTCTGCACTTTTCGTAATAGGGATTCAAATGTTTTCCTTGCACATGTTTTTCCTCAGCAAACAATTGATTTTTCAGTAAAAGAAGAGGAGGAGAGCTGCTGGTATTCGGTTAGTTATAAACAAGCATTTGTACTAAGATGCAGCAATTTTTTCCTTGTGCTAAGGCTGAAAGTTTTGGCCTGTCTATTGGAAAACAATATTTTGAAACATTAATTTTCAAAATCTTTTCTTGCTTAGGAATATTAAGTTCATCTATAGTGTAAACTTGCTTTATATTTGGATATTTCAAGCCTGCTTGTACACTGCTGCTGTGATACATCATTGCATCGTGTAACAGTGTTCTGTCTTATAACCACTGCTGATGAAAGGGTCCTGCCTAGCACCCCTTACACATTGCCTTCTCAGACCAGGCTTCGCTACTTAGAAAAGACTTACCCTTATTCTAGGCTTGAGTTAGAAAGCCATGGAAAAAGGGGTGTGAGGCTCTTGGAGCTCCAGGGAGATGATCCCGTAAATCGTGAGCCTCATCTCCCACAGGTGCTGCGCAGCATCTCTTCCCATCAGCTTCTCTGGGAATGATTGCTGTTCATTGCCTCAGAAAGTTGTATTTGTGTGTCAGATAGATTTATACAGCGTGTACACACAGACTGCAGTATGTATTTTCATACATTCAAATTGTAAAATTGGGCTAATACAAATTTTTAAGAGAGTTCAGTTATTAAACGTATGCTGCATATATAGCATCCATGTTTATCTTTTCTTGATTAGGCTTTCAGCTTTTCAACTGTCCTGTAAAATCAGTAAGAATTTGGCTTAAGGAACCTGTGATACATTTTTTTTTACTAGCTGCTTCTTATGTCACTTGCATTGAGCTTAAGCAGCTTCAGCAAAGGTCTGGAGGAAGATACGCATTCACATGTCTGGATCAGTACTGAAACAGCTGAACAAACTACTTCATTAGCATATAGGTCTGAGAAATTAAAGATTCGGTCTGAAATGAAGAGGAGCTACAAATCCTGGGCTCCTTTCTCTGTTCTGCTGCTGTGTCATTTTGTGCCTCCAAGATGGGTATTAAGGACAGTCTCCTTAACAGTCCCCTTGTCCTGCAGCATCCAGCATCAGTCAGAGTTTCATCAAAACTGAAGAATGGAGACCTGAATTTCAGGTTGGTTTCTGTGTTCTGCTTCGGCAGAAGTTTAAACTGTTCATGTTTGGCATTAAGCGCATGGATGATGCCATTGACTTCAGTTCAGCGCATAAGGTTAAGCATTTGCACAATTGCATTTGGGAACTGGGGAATAAAATGGAATGCACAAAAATTAGTCTTTACCAGAGGAGCGGGACAGTAGTCTCTCCATATGTTAATTTATAAATGAGAAGAGTAGCTTTTTTCCAAGCAAATTAAGTAATTGTTCTATAGCAAAATGCAGTTTATCTGGAACCTTCCCTTAGCTCTTTTTCAAAATTCATAAATTGCTGATGGCTGTGTGTGCCACAGGGTACGCACAAAAATCTTTTGCTGGAGGCTTTGTTTCAAGCTTGTGGCGCTTTTCCTTCTCAGTAGCCAGGCTTATTACATCAGATGTGCTTTTGTTTTGTTTCTTCAGTGCAGCTTTCAGGGTGACCTCTGCTGAGATAAAAGGACTAAAACCACTGTGGATTTTCCTGAAGCAACATCTTCAGCAGCGATGGGGCAGTTCATCGCTCTGAAAGCAGCTGCACACTCCAGAAAAGAACCCAAACCAGACCAGAGCAGACCTGGCAGAGCTCTTGCTTTTGTCTGTCCCTCCTGTGTTGCTTGTGAATCAGGCAATGCTAAATCTTAAAATATAGTAGTATAGGTAATGACCATAGTAATGATGGAGAAAAAGCATCGTCTTATGTTTTCCCTGGGGAATTTAAAGAGTATCGTAATGTCGTTACATTCCTGGTCAGCTGTTCATTGGGGGCTCTTCTGGAAAAGCTTGATTTTTGGGCTGTATCTTCAGTGCATGGCTCAGTGCTGTTTAAACTCAGGCAAATCTAATGTGAAGGGGTTTGAAATGCTGCCAATAGTAAGGGATGGCTTTAAGCTACTGCTACAAGAAGTACCACCGAAGAAGGGAAGATGACCAGGTTCGGACCATGCAGAGGTACCACAGCTGCTCTGTAATGAAGGGACACATATATGCTGGCGGTCCATCCCAGGGCCTGGTTTCCTTGTCAGTGAGTTTAAGTATGGTTTTAGGCCAGCACAGAGCTCCAGAAAAAGGATGCTCCCCCTCTCCCTCCCCTCTAAAAATGGGGAGCCGCAGGTTGGGCTCCGAGGAGCTCTTCTCAAAAAGAGAAAGATATATCCGCCAAATGACTGAAGGGCAAAGTGGCAGACCCAAGGGACGTTAAATGGAGTGTGTCCTGATTTTTCTTCTGTTTAGCTTTAAAGCCTGATGCAGCAGCCTTCCCGCAAGAGAGGTGGTGGTGCCTGTCGCCTGGGATGGTGCGGATGAGGCTCGCTGCTCTGCTCACGCTGTAGGAGCTCAGTAGGGATCCAGCAGTTTTTGGTGGGAGGGTAGGGTGCTGCGTATTTAACTTTGCATAGCTGTGAATGGCTAAATTGAAAGTCAGGGAGTAGAGAAATGAAACCTCCATCTCTTGTGGAAGTGGCAAATAATAGTCTCTATTGTGAAGGTGACTCTCTGTTTACTTTTATTGCAATAGAAGGTAGCAGATTTTGTAAGCAATATTAGAATATTTTGCAATCCATAAATCAATCCATATTCTTTGAAATGAGGGTGGAGGCAGAGGTATATGTGTCTGTTTATCAGCAATGGATGCCCTAGAGTATTTCCTGGGAAACAGGTAAGACTAATTTTAGGGAATAGTCCTGGAATAAGACTCAAATGAATAAGATAGTGAATATTTTTCTTAATACTTCTTTTTAATAAGATGCCTAACAAGGGAGTTGAGGGAGGGCACTGGGGTGGTTTGAAGCTGAAAATCAAGCATTTTATGGAAATAGGCTCATTAAAGCTGCCTGTTGTAGAAGTGCAACTGTTTTGCTATGAAAGTGATATTTGTTCAATAATTGAAATTTTTTTTTAAAAAGAAATATACTGTCAGTTTTCTTTTTTGATTATGTAATTCATAAATCCCATTTATAAGTAGACTAAATATCTTGCCCCAGAAAGCCTGGAACACATCTACCGGGTTTTTACTGGTCTGGTAATGTCATCAACCTGCAGAATGAAGATTTATTTTGTTGACTGGGCAAATTACTAATGTGAATCAGTTCTGCCCCACAGCCTGTATTGTCTAATGTTGATGGACCAGACTCAAGTTGCTTTAAGTTCTTTACCTTATTTAAAATACCTTCTTCTACGAACTACTAACTTATTTTACAATATATTTTTAAAAATATTTTTAAAAAGCAATTCTTTCACTTTGGAACTTTTCTTAGATCTTAAACAATAGCCCTTGCTATTGCCCTTGCACACAGGTTTGGGGAAGCCACTTGATTACTTATTGTAATCTTACTTATTGTCATCTTTTTAACCATCGTATTAATACTTCAATTCTACAGAGTGCTACTTAGTTCTTATTTACACCATAGAGAGTGACAGCCTTGGCTTAAGGAAGTCTATGCAACTTATTCCAGGTTCAGTGCTCAGTCTCAGGATGCAGTGCAGGGCGACTGCTCCCTGTGGGACAGGGGACTGGGAGCTGAGGGCGATCCTGTGGCCGGTGGGGCAGGAACAGTGAATGCCAGGCACATCCACAGTGATGAGGCCACGGTCAAGGGGGTCAGCCCCGGCTGTGGCCTCCCCACAGGACTTCTGGGACCCTCTTCCTCCCTCCCACCCCAAAATTCTCACAAATATTTTCAACCTGAGTTAGCTGTTCTGCTAATCCCATCAGCCAACCCCCAGGCTGGTCTGCTTGAGCAGGAGGCTGGACCGGAGACCTCCTGAGGTCTGTGGGCTTCTGGGGTTACTGAGTGCCACACACATTCAGAATTCAGTTTCATGGTTCCTCCAGTCAAAGGTTATGGTTTACTTAATGTGTTTTTACTTTACATGTCCAGTTGTTTAACTTAAATTCAAAACTGCTTAAGATTCTTTTCTGGGTAAGACGAGCAGTTTGAATTGGGCCATTTATGTATGCAATCTGGTTATATATTGCAGAGTTAAGGACACCATGAGAAAGGAAAATGCTATGAAGCATGCAGTATAAATCTTTGAAATAGATCCTCTGAGTCTCCCAGTCACCAGTTTCTCACTGCTCACTGTACAAAAATGTCTTGGTTCAATCCTCCAGTTGGCCACAGACCCCATTTTAAACATTTATTTCTCATTTCTGTGATATCCTTTCCCTTTTGTAAGTATCTGAACTAGACTTTTCAAGATTGTAGCATTTCTTCCCTCCCATTCCCCTGATGGGACAAAAGATTGCTCTTGTCATGCCCCCCGGAGCCCGAGTGAGACAAGAATCAGTGCCTTGTTAGGCTGAGAGTGTCCCGAATTCTCTAGGGATGGAAAGCCATGCTGTTGTAAGCAAGATGACCAAAGTTCACTTGGGTTTGTTGCATTATGTTTATAAATATTGGTTCTTTTGTCACTTGGCTGACTTGTCACTTAACAACCTTCCTGTTTTGAAGTCTAGTGGCACGCTGGAGGCCAGTTGAACCCGAGAGGCACTGGTGATCTATTGTGTGGGAGTTAAGGGTGTCTGAAGCTGTGGTTTGCAATTCAGTGAATGCTGATCAGTTCCTGTGGCAGATGCCATTAGTTATGGTTTCCCTTTAAGCAAAAGGTTTGCAAGCGCCTTTGTACCAAGTTCATGGGTAAAAGAGAAAGACATACTGTGCACATGGAGTATTCACCCCTTTCCAGAGCAGCCCACTCTTCTGCAGAGCTTTTTCTTTTTCTATACATTACATACTTTTCCCTTTGTTGATGGATATTTTCACCGCTTCCATCCAATTTTGTTTAAAATATGGCTGTCTGGGTAAAATGGTTAATACTTTTCACTTCAGTTTGTTCATTCAAAGACATCAATGCATGCTACAAATTTGTCTAAGCCATGGCAAAACTGAGTGTGAGGTGTTGGAATGCAGTTTTTCATGTAAAAAGAGACAGAGAAAGGTAGAGCCCATCAGGGTGGGTCACTCCCCATGTGTGGCAGCATCAAGGATTGCTTGCAGAGTGCCGATTGCATGCCAATTAATAGACCATGCTCTCAACCTTTATTTTCTTAGGTGTTGGTAGTGCATGAGCTGCTGGGTCTTTGGCTGTTCATACAGGGTATTGAAGGTAGACTTGTATAGGACTTTTGTTTTGTTTTGTTTTCTCCAGAATTCTTTTTAAAGCAGGCAAGCTGTGAGAATCTGCAGTGTACCTATAGGCAAAGTACATTCTGTACAGCACATTTAGTGACCCCTTTCAGCTCTCCCTGTAAACAGTAGAGCACCTGTCGATGGACTTTGCGTTGGCATTTTCATCGGGTTTCTGAAGAGGCAACATTGCTGGCTCGATCAATAAAACTCAGTTAGATTTACTGATTACACAATTCTCTTTTCCCAAGACAAACAGCGAGTTCGTAATTGCTTAGTGTACTATGTTTTCTAGCAGCTATATCCAACCACACCAGCCAGTTTGCATGTGTCACAGGACAGGATTCAGATCGCTTCAGATCTCTTTTTTTCTCCCACACTGCGGTGAGCTGGCGGACTTTCTTCAGCAGAAAAGCAGAAATGCGCATTTTACGATCTGAGCCTGTCACTGCAGTCTTCAGAGCAGTGACCATAAGATGAAACAGATGTTTTGAGATTTTAAAAGGGTAGATGGTGATGGCTGAGTGTGCTACCTTAAAAAAGACATAGGTTGTCTCAAAGAGTATACTAATCTTACAAATTAGTAATAACAAATGAGGTTATCGTAGTATGTCCAACTGAGCTACACTGTCACTGATTTTAATTTTATTTCTGAATAGAAATATATTTTTTGTTGTTTCCAAGACTATGCTAGGAACTGTGAGATGGCCTATGTGTTGTTACCTCTACAACTGTATACCTGCTCTTTTCTTGTACATGGGCAGATAATGTCAGTATTAAGTTTCAGGAGTTTTAAGTCTCCGGTACACATGAAAACTCTGGGCTCAGTGTAAGTGTTGGATCTCTTGTGCAAACTAAATGCCAGTCAAGAAAAACTGATAGTTAAAGTCTTGCAGCTGAGGGTAATTAATTCATTTAATCAAGGCGATCTGGATATCTGCAAACCACTATGCTACATGTTAATGGGCAAGTGTCTCCAAGTGCTTTTTCTCCCCTGGGTTTGGTAAAGCAGTTATTCTTCTCTTTGAAAATGCAGGTCATGTACAACTTGGAAAATACGTGCTAAATAACACAAAACAGTTAGATGAGAACTTCCATTCCAATAATCACATTTTCCCCAGAATTGCTGTTGCTTTTTAGTAATCTATTTACTGCTGTAAGAATGCTGCAATTACTGGGCTAAGGCGTACTTACTGAAGTACTTCCTAAATAGCTCTGTTAGAGGTATGTCCTTCTTTAATTTGGCTGCTTGTGAGGGAATTACAGGCATTCCCTTCCTATTTCCTTTCTTCTGGAGCACAGATTCTCTGTTGAGACGAATAGACAGAGTTTCATTGATAACATCACTCAATTTTGAGCATTCTCTTTGCTATACCTTCTCCCGCACTTCGGTCATTACTGCTGCAAGAAACACTTTTCATCAGTTTGCATAATTTGTTTTGGTAAATGTAATAGGTTGACCATCCCTCTTGCTGGGTGTGCAAACCTGATATGCCTGGAAAAATCTATGGAAAAAGAAGGGAAGGATTCAATGACACTGAGTGGCTGGAATTGCCTTCTCTTAGAGGTTATGTCATTTTTTTTCTAAATAATTTTGATACTCTTGGGGCTTGATTCTCCACTGTCCTGAAACCTGCTTAGGGACTTCTCAAACTATGAGAAGAAGCTTCAAGCTCACAAGTACTCCATCAGCTCTGTGACAATACAAAATGGAGGTGGCAGAGAAACAGGGATGGTTTTAGACGGCAAACAGAAAGAATTTGAGGATCCTAATACAAGGATTAATAAATGTTCCCAGGGGCAGAAACAGCCTGAGTTTCCTAATGAGTATTTTATTGCATTTCAGGCAACCGTTTCACCATAGTTATCATCTTTGCTTTCTTTGAAACAGACTGACCTGCAGCTGAACTGTGCTAAGACACAGTTTTAACAGAATTATACCAGCTGTTAATAGTGAGTTAGAAAAAACCCTGTGCTAGATTCGCAGCTGGTATAAATTGATGCAATTACATTGTGTTCAGAGGAGCTCTGCTCATTATATGAACCTGAGGGTCTGGTGTGTGAGGCTTTTCCGAGGCTGATGTGCAGCACGTGGCTGCTTTTTTCTCCACGTGCTGTGCAGTTTTGCTTACCGTGAGGTGGTGCAAATATCTGCTTTTAGTCTTAGAGATTCCTCTCTTGGATTTTGAAGAGTCTTCTGAATTTGCCCTTTTAATGCTTCTAATGCTTCCCAGCTCTTAAAGAGCTGAGTGTGACAACTGTTTGCCTGGCTGGAAGTGCACTAGCTGGTTGCAGATATGGAACCTCCCTAAGGTAGGCATAAATGTATGCAATATGTTATTTCACTGCATAGTGTAAAAGCACTTAAAAGGAGGTCTCATTTTCAAGGAGAAACTGTATTGTGACACGTTGAAGATATTTACACGTGAGCAGTATCTGCATTGTGGTTTTAGCTACCGGTTTGCAGATAGGCAGAATGGGAATAAATCAGTGGGCTCATCTTTTCCAGGTTGCCTGCTCCTTAGGAAAACTATAACTAAAGCTTTCTCCTTTGGACAGATTTGTCTCCTCTGGAAATCAGTTGGTTGGGTTTTTTTCAGTATCAGATAAAGTTTTTAATGAATAACTTAATCTCTTTAAGTAATTTTCGTGTAGTTCTCTTAAACTACAAAATTCCTAGGAGATGGGTACTATCTAAGTCCAAAGAGACTTGAAAAAAAAAATGCTAGGCTGCTTTTGTCCAAAACAGCATTTCTCAGTATCTGTCTACAATAGTGCAATGTCTGTGATAAGTTGAGGTTTTTCCCCTGTTATTTTGGCACCATGAAGCAAGAGCTCTATGATAGAGATGCTATTTAGTAGCCCTTGCTTACTCCTATATGTAGAAATAAAAGTCTTCCAAAGAAATAAAGGTAAATAAATATATGCTAAAGACATTTTGAACATATTTACTTCTTTGGATGTCTAAACCGAGTCATTTTTTCAGATGATTACTGCTTGCCATTTTCTAAAGTAGAGATTGTCTCCAAGTGGATGTCCTGGAATGAGATATCAAATCCATTTTGTCTTTGCTTCTTAGGCAGCTTATTACAGCTAGAGAGAAGGGCAGCCAAATGTTAAATGACGTGTCTCAGGCCATAGATACTAGTTTCAGATACAGCATTAAAATTCAGAAAAAATTAGTACCCTTCCTTGGACTGATAGCTTTCAGTGAAAAAAAAAAAAACCAAACAAACCACAACCCAAACAAAAAAAAACACCCAATAAAACCCAAGATTTTTTTTTCCTCTCCCCATTGCAAAACTTTTATATTTTTTTTAATAGGTTTTGTGCATGTGTGTGTATCTCCATTAAATATATGATTGCCTAAGTTACTTCTCTTTCCCTATATGTAGCAGCCCTTATGACCAAGGGGAGCTATTCCTTGTGCATAAGATAAGAGTGTATATGTTTCTAGCCTATTTTAATATGGTTTAGCAGGTGGAAGAAGGAGCGGAATTACCTGTTAGGTGGTCAGGTACTCCTTGGTGTAGCAGCAGCAGGTGAACTGCTGGCCTCTAGTGGTAAATGGGGAGTAATCTGAGAGTCTGAGTATCTCTTGCTCAGATATGATGTCTTCTGATGTTACTTCATGTGAGTTACACCAAAATTTTAAGTATGAGTGAGACTATGGCTGTGATTTAGTTTCAGTTACATGAATTATTTTCAGTGTGATTCAGATAATCTTGAAATGGAATACTCTTCATTTGTACTGGTGTAAATAGAATTCAAGCTGTGTGTGAGCACTGGAAGAATTAAATTCTTCTAATGAGAGCTAAGGGCAGAGTTATTTTAAGAGACCATGCAGCCAGTATTTTATAATTTCTGTAAAGAGGATATTTTATAATTTCTGTAAAGAGGAAGAGTCTTTGTCAGGCTGCTCGTGACAGAGAAATAAATGTTGTTATAAAACATGTAATCCTCTGAAAATATGTTTTGGTTTTTTTCTTTTCCAAGTGAATCTATAGAGAGATATGGCTCTCCCTGGGCTATATGGCAGCTCATTCTTTTTAGAATTAATGAGGAAAATAATATAAAGGCCAGTTTGGTGGCCTACAGGTTAAATGTTGTGTTACAGGGCTGATCTCTGCCCTTCTGAGATGGCAGAAGCCACAGAGGGGCAAGCTGCAACATTCCCATTTTTAACACATCACTGAACTGTGATCCAGTCCAGCAAGTGTTGCAGTGGTGCTCATGTGAGCTCTCCTAATGAAATTTAGTAGTTGTCACATGGAAATGATAGCCAAAACATGCTAAATCTGTCTAGCAGTCTCCAGGACAAATGCTCATTATAGCAATACCTTAGAGGGTTTGAAAGAAGGGAGGAAAATGCAAACCTTTCAGCACAATTGCGAGGAGAAAGGTCCTTCATTAATTCCAGAAGCAATCAGCTTGAGAAGCAAGGCACTTATTCTTACTAATTTTTGTATTGTCAGATGTTTTTGTATTACTTTAATTTTCTTGAATAAATATATCTGAGTTAAAACTTACACGTTGCCCAACCTTTATTAATACCAAATAAAGTTACTCTCTGCTTAGTTCAGTCCTTTTTTTAAAGGACAGAAATAATGGCCTTGAGTCCTAATTACAGAAAATGGTGTAATTCAAAGGTAGAACCGAAGGATCTGTGCCAAGGTAAAACCAGAATGGACTCTGATTCCTTTGCTTTGAATGGTGAGTTAGGCTTTGGCGTTGAGGTTGAGCTGCTGTTTTCTGGTTAGCCTGGAGTAGCTGCCATTTCTGCAAGGATATTCCCTTCTGTAAGACATTCTTCATCCCCTTTTTCCTCCTTCTCCTCAAGTCACTGGAATGACAGAAACGATTTGCTTACGCTTATAAGCACCTCAGTAACAGTATTTGCCAAATTTTCTTTGGCAGGACGTTTTGTGGTGACTAAAAGTTTCTCTTTTTGTATCCGTTTACTCCCTTTTTTTGGTCTATTTGGAAACATGTAAGGCATCTGCTGGGTTTCCAGGTGTGTTCTATCCAGCAGAAGGCGGCATAGATGGCAGAGAAGTCCCAGGAATACAATATACTTTTCTTCATAAAAGCTAACTTTCAGTGCAGATGGCTCAGCTGCAGGCGAAGGGCAGTAGAGCGCAGCTTCTCCCTGCCTGCCTGCCCGGCCGTGGGCTGGCCAACGGCATTGGGGTTGTTGCGATCTGAAGGAAGAAAATGTCAAAAGCAGATTAAAAAGGCAAAAGCAGATTAAAAAGCCAAAAACTGCAACATGCTTGAACAGCCAGGTGTTGTTAACACAGTATAGTTTCTGTGAAGTTTCTGTTACTGTAGACATTTTAACATTTAAGATTTGCCTCTGAAAAACTTGTGTGTTTCAGCAGCTCCTGAGTCTCTTGGAGCTTTTTCCCTGGGTGTCCCCAGCTTGGAAGAATGTGTGGCTTTACTGTAGCTGCTGGAGATCCGGCTTTGTGTTTGGTTCTTAGTGCTGTTCCCCTCATTCATAGGGAGCAGTGGCTTGGAAGAAAAGACTGATGCCCCTCCTGGCATTCATAATAGGATTTCCTTCCATTTACAGGCCCTTAACGTTACTTACTCAGCTGTGCAGGGGTTGATGTCAGTGAATAGCTGGCTGAGTCATTTTTGAGTTATTTAGTGTGTTGAGAATAAGCCTGAAGCTGTCAGACAAATAACATCTACATAGGCTTTTTCTAGCTGCAGCCATTCTTAATTTCTGTGCTATATTAAAGCTAAGCTAATAATAGTACTTTGAGTGATATTTTGATGGGAAGCTTTGCTAATGCATTTGCGAAGACTAAAGAGGCCGGTTAATTCAGTGCTAGAAATGTTAGAGAGGCAATGATGCTAAACTGGAGATTGAATGAATAGATGGAGCAGCTAGTTGTTTTGCTAAAGAAGATAAAATATCTGTGTGTAAAGTCTTTGCAGCACATTAACTGGTGAATAGGCACAATAGCTGCATTGTCATAGTTGGAGCTGCTTCTTTTCTTCTTTAGGAATGGATGCTCAGTGTTTCAAGTAGAAACTGATTGTTAACAGTGAGACTAATTTTAAGAATATGGGTACAGATATTCAGTTCCTTGTTACATGGTAGTAGTCATTCCCACACTGAATCTTTTTTCAGAAATAGCCTAGTGTTTGGCCCAAGTTAATTAGAAAGGAGGAGGGGTGTGGTGTGCGTCTCTGAGCTGTCAGCAGATGATGTACAGATGGCACCCATGTCTGCACTACTGTGCAGCAAAATAAAATAGGGCTGTCTCCAAGTGATTTGGTTACTTGAGAAGGTTCAGAGGAGAGCAGTGGCAATGAGAGCTGCATCTGAGAAGAGCAGGTGAGGATGGGGAAGCATCCTGGAGAGCTTGATAAAGCCACCGTTGTACCAGAGTTTTGTCAAATACTTCTGTGTACAGCTGGAAAACCAGACCCCTCTTTGGTGGCATTGATGGAGTCATTGGAGCTGTGGTGACTTGCCACATTTGAGAATTTGTCTCAAATGGGTCAGCTGCCTTATTGAGACTTCGGTGAACTCAAAGATGTGGAGTAGCTGACATCCACTGCTGACTAATCTGAGAAATGTCATGGTTAGGAAAGTAAGATTAGGAAATCTAATAATAAACACAACAGTCACTGCCAGACTGTAACCCTCTAGAAATCATTGATTTTGTATTAAGTTCAGTTAGATGTTAACTGGTCATAAAAGCAAAAATTACAGATGGATCCTTTCTAGAAATGAATAATTTCATATTTGTATCAATAAGCTTGTAATAAATATTGTATAGTGTGTGTTGACTTCTGTGGTTATGTGTTTTTTATGTGTAGGAGGAGTTGCAGAGTGGGAGCTAAACGTACCCTGACAGGGTTATTCTTGTTTACTTCCTTGCTTTTCTTTACCCTTTGGTGTCTCTCTGTGGAGTAATTGTATTGTATTAGATAAATTCTATTCCTTATATAAAATTGTTTAGATAAGCTTGAAAACTGTTTTGAAAGAAAATGCTCTACTAAATTCTGTGGATTGTGTTTTATTTCCTTCATTCTTACTGAATTAGGCCATAGAAGAAGAATTGTAAGTTATATGGTATTGTTTAGTATCAGTAATGGTGGCAGAAAACAGCTTTATATGTTTGACTAATATTTCCTTGGCTAAGTCAGTGAAAGCATCGAGGGCAGCACAAAGAAACTGGCCAGGGCGAGAGTAGGAGACAGAAATACTGAAAAAGATGATTAAAAATGAAAATATATTAGTGTGAAGAAGCTAAACTTGGGATAGTCTTGCTGCCTTTGCCATAAATCCCCACATTTATGGGGTAAGCTAGCACGTGAAGTCCTGTGGTGGGAAACCTGATGCATGTGTACTTGTTGCTGACTGCTGCTCTCGGCTTGTCTGTGGCACTTCCTATCCAAGCATTTCAGTACGATTTCCAAGCATTATATAGTGAAACTGTAACCCAGACCAGTTAAGAGACTCATCTGAGGCTGTCCAGGAATGCGAGGCAGATGCAGAACCCAGCCTGTGTGAGGCTTTCTTCTATCTTCCGTCGCTCAGTGTGGCAGCATCATGGTGGGACCCACAGCATCTTTGCCTTTGGGGTGCATGTATTCTTTGATTGCGGGACATTGGTCAGTATAGAGTCACAAAATGGGTCCTGTAAGTTACCTTCACAGGGGTGTTGTGGAGACTGCCGATGCACGTTACCTTGTGGGAGATGTTATCTGTAGTCTGTATACAATAAACAAAGGGAGCAGTGCCAGATCTTCAGCCCACCTGGCAGTGGCAATTTTCTTCCAGATTGGCTCTTGCTTTGAACGTGAGGAAGGCAATGAGGGTCAATGCCCCATATTCTCTGCATCCCCCTTTGCTCCAGTTGTGCAGTTTGCTCACAGCATACGTAAGCAGATGAGCTCCTCTTTTGTATTCTCTTTGTGATTTCTTTCCATGTTTTGCTTTTTTTTCCCCTTCGTACATGGACCAAGTGATAAACCTTGAAAGCAAATGTGCAAGAATAAACAGATTGTCCACTCTTTGTATCCCGTACAGGCTTTGAAATGTTTTTTCTCTCAGCTAGAAATGTCAAAATAGTCAGCAACTGGAAAGCTAGTGCTTTGTATTAAGGGAAAATGTTGACACAATTTTCACCAGCATCAAGGCTCTTAATGAGCAACTCTTCAGGAAGAGAAGACCAACACAAGTAATTGTATTGCTCTTTGGGATTACCCTGTCAGCTGTAGTTCTCCTTTTCAGAAAAGCACAGAAGAGTATTTTTAAGGTAATTAGAAATGCAAGATACTGAGGACTGAGAGTCAGTTTTTACACCTGGAATATTGAAGCTTCCAGTCATCCTGAAAAATTGAATAACCGTTTCTGCCACTGCATGTTGAGAACAGGCTTGCAGATGTGGTGCAGGGCCATTAATGAGTTGATGGTAGATCATTGCCCTAACCTTGTCTTGGCCTCCATGTCATTCACAGGCAAAGTCTGAATATCTTTAGATGATGTAACTGAGGAGGATGCTGCCTCTTGAGATTTCTAAAACTCAAATATTCTCTTGCCTAGTACCGTTATTCATGCAGGGACACTGGAACAAGGACGTTTTTAGCAGTTAAAGCATTGAATAATGAAAGCTAAGGGAAATACTCTCAGTTCTCTTTGTGAGATTTAAGCATGCAAAGTCTATTAATACCAATGATGGTAATGCTTTTAAATTCTGCTAGTACTCAAATGTAAAAATATGCAAACGGATATAAAATATGTATCTTTTTGGCCAGGATTGTCTGAAAAATGAAATATTGCTGTTCTAGAATTTACTGAAATGGCTCTTGGTTTTTATGGGGGGGTGGAAAAAAGAGCCATCACAAGCTTTACTAAATGGACATAATCACTCACTGGTCTATGTACAGTGTAGCTGTGATGCTTTGTGCTTTTGCTGTCGATTCCACTGTCACTATCCCAGATATAAAGGCTGTTCATGCAGGATCCGTACACAGTGTGAAGGAGGTTTTTTTTTAATACCTAGACATTTATAAGATAGCTCTATGCAAGAATTGGTTTAGTATTGGGACAGAACCAGAAGGAGAACACCAAAGTCCAAATTCAGGTTCTCCGAAGACTGAAACATTTGGTAGGCGAACTAACTTAGACATCCTTAGATGTCGTTTCCCTCAGAAGAAAATTGTGTCCTATGTATTTTGAAGCAATTTTTGTTGTTGTTTTGGGGATGGTGGTGGTTATTATGGAAGGAGATTTTTGTATTCCAACTAGCGCTGATACTATTTTAAGCAACACACAGAAAAAAATATCAAGGGGCTGGATTGAAAAAGCCAAACATTACTTTCTTGCTACTGTCTCTCGTTACTCTTCCCCTGCTTCCTAAATGATACTTCCTATTTAATTTCCTGATTATACGATGATTTTAAAGAACTGTCAACTTTAGAAAACTTGGAAATTGGATTTGCTTATGGACATCCAGAATATTTAGATTCTTTTTTGTTAAAGCTTTTGGATTTATTTTATTTTGTGATTATGTTATCGCTAAGTGCCTAATTCTAACAGCTACCATTTTTATTTAATTTATATTTTTGTTAGAGCCTCACCTGTAGAAATAAGATTTAAACCTCATAGAAGTAATAAGGATTGTTTGCTCCTGAAAGCTTCAGTTATATGTCCTCATCTCTCAGAAGGTCACATGCGCTGGCTGTCCCTCAGGTTTCAAACAGAATGAGATCCTTTAGATGCATTTTATGTTTCAGCCTAACAAATAATATTTGGTTATGTACTTAATGAAAAAGATTGCTGGTGGATGCTCTCGGTCTACTTTAGGTTGTTATCAGTGCTCATCGATCCATGAGAGCAGTTTAATTACACTAAAAATGAATGTTGATGG
The DNA here is from genome assembly GCF_963924245.1 of Chroicocephalus ridibundus. Taxonomy (NCBI): domain Eukaryota; kingdom Metazoa; phylum Chordata; class Aves; order Charadriiformes; family Laridae; genus Chroicocephalus; species Chroicocephalus ridibundus. The sequence continues at coordinate 54,519,873 of NC_086288.1, read as the reverse complement.
ATGTAGAAAGAAATAAATCTTTTAAATCTGTATAGCATAATTCACTGAAATAACAGAGTTTACTGCCCTTTCTAAGGCTACCTTTAAGAAAGGTTAAAATGGAGATATAATGTGCTGTGTCTGCATCCTTCAGCACTCGCGTTTAACCTGTCTGTCACTGCTTCTAAAATCAAGGGCTGGAACAATGAGTTGATTTGTAGATGAGAGCTTTGTAGGCTTCAGGTGATCTGTCTTTATGTGGTATCTTATGTTTATATTGGGTTAACTTGCTGTGGATTTATTTTAACCACACTTAAAATGGCAAGAATTAGCTATGAAAGGGTAGGAAGTGGGCTTTACTGTTATTCATATAGCATATGAAAGAGTTATTGACTGACCGTAGCTCTGTCTCTTAGCTCTTGGTGTGGCAATATTTTGGTTGAGTGGGAAATGTAGACTTTATTCCGTTTTGCTGCGAGGAAGTGCATTCTGGAGGTTTTTCTTGAACATAAAGTATTGTTCAACCAGCAGAATCACCAGCTGTGTTCCAAATTGTGGGATTCAAGACAGTTATTTGTATGCATGTGAGGCAGAAGGATAATTGATGTTTAGGTCAGTACCTTGAAAGGTCTCTCAAAATAACATAGTAGTAGTGTGATCTGATTGTTGCTAATCTCATTTCCTGGTCCAAAAAGTGTTTGAGATTTTTGGCTGCGTTTTCTGGCAGTCGGCTGAATTGCTGGGTGAAAATACAGTAATTTAGAACAACTCACATTTCTTTAACTCTATTTGTAAGTGAATTTCTCCAAGGGCTTGATAAAGCCTTTAATTACAGAATAGCTGTGGAATAAATATCCATAGGACAATGCAGGTACCATTTAAAGCTCAGCTACATCACCTTTACGGCAATCAAGCTTAATGTCAACTAATGAGCAGAGTGTTCATGAGAGAGTAGATATTGGCAGGATAATAGAGCTGTTGCTACAACTATAAAAGGTCATTGGATTTTTAAGCTTTCGGTTAGCACTTACTTAAATGGACAGGAACCGGGACTGATGTTTCAGCCATTCTCGCTGTAAAGTCACTTAAATACATATGTACATATGATGAAAATCTGACAGCTTCTACCTTCACGGATATTCGGGGAAAGCAGACCTGACCTTGGTGGCACTTACCTTCCCTGCTTTAAGTGCAAGGCAAGCACTGCTCAAAGTAGGTCATGTTTGTCACTCTCCCATTCTCTCACTGACTTCAGACACTGACTCACAGGTTCAGCTGTCCCTTCATTTAAAACAAAACCCCAAACTTTTCTATCAAACAGTAATCAAACCATTTTAGAGATTTCCCCCCTCCCCCCAGCCTTTCTCAATGTTACGGTGTCTATTTTTGAAGCTGAGACTGAAGTGATATCCCTGAAGTCAAAAAGGATCTGGGTTGTGGAGACAGAAGATGTAACTTGGGTATCCTGGTGCTGGTTTGGTGTCCTGTCCGTTGGGCTGTGCTGTCCACAGCAGTGGTGTGTCCAGTGCTCCCAACTTGCCTCTGTATTTGGTTTTATAGTCACAGTAATGAGTGTTGCTCATCTTGTTTCCTGCTATACTATTTATTAGATTAAAATCTGTGTGCTGTCCTCAGGTTCAGGGGTGGCGTATAACAGTCCAGTATTTATGGGTCATTTAACTTTGCAGTTTTTAAACACAGTTATTGATATTCCTCTGTCCTTTATTTGTAATCGCTGCAAGGACTTGATGCTCCGATCTGATCAAGTGTGTTGTACAGAGAAGTAGCTTGCAAAATATTAAAGAAAAGATGAATAGGAAAAAGGAAAAGTTGCTTGTTAAACTGCACCCCTAGTTCCTCCTGATTTCGGAAAAGGATAAATTCTTAAACTCTACATGATTTATTATTTTGTAAGAATGGCATTTTCCCCATAATTATTTGATTCGGTGATTTGTAAAAAGGAAAAAAAAAAACCAGCTATTGCTACTGTAGTTCTGTAATCTTGTACGTAATAGTCCAGATCCAGAAGTGATATGAACATTCATATTAATGAGGGACTTGCTTCCTTCATTAGTAGTAGTCCGAAAAGCTAAGTGTTTAGTACATTTTAATTGTCAAAATTAATGAAAAAGCAATGGCATCTCAACATGACACATCACAGAATTGGAGTGAGAGGTAGTTGAAATATATCATTGAATATGGAAGTGACCAATATATCGTTGAAGTGTGAGGGTGACCGCCTTTGTCTAGAGACTGAGGATATCTTCACTTAGAGGCAGTTTTTTAAAAATAACCACTAAGAAGAAATTGGCCTTTCATTGTCATTATTGACTACTTCTTTGTGTGTGTGTGTTCGCTGTTAAAACCTTAAGCATCTAATCCTGTGTTAAGTTTGTATTTCTAAATCAATACTACCAAAGGAGAATTTTGCTTGCAGAGTTTATTCCATGTCTGACAAATGAAAACTATTAATGAGAAGTTCCTAATTTCCATATACATTTCTACTGTGCATCATGAACTGTCTTGAAATGATAAATCGATGCTGTTGGTTGCTCAGTTGTTCATATGTTCTAGTATAAATTGCCGTTATTATTAATACTCTAAAATATGTTTGGGTCTCTGTTGCTATTGGTACTTTTTCTTGCACCGAGAGACTTGTTGAACATCTCCCAAAGCAGTAAAATGACTGCTAAATCTGGGGAACTGATACAGATTGCAAGTAGCTGTAACGAGGGCATGGCAGTACAGAAAAGGTAGTGAAGCTACAAGTGTCCCCTTATTCAGCGAGACTGTAGCATGCCTGGAGATGAAGAAAGTGAACTGGGGATACCTGTTCTAACTTTCAGTTTATTAATAGCTGATCTTCCTACAATTCAGGTCTTTTGTCTTTGGAAAAGCTATGTTCTTTCTCAATTATGTGTGCACTGTTAACCTTCAGGAATAATTACCTGGGGGAAAAAATAAAATCAATTATGTACACACATGGCAGATTAGACCTGAGTTTCATCTCTACTGAAGTGACTTTTCACTCCTACTAACAGTAATTTGATTGTTTTGTTTGGTTTTTTTAAAAAAAAAAAAACTTAATAGAAAATATGCAGCAAGAGGATGTGACACCGTTTAAAATAGTCTTCATTGTCCATTGCCATTTCCTATTGATGACAAAGTCATAAAAGTGTTTGCTGAATGTTTACCAAAGAAGGGTTCTATTGAAGTACAATCTGTCCCTTTTTCAAGACCACCATGATATTAATATTAAGCAGGTTTTCCTGCAGACATGGCAAATAGAGGACAATAACAGTTTTGTGTCCTCTGTTTGTTAATCAAATCGAGATGTTAAATAAGCAGGCGGTCTCTTGATAAAGGGTAGCTCTGTATTTGTAGATCCAGACTGCTTGCAGGTCGGTTTGAGCTAGGTAAGAATTTGCAGTGGGCGTTGTTTTAATAGAGCATAGTGGTGTGTTGCCTGAGAAACGTGGCAGTTCTAATAAGAAACTATGGTCAATAAGGTATGATTGAAGGCACTAACTTCCTTTAGAATTAACCTTTAATGAAAATCTCAATGTGATTAAGAAAGAAAGGAGATTCTTCATAAATATTATATGTTAATAGTATTAACACTTAAGAGGTACTGAAACATACCGTGATATATTTGCAGAACTTGAGTGTCTTCCCCAGTTGTATACCAATACATGCTTTCTGAAATACATAATCAGTAGACTACTTCAGTGTGGTACACATCAGATTTGGCAGCAGGTGTGATTATCATCTCCTTTCTGAAGCAAGTTAATTGTCACATAGTTGTCACAAGTTAATTTAACACATAGGTATTTTCCACTGAAGGTGAAATATCAGTGCTGCCTACTTGATGAGGATATTTAGATTCCATGGCTCTTTTACTAAAGGTGGATTTTTTTCTGTCATTAGGGTTGTAATCTGATGAAGCTTGTAATTGTTAGGCACGTTCTTTAGCTGTCAGCTGTCACTCTGTTGAAGAAGCTGGAGCTTTTCATTGGCACTGTATGTGACTTTGAAGTCTTCTGGGGTGGGCAGAACTGCTGTGTTACAGTATTGCTAATAAAAATGTAAATACTAAAAGACACGTTATCCAGGGAAATTCAGATCTGCAGAATGTGCAGATCTAGGCAGTGAACATTTGTGAGGAGCAGCGGCAATAGAGATTTGGGTATTGAGATGAGCAACATTGGCTTTTGACTCTTTGAAGTGTCACAGATGGCAGGGAGGCAGATTAACAATTCTTTGAGAAAACAGTTGTGTGTGCTACCAGGCTTTTGACAGATGGGTTTCTGCAGTAAGGCCTGCAAGCTATAGTTTCCGCTGCTACTGTTGACTTACGAATTCAGGGGAGTTAGTGGTGGATCAATAGGGATTTCAGCAGGCTTCAAGGCTTATAGTGGGAGGTGAGTGAGTGATATCCTTGGACATTCAAGAGGTTACTCAGTAATAAATCAGGCAAAGATATGAATTTTCTACCACAACAATGGTATGACCAAATGAACTTTGTAGCTTGAAAGACAATTTTTCCCGCTTCAACAAATACGCATATGACTAGGATTCAGTTAATTCAGTTTGGTAATTGGATCAGCGGTTTCCGTGGTAAAGCCTGACTACTGGTAGTGCTGACAATAAAAACCAAAGATCTGTTATTCCTTCTGAGAGCCAAAAGGCTAATCCCTTTGGTGCTGTTTTCCATGGGGTGGCCGAGCCCATCACTGATGCCCCTCTGGATCTGTGGGAGCAGCACCCCATGGATCTGCCATGTGTCCGTCCCATGACACATGGGTTGAACCACCTGAGCTCCTGGACGGGGAAAGGAGTAAAAGCTTTAAGGAAGAAGACAAGTACCATAAATTGGTACTGACTGGTTATGAAAGAAATGGGAAGGGAGTGAAATCTAAAGACTCGATTAAAAACAGAGAGAGGGAGCAGGGCAGGATCTTTGCTGTATGCGTGGGATGCACACCAGCTCCTCCTATAGGAAGAGGAGGCAGGTGTATATGGATATTCTAATGTCTTTATCTTAAGCTTCTTTTTTCAGATGTATTCAGGTACCTGATAAAGGGGAAAAAAAAAAAAAAAGAAAAAGAAGCTTGGATTAAACTGACCTCAGATCTGCTATACAATGTCGCATCCAACGCAGAGGGAGCGTACCTCTTTAAAAGAATTGTGAGTGCTTATCTGAATGGTTATAGAAATTCTTGTCATGTTAGATAAAAGCCAATGTACAGAAATGAAGAATTAGGAAGCAAGCAAATAAGAGTGCTAGGATTTAGTTGTGTCAGAGATGTCAGTAGAAGTCATATGTCACTTCAGGAGGCATGAAGAGCATTGCATGGTGGGGTATTTGGTGGGCATTTTCTCTTGGATTAAAAATTGTAGGCAGAACACGAGCCAACATACTGAAGTTTCAATGTGTGGGGAAAAAAAAATCAAATTGGGGCACAGCAAACTGGGCAGTGTATCACCCTTGCTGTACAAGGGACCGCTGTACAAATCTGCACCAAAATACAAATATATTAATTATAATCTTAATAAAAACAGCAGCTACAGATGGCATTAGCATCTTTAGAGAAAATTTGAAAGAGATACTGTAGGTGAATTTTCATAATCTAAAATTACTGAACTTTTAAGTAACTCAGTTTCCTAACATTTGTAATTCTTCTTATTGCACTGGATCAATCAGCAGAATGCTTAATGCCAGGGAGGGAATGCTTCACACTGACAGTCTAAAGGAGAGAGGAGAAACTCACAATTCTCTCAGAGTAAGAAGCAATAGGATTCATTGCTGATGATACTTTAGGAAATGTTAGGAACAGCGTGTCAGGTGCATTGGTGAGAGCATCTTCTGGGCATACTGATAGACAAGGCTAATAAAGCCGGCGCACAAGAACGTGAAAGAAAGAGCACTTGGCAGGAAGCCACAGGCAAAAAGTTCTCTGTATTTAGAAATGAGTAAAATTGCAGTTGAAAGGAGGCATAAAAAAGCAAGGCTAGGCGTGTAAGGAGTAGAACCAGAACACTGATCCTATTAGCACAGGAAGCACAGGGCTGCATATTGCATGGGGACTGACCGTAGACTCATCCTTATTTCACAGTGTCTGAGACCAGAAAGGGGAGAATGAAATCATGCAGGGTTCAGACTGGCTATTAAATTGTATTGACTAGCGTTGTACTGAGCCTGAGAGATTTGCTGAGACAGTTTTGCCCCAAAGCACTGCATACTACAAGCAGACAGGGGAGGCTCAGGCATGGCCAGTGGTGGAAGGTGGTACTTGCTGCCGGCCTACGCTGCACACCTTGGCTGAACAGTTCTCGGTCAGCATGGTCTGGGGTAAGATTCCTTCCCAATCCTAAATCTCATGTGAACACAGAGGAGATGAAGCTATGAACTTGAAAAATGGTTTATTTTCACTGCCACAACGTCGTGTCTTTTTATTTCTGCTTTCAGCTATCATATCCTAACACACATATATCATCGAAACTGAGCATTTCTCTTCCATTACATCTTTTCCCCGTCTAAGTACCAACAGTTTGCTCCTGCTGAACAGATTGGGCTCTGGAGGCCTTACATGGTAAAGCTGACACTTCATCCCTTAAAGCGTTCCTGTGGCTCCACCCCCCCCCCCCAGTTCTGTGGATTACCACATTTCACATTTGAGTAAATTTATTTGCTAATTATACCCTGCCATACCTACTTAATACTCTATGTGGTTTTGGGGTTTTTTTGTCACCTACAAATGGAACCAGCAAAGAATCCATATAAGAATCTGTATGATCAGTGATGCTGACTACTTACTGGGAGATACTGAATGCTGATTAACTATAGATACTACAACTAGGGCAGCTTACTATTTCTTGTGTTCCTTACAAAACGTGTAATTGTGACTGTGAGGTTGACTTTTGTGTTAGGCATAATAGAGGATGGTCCGAGTGAGACATGATGGAAAATTACTAGTTGAACCAAACCCAGTATACATGCCAAGAAAAAGGACCTCAGTACTGTTGCTGCAAAAACTATGTGTGTATCCATGAGAACCTGACCTTCAAAGAAGAAGATAACAAGAAGGGAGTACAACAGTGTAGTCAGGTATCAGACAGCTGCTGTTAGCAAAGCTGGATCATGAGTCTGGTAAGGCTCACTGCAGGCACTGGCCATGCGTGCAGCGACTCTAGCCTGTACTTTTTCTACTCAATCCAGTGCAGGATATGAGGGGGGCTGTCTCGGGCCGGAGAGGGAGAGAGAGAGACATGAGCGCGCTTCGAAGATACAGGGGACGCCCTGAACAAGCGCTGTGCCTGCCTTCCCTCTGCCGTACCGATGTAGCTCCTCATTATCCTGCTGCTCAGCGGTACTACTACAATCTGTGGGGTGGTAAGACTCTTGGAAGTAACTTTTGGAACATTTGGGAACTGCTTAGCAAGGGCCATGCCTACTTCCCTCTGCCGTACTGATGGGTCTCCTTGTTAACCCGCTGCTCAGTGGTACTACTACGATTTATGGGGTGGTAAGACTCCCTGAAGTAACTTTTGGGACATGTGGGAACTGTTTAGCAAGGCTTTGCAATAAAGCCAAATTCACTGCTTTTTTTCTCTGTAGCAAGACTTCACAATAAAGCAGAGTTAACCTTTTTTTTTTTTTTTTCTTTCCTTTGTGTGGGCTCCAGTTTGTATGTCAGAATCTTTAAAAAAGAACCGGTTACAACTTTTCAAAGTCTTTCTTGCTGGCCTAGTTCTGCTTCTGCCGCAGACCATAGCAAACGTCTCTTCCTAGCCAGTGGGAGCGAAGTTAGGCAGGCAGTGAGAGCTTTATAAAATCCCACCCTACAATTACAACCAAAAATAATTTTCTAGCAAATGGTTGTCTCTGGATTCTTTTTTTACAGCAAAGCCATGCACTGGGTATTTGATTCTGTAGACTCCGAAGATGATGCTGGGGTGAGGAAATTCAACCTAAAAATAACTTAGAGGAGCTCTTTTATGCTTCAACAAAGATGCAGTTGTAGGCCTGTCACTTCTGGACCTCCAGGGCTGAAAAATAAGTGTTGGATGCTCTGAAAAGACAATATATATATATGCATGTAGGCACGTGCCTGTGCGCTCTAGATGTGTACACAGAAACTTTTTCAATTTTTACCCTCCTTTGGGCAAATTAGAAATGTTTCTTCAAGAATATGGATTACTCTCTTCTTCAGCATCCTTATTGCATTATTCTATAGGTAACACCCAAACTACTGCAATACTTTAAGACTATTGTTTGCTAATTTGTTGTAAATCTAGGTACAGTTTATAAAATAGTGACACTGTTGATACAAGTGAGTCACTGCCAGCAGAACTGCAGAAAAAGCTAGATTCTCAGAAGGAATCTGAGGTGATGCTTTGTAAGTAGAGCAATAGACATGGGACTATGTTGTGCTCAGCACTTATACCACAGTAGATCCCAATCAGCTCCACTAACTTTACCAAATCCATGTGAACTTCAGGGTGCGTTTATTTGAGAGCAGAATATAAACTATGGTGTCCCACTACTTGCTTTACTCGTGGGTGGATTAACAAGGTTCAGTACTCAAGTTGTTGCTGAATTGTGACTCCCAGTAGTGCATTTCCCCTTTGTTGCAGCCCTGGCTGCAGCATCCTAGGAGGCTGATGAAAATGTCACTTGGGAATGAGGTGGCCAAATTCCTGTGGGTAAAAGGCATCTATTTTTTAGCTCATAGGAGACCGAGTTTGTCACCTGTTGGTTGCTTTCAGTTTTCAGAGTCTATGTGGCAAGAGTGCAGAAAAGTTTTTCTCATATTTATTTGAGTTGAAGGACTTGGGAATACAGTCTTTTGGCTTTTCAGGGGGACATCGTTGGTCTTGCAGTGCTCTGCTACTGTTCTGCTGGAAAAGCTGTCCATATGGTGTAAGGTAAATCAAAAGCCAGAAACGGAGCTGATCCTGTTTGCATTCTGTAGCTCTTCCACAAAGAGTTAATATTCTTCCATTTGTTTTAAAGGGTGATTTTTTTTTTTTTTGCATTTATTTTACTCTGAGCCTCCAGTAACACCCATCAAGCCTGATTATACGAAGGGTTTGCAGTCAGACTCTACTGAGGGAGACGGAAGGATGTAAACATTGCTGCTTGCTTCATAAAGAAGCATATTAATCTCAGTCTGCCAGGCCTTTGTAAACCTTTGCAGTGGATAAATGATATTACAATTCTTCAAGCATGTAGAGAAGGGAAAGCTGGTTACTTCACTTGTGCTGTCAGCTATCATGGGCAACATAAAGTCTGTATTCCTACAGCTGCTGACAGTTTGTAGAAGTCATGAATAAAAATATGCATCTTTAGTCAAATTGTGCTGCCTAACCCCGGTCTGCTGTTAGCAGGATATCCTATTTCTGGGTGGAATATAATAGATTTGATTGAATAATTCTATTTTGAGTTTAGTATTTCATCTTTCTGCCTGTATTTTCAAGATTATAAATAAATCCATGTGATCATTTAGACATTATCTTACAATAAAAATCTATGGTAATTTCTGTATAGGAGAGAAGAATTCATTTGTAATTTTGATCAAATGTTAAATGTATACTTATGTATATTCATTGTTATTTAATATTTCTGTCACAGTATTACAAAAAACTTCTAATTGCACTCTAAGACGATAATTTCAAGAAACATTCTTTGTGGTAGTCAGTGTTGACCAGTGTTATAAAAGGTAGATTATGAAAAGGACGCCATTCTTGCTTTCTGGAGGTCATAAATAGAATCATAAATGTACCACAATAATACAAATTCTAATTCATATTTCTGTGTAATTACAGAAAACATGGGTCGTTATGTCTTCTGTAATTTTCTAGCTGCATTTCCTGTAAATTCCAGCTGTACCATTTTTCTATATATTTTCATAGCTGAAGGAAAATGTCATTTCCCAGTAGACAGAGTCCTCTGTAAATAAAGTAAAAACAGAAATGTAAAATGTCAGCAACTGTTTTCTTTTAAAGAAGGCCATTTTGCTTGTGTGTTTGCATGCAGAGAGTAGGGAAAAGGAGTTACGTTTCTTTTCCCCAGTATTGCTGATAAGGATGATATTTCAAGCAGCATTTTTAATTTGTTCTTCTCCAGGGGCTGACTGGTATAAAATGGTGATAATGAATTATTAACAGTTTTTAACAGAGATGCTGCCAGTTCACAGTGTGCCTGTAATCCGCGGTTGGGTCCTGTCCTCCTTGGAGGAATAGGACTTTGTTCTGTGAAATCAGTGGGATTTCAGCTGTGATCAGATGACCTTTGAGAAACAGCTGTAGTGGTCTGAGGTGTTATCAACCCTGTTATCGTTCATCCTTTGAGTCGGAGACTGGTCTGGAAGACAGTTGAGGTAGCAGAATGAATTGTTCAAGGACTGTTCAGCAGCTTTCATGCAAAATCAACTATCTTTGTTTAATCAGGTTGCACTAGTTATCCAAGCCAAGCCATCTAAGTTGGGTCTGAAGAGGAGGAGGAATGTTTATACAATCAGCTACTCAGTCAACAGTAGGAGAGGTGGTCTTCAGCCAAAGAGTTAGTGAACAGCTTATACAAGGGAAAGGCTTCCACCATTCCAATGGCTACACGTAGAAACATGTAGTCATTGGAAATGCCAGCTGTCAGTTTTTCTGAGTTGTCCTGGTGTCAGCTGGGATAGAGTTATTTTCTTCCTCGTACTGCTGTGTTTTGGATTTAGTATGAGAATGATGTTAATAACACATATTGTTTTAGTTGTTGTTATGTGATATTTATACTGGCCAAGGACTTTTTCAGCTTCCCATAGTGGTGGTGAGAGCAACTTGTGTTGTATCACTTTATTTTGTATATTATTTTACAATTGTTGTTGTTATTTTCTTCTTCTGTCACTGTTTTATTAAACTGTCTTTCTCTCAACCCGCAAGTTGTTTTTTTCGCCTCCTTTTTTCCCCTCTTATCCCTACCCTACTGGCGTGGGGAGTGAGCGGCTGCATGATCCTAGTTGCTGTCTGGGGTTGAACCATGACGTTGGTTTATCTTAATCTTGGAGAAAAAGGTTGGGGAGGGTAAGATTTGTACATTGGGGCCCAGATTCATTCCAAAAACTGCATAGATATCTTTGGCTTACCCTCCTAACCTGCAATCTTAGTCTTTCCCTGTAGAAGAGTGGCATTGCGAGGGTACATTTCCTTCCGTGTAGGATGTAAATAGTCCTGTGCTTGGTCTTTTAACTCACTGTAGAAGGACCACATGCCATTTTGTACACGTGGATTAAGTATTGCCCTTGATTGTCTACAATTAGGTGGGATGAATTTGGTGTTAACAGCTCAAACACACAATCAAGTTATTGTGCTAACAAATTGCTTCTGACAAAGTCATGCAAGTTATCTTTAACCACATCCCACTGCCTTTTAAGTTGTAGTGCATTAATTTGTATTTATTATGGTCTAAGACTATGCACACTGGTGGTTGCCATGGGTCAGCTGATGTTTGGTAGATGAATAAACTATAATAACTGGACTTGGAATCTAATCCCAAGATGAATTTGTGCATCAAGAGTATTGTTGTTACTGAACTTCTTTATTAGAGTATCTGTGCACTAAGAAACCAAGTATTACATTAATAGATGTGATCTAAGGTAATAAATGATGTGATCTGCTTAGTTTAATATCCTGTCTCCAAGAGAAATTAGTTTGGGAAAAACATCAATATCTCACAACAAGGAGTGAAGGGGGAAGAGTTAATGTTTCCTACTTTTTTTTTTTTTTTTAAATAAACCACTAGTCAGTTTTCTTGAATGACCCTTTACTCTTCTGTCATGAGATAGAGAACTAAAGCTCCCTCTCAATACAACTCATTATTTTTGATATATTAATTATGCATCTTCTTGTTTATTTCCCTTCTGGGATAAACACTATCAATGTTTTCAAATCCTACTTCAAAGGAAGAAGCTCTGTTTACAAAGAATTCCTAAAAATATGTCTGATCTTGAAAGTATGTTCCAGACACAAACTCTTTGATAAATGTAACATTACTGTTATACCAAAGCATCGTGAAAAAAGATTGAGTCAGAAAATAATGCCCTGTCTATTCATTGACCTGATGCTGCTACCTTTAAACTTGAAGATGGCTGGAGTTAGTATGAGAAAATCTATCTTGTTAAGTTTCAGAGGATAGGGAAGGAGCAACATATTTCCTATAAATTGTGCAATTTGTGTATTCCAATTTTTGAATGGAAATGCTGGACTTCCCAGGTCCTCAGCAGAGTGTTAGAATTGAATAACAAAGGGAAGCATAAACCAGGCTATGCAGTCACTGGAGGAACAAAGATAATCTACATATTTATGAGAATAAATAAGGACAACTTTTGGACTACTTCTTTTTGCTGTCTCAGTTGCTGCTTCCAATTATAGCATCCCTTTTTTATCTGTCTTCATCTTTTTCTTAATTAATGCTATGGAGTCATCCTCATACATGTTGTCTAGACATCTTTTTTCATACTTAAGTATTTTCATTTTTAAAAAATGTATGTTGCCTAATGATTGCAATGTACTCTGAGATGGTATGAATACCCCTAGTAATGTTTGCCTTAGGCTACTTTTTTGGTATATCAATGACCTGTAAGGTAGGTGTGAATCAGAGCACTAGAGTTACAGCCCAAGCATTCTATGTAATGAGCAGTGAGAGCTTTGTCACCTTGAGGGTGGATGAAGAATATATCAGGACTTCTAACAGAAAAGTGGCTCCTCTGTAAAAGCTTCTGACTTTTTTCACATCTCAAAACTTTAATATTTCAGTTAAGACTCTTAAGACAACGGTGGTCTTTTAGATAAGTTGTTTTTTGTATTTTTTTACTTGAGCACTGGCACTCAATTTATTACTGCAGATGAGAAGGAGCATTCAAGAACATTAGAATGCATGTCAGGATGTTCTTCAAATCACAAGATTTGTTTAGTTTGCTGTTGCACAGGCACAATGATATTCTGAAAGGAGCAAGGCATTAGAGTCATTTTAAATTAGGTTTTACAGCTTAATATATTTCTTGCGTAGTGATAGATGACTTGTTTTACAATACAAATAAAGTCATTGGAATTAATTATGGGGCATAAAATTAAACATAAACTTGCTGAGTCCTTGCAGAATTGTGGCCTAACAATTATTACATCCTGGAAAATTACTACGTTTAAGTACATCTCAAAACTTGGCTTTTAATTTAGGAGGTAGATCTGAACTGTCAGAGTACTTTATGAAACACATTTATATAAAAATCAAAAAATCAAGTTTGATAGGAGCAGTTTTTTCCATATATCGGTGTTCATTTAAAAAAATTGCTTCTGATTGTCAAATTTCATGTAATGAAGTCTTAGTCAAAACTTGGTAACTGTTATGAAAAGATGGGTTGGAAAGAGGCAACTCGTGACCAGCCCAGGGGCAAGTCAAAAGTTGTTGGTACATCTTTTTATTGTTTGTCAAGGAGTCAGAAGATGCTACAAGGGGGATGAGTATCTTTCGTAATAGTGTCTGCCAGACCACAGCTGTGTGCAGCAGGGACTGCACGTACCATGTCTGAGAAGTCTTTACTATGTAAAGAAGAGAGCAAAGGAGGACTTAATCTTTACTGTGTCTTTGAGTATACATTCCCACTGTAATCTGCAATGGATTGCTGTTGTTGCTGCAGAGTAACAGTAGACATTGCTTGAATGTTGTATTAGATAAGGGAAAATGAGGTAAAATAGGTGCAAATTAAAGCATGTTCAAACTTGTGTTCTATAAATGTAATTGAACTTTTAATATGGACTTTTTGTAGACTTCTCATCATGGTTGTATTTATTAGTAGTATTTTGCTGCAAGAAAATAATTCTTGAAGGATAACTAGATTTTTCTCTTCTGTCAGTGAAAATAAAAACAATCAAAGTTGATTTGATGGGAAAATGGAAAATGCTTGTCCTCCATTTTATACACGAAGGCTGAATAAATGCCAGTTTTGCATATTCTCCAATTAACTTAAAATTTGCAAAGATACCTTGACTAAATCTTGCAATTCTTTGCTCATTGGTATTAAATTAGGTGAAACATTTGGTTTATTCAGTACATGCAGTTGTACAGATAAATTAATCCATAATCATAGTGCAGATGTCCTTTATTTGGGAAAGAAACCATGGCAGCCTGCTGCAGTATTGGTTCACATGTTTGGACCTGGGACTTAGGGTAGTGTAGCCGATGTCTGAGTACCATTTAAATTGAAGGATCAGTGTTCCATTTCTGCTAACTAAATATATAAGCATTAATTGCTATAAAGATCTCAAGAATAACATAGAGCTTCCCATGGGTAGTATCTCCTTTTAGCGTTGGAGAAATCATTGTAACTTCAAATGTTTCCCAAGATAGTCTGAGATTTTGAGCAGTTCTAGTTCTTCTCAGTTACTTAAAGATTTGAAAGATACTGAAGCTGTATCGAAGTGCTCAAGAAATTAAGCAACAGTGGTAGTAGAAGACTTTAGAATAGCTTTTATTCTATAATAAAGTATAATGTGTTTGATATGCTTCAGAATTACAGTATTTAAGATATCTAAGAATGTAATTCTCAGTTATATTCCCCCCCCCCCCCGCCCCGAGTTCTCCACTGTTAACCAGCAGCTAGAAGAATTAAAATTTTGGTAATAATTTCTGGAATTCTCATACAGGCAGAAAACAGAACATTTTTAAAAGAAAAAGTTGAAAGGCAAGAGCAATTAGTTCAGCTTGGAGCTCTTTCCTCCATGGCTGGACAGTTTTAAAGTGACTGAATCAGTTTCTCTTAGCAGAGGCCAGGTCACAGTTAGTACAATTTCAGTAGCACAAGCCTAAACCCAAGGTTTAAAGTGGAGAGTACTCGCTAACCCCACAACAGGTTGCTGTTATGTGTTTACTCTAGTGATGTATTTCATGTTTATATGAAGTATTGATTTCTTTGTCAAAATTCTCTGTAAGAAGAGCAAATATACTTACATCTTATTGATAACATTTGGCCACTTGCCTTTCCCCTTTCAGTTCTTTTTGCAATCCTTTTTGGTTGCATTGCTGTGTGCTTCTGATCATCAAGCTGACAGACTTGAAGGCACTCTTGCTGCTGAATTTGGTCAACAAGCTATTTGTGATTGCAGTAGATGTTTGATGTATTTGAGTGCATTTTACTGAGCATGTTTTGCTGTTTGTTTTGCTCTAGAAGTAAACGCAGGCATGGTTCCCTGAAATCACCGTTTGGCAGCAAGGGCTAATGGCAGGACCAACCTCTCAATGTCCAGACCAAGTCTTCTAACCATCTTCTTGCTGATGGCTGATGCTGACCTTTGAGTTAGAAAAGAGCTGTGTCTCTTGTGAGAAGTATTTGACTGAATGCTGCGTTTTAGAACTAGAAACTTGAATGAGCAGCTTGGTGCTTTCACATATCTAAAGGTGTTATATCTCAGATTGTAAATCTGACCATTGACTGTACATCACAATTATGTCATATAAGTGCAGCTGGAAGAACATTTGTCTGGCATTAAACCAACCAGCTCAACTCTTTCAGACAGCAGCACACATATAACAGTTTCAGATCATTCATCCATCTAGATTTTGATCTACTGTGAAAAGAAATGCCAGAATTGATGCACTTGGTCACACTGCTGACAGATTCCTCAGGATGCTTTGAAGAAATCTGACAGCTCCAATTTAAGTTTACTAATGCAATAAAGTGTTTTTTAAAGGGAATAAACATTTTATAAGGGGAGCTGTAGTCTTGCCGGGGAAAGTCTTTGGCCTTACAAAAACATAAAGCAAACAAACTGCCCTCCATAAAATAACATGGCTTTATAGTAACATCCTTAGAGAAATTGATATAGTTCAATCTGCTGAAGAAACTAAAGGATTCCATATGCCATTGGATTTCTGGGGCAAAATCCTTAAAGTGCAGAAATATTCTAACAGAAGAAAGGTTAAATTGTGTGATTAAAAAACCAAAACAGAACACCTGGTTTTTCAAAAATTTTTTTCCCCTAAATTAAACATGAAATATTGACTTAAATATGGGTCTTTATGGAAATACCTTTACAAAGGTCAAATCCAGTTGTTTGATATTTTTTAATAATACTCCTTGGTTGATATGAAACTTTGTATTTCAGCCCACAAAGCTACTGATGTGTCCAAACCATCTACTCGTTTCAGGACTGCCTCCAGTTTTACATCAGAGTAACTGGTTTCATATCTTTCTTGAATCATTTTGAATATATGGAACCAGAGTGAGAGCACAGTTAGTGTAATCGCTTTGTCCAAACGTATGGAGCAAGAAGTAATTTAGGAGAGAAAGCTGCTTTGACATGTCTATTGGCATTGTAGTGTCCCCTATGCTCCTTGACAGGAAGGAATAAGAAAACTCATCTCTCCTTTCCCATTCAAATTGGACCAATTTCCTTAATGTTATAACATAGGATGGATGAAATAGATTTTTAACTTGAGCTTGTGGAAGAACTTAATTGCTGTTCAGGATAATTACTTGTTTTCTGCCGTACTGTAATACATAATGTTGTCTTTGCAGTAAAATAGCATCTTAGAGTGAGAGCACTTAATAACAATTAGTCTGATTTTAAACTATAACCATCAATGTGAAGGTAAGCATCATGTTGTTCCTCACTTCAGAGATGTACAGTGAAGATAATCAATTGGTTTGATTGTGTCTGTTGTGTCAGGTGGAAACACCAAAATAATCAAGAGAATGGAAGAAACTTGTATTGCCTGCAGTGAGTCAAGTGGTCCTCCCACCGGTACCCCTTGTTCACTGGGGACGTCTGAAAGTATGAAACTGAAGTGCCAGTAGAGAAGATATTAAAATAAATGGCCAGAAGCTGATGATAGTTCCCTAGGAGGGGAAAGGAACTTAGGGATGTAATAGTTCTGCCTTGTACCTGTTGCTGAAATCTGATGGGCCGCCAGGGGAGCAGAAGGTGTCAAATAGACCTCAAAATTGGAGAGGGAAGAAAAGGGAGAATGTGTGATCTGCGGAACTACCCAGTAAGCCCAATACCCATAACTAATCAGTAGAAACACTTTTAAAGAATAAAAATAATAAATAAATTTTGTATTGAAGGGCTTCTGTATGAATCTTAATGTCTCAAAAATGTTAGAGTTTTTTTGAGGAACCTATTTTTGAACAGGAAAGATATGTTTGATATTCTGTTTGGATTTTTCTAATGGTCCTACTTTCCTACTTCTACTGCTGCTTTGTGTGTTCTGGTATTGGCACGGGAGTCTGTGGATGTAAAACATTTGCAATGGTTCAAAAAAGGATTAAGAAATTTGTGGAAGAAAAGTACATCTAGACTGTTAACACAAAGCTGCCGCTCTTGTCTTGGAAACCACTGCCATCTTCTATCAACTCATGGTTCAGTATAGAAAAACTGTGGGGCAAAAAGTGTTGGGCAAAGATTTACTTTTCCTATAGTAGTTTTTCTCAGAAATCTATTCCTCTCCAGTCCCGGAGAAAAGACATTGATGTGAACCCTCTGTCAGCACCAGTGTGGCTAATCTTAGGAATATGTGAAGAGTATAAAACTGCAAAAGCCCCTACATAGCATCTTCATCTCCCACTGGCTGGTGCTCCCTGGGGCTATTATTTTTTTTTTTTTAAATCTGAAATGATGAATGCGCCCAACATATTTTTTTAAGTTAAATATTATAGTTGTTCTCTGAATAGATTATTATTGAATATTTACTCTCCTGTAACTGAAAACGCTTACTTAATTTAAAACTGTTCCAGTAGTATGAAAGATGTGTCACACGGTGTATGATCCTGTTCAGAAGGAGATGCACCAGAATACACCTGAATGCACCTGAAATGATTCAACATACTCTTTGTCAACATTCTGAATGGAATTCCCTTATAGCTTTATCATGTGATGTTTTCTATATATTGTCTTTGTTAAGTGATGGATTCACTGGATGAACACGATATTGGGTGCTAAACTTTCTCATAGCTTTCTAAATCTTCTCATTTCTTTCAGCAGATAGATATGGATACAGTCTTCTCTGTGAATCTGGCACACACACGTCTCCCCGGTTACTCATTTCTTTGTTGCTTCTTATAGCACACTCATCATCATTCTCTTAAGCCTAGCTCAAAATTTAGCATCTAAATACAATTTTGATGGAATTGAAGTGCAGGAGAATGATCCCGAGAATGTCACTGGGTGAGTTACAATCCCCGGAGGTCCAACTTTTTTCACTAGTGGAGTGCTTGAAGTGCCTAGGCTTTTACTGCCGTGCAAGCCAAGAGCTGCCTCCGTGTCTTGGCACCTCCCTGGTGCCTGAGGCAGTGTGTGATTCATGCAGCCAGCATCTCGCTGCTTAGGCCCCCAAGCAAATAATCTAGTAGGTATATTCAGTACATGTCTAACCTATGCTGAAAGCGTTGCAAAGTTACGGCTACTGTAATTGCTACGAGTGGTGCCTATACCTGTATAAAGTAAGTGATAAAGGGCATCTGTCCAAGTAATGGATAACCAGGATCTTAGGACTGCTTTAGCTAGAGGGAGAGCTTGCACTCTTCAGAAGTGTTCCCTAAACTTCTGTTCTCCTAGGAGAATTTCTGTTTTATACTAAATAGTCAGGGAATATAAAATGTACTTCTGAAAGCCAGAGCCAGATCCAGGACTTTGCCTTTCCGGATGATTCCCAAAAGCAGGGACCTAGAGACAGGATGCTGGCACTCCCCCCTTCTTGCCTCCCTAAATCTCCTCCTCTTGCTGATATAGTGGCCAAGCATTAAGGTGTGCCCTTTTCCAGTTCGGCGGAAAGCTGCTGGGTGGCATGCTCTTCAACCTTATGAGTAGCTTACCATGTAGTATAGTAAATAACAATTCTCGCTCCTCCAACTTAAAAAGGAAAGTGTATGTTACTTCTGTCTATACAAAGTGAAACATTTAATTTAGGGGAAAGCTGATAATCCTGGTGTTCTGTCACTGTCAAACTGGAGGCTTTTGCTCAGTGTACGATCTCAAGAAAGAGGTGGTATTTTTTACTATTTTATCTCGCTTATTTTAGCTGAGCCCTTGATCCTCTGCCCATTTCAGTGTACTGACAGTATTCGCATTCCACTCTAGATGCCTCAGTCTCTACATTCAGTATATTGTAATTTTTTTGGTTGTTTCTTAAAATAAATAAATAAAAATAAAAAATTAACACAGACCCAAGGGAAACCCAGATGTCAAGACACAATATACCCAAGTTCACCTTTTTTTACCCCTAGAATCAATATGTCTGTGTTTGCATGATAGGTAAGAGTATCTTTCCATTGTGCCTCTGCTTTCAGGGTTGTCTGAAGAAGCCTCATGGGGGCACTTGGTTAGACAAACGTTTATGCTCCTGAAATAGAACACTTGTTAATTCTGCTTGGGCAAGTAGGTGTCTTGACTCCCCTTGAGGATGTGACCAAAGGGCCATGTTGGTACCTACGCTCAAACTCAACGCATGTTTTCATCTTCTTCTGCATTTCTAAATTATTCCTAAACCTTTTCCATAAGGAAATTAACTTAAGCTGTGTAAGTTCTAGAAGTAACTATGTTGAAAGTGCCATGTACTATGAAGAAGATTTGAAGACATGGTTCAATATTTTGTTTTAAATGGATTTATTATTACATATGGGGATTCTTTGCTTCCACAGTCCTGAATGGCACAGAAGGAGAAGAATGACAGCATGTGTGGGAGTATTGATTTTGTATAACTAGACTATTAAATGATAGCAAAAAATGCATCACTCAATAGATACTGCTAAGGACAATATCACATTCATCTGTCGCTGTGGAATGAAAAGAAATTTTAGACTAATACCTCAGTTTTTTATATAGATTTTATGGACTTTTTTTTTGCTTTTATAATTGGATTAGAATTGTTGCACTTGTAACCTTTTTAGTAAGTACTCATTCAAGTATTGACACATGTATGTGTTTTATTAGTATCACCCTTGTTGCGCAAGGGCTTGTGCTGCGAACAAATGTATATCCGTCTCCCTAGAAATGTCTCTCAATGACTCTAAATTCCAGGAAAACATATAATTTATAATAATATTGATTTTCATTTCTTCCCTTTACTTGAATTTAGCAACATCTCTTCAGGCTGACAGCGTTGGCTATTAAAACCCTCTGTTCGGGTTCAGATGGAGCTATAGTTCAAACAGTCTCCCTGGATGATGTTTAAATCACGTCAGCCCCTCTGCAAGGTCTTTGTGACTGTTTAGTAGAGTTGTGAGGCATTGTGTTGCCTATAATAGTTCTGTCCAGTGAAAAATTGCCTAATAAAACTACTTTTAAACTTGTGTTGAATTAGTAGCATTATTAAAGAGGTTGAAAAAAGTGGCTATGATATTGTGAGGTACTGGTTTATTTTTTTTAAATTGATTTTCATTTTTAAATTGACCTTATGGGGGCAGGGGTAGCATTAAGGTAGGCGATTATGTTATGTATTAGTTTTTAATCCCTTTCTGACTTCAAGTATCTGGGAATAAAAGAAATGTCTTGGAACCATTTTTTTGTTCATAACAATTTCTAGATCTCTGTAATTTAGCGATCTTAGAAGTTCATGAACAGGAATTAGGAATTAATAGCATCATGTAGATAAAAAAGACATTGGAAATGGAAAGCAGACATGTTACCATATTTCATCTGGAAATATGACGGAGAGGCACTCTGAATTTTCATGTAGATACAGTATGTATTTGAGTTGGTAAAGAGGCAATTCTCAAAAGCAAATGCAAACCTTTTATCCAAAACGCATAACTGATATGAGGGTAATGTTGATCCAAAGACGGCCTTTGTGATCGCGGAGTAATTTTTTTTTTTTTATTGTGTATGCACAAGATGTAATATTTTGAATTGTTTTGGTGTGCAGAAAAACGTATAGCTGTCCTGTATTATAACATCCTGAGGGATGAAGTCTAACGCATATCAGTCCTGATGAAACTGCTGTGAGTTTCATGTGAGAAGGTGATCTAACACCTTCCTAATGCAGAGAAATAGGTGGTTTCCAAACACAATGTATTAAGACCTAATCCTGTACTTGACTCGTGAGGTGTGCCTCAAGTGGGACTATTTGTATAGGCAAGGATAATAATTTCCAAATCGCTCTTTCCCAAATACAAGCATCAGGAGCTAGATTAAGTGCAATGCCAACAATATGAAATTGCTCACTTGTTCTTGCTCTCAAGAACACTTGTTATTAATTTCCCTTCATGTTTTTTATTCTTATTTTAAATAAACCATATTTTTTTTCTGTATGTTTTGCTGAAAATGTCTGAGCTCAGCTGGGGAGAACATACCCATGTAAACAGTCCTATTAAGGTCAAGGTTTGTGGACCCATGTAAACAGTTGTATTAGTGTCTGTCGCTAATTATGTTACAGAATAACTGAACAGTGGCACAGGATCATGTTCTCATGGGGTTTCTTTAGGTGTAGGAAGATCTCTGTGATTTTACCCCTTCCACATCCACTGCCTTTTCCAGTGTTTTTTTTTGCTGGGTTTTTTTAGTTGTTTGGGATTTTTTTTTTTTTGTCAGCTTTTAAGCTCTGCATATCTGTTCCCTTTAATATAAATGGTAACTTTACATATATGAGTAATGTTTTTTAATTCAGTGGAGACTACCAGTGAGTTTAAGACTCCACCTTCATTCTCTGGGGCAGGGATGATAGTGCAGAGCATATTTCCAGCTCTGTAAACAAACAATAAATAGTAACTACACATAAAATATTAGGCTTAGATTTATCAGTATGCAGAAAAGTGCAGAACTGTTTGGTTGTTTTTTTTTTTTTTTTTTTTAAAAAAGACACAACTGCTTTCGCCCTTGTGCTTAAATAATTCAAAACTGGCAAAATGATCTGGTGTTAACCTTGCCGAAGTATTTTCTTTTGGAACCAAGACCCAAGCAAGAGAAAGATTATCCCAGATGTATGCTTTTTGAGGAGATATACATGACAGAAAAGACCCAGTTAGAAGTGAAAAACACTATTTCAACCTGACCTTTAACATCCATCCCCAGATGATGCTCTGTGAATAGCTCTGGTGGCTTTCACTTTGGAAAGTCTTGTTTTAACCTAATGCCTGGCATGCTGAGGCTCTCTGCAGTCCGCATCATCGTTATAGGTGATGCAATTCTGACAATACAATCTTGGACTAGAAATATGGTGGCAGAAGCTGTGTTGGTGATGGTAACGATCTGTATTTGCAGTAGTGAGAGTCAGGTTGTGGTTGTTTAGTGGGGAGAGCAGAGGTTGTTCACCTGGGAAACGTGGATGAGGTGTGACTGTATTTGTCTTTTGTTTTGTTTTTGTTTTCCTAATGCATTGTTAGCATCTTTCTATTAGCATTTCCAATGCGTGCATCTCTCCCCCAAGACCCTATCTATGCTGCGCACAAAACAGAAATGACCTTTCACTGAATCAAGGGCAGACTATCTCCAGAATGATCATAATCTTTATACCCTAAAAATGCCTTTTTTTTTTTTTTTTTCCTTAAAAAAAAAACCAAACAAGTCAGGTAGGTAAGAAATACATCTTTTCTGGATTTTTATGTGTTGTCTTTCCTGCTCATCCCTCCTTGGTGCAGGGTGCATCATCAGGTATAAATTAGTGATGAGAACTTAGAGCTGCTGCTTTGGGACCTTGCTGGTACAAACTCGCTGGTATTTCATACAGTGTGTGGTGACAGCGGGAACAAGCACGACCGTTGATGACCTGACATCTCCTTTCCTTTGTGGTGGCGTTTCCAGATTACATACAGCACCAGACTTGGCAACATTGGTTGAAGCGACTCAGGCTAATAATTTAGGTCATTTATTGGGGTTATTTATTTTTTTTTATCCTTCTGTTAAATTTTTTTCCAAATAACAAAAGGTTGCAGCAGGAAGCGTATGAGAATGTCCAGCAGCAGATGCTGCCTGCTACAAAAGGGGGCTGGAAGGGGATTTGAGGGCACTAAATGGGGATAAAGAGAAAAATAAGCTGCAAGTCCATTTTAAAAGGTCTTGAAGCCATAATCCATCTCTATCATAGGATTTTGTGGTGTTTAGAAACCCATGTCAGGGCAGTTTTTTCAGCTTCAGATACTGGTGGTGGCATAAGGTTAAATTAAAAAATAAAAAAAAAAAAAAAAAAAAAAAACAAACCAAACCAAAACAAAAAAAAGGTGGTGTGAAATTGTAGTAACTAGTAGCAGAAAAAAGTTGAAGCCACAGGGGTGAACAACAGCTGACATATCAAAGTGTAAAGTACGTTTTATCTCAGTTCTCAGTCCTTTTGTAAGATATTAATGGTTTATTTGAAATGCAAATTAGAAGGAATGAGATTTTATTGCAAAACCATATTCCACATCAAACTTTGATGTCTGATTATACAGAAAGAACTTCTAAAATTTTTCCGTAGTTTTTTAAATCACCTCAACGTATTCTTAAAGGGCCTGCGCTTAAGATAAAAAGACTTGGTAAGCAAACAGTGGTTGCTGGTTTAAGTGCAGTTTCCTATTCACCAAAGCGGGAGAATTGTTAAGTCTCCTTTGTTTAAGTTGAGTGGAAGGAGAGGGCGGGAGGCGAGTAAAGACATTGTGGTTATTATCACAGAGACTATTTTATACAGCCCTTTTGTACTACCTGACCGGGAATCAATAGTATTTTATTGGAAAACAAACAAGCAAAATGAAAACCTAAGAAAGCTCCTGAGCGCAGCTGCCTGTGTTGCTGTTGGGAAATGAAATCTCCCTTCAACTTTCAGCATTTGCACAAAAGGGCATCAATGCTGTTGGAATTTTACATTAAATTTGACTTCTCTTTAGAACCTTTCTAAATTATTTTTTTTAACCAAAAGCATAGTCTTACTGTTTTCATGCAATATAAATCACATGTTCTTGTATGTGCTGTACCAATACAGTAACTTATACATGGAAAGGTCTTACTTTTTTTCTCTCTTATTTTTATTCAGCTCTGTGCTCTTATTCCCGTCCCTCTTTTCTTCCTCTGCTCCCATCCACAATTCCACTTCTTTACCATGGTATAAATGGCAGCCAATTTGCAAGGAAGTGGAGAAGTACTCTTAAACGACATCGTCTCAGAGAAACTCTTGATCTCTTTGGTTTGCACTTTGAGTGTCTTTGTGCCTTCCTCCACTCAGGAAGCATTACCGACTCAACAAGGTAGCAGAGATTTCAACTCTAATTCAGGCTGGAAGTTGTCAAACTCAAATGGAAACTCCTATTGATATGAAAGAAAAAAATTGTTTGAACGCTTCATCAGAAAAAAATGGGACAAAACTGTGATAATTTTCGAATGTAATAAGAGTGATTTTGAAATCTTGTTGTCAAAATAGACATTGTTTGCTCATCCTGCTGATCCTCTTTTTCTTTGGTTTGGTAATGACCACTTCATGAAACACTGGCTTCAATCCTGGGAGGAGAGTCCCCTAAAATTATTATTGTGATTTTTTTTTTTTTTGCCTTTCTTGTGCTTTTCAGTTAGTTAATTTTTTAAAAAGAATGCTTTTAGAAATACAAATGGGTAGAATTGTAAAAACTAAGTATGGTTAACTTTTTGGATAGGATTCCTCAGGCCTGGAGTATTGGTGTCAACATCTCTGTTACAATTGGTGGAAGGAACTGCGCTTTTGGGGTGCAGTTCAGTTCACAGGATAGATGTCTGAATTTATACCCTTAAAGTGCCTATTTCTCTTTGTTGCCCAGAGAAACTTGGATAACTAACTCAGGTTTAGGTATTTATGTAGCTGTCTAAATTTAGAAATTAATTTTATGCTCTAACTTGACAGCATCCAGTCAAAATAAACCTTGGCATCAGAGTTAGACAGCTGAATTCAGGCTTCTATATATTGTGTAACAGCTGCCAAAGAACAAACGAATATTCAAAAGTTAAAGGAATGGAAGAAAGAAAAATGCTGAAAACGCTATAGCTATGATTTTATTAAAAAAAAAAAGAAAAGTCAGTGCTGTGCCCTCACCTGGGACACTGTGTTTGGTTCTGATTGCTGTATCAGAAAGACACATTAGAGAAGCAGAGTGGTTGAGACAAGAGGAGAATGACAGGGGTTTGGAGAAAGTGTTCTCATATGAAAAGAGATTGAAAAGACTTGGACTATTTAGGGAGAGATGAATAAGAAGGAAACAGTAAAACTAACCAAAGTAATGATTACAGTAAAGCAGGATGGGAATTTGTATTTTATTTTTAAAGCTTGAATAGAAGAACAAGAAAACACTGATTGAAACTGGAAGGGGGAAATTGAAAACTGGTGAAAGAAAAGACATTATTCACACATTGTGTAATTAACCCATGGCAGTCATTTCCCTAAGATGGCATCGAGGCTAGTGTTTTACCAGCCTTGGAAATAGGGACTGGAAATATATATGGGAACAAGCGAAACACCTATGGCCATGATAATATGCAACATGCCACCCTCAAAAACACTTTCAGTGCCCCTAGAACAGCATGACTTTGTGATGATTTCGGACTTTCACCATTTCTGAGCAAAATAGAAAGTAAATGGTTTTGAGGAATTTTTTTGAACAGTTAATTTGTTTATGCAAAATAAATGTACTGTTTGAAACCATCAGATTGGATATTGCTTAGTTATCATCTGTTCTCATTTATTCAACTTTATGCAAAATCTGTTGTGGTCCTCTATCAGAATGAAGGCATATTTTTGTTTGTGATATATTAAGGACAAAATAGCAGCAATATTTCAAAAAGAGTGGGCTAAATCAGTTTCAGTACATTGTCTGGCTGGGAGATGAGCTCAAAGGAATCTCAAAGCAATTCAAGCAGGTTTCAGCCTTTAAATGCTAATTGAGTTTGTCTGCAATGTTATTGATAGAGCCTCTAAGGAAGAGAATGAGAATTCATTATTCCTTATATGAATAACTGAAGGAAGAGGAAATGAATTAAAGCAGATGTACTTTTTCTTCCTAAAGTCTAGATTTACCAAACCAATTTCACTCATTTCAATCTTGTGTCTAGTGGTCAGTGTAATGTCTTAGGTTTTGTTCTGTTTGAAGGTCGTTAAATATCTGTTGCAAAAATCAGTGGTTTCTTTTAATTAAGCTGCTAGCAAAATGTGATTTCTTGTTGATTGCTCTGGTTGTGGGATGAAACATAGCCATGCAGTCCTTTTCCATGTCCGCTTTGGTCTATTCCACAAGGATTATGTGAAGCCCTATTTCTCTGAGTTAAGAAGAGCTGAGTTTTATGAAAGCCTCAAGGTCGTTTTAACCAGGACCTGCCATCAAGTTCTCTTATGTGCTGTTGTGTCTTTTTTGGCCAAGGAGATCTGGAATTTCTGTCCTTGTTTCATCACCTACTGCTCTTGGTGGCATTTTGTTGTGCTGTGCAATTCCCTGATTCTCAGCTCAAGCTGGAATGTGGTTGGGGCTGTGTGGGATTGGTGTGAGAAGGCAACACAGCAGCTTCCCGCTGTTATGTTGTGGTCCATGGAAAATAGTATGGGGAGACCACTTCCAGAAGGGTATGACAAATATCTATGAGGTAGCACATTAATTAGAGGTGGTGGGAAGCAATAGAAAAGGAGATGCTTGCACCTAAATTATGGAGTTTTTTGCTCCCTAATCTGCAATGTTGTTCTGCCTGGGTGCACTTCTCTCCCCTTTCCCAATGTAGTTTGCTGTGGTCCAACCCTTAACGTTGTTACTAACAAGAATTTTCCATGAAGCTGCTGCTGCTGTGAGTGTCAAATTGGGTTAGAATGTGACTTGGAATGAGCAATGAGGAGTTTAAAACTGGGAACGCTGGGCTGTATTCATTAGTGCATACCAGCTGCTCTGTTTTGATGTGAAGGGTATGAAAACATCATCAGACCAGGAGATTAAACTAGGTTTATTGCTGCTTTCTGTCACTTTCAAAGGGACTGCTGTACTGTACTGGTGAATCCCTGTAATTTTGAGACCAGTTTGAAAAAGGAAGGCTATTCATCTTTTAGACTTATTTTGTTAAACTCTGCGAAAATGAATATCATTGAGAGGACTATTATTTTTCACAGAGTTGCAGTAAAAACTGGAGAGCATCTCTAAAGATTGTGCTGGATACTGTATATGTGTACCGTGGGTAGCTGTGCCCCAAACATCTTATGGGCCATTTGCTGAAATTAATATTTTTTTTTTTTCAGTTTCAGTCATGGTATTTCTATTTATTTCTTCTTTCATAAACCAGATATAAAACAAAGAGCTTGCAAGCTATCAGATATTCAGTAACGAAGTGTGTTAATTTTTCTTAGCATTCTTTTTTATTGTGGCATTGGAATAAGCAATATAATTATGCTCCCTTAAACCAACCCAAAAAGCATTTCCGTGAGCAAAAGTTAGTGCTTTTCTCCACAGCACTGCAGACCAGAGCCCCTATGTATTTCTTGGCATTCTCTCTTAATCTTAAATTTAAAACAGAACAACAACAACAAAAGTTGTATTAGTACAGGATTTCGCCATAGTGATTCTGGTTTCCTCCTTGTCACAGCCCCTCCCAGCTGCTTTTGTAGGGTCTCTCTTGCCGTTCTGGCTATATTTCTCTTTCATAGGTCTTCGTGCTGTTGATATAAGTATAATGACACCTCTCAGGGCAAAACAGTCTGGCACTATAGCTCTTTATCTTTGTGCGTCCCGAACCTGTCTTGGGGCCTTATGTCAAATCTCTTAAATCTTGAAATAGGGGGTGGGTGCACAGCAAATAATGCCTGAGTTTGCAAGGGTCCTGATGAAATCTTGTTTCCTAGGACTTCCGTGTGATGTAATACTGGCTCTCTCCCCTTAAAAGCAGGCCTTAATGCAAATATGTTAGACTTAGTGGGAGGCTCTGCTTGAAGTTTCTTAACCTTCTTGCTACCAGATGCATAATTTCTTAACTAATAATAATAATTTCCTCTGAACTATTTCATTCTCACAGCAAAATATACTTTATGTACATTTGTCTATTATGCTCCATTAATAAGTAAAGAGTGATGATAATGTAAGTAAGCAAAATGCAAAGATTGTAAATATTCCCATGTTCAGGTCCAAGTGATGGAGATTTAAATATAATCGCTATATAAGAAGTTATATTTACTTGGTAGCTGCCAAGTGAAAAAACAGCGGATGCATATTTAAATTGAACTTGGTTTGAAGTCTGCAAGCACTGAACATATTTAGATTCATTGCAGCTCTTTGTATTATAGCTCTTGAGGGGAAAGTGATGAAGGAGGGGGAGAGAGTTTGTAGGATTATAACTCTGCAAAAATATCCAAACTCTGAAACTAATGAGGATACTTGG
Organism: Chroicocephalus ridibundus; assembly: GCF_963924245.1. Taxonomy (NCBI): domain Eukaryota; kingdom Metazoa; phylum Chordata; class Aves; order Charadriiformes; family Laridae; genus Chroicocephalus; species Chroicocephalus ridibundus. The sequence continues at coordinate 54,491,577 of NC_086288.1, read as the reverse complement.
CAAAGTTTTTCCATGAATATACTTCAGTATATGCACGCATTAATCATAGTATATCTATTCTGCCTAATAGGCAGCCAGAAGCTGTCTCTAATCAGTATGTGTATATATAGATACGCACGTGTATATGTATATATATAAATGAAAGCTTTACATCTGTAGCAGAAGAAACGAAGAAGGAAGATTTAGAAAACATGCGTTTGAAAAAGAGTTAAGTTAGAGCAAAATAAAAGAATGACCCTGTGTAATAACCTGTGCTTTGTGGCAGGTAGTCTGAGAGAGAAGCGTGTCGTGGCCAGTGTTAAGTATTAGGAGATGATGAGTAGCATGGTTCTCTTAAATTGTTAGTGCTCCTCTGTGTGTCACAGTCCCTGGCAGGCCACAGAGCATGTCCACTTGGGCTGTTGAGCCAGTGAAGCGTCTGTCTTTTTCAAATGATGCTTGTGGCTAATTGCTGTTGAATTGAATGCTGCCATAGAGTTTTTCAGAGGCGTTTTTGGAACGCTTCATATTGAACCTTTTTGATACTATCTATATACCTCCTTAAGGATTGTGTTTAAGTATTCTTTTGGTGCCAGTTGAAGTATGATCGGATTTGCAGAGCACATGAAGTAGTCACAGCCAATGTAGAGAAAAATGGGGAAAAAATGTCAGTGTGACTTCAGAAGTGACAATAAAAACATATGGCTAGTGCAGAATAAAGGTTGATTTCCAAATAGGTGGATTTAATTCTTTTTTCTTGACAGGATTTTAAAACATAAGTGCTATTGATATAAATTTGATAAGAAAGCAGAGCACCACTGTAACTTCTTAGCACCTGGTATGCTCCAATGATGCAAACTGAATAGAAGTCTGGTTTAAAGTGAGTTTAAAGTAAAATGAAACCTATTCCTATGTCATTATTGTCACCAACAGCGTACCAGTGACTGTAGCCATAAAAAAGTATTAATTTCCTTTAAAAAAAAAAAAATTGGCCTTGAAAATGGCATCAAATAGTTTGCTTGCTTTAATGGCTAAGTCTTGAGAATCAGCAGAAATAATCATAGACTTGTTCATGGTGGCCCTAATGACAACTTCAAAATTATTGTTTACTCTCTTTGAAGTGGTGACCAAAGTCTTCCTTTATCACCTTTGTCTTTGCCTGCAAGGGAGATGATTCTCTTTTCATCGCTTTCCAAATGGAGATGCCACAAACTGGCAACACTAGGAGAGAGGCTCATTAAATGAGAATATGATAGTGTTTCAAGGCATTCAAAATTAGCTGTACATGCTTAAAATGACTATCTGCTCTCCCTTATGAACCATATACTGCAATTAATTGGACAACCTTTGAGAATATTTCCAGCCATCTGGATATCTACAAAAATGGTGGAAGAGCTTTATCTCTTCAGGTTTAAAAAAAAAAAAAAAAAAAGGCAAGCTTGAGTTTAATATCAATTAGGGCTTTAACATCTGTTACTAGAACTAATAGTCCATAAACATCAGAATTCTCAACATAAAATGTTAAAGGTTGGAATGTATCTGACTTGATGTTTAGCAGTATAAATGTTATGCATCTAGCTAGAGATAATTTTCTAGTGTTTCTGTCTAGTCAATGGACAGAGGCATCTGTGGAGGATGGTTTGTTCTGTTCTAAGATAGATCTCTAACATGACTAGCAGAAGTCGCCCTTTCAAGGTGCCTGCACCTCTCTGCCATGACATTAGAGAGAAGCGAGGTATTTGTCTATTTAGATGGCTAGGGTTATTCAGATTACTTCCAGTCTAAGTACCAAACTGCAGCTTATTTAAAAAAAAAAAAAAAAAAAAAAAAAAAAAAAAAAAAAAAAAGGAGGAGGAGAAAGAAAAAGCAGGAGGAAAAAAATAGTAGCGTGAAGTGGTGATGGATATCTCATAGCAGGTATGAGTCAAGTGGCATATTGGGAATCTTTTACGTCAGCCTGGCTTTGCAATTAGTAGGGAAGGGAGAGGGGAAAAGGCTGTTTGAAAGTAGTTAAGTAAGACATACTGTTATAGCTGGAATACTATACTCTTTGTTCGTTTACTTTCACTTGTCCCACTTAGGTCTCAGCCCCAAAAAGAACTATGCAGTAGGTATTGTCTTGGTTGTTTAAGTCCAACCACTTTTTAGACTGAATTTTTTATAGCTGCTCAAGCATAGATGCTGATGATTCTGTGCTGTAGGGGTAATTACCATTTTCTCACCTTAAAACTTTTTCTAGAGAAATTAGAGCACTTCTATCTCCATGCTTCTTTCTCAGTGATTTAGCATATCCCCGGTGTATTTGAATTGTTCATTAACCAGATGCTACCTAGATTAGAAGGGAAAAGGTAATCTACCGTGCAACATGACCCAATACTTGCTTAAAAATGAACTAAATTTGTTCCAAACCATAGCAAATAACATGGGCTTGTCCCTTAGGCTTTCCACTGAAAATTTCATGCACAGCTTATAAATGTCATCTCTGTGTCCATATGCAGTCTGTACACATGCCATTTTGTATAATAAGGTGCCTTGTCAGACTTGGACAAAGTCGGGATAATGTTGTAGGGACAAGCCACACGCCATTCCTCTTCTTTTTAAAAAAAAAAAAAAAAAAAAAAATCCTGCCATACAGGGAAAATCAAATAAGTAGTTCAATAGAGACTCTGGAATTAGATCTTGCTCCCTTCTGCATAGATTTGTTTAGGACTTCATGAAGCTTTAAGGCCACGTGAATAGAACTGGAGACTTTGGTTAAGGTTCATAAAGAGATTGAGGGACTGTAGGAAGCAGACAGACTTCTTGCAGAATTTGTGTAAACGCTTAAACAATTTGGTGATTAAACCCAAACTTTAGCTAAACCGTTGTAGGCACGGTTGTAGATCATTCTAAGAATATATTTCAGTGCTTTCAATGTCTTCATAGCTCCAACTACAGGAGCTAAAACCTCCAATAAATGTATACTTTTGGGGATTCTTTTTAAAATTATTCTCATTTACTGTCCATAGCTGCATCCAGACCACTGGAAATGCGCAGAAAAGGATGAGGGCTAGGGGAAGAGCCAAGACTCAGTTGTCTCTACGTGCTCACTTGTATTAAAACTTGTAGAATTTTAATTTCCTGTGGTCCCATTCATAGTCTTTAAACTTTATGCCACACAAGCCACAGGAAAAGACATGGTCCTTACCTGAGGAATCTGCGACATATTGAAAAAATGCAAGTATAATTACCATAGGTTTGCTATGATGACAGTAGTAAGAGTAACATCCTGGTAACATAATACAGACCTGAGGCACCTTCTTGTCATCTGTTTGCCATTAAAAAACATCTGTAGCTTCTGTGCCTGTTTTGCTGTTAAACCTAGCTACAAGACTGGCACTGAACTTTTTTTTTTTTTTTCTTTCTTCTATATTGTTGCCCAGAAACATACTCCTAGTGTTTCAGATATTTCCTTTCATCTTTCCTCCTCTCTCTGACAGAGCAGGTAAGTGCTGTGATGTTCAAGATCAAACCATCACCATGCAGAGAGTTCAACTTTAGTGAAATGAGTTCATTTGTTTTAGATAATGATATAAAATACATAGTTACAATTTTTGAAACTGCTATATGTATATATTGGAAAAACTGAATTACTCCGTGATCTTATGAATGTCAAATATTACAAAGCAATACTTTTCTTCCTGGTGAAGTTCTAATGTCAGCATGCTGTGGCAATGTTATAAGCATATGTTTTTTCTGTAGAAAGCCTAACAGATGGGTATATTTGGTACTTTATTCACAAAGGTGATCAATAATTTATATGCTACTTTGCATCCAATTGTAAAACTGCTCAATGAGCAAATTAAAGCTTAAGAAGACTGTTGGGTTTGTGGAACAGAATTCTATTCATCATTTCAGTTCCCTTATCTCAAGCCTCTCTCCTTTTTCTGTCTGTCCTTACTGTTGCTGCTTCTCTTGCTGACCATCGGCTTCTCTCCTCCGCTATTCATCCTCTTTTTTGTGTTACAGAATTTCCATTTCTATAAAAACATCACAACCTTCCACAACCTACTCATAGTTCTCGCATCCTATTTGGAATCATGAATTTATAGGAAAATGGCAATTTGCACCAACTACAATGGAGGGAGATAGAAATAAAATTCCTGTTCCCCACTTAAAAATATTGGCAGATATTCCCTCTTGACCCATCTGCTGAGTAGTGGGCCATTCAGCCCCGTATTCTCTCTTTAGAAACTGTGTTTCTTTGCTGCTTGTAGCTTTAAGCAAAATTTCTTCACCCTGTTTGCACAAATGTCCACTAGAGATACTTCCGTTAGAGTCAAAAAGGTAAATGATCCCCATATTTCTGTAGTATTTATTTTCTGTTCTGCAATTTGACAAAGTGACTCTTATGAGTTCACAGTGAAGAAATTAAGTGTCTTGGAAGGCTCTGCTGGCCTCAGAATTAATGAAGTAAAGACCATCGATTTTACTGGGGATAGTGCCATGTCAATTAACAAACAAATTACTTTGTTATATGTACGACTTAAGGTCAGTGAGAAGATCTGAAAGGCATCTAGAAAAATTCAAGTTGTTAATTTCTTAAGTCAGAGTCTATACTGATACCCACTGCATTTAGTGCATGAAATTCTTCTCCCAACTGCAGTACATTGCAAGGAAGGAAAGGAAGTCATTCTGCTGCAGACAATATTTCCCTGTGTTGAAACGTTAATAAATGTGACTTAATTTTGGTTAAACTGTGAAAATCAGGAAGGTTCCATTTGTGGATGATTTGATGCTAAAATGTATATGCTCACTAATTGTAATTTGGTTTTAAATGTGTTAAACACACATGAGGCACTCTATTTCAGAGTGGGTAGAGATAATTTCAATAGAGTGCTATTGATATTCTGTCGGGCTTTACTAGTAATCAATAGAAAAGGTTGGCAGCAACGTCACTTATATTAGCACATTGTTTTGTTTTAGTTTTCCATTTATTGAGAAAACAAATAGTTCAAATCTTGATCTAAACTCTAAAAACCTTCAATTTTTGACAGCTCCTGACTATTCTTATGACTGACAGTAAAATAATCACGCTAAGTCCTGTCACACCAGTGTTACCAGTTAGAATCTTTTCTGGTTGTGATGGTTTGATTATTATTTTTTTTCCAAAGACATTTGCAAGGGAATTCAAGTCAGAATTGGGAGCAGATGTCTCAGCAGTCACTGAATGGCCAAAGTTGAGGTAAAGGTAGCTAGAAGTCTTGAAAGTGAAGCCAGGAATTTTGTAGATCACAGGGATAGGAAAAAAGCCAGAAGAGGGGGAATAAAGAGGAGAATATGAAAGATGCTTGAAGAAGTATCAGTGGGAGAAATTTGTATTTGCAAAGGCCAGGAAAAAGGGATCTGCTGTAATATTTTGACAATGTAGTATATGAAACAAAACTGAATAATACGAAAGCAAAGTCATATCTTAGACTTGACACGCAGTGTCTGCAAAATGTAGATGCATGACAAAAAGGTGCCTGAGTGGAAAGTTGGGTCTGAACCAGGATAAAACAGTGCCATCTCCTAATCCAGAAGCTGTCAAATGGCTGAACTTTGATGAGTTTTTCTTAAAAAAAAAAATATACATTTTACCAAATAAGCTTAACTGTTACTTAAGAGAGAGTTTATTTGGTTTAAGCATGTGTACAGTTGAGATTTATAACAAATTAATGAGATCAATTTAAAATTGATTCAAGTTAAACCAGTTCAATTTGTCATGAAGACTGAATTTCGGATGGGTCAACTACTGGAACAAGAGATTAAGGCAAAGTTTTTCCACAGTGAGAATTTCCAGATAGTTGGCAGTTATGAAAATCAAACTTCTTATTGATGGTTAAATCAAATGTAGGAACTTAACTGTGTTCTCTTTTCGTCTCTTGGCCTCAGTGGCTTGCCCGGGTCACTCTGTGAGTCAATGGCAGAGCTGGAAATAAAACTGAAGAATTATTACTCCCAGTCACAGGCACTAACCACAAGACAATCTTTCTCCTCATTTCCCTTTTAATGGACTACACTTGCATTTAGCATTCCACTCCAGTCAACAGGGGAAAATTATTGGCTATAGTTAGGCAAGCATACTAAAGAGTACCTCAGAGTTTATGGATGAAAACAGCTATAAAAATGCTCAGGTTTATTATTATTATTTATTGTTTGCAAACATGGAAATTCAATAAAAGTTTACAGATAAAAGAGGCCCAGCACAGGACTTAAGTTTCCCATTATTTCTTTTCTGTTCCAAAAGCAATATGCATTGCCTGAAATATTTAGCTGAAAGATGTTGTTGCCAACATATTTCTGATATTTATTCTTGGAAAAATATATTAAAATATGGAAGAACTCGTTATGAAAAATTATCTTAAATTATTCTGTTTCCATTCTTAGCTTCTCCATCTAGTAATTGTTACATGGTTCTCTGCTCAGAACATAAACCAGGACCTATTAGTGAAATCAAGAGTTCCTATAGTCCTGAGTAATCTGTGAAGGGTTTTCTTTCATTGCCAGATCATTTTCACTAGTCTGAATGGCAGCTCAGTTCTCCACACTGAGGTCAGTTCCCAAATTTTGTAGTTGATTTGTCTTCCTGTCGTTGCCAATCAGCATGAGTGAGTGGTGGGAATGAGTTGTATTATCAAGTACCATTCAACGTGAACAACCCGTAAAAATTAATGGCTATATTTTTCTTTTGGGGATTCCATTAATTTAAATGTGAAACATATTTGACAGCAAACATTTAAACCGTGAATTGAAATAATTGAGAACTGAGATGAAAAGCTAAGGTTAGCAGGTTATGAAACTTCAGACAGTCTGACTGCACAAGTTCAGCAAGGACACCACAGCATGTCCAGCAATGGGTAAGACACAAAATGAAGACTGTTTTCCTGGAGACATAGTCACAAAATTAAAAGAAACGGATCTGCATACCTAGCAGAACCTGGCAGTGGTTATAGGGGTGCAGCAAAAGCATGGGGCAGCTAAACACCAGGCAGCAAGCAGTGTTTGTTTTGCGTATCTACTGCCAGTCTTGTAAATGAGCTGCAGAGATGTGCCATGCAGCACACCATGGAGAGCAGAGAATAACCTTTGGGACGTGTACAATAACGAGGCTTGAGGGCAACGCTTCATCATGTTCAGGAATTGCAAATTACTTCCGTGAGGAGAGGACCTACCCCTGTGCATTTGGGTGCTAGAGGGGTGTTGTATCTATCTAGTTGCAGAACAAAGAGGCAGTGGTGTGAAATACTTACTGGTCTTTCCAACGGCCACAAGGCCCTGCAGTAGGTGGTGCATATTTTTTAATTCAGCATCTCTAGTACTTTAGGTGTATGGAATGAGAATCTATGAATGAGCTCAAGGTGGTGAAATGGGGAATTGGTGCTGATAATAGATAATATGCTGGTAGTGCTAAGAAAGGGTGAACAAATTACCATGAGCAAGTAGTCCAGTAGTGCCATTGCAGAGATGAGAGAGGTATTTTGAATGCTGTGCTTGGGGGAGTGGAGTCATATGCAGAAGCATAACACATGCATTGCTATGTTTGGTATTGCTACCTATGCTAAACTTGAAAAATGTGACAAAAAAATACAGTTTTGTGAGGAACTCCTGACAACTACAAGTGTGTTGGTGTGCCTGGAACTATGTGGAGTGTCTTGTTGTTCGTCATGTCCACCCTGTGCTTTTTCAATTTAAAGGACTTTCTGTCTTCTCTTTCTGTTTATTTATTTATTATCAAAGGATTGAGAGTATAATCAACCTCATTTGACCAAGAAGCAGCAATTTTAAAGCCTCCTGCTCCTTGTTGATTTGTGTGACTCACATACTTAAGCTTTGTTCGTTCTTTAACGCTAAATGCCAGTACAGTGAAGAAAAAATCAAGCAAGCCTCAGAACCTAACACAAACCACAGTCAACAAGTAGCAGAATTCAATAGCAAATTTCAGGCTTCACTTGACTACAAATTAATTCTGCATTCTAACTGTGCTCTCTGGTTCATTAACATTCCAGTTTCTGTTGTGTTTTCTGGGCACTGCCTTTAACTCTTAACACATCCCAGTTTATTTCTGCATAACGTCATTCTACCATAACATTCCAGTAGCAGGCACCGGGTTTAGAGAAACGCAGCTTTTTCTTTTTCTTTTTTTTTTTTTTTCCTCCCCTCCCCCTTCCAACATATTTCTCATCAAAGGAGTTTTTCCATCAGCTTCCGTAAGGCAATATTTCACCAAGTGCGCATTAAAAATGAGGATAAAGTAAGTGTAAGTGTGAGTACATCAGTAAAAATAGCTTCCCCCCCCTTTTTTCCCTCCTCTCTATTTTTTTTATTTGCAAGTCATTTGGATCTTTCAGAACTCTCTTAAAAGTCATTAATATTGTTATGGTACTCTCTAGTCTCAGTAGAGAGACTTAACCTATTAAATAGACTCAAGGAGGTGGGGAACCCTTCTGCGATAGCAACAATATCAGCCCTGTTTTGCAAGATTCCTCTCACCTTCCCCACCCCTTAGAAAGGTATAATTTGTACCTAGTAATCTGAAAATAACATGAAGATTTGTTTTTAATGCAAAAATGAATATAGTAAAATTTACTGAATGTGAAATCATCATGTTAATATAAAGTACAAATGACATAAACCGTCAGCCTTTGGGTTTGCAAGCTGATCAACTGGCATAAGAGAAATCTCCTAATCTCCAGGTGCATGAGGTTTTATGCATTCCTCTAAAGCATTAGACCACAGCTGGAAACAGATGAGGATGATCTGTGGCACTTAGTGTAACAATTCCCAGAAAAATGTGCATTTAGTATTTGCAGCCATGAAATGAGTACGTTTAATGGATTTCTGTGGTCTTTTTTCTTGGACACGTGGTAATCCAAAAAATGAAATGTTTGGCAGACTGTAATACAAAGTGCGAGACAGACAGTTTTTTATTATTTTATTTTTTTTGTTTATTTGTTCTTTAATAAAAGGTGAGTGATGCAATGTAGTTCTTTCACTCTGTTCTGCTTCATGTGCCTCAGTCACAAATATGTAATGGAAATGCGGAGCGACTCGTATCACGTTCGCAAGCTGCTCCATAGTCAAATGTCCAGGGACTCGGAGCTGACTTCAGAGCCCTGCTCTTGGGATTATTTCTGGTTTTCATGTGGTGCCTGTGTAATGCACAACGCATAAACTAAGCAGGGAGTGTAACCTAGTTTCTCCTGCTTCCCACTGAGTACCTTGAGTATGAGGCCATAGAAACAGCTTACTCTGCCTGCAAATACCTTCACTCCTCTAACGCACAGCTATGAAACGTATCTTCACCAGACTCTCCTGTAGCCTGATGGACAGGCACTCTGACTTGTATTCCTCCCACTAAATTCTAGACCCTTAATGGAATGGAAATGTTAAAAGGAGTTTCAGAATCTTACGTCAGTAATGAATGGAAAGAGAGAAGCAGTTCTCCATCAAATATATTTACAGGTAAATTGCCTGTGGAATGTATACACGCACACCCTCTCAACCCAGAGAGATTCACAACAAATTCTCTGCAAGTTTAGGAAAGCATCTAGAATTAGATGGAGGAAGACTTGTCTCTCTGAGATGCATGACAGGTGGGTTTGAGTTTCTTCTACCCAAGGGAAGACCCAGATCCCCACCTCTTCCATTCCTGGTTATATATGCTAACTTGCAGGGCGCTGTGTAAGTGATTATTGTCACCCACCATTGGACGTGGGTTATAGATATGAGTCCTACCTGCAGATGTGGCACCTGGATCTCAAGTGGAGGGAGCCACTAAGCCGATACTCGGGTGCCTTTGCTTGAGAGCATGGCAGGAATTTGGAGACAACCCTGTTGTCTAGCTGTTGTAGGTTTCTCCTTGTTAACTTTGGGGCTTTCTAGGTCATTCTTTGGAACCTTTTCCTGCTAGTGATTTTTTTATTTTTTTTTTATTTTTTTTAAGGGGATACACAGTCCTTGGTTAAAAGCAAAACGAGAACATGTGAACGTTACTGCCTCAGTCTGTGAGCTGGCTCACATAGCAGCAACAGTTGCAGACTTGGCCAGATGAAGCAGGTTTCAGACACATCCCAACCAGACCCCTTCAGGTCTTCAGCGTCTCCACTAAGGCTGTTCTCTCTCCTGCTCCGCAGGATAAGGGGTAATACTCTTTTCACTCCTCCTTCCTATTCTGGATGAAGTGAGCGTGAGCAGGGCTGATTGCACCCACAGAAGATTACTAATCGCTTCTGGCAGCTTGGTATTAATATCCCCATCACAGCGTCAAATCCTGGTGCTGTGAAAAGGAAATGCATCTTCTTAAAGCTCTTAGCCTGCAAGACACAATTTAGTTGTGAATAGGGATATTTCTGCTAGAAATATAATGTCCTTTCCCTGATTTTGTACCAAAGACAGTCACCTAGCGGTTTTTATTTGCAGTTATGAGCGTGTAGTAAACTGTGTGACTTAAGCATGTTACATATCAATGCAATACATAAATCATGGTCAACTGAAAATAAGCCAGATCTTTGCATACATGAAAATGTTACTCAAGTGAACGGAAAAATCATGTTTGCATGATCTTTTTTCCTCTCACTGTAAGCATTGAAGAGTAAGTGAAATGCCAATTGTCAATATGCAGTTATGCCATTTCGTATTGTTAAAACTGGATGGATTTGTGAACAGTCTAATAGTACGGGTTCTCCAGAATTATTATTTTTTTCTTCATCTGGGGAAGCGATGATATAATATTATCAGAAGATGTTACGGTAGCACTTTGGCCAACGTAGTATGACGTGTCTTGCTGTGAATTAAAGTAGAGCACGTTCTCTCTCCCTTCTTGTGATGTCCCTAGTATCTTAAATTTCTAAGGAACTGTGTATTTTGGGGGGTTTAGCGTTTTGGTTTTAAATAATGGGGAATAAGTGATCATCTTCACCGTATTTTGCAGTAACACAATTCCACTGATATCTTTTTAGTACAGCTCTTTTACAGATATTGTAAATAGAGCAAGGTGAGCATTGTCTCTCTCATGAAGGATAAGGGGTTACAACTGATGCAAAACATATAATCTAAGCTACTTTTAGTGCTAATTGCCTCTCTGTTCGAAGCCGTGGTGTGGTAACAACTGTTTGGTCTGCTGTAGGACAGAAAATACACATACGGTCTCGCCATGTCTTTAGTACTAGTACTGTCAAAGACTGCCTTGAATTTAGTAAAAATCATAGTAATTTGGAACTCAATAAAATCAATCCGTTAAAAAGTTCAACAAATAATTGGCTCCAGCATGCCGAAACATGTGTCACTGAAAATTGGGTAGGTTTTTGAGTGTTACGTTTTTATTTTGCTAAAATAAGTGAAATATTTGAATACAGTCATTTTCTCCAACTCTTCAAATGTCACAAATGTATTTCTAAGAAGAAAATAGTTTGGGATTAAGAAGCATAGGTATTTTAGGTTACGTGAAAATTGAATCAACTAAGCATTTTAAAATGTTCTTCATTTTAAATTAATAGTCAATATGTCCACAGCAATTCAGTGAGATTTATTACGTACTTACTTGACTTCAATTCTTGGAAAAATACTGGAAGAAGTCACTAAAAGTACCTGTAAGCACCCAGAAAAATAAAGGAGATGAGGGATGGTAAACATACATCTGCCAAGAACAAAATGTGTCAAACCAATTTAATTTTCATCTCATAAAATAACAGGTCTTGTGGGTAAAGGACAGGCAGTAGATGTCATTTATTTTGACTTCAGCACAAGAAATTATTGTAGGTAGATAGAAAACTGTTGGAAAAGCTATAATAGGGGAGTGTTATTAATATTTCACTGTCAAAAGGAAGCGTGTGTCAAGAATGTGCTTATTAAATCTGTAGATGACACCAACCTGAGAAGTACTGTAAGTACTTGGAAAACAGTGAAGCAGAAGAACAGGAAAAAAACTTACAATGTGATTACATAGGGAGAGGTACCTGGAAAATGTAATGATGTTGCAGTAAGTAGGGAATACCTTAATTTTGCTACAGTTTAAAATGAATTATGGCTGAATAAAAAGCATGGCAGATCATTGCATTTGCTATTTTTCTTGATAATTATGATTGAAAAAGATCTGCCTTGCAGTATTCACGTTAGCACTTAAGGTGTGATATTTCTATCTAATGATTTGGGTGAAAGAGTCCATGCAAATGGAAAGGGACACAATATCTGTTTGAGAAAAGTGCAAATCTTTGTCATAAAACTTAAAAGCTATTTTATATCACAACTACCAAAAACTTCAATTTCAGCATTGCAACTGCTACCTCCACTCTATCCAGCCATCAGACTTTCTTTTATTGGCTGAAGTTTTATCATTTAAGTGGGAAAAGTACAATTTATTTGATCATTTGAAAATAACAGAATAGAGGTTCTGTAATGAGGCAATTTTCATCTCTTTGTAACAATGAGAAAGCAAATATTCTTGGTAAAAGTAGTTTAGCGTCGTATTTGAATATTGTTGTTGAAAGGATGTTACTTTGTCTTTATATCATATATTACTTCTGATATAAGTATATTAACATCTGTATATACATCTTAATAAACTGTCTATACATGTATCTCTATGTGCATGTTAATTATACCCGAGAGCCTTACATTTTGCAGAATTGTCTCTTTAAACCCTCCTTTAGGAAGCTACTATTGTTGTAAGAAAACTATTTACTGACATTCACAAAACAAATACAGAAAGACCGGAATTCAAATCCCAATTCCCTTAATAATACTGTGTTAACCTCATTAAAGAAATTCTATTAAGTGTTGGAGCATTGTGGGGTTAAGTAAAGGATTGCCGAACAGTTTCTTTTCATTGTATCAAAACTATTGGGCTTAAGTGATCAAGTCTCAGCAAAATAAATGCTTCCCAAATTCGTTTAACTTAAAATAATGGTGGCAAATTTTTTTAAATATAAAATTGCTGTTTAGTTACCACGTTAGCATTTTATTTTTGTGTTTCTAGACAATGTATTTTTAATATTAATCCCGTTAATATGTTTTACCATCTTTTTCTTAGTAAAATTGTTTTATCTTCACTGAAATAATTATATTTTCTTTAATAAGATGAACATTTAATGTGCTCTTGGCATGAATTAATTTTTAATAAACCATTAATAAGTCAAATCTCTATGGATTTCTTTCCCTTAAAAATCAAACCTCTTCCAGCAAGGAGTTTTTGATAGATCCTGGTATTTGAATTTATTGTAGCATTTTCAACATTATTCATAATAAGAAGAAAGGAAACACTCTGGTTAGCCAGACTGCAGATGATTATTTTTTTTCCCCCTTTGATACATTTGTGAGACAATGTAAAATTTGTGTTGTTAGAGAAGATGATTCTTTAAGGTGTGGTGAAGCCTGGGTTATTATAATGTGTGTTCTAATTTCCTAGTAGAAATTAACAAAACAACAAATTTTATCTGTTTATCTACCTGTCAGAATGTTTGTGTTGTACTCAAGCACTGATTCACTCTTCAATTGGCTGATGAGCTACTGTGATAGTTTTTGCATTGATGCTTCAGAGATCTGAGTTGCAGAACTGACACGGTCCGAGTATGGAAACAGGAATTCTGCCTAGAACTTGAAAACCTACCTTGGTAAGCTACAGTCCTAGCCTTCTATTCTGTCCAAGATTTACACAGGAGGTAGCGTGGATATATTGGTAGCTGATTTAAGATTGTCAGCAATTGCTCTTTAAATGATAGGGTTGGAAGGGACCTCTGGAGATCATCTAGTCTAACCCCCCTGCCAGAGCAGGGTCACCTAGACCAGGTTACGCAGGAACGCGTCCAGGTGGGTTTTGAATGTCTCCAGAGTTGGAGACTCCACCACCTCTCTGGGCAGCCTGTTCCAGTGCTCTGCCACCCTCAAAGTAAAGAAGTTCCTCCTCATGTTTAGGTGGAACTTCCTATGCTCAAGTTTGTGCCCATTGCCTCTTGTCCTGTCCCTGGGCACCACTGAAAAGAGCCTGGCCCCATCCTCCTGACACCCATCCTTTAAGTATTTATAAGTGTTGATAAGATCCCCCCTCAGCCATCTTTTTTCCAGACTGAAGAGACCCAAATCCCTCAGCCTTTCTTCACAAGAGAGGTGTTCCAGTCCCCTAATCATATTGGTAGCTCTCTGCTGCACCCTCTCCAGCAGTTCCGTGTCCTTCTTGAGCCGGGGAGCCCAGAACTGGACACAGTACTCCAGGTGTGGCCTCACCAAGGCAGAGTAGAGGGGGAGGATGACCTCCCTTGACCTGCTGGCCGCACTCTTCTTGATGCACCCCAGGATGCCACTGGCCTTCTTGGCCATGAGGGCACATTGCTGGCTCATAAATTAAACGTACCCTGAATTTACATGCAAACTCCATGAAAAAGCTGTACATTCCAGCTCTCGGGGGGGGGGGGGAGGGGGGGGGCGGGGAGGATGCTCAGAAAAGAGAATATCTGGGTTACTTTTTGTTGCACTGACTGTAGAGTTGGGAAAAGCTGGACAAGCCTTTGAGCTGTTCAGTTCAAAACAGAAGTAGCAAATCTCAGAGGGAACGGTTTGTCAGGGTTTAGTTACATTGATATCAGTTGCAGTTCAGGAGAGTGTATGTTGGTACTTGTGGGATGGAGCGGAAAATGCTGAGTTGTTCTTCCCAGGGAGAAAGAGATCAAGACCTAGAAATGTAAACTATCCTTTTAAAAGAAAGGGACTTATATACTAATTCCTCGGTGTAAATTTAGGAAATCTGATAGTGGGTTTTATCTGCTCACAGGCACTCAACTTTTTTACCAGAGACTTTTTGTTGACCTCTAGTGGGTTATTGTATTTACCTGAAGTCAGTGACATTCAGAAAGCTGGAGTTGGAGCTGCGTAACCTCTTGCTCTTAGCCTGTTGTTTCGTGGGCGCTATTTCTGTGAGCAGAGAACATAAAGTCCTTGAGTGGAAGGCTTCTCTTGGGTCATTTTGTGCAGCTGGAGTTCTGTTTCAATACAAAATTGAAGCAAGTCTCGTAGATGTTTGCTTAAAACTTACAGAAAAAACAGTTTGCTTTGAATTTTAAACTCTGTTGTATTATCGACTGCAAAGAAACAAGTGGGTACATAACCACTTGGTCAGGATCCACCCTGAGGGAAGAGCTACGCTTGGTTCTACTAATACCTAATTGTTTTTAATGACATTTTGGAGGGACTAAGGCCTAGCATAACACCTCGTCATCAGCTCAACTCCAGCTGTGCTGCCAATTCCCTTGAATTAAATGGGGCTTCTGCCAGCCTTCCGGTTGGAGCACTTGTGTGTGCTGCGTGGGATCAGGCCATACGTGAACAGGGGTTTACTCACTTCACTGCTCCCAAGGTCCATGTCCTGTCCCCCTCCCTGCAATAACTGTGTGTTATTAACGAAATGGTGGTGAACCTGACTTAACTTCGGCATTTTAAAGGAACTGTAGCAAAGAAGAGGAAATAGTGTGTCTAAATTGTAATATAGGCATTTCTGTTTTCGGCAAAACAGATGTGGTTGTTTCTTCTTCCATTGCATTATGGAAACAACACTTTGCTTAGGTTTGGGCCTTTCTTGCTGTTCTCAGAAGTGTTGCTGTGTGTGTAGAATTCAAAGACAAGACATTTTTGTTCCTGTGCCATTGTGTGTTGAAGATGTTCTCAGTCTGAGCCATTAATTTATGAAGAAACTTACATTTACTCTTGTTAAATTGGAGCTAAAGGTTTTTAGAATAGACTTCAAAGAGGAATGTATGAAACAGGCTGAAGAACTTATAATTGGCCTGGATTTATAAACTATGTAGCTATAATATATCTTGTGGTTACTTGCAAAAAGCTTGTTAGCTTCCTTGCTTCAAAGGTGCTGACAGTTTCTACTGTGGTACAGTTTGAATAAGCCTGCAAACATGCAAATGCAATCCAAGATAAGCTTTTACTAACACTAACAACCAATTGATCAGGTCGAGTGACAGAGGTGGACATGCAGGGCTAAACCAAAGTCTGGAGAGGATTCTTATTCCTTTATTTGTATTCATTTTCTTTGCTGCTAAATCAAAGAGATAGAAGGGAAACACCCACAGGCATTCTCGTGTAATATGGTTCTGTGACCATAAGGATCACGTCTTTTGCAGGCGTCTTTTCTAAGAAATTACTGATGCTTTGTACCTTATAATGTAGCCATTTTTATTATTTTCTAACTTAGTTACAGTACATTTCAATGTTTACATTACCTGCTTTCCTTGTTCTGCTTGCACTAATTCTGTCCATCTTGAAGTAAGGAAACTTGAATAGTTTCCACATACTTTTACTTAAATAGGAGCGATCTTCTGGTTTTGCTTGTTTTTTTTCCTAAGATTTAAAGCAATCCAGCATGGAGGATGACTACGGTGTTCAGAAAATTGCTGTGTTATGTTAAATGCGGGGGGTTTTGTCACTCTTATGAAGATAAATTAGTAAGTGCTCTTCTAATTGTAGTTTGGCGGAACCTTCTGAAGATACTCATGTATTTCGTTAGTAGAATATTTGCTTAGGAGATGAGACAGATTCAGTGCTGTTGTCAGCATGATGGCGCTGTAACTCTCCACTCCTGGGGAAACTGCCATTGCACAGAGTGCAGGGCACAACAAGGAAGAGAGGAAGGAAATGAAGAGGAAAGAAAACTCAGGAGTGATATGAACCCTTGTGGTTTGGCCTCTGTATTAAGCAGCAAAGACTTTTTTCTATAAAATATATGAGTGGTTTTTGTAAACAGGGATACAAGGCTTCATAATCCCTGTTCCTCCCTGCTCTATGCTCCTCATAGGTAATCTCACAGTTGCAGCTGGTTTGATAGGAGACGTAGACTTGAATCCTTTCAGACATTGGACTTCAGTCTCTACTCTGTCACAACTACATTTTGTGCAGGTTTTCATGCTGGTGGCAAATGTTACTAGTACTTTGAGAACACTTACCAGACTGAGGCTCCAAAGGTGTATAGAAAAGAAATAATCCAGGGTTTTTATTTGTTTCGGGGTTTTTTGTTTGTTTCGGTTTTAGGTTGCGGTTTGGCTTTTTTTTTGTTGTGGTTTTTTTTTTTTTTTTTTAAACTGGTTGTTCTTCATTACCACAATATTCAGCAAAACCTGGGTGGAAATGGCAAACACATAATACCATCTGTAAAGCAAGGGAAGGAGGAAGAATCTTGGCATTACAAGTCTGTCAGTTTAACCCTTTGTTTTTTTAAAATAAATTCTTTGTAAGCAACTAGAAGATTACAATGATGCTTAATAACGGTAATCAAGAAATCAAGATTAATCAAGAAAAATATGTCATGAATTTAGTTCTCTGTTCTGACAGCTTAACAGTTCTGGTAGATAGAGGAGAAGCCGTAGATGTCTGTATATGTACACATTAGAAAAATCTGTCAGAATGGACTGATACATCAAAAGGGACTTCAGGAGCCTGACTTCAGCCCAATCATTATTCTGTATTTTCATTAAGTACTTTGGATGAAGTACAGAGACTGTTTATTCAGTCGTCAGGTGACAATAACATGGGAAAGTGTGCAAGGATGTTTGGGTGGCAAGGTCTGGATTCTGTGAATGTAAACCAATTCTAGTTGTTTTGTTACTGAAACACTATGGAAAAAATAAAATAAGCTTATCTGGGTTGCTGTGTAGAAAGGACAGATGTAAACTTCTATATTTAGGTAGGAATAATTAACTGTACAAGCACAGGATGGGTAATGACTCCTTAGGCATCATCAATATAAGAAAAAAATGTGGGTTAATAGTCAATCTCAACTTGAACTTAGGTAAACAATGTCTTGTCAATGATGTCAAACACCATCTGGAGTGTGTGACAGAAACATTGTGTTAAACAACAGAAGAAATTCTTTAGCCCTCCTTGAGCCTCCTAAGGTCAAAAAGGATAGGGACCAATTTAGGAGAGTTCAGAGAAAAATGAGTCCTAAAAGGTCCGTTTAAAAAAAAAAAAAAGGCAAACTAATAAGAAAAGGTTGAAGGAATGGGATTTTACAGAGAAGTTAAGATTAAGGTGTCATGATAACAGCTTTCAAATATATTAAAGGCTGCTGCAAAGAGGTAGAGAATACGTTCAGTCTTTCACAAGGGAGATCAGTGAGAAACAGACTTGAATTGCAGCAAGGAAGATTTAGGTTATACATCAGAAAAAAACCTTCTAAGCATAAGCATGGTAAACCTTTGAAACAGGTAGCCTAGGGAGAATGTGATATTTCCATTATTTGAGGTTTCAAGAACGAGTGTCTTTTCTTGGTGTTGGGAAATATAGCAGAGGCACAGGGAGCTCTTTGACTAGGGGTAATAGATGCATACGAATTTGATGCATCAAGTAACATCTGTTAGCTTTATGTTGGATTCTTGGAAACAATATGTTAGTAATTGTATGTTTGTTTGATATTGATATGTGAAAATACTGGGGTATAATGCAGTTAAATATATGTTGAACCTGAGAAGAGGAGCATAACTTACTCCCTTGCTCTCTCATTCTTCTGTGCAAAGGCATTCTACCTGTTAGTGTTTCAAAGGTGAAGTAGAGAACAAATCTGAACTGCTTTTCTTACAGATTTTTTTTCTCCTAAAATGCTGGTTCAGCACTCGGCAGCTCAGAGCATGACATTTCCACTGGAGACGTGTACCTCTGTCCTAACCCTGTCCTAATGGCACCACTGGGCCCAATGCTTCTTGGCCAGTGCTTGTTATTGACTTTGATTTCGCAGAACCTGACAGCAAAGGTCCTGCAAACTCCAGCCTTGTTATAGTCTTTTTTTCTATGTCTCATAACTTCTTTAGCTTTCACTGTGCTGCTGCTTTTTTTATTTTTATTTTTTTTCCCCCTCTTGCTTGTGTAATCCTGGTTGGGATCATATCAAATGGTGTTCTTAACCATTGGGTCCAAAGCCACCTCTCTGCTTGGTCCTGCTTTTGTTGGGAAAATAGATCTCTTCTGGTTTTGTTTTTAAACAGCAGAGGGCTTCACTTCGGGTCAGACTGTTTATCTGAAAGGCACTTCAGAGATAAAAAGAAGAATGCTGTATTTATCTTGCAGTAACAGCAACATCCAGTGAATAATGCAGCCATCTCCCTTGGCTCCTGTGCCTGAGACACAAACAAACCAGCTATAGAAAGCAGTTCATGTTGCTAGAGACTCTCAATTTAAGCACTGCCTATTAAAGAACATCTACATGGCCAATTTTTTCTTGTTTTCCTCCCTCAAAGGGAGCTGTTTTTCAGTCACAAAGGTTCTCAGTCCCAACAGATGGAAGAACTGTCATCTCTCTTCTCCTTAAGTGGAAAAAGGACATTCATCAGCTCTTGGAATTGGGTGCAAAAATCAATAGCTCCTATGTTGTTAAATCCATTCAAAGCAGTAGTTTCAGCATATTTGTAAAACAGCTTAATGCTGTGAATAATAATAATTAAAAAAGCCTTGCAATAGGACAGCCTCACTAATTTTAGTATTTAGCCAGAATATTCCCTATTAGCCTACTTAAATATTCGTATAGATCCACAATATAAGGGCTTTTTTTTCTAATCCTAAACATACTTAATTTTAAAACCGGGAATTAATTTCTCACATTTCTTATCTTCTAAATACTTACCTCAAAATTCGATTTGTCACTAGCTTAGCTAGTGCTGTATGCATTGTGAGCTGTGACAGAATTGCTAGTACAACCTGGGCTGTTTGGAAGTGACTCAAAGGCAAGGAGGAGGTAGATGGGTGCTGCTTCACTGAGTTTCTGATTTTGAACTGATCCACAGTACGTAGCTGAGCTTCCGCTGCAATATCCTCCAGTGGTGACATTTCAAGGTATTGGAATTAGTCTAGGATAAATACATTGAGTCGTTTGGCAAATATAAACTTTCTTTGCTCAGGGATGGTGAGAGCAGTAGTGGGAAATATTTTTTCTGTAATTAACATTGTGTCTTTCACTGAAATTAGCCTGTGGTTTTTTTCAGAATATATAACACACTTTGAGTCTTTGCTGACACTGTTCACTTGAGACTTTGTGACCGTGTGCAATTCTCTTTAGTTTTTCTAAATTTCAGAGTAAACTCTGCTTTTAAAGATACACAGGGCTTTTCATCATTGTGCAAAATTCTGTTGAATCTCAGAATTAAGAGCTCGTGTTCACTGGATAAGGAAATCTGGAATTATGTTGTTCAGGCCATGCTATGGCAATAGCCTTTGACAGAAATACATTTCACATCTCATTTATGATAAAGCACATGTGAAAAAATGAAGTCGGAATGTATGTAACCTGAGAGACTGAGATCTGGGTTTTTTTCTGCACATAGAACTGAGTTATGAATTTTTACGTCCTATGCAGCAGATCAGTGCCCTAATCTCTGTGTTTTGAGTGGTCTACCTTTGTGAGGCTGTAACTTTGGGAAGATCTCAGGTGGTCTGATATACAATGAAAAGTTTCATGCCCAGAACTGGTTCAGGGTCATAGCTACTCTTGGTAGTGATCACAGAACGGTTGAGGTTGGAAGGGACCTCTGGAGGTCATCTGGTCCAACCCCCCAGCTCAAGCAGGGCCACCTACAGCCATTTGTCCAGGGCTTTGTCCAGATGGCTTTTGAGTACCTCTATGGAGACTCCACAACCTCCCTAGGCAACCTGTGCCAGTGCTTGGTCACCCTCGCACTAAGAAAGTGTTTTCTGATGTTCAGAGGCAACCTCCCATGTTTCAATTTATGCCCATTGCCTCTGGTCCTGTCACTGGGCACCACTGGAAGGAGCCTGGCTCTATCTTCTTTGCACCCTCCCTTCAGGTATTTATAGACATTGATAAGATCCCCCCTAAACTTTCTCTTCCCCAGGCTGAACAGTCCCATTTATAATATCACTCTTATATTGTATCATACTAAATTTTATTATCTTTATGAAAACTCATTGAAGTTTCTGTTTATGTCAGTCAGATTATGTACTGACCCGAAAGCAGTTGCACCTATAAAAATCCATTGAAAGCAGTTGGTTTGACATAGTAGCATAGTCAGAGTCGAGTACTATGTGTTTCAATAAATGTAATCATGATTTAATACATGAAGTTGTATTTTCTGGTGGTGACAAACTTCTGAGCAGTTCAGTTTGACTTTGAGATCCCAGATTGGGTTTGGAGTGGAAGAACAGTAAATAGCTGTGAAAATCTCCGAAAGAGAATGTCTTCTGTAATAAAATTTTGCAGTCATATGTATAATGCAAATTTCACTAAATATGTGTACTTCAGGATAAGCAGGAATGTTCTTTCCGTGTTCAGACAGATTTATCCTATGCTTCAGGGAAATCCCTTTATTTTATCACAATTTTTTTCTGTGGTAACAAGGTACTATCAATCACATTACAGTAACAACAGATTTTGTTTTCTTCTGGAGAACAAATGCGCTTGCAGTAGCAGATCTCATTCAGTGTATTGTTTTCAATAGCGTGTATTGTTTTCAGTTTTCAAGGCGAATCCTTGAGATATCCTCCTCTAAATGAAAAAGCTTGAATTCTTAGATCTCGTTATTGCTTAGGTTTGGAGGAAGTTGTGTTAAAATTCAATTGTGTTAGTAAAGATGGTCAATTGGTTAAAGAATTCACTCTTGTATCTGTAACATCTCTAAAATGGCACCTTTTTTGATTCTGACCTTAAAGATTAAAGGTGACGTATGGGGTTGTTAGAAGTGGATTTCACAGAAAGCTTTGAAGAAAATCCTGGTCTACTAGTCAAAGAAGACACAAAGCTGTAATTCTTTCTTTGATGAAGTCCACCACTGTGAGATTTGACACTTGAGTCCCCGTTGTATTCTATACACGCGTGATGGATTTCTGATAAAAGTATGTGCTGCTCTCTCATCTGGCTTTGTGTGTGTTTACCTGTGGTTATTTTAGAGGATATATGACATCTCTATCCGTTCTTGCTGTCAGTGTTCTCAGGGTAAATAATAGATGATCTTCTAAAAGTTTTATTGTATAAATTAAATTGCAGATAAAGAGGAGCTTAGTGGCTCATTACTACAGAAGAAATAAAATTTCTTTTTAATTGGCAGTAGTGTTGAGAAATATGTGTGCATAGTCTTTTGAGCATTTTATAAAGTTATCCTTAATGTAGTGTTTCCTCTCTTCTTTAAAACTTTTAATAAAGATGCTGAATTCAGTCTTGAGTACTTGGTATGTGGTAGTTAAACACATAAATTAACTAAATGTGGCTTGGTTAGATTCTTCATAAGAATATTAAGGAAATGTTTCTGCAGACTGGATAAAAACTGATTAATGCTTTATCATGACATTGCCTCACATGAACTATGTTACTGGTGGGAAATACTGAAGGAATTTTGCTGAGACCTCTGTGTCTCGTTCCTTTTAAAAAATGAATAAATAAGTAAAAAAGGCAGTGTTCTGAGACCAGCGTATCTTAAACGATCCTTTTGTGGCACGTACTCAACAAAACTGCCAGAGTGCATTCTTGTGCTTATGGCTTATCTTAATGTTTTCTTCTGTCAGACAAGTTGGCAGGTATTTTATTTCTTCTCCTCTTTTAACAACTCTTTGCTACTGGCCTAAGGTATAGCTTCAGTTAAAAGGAGCGTGTTGGAGAGAAATCAAAGGAGCTACAATTCCTTATGGGCACGAAGGTATCACCACATGTATGATATTACATCTGCAAAATATGTGCAGAATTTGGATGCTATGTGGTTTGGGTTTTGGGCGATCTGGGTGCATGATGACAGGATATTAACCCTTAGATCTTCAGCTGGGTTCAAGGCACATCATACTGAACATTGACCATCTTTACAGCTGGAAGAATGGAAAAAATTATCGCTGCACTGGGGGGATGTTTTTGCACTTGGTAGTTGATGGATTTTCTGTTGGGCATTTGGTAAGGGAAGATTGCAGAGGGATAAGGGAAAAGGCAGGTGGGAATTGCAGGAGGATGCAGAACCTGAGCGTAGCCAAATAGTTGGTCAGATGGGCATGCTGCCTGTATGCCTTGAATGCTCAACACCAGTTAAGCATGCGATTGAGGATGCAGCACTTCTTCAGTCATGGCAGGTTAACAATGAATCTTTCCGGTGTATTTTTCAAGTGTTTTTTGTGTGGTGTTATCAGGATCTCTTAAGTGCCCACCCTCATTCACAGTCTCTCAGCTGCAGTTATCCATCCTGGTGATGGCTTCTCGGGCTTTTAAGTAATACCAGAGTGCTAAAACCCTATCATCATTTAATGTCAGCAATTAAATAAAAGGCAATACTCCAATATTTCCTTCTTCTGTAAACTCGGTCAGTTCCTTTTCTCTTTCACATCTGGGAAAAGTTTGCATGTCTTTGTCTTATCTGGCTCAGAAGGTAGGATAAGAGAGGCACCTAGACTGAATGCCTGCACTTTTTATTTTTTTTAAACTTTAAACTACCAGTAATCCTTTCAAATGAATAAAAATCACTAGTAACCTCCATTACTATTCAGTGGACTTGAGAATTAGGTGGCAGATTTCAGTTACCTGTGGTTCACCTTGCAGCTCCTGAGTTGTTGCAGAGCTGGAATCTTTTGCAGCATAATAAAAAAGAAGAGTCCGGACTGTCACAAATTAGGTGATTGTTTTGCACTTAGAAAGCTGCATATTTGGGGGAATTTTATATATGTATATTTTAAACAATTTTCAAGTAGTACAATCTCATTAGTTTATCAAAAGAAATACCGAGATGTAACGTGACTACGATTTATGAGTATTGTAACAGGAGATAGTTTTCAAGAAACACTAAGCCAGACAACTTAAACGTCATGCTGCATGCAAGTTTTAATGGGTTGTGACTTTCACCTCTTGAGGTTCCTGGCTTGAAACTAGTGAATTATTCTATAATGTAGAATATACTGTAGGCAAATGCAAATACTAGTTGAACTTGAGAATAATAGGTGGTGTTGCATAGCCTTTACTGCACTGATTTCAGGCTGTTTCTGATGATCCCTTCCCTTAGAAATCTGTGAATCAATGATTCCCAAGTAGTAAAAAAAGCTTTGGTAAAGCTAAGCTAACATTGACCTTTCAAATTCTTAGTAAAAATAAATTGTCAAAGTTATACCAAAAAATGAAACTCAGCTTTATTTGCAGCATTAAAGCCTTTCTTCAGTAGATCTGGAACAGGGGACTTGAAAATCATAAGCTTTTCATGAGATCTTGGTGGTTACATCTGGCTTGTTCTTTGCTCCTCCATCCCAAACAGAATAAGCAGTTGGCACATCATCTTTGTAACAGTAAGTGGAGCCGTCTGTCTCACTCTTAGTGGACTCTATCCCAACCTTTGTGTCCAGTTCTTTAGAATTGACTGAACATTTTGTTTTCAGTTTTAAATTTTCCAAGTCTAATGGTGAGTTAGTTACCTTGTACTCTTCATTTGTTTTCTACCAGACATGACCAACTCTGACCTAAATCGATGGCTGCAAATTTGTCCAAATTATCTCTTTTAGAATTTATGTTCTTCTGAATCTTTTCTGAGCTAATGATGATGTTAAGACTTGATCCTGTAATAGCATGGCTGTCACTCTCATCACCAGGTTTAACTTCCTCAGGGTTTAACTTTATTTTTTACTTTTTTTTTTTTTTTTTTATTCATGCAGATGATATCAGTTCTACGGGGGTAGTATTGCTTGAGTTGCAGCTGCTAGAGTAGGCCTGTCAATCTGTCAAGTTTTGGTCACTTTCTGCCATTCATTGGTGTTTCTTTGTATCGATCACCCTAAACAGGGATATGTCTCCTGAAAACTATTGTAATATTGTTGTGATTTTTTTAGTTGCCTTATAATTTGTGAATGGTATTCCTGTCATCCCTGTCTACTGCTCTTCATACCATGGGGAGGATTTTTTTGATTTTTAAAGGTTAGAGAAAGTGATACTAAATGAATGGTAACAGCAGAATATCCCAGGAGATAACAGACATAGAGGAAATTTCATAAGAAAATGCTTGCGTCTAACAGAAAAAGCTATTGAAGAAATGAAATGAAGTAACAGTCATTCAATAAAGACATCAAGAGGAGAGAGGGTTCTCCACCATTCTCATGCTGTGTATTAAAAAAAACTAGTGAAGCGTGTCAGAGCTATCTATTCTTTTTTGCAGGAAAATCGCTTTTGACCACTAGAATTCACCAAATCACCAGGTCAAACTCAGGCCTTTTTGGGGTAGAAGGAGTTATTTATGATTGGTGAAGAACATGAGACCTGAAACAGTGTGTGAGGAAGCTGTTACTGCTGCTGCTGTTGTGTTGTATTTTAAGGGAAATGCATAAATTAATAAATCTTAGGCCTGAAAGTCCATTGAACTTTTTTTATAATACTGATCACAGAATGTCACCAGTGTGATGAGCTGAAGAGCTTGTCTGGAGTCTGTAGGCAAAGCAGTTTGTTTATAAGATGCCTTGAGTATTATTAAAATACTAGATTATTAAATCAGAAAAGTCTGACTAAAATATTCTGATTCATGAGGCATATAATACTGAAATGCAGAATTACTTGGGATAATATACATAAGGATTATAAAATGTCTGCAATAGCATGAGACAATAATAATAACAACAGCTGTTCTCAGTAAGAGACATTCCTTGGTCGTTGCAGGCATTTGTTTAAGTTTTTAAATAATTTATTTTTACATTTAAATATAATTTTATTACAGAGGTTTATGTAACTCACAACATCTATAATTTCAATAGAAAAACAAATTGGTAAGAACCAAACAGGAAAATTCTCATAAGAGTGATTTCCTGGTACTGCTAGGCTGTTATATCTGGAAATTGTCTGTTTTGGGACAAAACCCAGCACCAAGCTATACATCTGTACAAAGACAGATGTCTTGTGTTTTGTTTGTTTGTTTGCTTTTTAAATTCATATTGAATCGGTGCTGCTCTCTCTGTCCCTGACAACTGCTTGATTTTTCTTGTTTCCCCTCATCCTTTGCAGACCGCAGTATTGACTCCCATTTAGAGCAAATGGATGCAGTCTGTGATTTTTATCCGTAAGCTTTCTTTCCAACTGCTTGTCATTCTCAATGCGACCGAGGAGTCTGTTGCTACCTTACTGCAGTTGTTTTTGGAAATGTGCTCCATCATTTTTACACAGCAGCAGAAGCCGGAATGCCTTCAAGTTGTGGATTTGGTAAATTAAGGCAAACAGATGAATTGTGAAAGTGTGTTGCTCTGTACTTGTCAGTGAGATATTCTGAAATTCAATTCAGAAATACTCCCTTTGCAACTCTGTTTTGTTTCACAGGGAAATATTTGTACGGGAAACACTGTAAATCAGTTTGCTAAAGTATGTCATCCATGATTCCTAAATTCCTAGTTCTCATCTGGGAGTAAGGTTTTATTCATCATGACTCACTTGGGAGGTTTATAATAATCTGTCATCATCTCCCTTTCCTCCCCACCTGTCCTGTCTGACCCTTTTCTCCTGCTAATCAGTGACGGAGATGTTTTTATTTCCTTGCATCTTGTCATCTTGGTGACTCCTCTGGAGGTAGTGCTGAGTTCAGATAATCCATTTCAACTCGGAGTTTCAGACAAGTACAGAGGAAGACAGCAGGGAGTCATAGAAAATGGCATTTGGTAGAATAGAAAATAAGCAATGAATTTTTAAAACACAAGTGATAAAGACATGGGGACACATAGGGAAAGAAACAGTAGCAAAACTATTTCCAGAAATGGGACATCTTTTCAAGTCATGGCTTGGAAACAATGGGGCAGGTTATGATGTCCTAAATCATTGCTGCACCTTTTAAAGAGGCATTGCACACGTGGCTTCAAAAAAAGGCCCTGAAGTGTTAACTGAGTAAATTCTTTATTAGATTGATTTCTCGTTGATAAGCATCTACATCCATTACTACAACGTTATTTGTGTTTCACTGGTAAGCTCATGAATTTGTTACATCCTGCAAACTAGAAGGATGTTTACTTGTACTCACTTTTTAGTACACCACAGTTTGCGCTAATTGAAATTCTCACAGTGATTTCTAAGTTCAGAATGTAGGTTTAAAGAAATATAGTGGTTTAGCAAGCTGGCACTGCTGACTTCTCAGGATTGTACTTACATCTTTTTGCTGTTTATAGCACACATAATTTATAAAATTGAAATCCCAGGAATGTGCTCAGCCCCACAATAGGATGGTGTTGGAAGGTGAGCTCAGCTGACATGTCACCTCCAATTTTCTGCAAGACCTGAGATTTTTTTACACAGGGGTTTGGTTGTTTGGGTTTTTTTTGTTTGTTTGTTTGTTTTAAGATAAATTGCATGAATCACAAGGAAAAGGTGTCTAAGGTCACCCAGTAAAGCTCATAGTTCAGTGCCTAGTTTTTCTTGGGCTTTTTATCCTCTGATTTAAGTACCTGATTGCATGGTCTTATTAAAAATGAACCAGAAGCAAGAACATATAGAAACCCTATCAAAAACAGCTGCTGCAATTTGGAAAGTTAGGTTAGCCAAATGGTAAGTTTTAATATTAAATAGAGATGCAGTGGCTTTCCAGCACTTTCGTTGAAGGTCAGGAGAACATAACTGGTAATCAAAATATGATTATTTAATACTATTTAATAATTGAATAGTCATAAAATCTATTGTGTGACGTAGCTAAGTGCCTTTCAAGCAGTGACGTAGTGACGGGTAGGTGAGGTATCTTTACTCTGCCTCTGCTCTTGGATTATCGTTGCAACAGAGCCTTAAAGAAACCAAAAAATTATTACCATGTTTTGATCTTGAACCAAAGAAGTTATTTAGTGGTAAATTCACTGTGCTTCATATGTAAACATGATTGTTGTATCCAAAACCTTTCAACTATGAAAAACTCAACTGTGACAGCCATTGTTTGCCTTTGTACTCAAGCCTTCAAGAAAGCATGATAATAATTAAATGTAAGGATATCTTTTAGTAATTGAGGTGATAGGGCTTCTTTGATACCTTCTCTGTAGTAACTGTTCTTAAGCATGAACAGTGTCTGTGCTGGACAAGGCAAAAAAGCTGTGCAGTTTTTGGTCTGACCTGGGCAGCCATTGAGCAAAGGGCTTCAAAAAGCCCGGAGAGGGATTGATCAATGCTGATTTGCTTCTCGTGAGTCAATAATTCAGATTATCAAACAGTAAATTCTACTAATATGCAAATGAAACATGTTCTTATCAGTTTCTTCTTTTCAGATGTCAGAATAATGCCATGATTTTGGTGTATTATGTACTTGTGAAGTAAGAAGGCAATAGCGATGTTTCCTTTCAGTTTCATTTTGGCACAGAGCATCTTTAATTCTTTGTTGTGTCTGTTTTTTTATGAGGGACAAACATGAAGGGGGGGGAAGGGGTGGTTAAGGCCTGATACCACCACTTTTGGGGTCAATAGCAAATAGCCTGCTCAAATAAACTGTTGTCAATACAGGTCTTCCTACTGACCTCTGTGAATTTTGGACCAGCCCCATGAGAATGGGAGCAGGTCCCTAGCAGAAGAAAAGCAAAAAGAGCAGAAAAGTAATGTTCATCACAAGTTTAAAAAGTTTGGAATAAGGGCCTTGAAGCTTTGAATAACCTAAAGGGACAATGAGGCATCTTTACCTTCATTCCCTCAAAGCATATTGTATCATATGCAGATGGCTCAGGGCAGGTCTGAACATCATTTGGTGAGACCCCACCTGGAGTACTGTGTCCAGCTCTGGGGCCCCCAACATAAGAAGGACATGGACCTGCTCGAGTGTGTCCAGAGGAGGGCCACAAAGATGTTCAAAGGGCTTGGAGCACCTCTCCTGTGAGGACAGAGTTGGGGTTGTTTAGCCTAAGGAAGAGAAGGCTCCGGGGAAACCTTATAGCAGCCTTCCAGTACCTAAAGGGGGACTACAAGAAAGATGGGGAAGGGACTCTTGATCCAGGGAGTGTAGTGACACAGGATGAGGGGTAACAGTTTTAAACTGAAAAGGGGGTATATTAGATTAGATATTAGGAAGAAATTCTTTACTGTGAGGGTGGTGAGGCACTGGAACAGGTTGCCCAGGGATGTTGGGTGTGTCCCCTCCCTGGAAGTGGTTCAAGACCGTGTTGGATGGTTCTTTGTGTAAGCTGGTCTAGTGGGAGGTGTCCCCGCCCATGCCAAGGGGGTTGGAACTAGATGATCTTTAGGCTCCCTTCCAACCCAAACCGTTCTGTGATCATCACAGTTGTTTTTTGAATATCCAGCTCTAGGAATGATGCCCACAAGCCCATCTTCCAGCACCTGCTCTTTATAAAGCACACGGAGGCTGTCAGGTGTTCAAGCATGTGAACTGTGCAGGAACGTCTAAGCCAGTTCAAAGCTGTAGCCAGTTGCCTGGGGCTGCAGAAGGTAATGGAAGTATATCTCAGCAGCAACTGCAAGCTGTCAGCTGTATCATGAAGTAAGGGGAAAGAACGAGATCCTAGAAAAGAGACATGATTAGGGTGAGGAGAAAGAAAGAGATCTGCATCCTTCTGCAGCTTGAAGAGCTGTGATCCCTGGTCCCTCAAACCCAGTTCCTCCAAATCATGCACATCCCAGTACTCTTCCTGCATCCTGCTATCAGCCTTTCCCACACAAAACCCCACTAGCCCTTCCTAGCCTAGCCCTCGAAATGCCAATGACTGCTTCTGCCCCTTCTGCAATTCTTAACTCAGGGCGTTGCCACTGCAAAATTGAATTGTTCTAATAATACTGAAGCCTGGAATCACCTGTGAGTCATTTGACAGGAAAAGCTGAACAAAGACAGGGTGCAAAAATGTCTCTGTGGCCTGACTGGAGTGTTTCTGGGGTAGGCATTTTTTGCTTCAAATTTCAGGAATTTAATGATGTTTGTCGCTGTTTGCTTAATTTGTTGTGATGGGAGAGAAAGAGGATTCTGCCGTTTGTGCAATGGCCTCAAGGCTGCACGCCCTCCCTGCGTGCAGGCAGCTGGGTTGTGTCCCCTGTCTCAGCAGCCCAGCCCTGTCTCCCCGAGAAAGCAGGAAAGAGAGTGGCAAAGAGGTCAGGCTGCAGCTTCTGTCTGATGGTGGTTTATGCGTTCTGTATTTTTATTCTTCAATGAAAAATGAATAAGTAGTTTTCAGGTGAAGGTCTAAAAGCCAGATCTTGTATTTCCTGGACAGAGACCCCAGCCCCATACACTATTAGGAAAATGTAAGCACTGCTGCTGTCTTCAGTTCTTCATTTCCTCCTTTTTGAGCTTGGTGATGTCCATACTTGTGGACATGTGCTGAGTACGTCTCCCAGATTAGTAGACACAAATTTTAGGCCCATGGGAGCCTGAATTTATGAATCTGAGCTTGATTTGCTATGCATTTACATACACAGCTGAGGAAAGATGGCAAATGCACAAACGCAAAGCACCCTGGTAATTTTTCTGTGGAAAGCAGAAGTTCTCAGGGCCCATTAGGTATGGAACTTGTTACGATGAAAATTGTTTTGTAGCTCTCATGTTTGGACTCTACCTAAATTTTGCCTGATAATTGTGGATGCTTGGGTGCTTTATTTTCCCCTTAAAAATTGATAGATAAAGTATGTCTTAGGGAAAATTGAGGCATACGCAAATAGTACATTTACATTGCTATAGAATGTTTTATGTTAGAAATTAGTTCTCAAATCTACAGATGGCTTATTTCTTTTTTGCATTCCTTTTCATTAAAACTGTATTAGGATCCAATAGGAACTAATGATCTAAAGATGTAATAGGCACTGAATTTTGCAAATTAGTGAATATACAAATTCAGGTTTTTTTCAAGAAAGAATAGATAATGCAACTCAAAATATATTTTAGATCTTTTTTGACAAATGTAGATTAATATTGAATTAAAGGCTTCCTAGAATACTAATAAATATTATTTGATAATTTTCAGTAAAGCTCGAGATTCTTAGGGTAATGTACAGTAAATTGCAAATCTCATTATGTCGGTCTTTGGAAATCCTTTCTGAGAAGAAAGTAGATAGTGATTATAATGCAAATTGTAAAGTGCAAACTAAATATTAGCTAGTAAGGTGCTATTCTGTTTAGATTTTATGGTTCTTGTTTTCTCCCATAGATAAACCTACTGCATTCGTTTTAAAAATAAATAGTGTTATGGAGTTTCTATGCCTATTGTACATTAGGTTAAAGCACTAATTCTTATTTTTTTGCTTTCTTTTAATTCGTGGGGTTGTTTAATATGATTCTATTTATATGTGGAGATACAGAAGAGTGCTCTCATTTGCTCTTTCCTCCTCTGAAATTTTTATTTTTTGCAGTGACTTCTTACTCTGGAGAAGTGGAAGGAAAGGTGATTTGAACGGGTGTGACATGGCTTTCTGGGTTCCCTGGCACCTCTTGTGGCCTTAATTTCTCTAGATTGGTCATGACTTTCCTATTGAGCTGTCATCCTGTCTCTCCTTAAAGCGATGATGTTCGCAACTGCTTTGACACCCTTTCATGACGACGCAGCTGTCAGAAGCATAACTTTTCCTCGGTGTATGTAGTACATAATGAAACTGTCTTTATGTCCAGGGTGGGTTCCTATGGCAACAACAATGTGTTCGCTGAAAGGTTAATTACAGTCATGTTGGTAAATGAAGAGCTTGAAGAGCTGCATGGTGACTAATCCCATCTACCTGTGGCTGCCACTGAGGCAATGCTTGGTTTAGGAGAGTGTATCGTTCACTATGTTTTTGAATTATGCAACCCCCAAAGCGACACCTTTTACAACAATCAGGGAGGGCAAATTTTATCAGTGTTATTTCCATCAGATTTGGACTAAGGACATAGTCCAGGGGGCTTGCCTCACTGACTGGTTCCACAGGGCTGGGGGCAGCTGGTGACTCTGAAGCATCTTATGGGGCTGGTTCCCTTGGCCAGCTTGGGAACCTGACAGCAGAAGCTTTTCACTTCTAACTAGATATTTTTTGAAGGTTTTCTCTGGTTTCATTAGTGCAGAAATGTAATGTCAAAATTTGTAACTACTCTTGAAAACAGATGAACAAGGCAGTAGCGGGCCCGGGTTTACGAGCCAGCAGTGCATTATCCCTTCCTCCTTGTTTGACCCCATTACCGAGAGTCTGCAAGGAACTGGTACGCAGAGTGAAAAGTTTCAGACCAAATCCTTACAGACTTACTAGATTCCATTTTATTGGTATCTGACAACATATATGAGAAAGTGTAATCTCTGCATTAGCCCTACAAAGGTATCAATGCATGATAGAAATATTGAGAGAAAACTCCTCTGAAACACCATGGAGGGAAATCCACAGCTGTCATCTTTAAGCTGTAACTAAAGTTTTCAAGGACAAAAGGGATTGAATTGTCAGGTGAAGTTTAATAACTACATCTTCTATTCCAGTTAGTTACTTTTTCCAGTTTCACTTGTTGAGTATCATAGAATATCTCGAGTTGAAAGGCATCCCATGAGGATCATCAAGTCCAACTTCCTGCTCCTCGCAGACCACCTGTATCCTTGAACACTACCTGTATCCAAAGATATCTAGTATCTTTGTTACTCTGGTCACCATATTGAATTTCTACAATTGCCTTTTGAAAGCAAAGACTGGTTCAGTGATTTTGGTTTTTTTGTTTGTTTGTTTTCATAGTATGAAATGTAAGTAAAATCCTTAGTAATGTAACTTGAGCAAAATGCGGGGTTTTTTTGGTAATAGGCAGCCTGGGAGTGTATTCAGGAGGCAATGGGATATACTATTCTACTGTCTAGTCCCAGCATGGGTGATACCAGAGAGGAGTGTGTATTGCAGGATTCGTACACATTGCTGCCTACCGTTTATCAGACAATGACTTTATTTACAGAGAAATGTGTGCAGATGTGTAAGGAAAAGCAAATACAGTTGAGCCAACAAAAGGTGCACTAAGCTTAGCCATGCTTTTATCATTCTCATTTTCTTTCTTTACCTAGTTTGATTTTATGCCTTTCTGTGCCTTTATAGCATCTGTCTGTCTGTAGGAAGTACATTACTGTTTCACAAGTGATAAATAGTAACAAAATTTCACCTGGCCTGCAGTGAGAAGTGGGGGACACTTGGTCAGAGAAATTTACTCAGTAAAGTAGGAAAAAACCACCATATAAGGCGATTGGAATTTTAGACTTTGGAAGACTGTAATCACAATTTGCAAATGTATTTGCAGATTTCCTCGTGGAATCGAGAAGGTGTAGAAGGTTTAAACAGGATGCACAGAAACGTTTCATTTTCTTTTTTCTTTTTTTTTTCCTAGTACAAGGAAATCTGTTTTGTAGATATCAGTCTTTTAAATATATCTACTATGAAGTGAGATGGCTTGGTGCTTATTTCTTAGTACATGATTAGATCATTCCAGTGATGGATGCAGAATAGTTAGATATCCTGTTTCTAGTGTTATTGAAGTCTTGTGAGACATGATAACTGCTCATCAGCAGGAATAGCTAGCAAAATGTTAGAAGGACATGACAGAGGTCACTTTTTTATAAATCTAAGTTCTGTCAACATTTGTGTGTAGTCACGTAGTTTATACTGCAGCATTTGGGTTTGTTTAGTCTCAGAAAAAAAGAATGAGAGAAAAAAAAAAGATAATTAATAAGAGATAGATATAGGGGTTTGTTTATTTATTTATTTTATTTTTCCCAATATCCTGTCCCTCTGCACAGAACAGAGTAAGCCAAGTAGAAGACCACAGAGATATGCAGGAACTGAATGGGCAGTTGTTATTATCAGTAGTTGTTACTGAAATAATCTACAGTAGTCACATTGCAGATAACCATCCTGGCAGGGTGCTGTCATCCCTTAAGAACAGAGTCGGTCTGATCTTTGTGGGGACAAGGACATGAATAGTGATAAATACAGCATCTGCATGTGAAAAAAACTACGTGTGAATGCCGTAACATCATTCCCCATTTTTAGTTTAGTATCTGGAAAACAACTCTAAAATCTGTGTTGAAAAGACATGGGGAAGGCACACCATGGGTTAGTGCTCTGTGTGGACAATGTCGATGCAGTGTTGAAGTAATGCTTTTGGACAGCTAAACCAGTATGTAAAAACTTTTGTATGGTCTGTCTAATGGTAATTTTATTTCCAAAAACTTTCAAAGTTTCCTTGGGGGGACAGGATATGCCCGGCAGAACAAAAAGCCCTATAGCTCTATGCTGTTACGATGATAGGAAGCGACTTCAAAGGCAGGGATACAAAGCTTTTCTTGCCCTTAGTAAGGTTTAGTCTCCAGACCTGTATATAAAGGCTAGAAAAGGGCTAGCAAAGTACATGTGTTTACACAAAACACATGAACGTTGGCTGCTAAATAAGTGGTTGGACTGCTGCCATCTTTGGGTAACCTACTATAATAGCATATGTTGGTGAGAAAACATGTTTATGTAAACGACCAATTTGTAGACAAGGAATGCTGAGTGGGATCTGTCTCATCTGAGCATGCCTGACGTTAAGAAGACTAGAAGATTAGCCTCGTCAATAGGAATTACTCCCTCTTCCTCCAGCCCTTGCAAGGGAAGAATGATACCCTGAGCACTTCACTGCTCACTACCTGCTGCCATGTGATAATTGCTTTGACTCAATCAAGCCTGAATTAAAATGTTATTGATAATTTGTCTGCAAAGAAACACTTGTTCACTTTTCTTAATGGGAGGTCGTGTCATCGCTTACTTTAATCAGCTAAAACTTTAAAATTCACCTTGGTCTTTTTGCTTTGCTGTGGAAGTATTGGTCAGTAAGTTTTCAACCTGTTGATTTCTATACGCAGAACTAACTGGTGAAAGCAAAGAGGAAGATATGCAAGGAAATCCAGGGATGGCATGCAAAAAAAATAAAAAAAGGTATATATAGAGATAACACTTTACAAGTAAGAGAACTTATCAATTGCTTAGCAACAATAGCTGAGCAAATCTCAGCAATTTTATTTCTTCTACATCTGTCTAAAGACTTTCTTCTAATTGTTAGATCTGAAGTGTAACAATAAGCCATTTTCATTTAATGTTCCGGTAGAAAAAACGCATAGATCCCTATAGTAAAACTCAAAACTGATCAATTTACCTGAGTTTGCACGAAGATACGGATAGGAATTTACAATGCTGCTGTTTTCGTTAAGTTGCCTAGCTAGTGCTGAAAATTCTATTGGGGTCATATAAGAGAAGAAATTAGTTAATCTCTGAGAGATTAACAAATGTTAATCTTGGATGTCTCAGATGTTTGGCCAAGAAAATCTACAGCTTTGATCGCTGAGAACTGAGTTCCACTTCAGAAAACATTCCATTAGGTGTGTACCTGAAGGGAATATACCTTGGCAAAAAGATCAGTGTGTGGAATGGTGCCAATGAAGAACAAGGTTTTCGTATTAGCTATTCTTATTGTATATACTTGTTTTGATTTCTGGTTGGAAAAATCCTTTGGAGAAAACCTGTCATTGACTATACCCAGTCTGACTTTGGCTTAATCTTTCAACAAATATGTGACCAAATATCTTTGCTGGTTGTATTTTGGTAAAGTGTGACTAGTTTTTGTCCAGTATTTACTGGTCTTTCTTTAAATGTGCATCCTGCAAG
Source organism: Chroicocephalus ridibundus (assembly GCF_963924245.1). Lineage (NCBI taxonomy): Eukaryota > Metazoa > Chordata > Aves > Charadriiformes > Laridae > Chroicocephalus > Chroicocephalus ridibundus. Next base: position 54,456,068 of record NC_086288.1, on the reverse strand, counting down.
CATATAGGATGTTGATCCCCACTTGCTTTTTCAGTGTTTTTTAGCATCACATTGTAGTTACTTTGTGAATTTCTGGATTTTGTTGGTTTTTTTTTTTGTTTTTTTTTTTTTCATTCTGAGGCTAAAAAGCAGCTTATGCTTTTAAATAACCAGGTGAGAATAGTAGCTTGATTATGAGCTTGATAGAGCTAGTGAGTTTGGTTCTGTAAAAAATGCTGAAGTAATATCTGACTAGGAAAGGGTATCGATGCTGCAGAAGAATATTTTATAGCACATAAATTTCTTCCAATACATGCACATGAAGGAGTGATTCAGTTAACTGCAGTTGTCAGCATACAACTTTGTATGTAATATTTTTTTGGGGGAAAAAGGACAAGCTAGAGTGTTAACTTCAAATGAAGTTTATTCAGAGCACATAAGCGCTTTCCAATGCAAAACAGTTGTGCCCAGGAAAAGCGTTGGCTAGTTTGTGGCCTGGGACATCATTACTGATCATTCATTCTGTGTTGCTTATAGAAATTTTTCTATCTGTTATTTTAGAAGGCGCAGTTTTTAATTTGTGGAGTGATTTCCCCCCCCACCCCCGGTCTCCATTTTCACATCAAAGTCTAAACATCCTGATTGCTACCATGATTGAGGCAAATCTCTGTGGGAGGAGATTTATTCCAGTATACATCTAGCAGATAGGGTGGGGATTTTCTTTTGCTCTCATAAGATTATGTAAAAGCAGGCATAAATTGAGTCTCATTAGTACTGGATATAGGAAGGCTAGTTTCTTCATTCTCTCTCTACCAACAATTAGCATAAAATGTTACTCTGTGCTCCAGTATGCTTTTGTGATCTCTTTTTCACAGCTGACATAATTCAAATACACTTTACGATTAATGGTGCTCCACATTATCGGAGTGTTGTACAAATCATTAACAGTCCTTGTCATTCCCCTTTCATTTTTGTGATGAGAAAGGTATTATCATCATCATCTTTACTGAAAAATCTAACAGACAGGCAAGTGAAGAGTCTTCTTCATTGTGATTCACTGGCAGACAGTCAGCCCCAGATAATGACAACGCCCGGAGTAGTGCGGGTGGTCACTAGGGTGCAATTCGGACTGCTGAACCGTGCTGCCTCGCTGGGAGGAGAGGTAAGAAAGGATTTAATAACAAGTGCTAGGTGGCTGCAGGCAGCTGTGTTAGGAAATGAGGCAGTATTTATTGGAAGATGCATATAGCTGTTGTATTTCCTCACCAGGGAAGTGAAAGCATAAATATTCAGCCAGATTTCTAATTATTCCTATCTAGTTAAGGGCACTATGCAACCTGTTTGGAGCTAAATCCCTGTGAAAAGAATGGCCATTTTTAGTGGCAAGACAGCTTCCCTCTCCTGTTGTCTTATGCAGCGTATGCGTCAAGCATAGACATCAGATTTCTGTAATTCCTCATCATGCTTGTCCTGTTTTCCTGTTTTAAATCCACCCAGTAGGTGACCAGTTTCCAGTTAGATTTTTCAGAAGTGGTTTTGTTTCAGTTGTAGTGAGACCCACTTTTTAAGTAAGAAGTGTGGTTGCACATCAAATACATATTTTGTGACTCCATTGGAGTCCTGCTTGATGAGGTATCTTCCGATTTACACTAGCCTTCAGTCTGCTGTTGTGTTACAGTGAATATTTTTGTTCCTGATATGTGAAGAAATAAAGAACTGAAGACTAATGATACATGGAAATCAAGCGCTAGAAGTCGGGTTGAGAAGTAAACATTTGTTTTCTCTCTTCCTGTCTTCTGCATTTTGGGTATGGCGCATTTTGGGGTTTTTTTTCTGTCCATGTGTGTAAGGGAAGGATAGGTGAAAAGAAGTGTGACTTTAGGGATTGTACAACTGTGGATTTTGGACTACGGAAGTACGAAATTCCTTCACTGAAGACATGGGTCATGAGATGAACTTATTTCCCTTTACTGCACCCTCAGCAAGTTTGCAGGTGGCACCAAGCGGAGTGCTGTGGTTGACACACCAGAGGGACCTGGACAGGCTTGAGAATTGAACCTCATGAGGTTCAACAAGGCCAAGTGCAGAGTCCTGCCCCTGGATTGGGGCAGCCCCCGGTATCAATACAGGCAGGCGGATGAAGGGAGTAAGAGTGGTCCTGCCAAGAAGGACTTGGGGATACTGGTGGATGAAAAGCTGGACATGAGCCGACAATGTATGCTAGCAGCCCAGAAAACCAACCGCATCCTGGGCTGCATCAAAAGCAGCATGGCCAGCAGGTCAAGAGAGGGGATTAGGGGATTCTCTGCCTCTCTCCACTCTCATGAGACCCCACCTGGAGTACTGTATGCAACTCTGGGGCCCCCACCATAAGAAGGACATGGACCTGTTGGAGCGAGTCCAGAGGAGGGCCACAAAAATGATCAGCGGGCTGGCATGAGGACAGGCTGAGAGAGTTGGGGTTGTTCAGCCTGGAGAAGAGAGGGCTCCGGGGAGACCTTATTTGTGGCCTTTCAGTACTTAAAGGGGGCTTATAAGAAAGATGCGGAAAAACATTTTAGCAGGGCCTTTTGCAAGAGGACAAGGGGTAATGGTTTTAAACTAAAAGAGGGAAGATTTAGAGCAGATATAAGGAAGACATTTTTTTACAACGAGGGTGGGGAAACACTGGCCCAGGTTGCCCAGAGAGGTGGTAGATGTGTTATCCCTGGAACCATTCAAGGTCAGGTTGGACGGGGCTCTGAGCAACCTGATCTAGTTGAAGATGTCCCTGCTGCTTGCAGGGGGGTTGGACTAGATGACTTTTAAAAGGTCCCTTCTAACAGAAACTATTCTATGATTCTACTGTCTGCAGATCTCCTTCTATTTAAATCTTTGCTAAGTTGGTTCTGAAGAATTTGTTTTCCGTCATCCCAGCCATAGAAATGAGTAACCTTTATTGTCTCACTAATTTAAAACAGTTGCTTCTCTGTGAAAGTAGTGCCGCTCCATCTTCTCCTTCACTCTTCTGGTGTAGGACTGTAGCCTTAGTAGCTCATATTCATTTACTGTCTTGTCTGTTTCAGAATTAAGCACACTTAAGCCCACCTATCCAGTTTACAGAAGTTTTTCCTTGTTGTCCTCGTTACAGCTGGGATAGAGTTAATTTTCTTTCTAGTGGCTGCCGTATGTAGGATTTAGTATGAGAATAATGCTGATAACACATATTTGCTAAGTAACGTTTTGTCATGAAAGTCAAGGACTTTCTCAGCTTCCCATAGAAGCTGAGAGGTAGCATAAACAGGACAAAGGAATATTCCATACCATAGATGCCATGCTCAGTATACAAATGGGGGTGTGCTGGGGGGCAGGGATCCGTGATTGCTGCTCAAGACGGGCTGGGCAACTGATCGTTGGGTGGTGAGAGCAATTTATTTTGCATCACTTAATGGTAAAAGAATATACAAAATAATTATCATTATTATTTTTTCTCTTCCATTACTGTTCTATTAAAGGGTCTTTATCTCAACCCATGAGGTTTTTTTCCCCCCTCCTTTTCTCTCCCTTTTCCCTACCCTACTGGACGGTGGGGGAGGAGGGTGAGTGGAGGGCTGCGTGGTCCTAGTTGCCAGCTGGGGTTAAACCAAGACACTCATTAGTTTTATTATCTAAATTCTTTAACATTTGAAATGTGAAGTACATGTACCATGCCTTGGGCTCATCTGGTGGTGTTTGTGTGTGCTTCTGATTTTGTATTTCCAGCTAAAACTAAATGAGGAAAAAAAGGGAATCCAGAACTGATGTCCTCTTTGTAGTCTAAGCACAAATCAAGCCCAGGCTAAGAAAAAGTTGACTAACCACAAAGGATCTTTCTGCATTTTCAATCATTGTGACAAAAGCATCATAAATAATAATACTGTCAGAAACTAGTAATCTTTCAAATCTTTTTTTCCTTAGGAAATCCAATTGTTTTGCCATTAATATAGTATCTTATTTTGTATCAACTACTTACAAAGAAAAACTATATTATGTATAATGATAGCTTACCATAAATGCTTCCCATTTAGCCTATTACTTTGAGATCCTGTATTATTACCCTGACACATTTATGTCTCATCATAGTTTGACCAATGTGACATAAAAGTATTAGCAAATTTCTTGAAGCTGCATAATTTACCTTTCTGTAAAAGATAAGCCTCTCATATTAAAAAGGAAAAGCTGAAAGGGAATATAAAGTTGTGCATGGTGGTTTTGGATTCCTGTAGATGAAAAATTCCTAAGGACTTTGTATAGTGAAATTTTATTATAAAATTTATTATATAAATATATAAAATTATAAATTATATAAATATATATAAATTTATTATAAAAGTTTTCCTAGCTGAAATTCTTCCCAGTCCCCATATACATTTATCTGTAGTTGTCAGATAATACAGCAGCCAACTAGTTCAGTCCTTAACAAGCTTTGAATGTGCGTGAAAAGTCAAGTGATGAAATAAGGTAGATGATAAGCCAACCCTAGGCGTCTCCATAGTTTGAGGCCAAACCAGAGCTGCCTAAAGTTGTTGTGACTGTGGCTTTGTCCCAGGATAGTATCTCATGCTGTGGGTCGAGGTCATCCAATCTGCCAAGTCTCTGTTACAGTCCCATGAATAATTTTTCATGACTGGTTGCGAGAATAAAATCTTAAACCAGGATCTGCAAGGGGGCACCAGTATATCTATTCAAGTACTGATTCTGTTTGTTTTTACTGGATGCTCAGGGTTGGAACTTGACTTTATCTGTGTTTGTGATGCAGTGTTTAACTTGCAGATGACATTTAGAAGTTTGTAAATAACTCCTATTATACTTTATATTCAGCCTTGTGTTCTTGTTCTAACAGGCACATTCTTTCCCAATGAGTCGGAAATACAGATCTTCCAACAGAACATTTTTTCAGCAGTATTTTCCTGCCTGAGCCACTTACCTATTGTACAACTGTCTACTGAGGAAATTTCAAAATTTCCTGAAATAATCATCACTGAAAGAGAAGGGAATGAAAAATGGATACAGTAATAGAGAGTAGTGGCAAAAGCATACAGAAGCAGATGAGTTTTTCTTTTGCTCTTCTTGCAAAGGTGTTTTATTTTCCTCCAAATGTCTGTTTCCCTTTGAAATCTGGTTTCTAGTTGAAAGTTTGTTTTACATAAATGATTTTTTGGCAGGGAAACCCTAGATGACATATCTAATGTATACTGCAGGCATCTGTTCTTCTCTGATACTAAGTCCTGCTAGAACATTTTAAAGCCTTTCGACTACCAGATGGCTGTATGACTTTTCAAAAGAACTTTTTCATTTTGAACCTGGGCTCAGGTTATCTCAGTCCAACTGTTTGTGAATTCTGAAAAAAGCATTGGGGAAATACATGAGTACAGTGCTCCTTAGTTTAATAATACATATTTATCAAGCTTTTCCTCTTTCTATGTACTAATATTTAAAGGAACAAGTCCCAGTGGCCCATTTTGTGATGGGCTGGTTTCCTTAGTAGAACATGATTTTTGGAGTTTGTGGCAGCTGTTTGGTCATTTGTCAAATAAATTCTAAGTTTTCATATGGAACATGAAGAATTTAACTTTGTTGAGACCAACGTGATATACCTTACCAAGCAGAATCAATGTGTCTCTTTGTGCCTTTTAAAATTACGTGGTTTAACTGGCTTTTTAATTTGGTGACATGCTTTTTAGTTTAAGGATTTCCTACCATTGGTTGTTTGCAAAAAAAGAAAAAAACACCAAAACAAAGGAAAATATGAGAAAAGGGCTTTATATTAGGACTTGATTACTTCAAATATTAGATTCATTTTGAGTTTTAAAAACTTCATTGAATAGTCACGGTAGGTATAGCACTGAGTCACCCTGTTTGATTTTTCTATTGCTCATCTTAATTAGCCATAACAAGAAGAATTTTTTAAAGTGACTAAATGATTTACAAGAACATGTATCAGTGAAAATGGTGTGCTTAGATACCTTTGAAAATATTTTATCCTGTATTTACTGTAATCTGTGATGAACTTTACAAATGCATAGGGCAAAATATGCTACAGTGAAATCAAGCACTCTGATGCGTTCAGTAATGATTTTGATAAAATCTTTGTTTTCAGAGCTTAAGCATTGCTTTAAAAACATTAAAAGTAGGTTGATGAAATCACAAGGAGCCATGAACATTTTCTCCTCTCTATGAGATTTGCTGTAACACTCAGTGTCAGTTGTAAGCAGAACCAGAAGTAACAGGAATATTTTAAACAGCCAGAGGAATTGGAACATCCGTAATATTTGAGAGAATGGAATTATCTTGACTGAAGTTTGGGTTGCTATATGGTCTTAAGTTAAACAGAATCTTATGTTTTGCTTTACTTATCTGTTATATGAGAGCCTGATTCGAAGCTGAATCTTCCCATATCCTCCACTGGGTTTTGAATAGGTTTCAGATGAATCTCCCATGGTTATTATGGAGGTTAATAAGTTAATGTTTGTATAGCACATAGAAAATGTAAAGTAATCCCTGCCCAGTGAATATGTCGAATTTAGAAGCAGCTGTAGTCCAGGTATAGATGGAGAGAAGGGAGTGTGAAAGGTTGAGGCAAGCTACATATCTCCATGACCGGGACCGTGTCATGTGATTCAAGAACATATGCCACTGTGATAATCAAAGAGCTATAGCCTCTTTAATCTTCCTCATCCAATAAATCTATCTGATCTGAAATAAGCCTTCCAAAAAATTGAATGAGGGGCAACCTCTGAGAAGACAACCTTTTCACGCTCCTTATAACCCATGAGCATGGTTTTACTGTTCTGTAATAAGAATAAACCATTTCTTTGGGGAAAAAAAAAATTACTCTCTTTGAGCAAATGTACAGATAAAGGTATTGTTGGATTATGCTAAATATTAGGGATTCAAGGTGAATGCTTCTATTTTGGGGCTTTGTTATCTGCGTTTAGGCTAACTACTGATGCTAGCATTTGGATTTTGTCTTACTAAGCTATTCTAGACAGGCAGAAAATTTGATTATTTGCAAGCATGTCCAAAGACCAGTTGTAAGAGTAAGGTGGCATCATGGAGTGAGATATTTCAGGTTAGCTCTTGTAAAAGACAGTTTATTCTATAAGTTAAATAAATATAGCTCTGTTACATTTGGGTTCCCAGTCATAATATGCCACCTTTGTATCTGAGGCATTGCCTTTGCGGGAGGAAGCCAGAAAGGGAGGATGATGAAGATGTGAGAGGGCTGGACTTGGAGACTATTCAGAGGAAACCCGTGCTTTCACATGGTGGTGATGTGTTTGGAATAATGAAACCAGTTAGCAGAACTCTGGGCTTGTAGAGGAGTCCCTATGGGCATGTTAAGAGAGAAAAAAGTGACACATTAATTTTCACTTACTAGTGAGTACCTTTAAAGATGCTTGGCTTCCTGCTATCTCTGCCCCTTCCGTGTAGAGATTACCTTAAGAGCCTTTAGTATCAGAAAAAATAATTGTTTAAACAATATTTTAATATGCTTTTGCTTGGAAGCAGAGATACTGTTAAACTCTGCACTAAGCCATGAAGTCCGTCCTTTTTGTTGCAGTTTTTTTTAAACAGAAAATCGTTGCCAAAAGTATGTTCCCTTGTTTTATTACATGACACTTCTTTGCCTCACTTTTTCAGTAAAGTACAATTGAGATCAAGGAGGATAGTGAACTTCTGAGGTAAAAATCAGGGACAGCTGCAAGGTATGTTTTACAGCCAAAGAGGATCACTTATCATCTGTGCTACTAAGAGCCACGGGGTAGCTTCTGTCTCTACACACATCTTTGCAGAAAAACTTAAAGATAACCAAAGATGCTGAGAAGCATTCTTTTAATCCTGCCTCTTACACCAGAAATGTCTGAGAATTTGAACTGAAGGGCTTAGAGAACACACTGAAGTGCTGTAATAAATAAACATATTTGGCTGTGGATAAAGTCGGCTGGACACATCTGCCTCCAGAGATGAATAATGCAGCCCTGTGTGGCAGCCAGAAGGGCCAGTTAAGCGTGATGTGAGCTGCTTGCAGCCCCCAGGAGATATTAACAATTGCATTTAATGCTTATGTAGCACTTTCCCAACATTTAACTGGATTACTGGAGGCTTGTAACTTAAAGGCTTCTGATGACTTAAAACAGAAGAATAGCTGAAATCCATTAAAATAAAAAATGACTACAAAAAAGAGCAGTATTACCTGCCTAAACCTCAGGCTCTGCAACAATAGCATGATGAAGAACAAATACAACCGGAGGGCAGAAAAATCCTTCTCCTTATGGACATACCCTAGGACAGGAGCACTTAACCAGGAACAAAAGAAGACATGTGTCCTCTCAAACCGGAGCTTCACCAAATGTAGCTTGTTACGTATGGAGTATGTACTAGGTCATACACAGTGATCAAACAAAACAAAGACATGGCATTATATTGATAGCAATGGTAGATAAAGGGTTTTTTCATCACGATAGTAATAAATTAAACTGTGCTCTTGCTAGCCAAAATGTGATCTGGCCCTAACGTGTGTAAAAGGGCCAGTACGGAAGACATAAAATAAGGCTGAAATAAAGCTAGTCTATGTGAAAGGACATATATGTTGCAGTATGTAGAGTGGGGAAGAATAGCTAAAAATTTACACTTTCCTTAAGTGGAAGTGAAGAAGTTGGTAAAGGATTATGGTGAAGTAAGAGTTCTCTCCCTGTGTACCCTTCAAGCTGACGGAGCTGTGTTGACTCGTGAACAAAACACCAAGCAAGAGCATCCTAACCAAGCCTCCCGCTAATATTAGGTACAGACTAGATAGGAAGGGTTTGAAGCAAATCATACCAGACATCTTTCATAACCCATTAATGGCAGTGCATTATTGCAAGCAGATACTGAGGCATTAGAGTACAAAATGCGCAGATACCAAAACCATGGAATCTTGTTGTCAAAAGGATGATCCAAGTATTTAGTTGCTTAGTATTTCCTAATACTGGATTTACTTTTTAGTTGCTTATAACTCTGCCTGGCTTTAGTTTGGTAAAGCTTAGATTGGATTTTTGTTTTACATATCTGCTATGCAATTGTTTTAATTTACTGCGAAAGTTCTATAATTTTTTTGTAATATTAGGCAGTAAATGGCCTTTGAAGGTTAGGTATGCATCTTTTGCCAGCGAATGAAGACGGTATGTGGAACTATGTGCAAGAAAGGATTATATGCTCAAAGACTCATTTGTAATATATACCTAAGAAGCTGAGCCAAGGTTGTGCAAGAAAAGTCAGCATAAGTTTTGGCAATTACGGCTCCAGCGCTTCTGGTCTGTATCTCTGGGATAGGAGTGCTGGAGTATTAAGAGCTCAGAGTAAACATGTCTGTGCTGTCCCATGTGAATTCACCTCTGGCTTTGTCCCACAGGAACAATCAGTTATTTCCCATGAATCCTGGAGGCCTTTATCAGCTCAAATACAACACTGTGCCTGAGATAACCAAGAGCTGGAGTGCCAGAGAAGGCAGTGTCGAATCCCATGGAGATCTCTCCTCATGTGCTCTTCGTGCTTCAACCTCCCGTGCACATGTGGCAGTAGCAATATTATTTGGTTTTCCTTCGCCCTCCTCCCTCACCCTCCCGAAATTGGACACTTGACTTTAATATTGTTTTAGGCTGTTTTCTGAAGAATATATCCCTTGCTGAACCATTTATCCTTTTGACACAGGACAATTATGTCTTAGACAAGTTAGCTCTTTAATCTTTCCCATGAAGTGTAAGTGGAAAAAAAGCGTGGTTTTATTGTGAAGAAATAACACGTCGGAGCCCAATTTTGATGACTTGAGTCATCAAAGCATTAGCTAATTCGCTTATTAGTGAATGCTCGCTGGAGCATCTAACTCCAGAAGTAGCCCTACTGGATTCATTGGGTCTACTCATAGAGCAAGAGGTCTCTTACTCTGAATAAATGTAAAGAAGTGGTTCTCTAGCATTAGAACAGACAGAAGATCTGACAAGAAAAATATTTGAGGTCTTTGTTATTTCTTTTTAATTTTGACTTCTAGCAAGTTCTGCTAAAGCTCATAGGAATTTGTAGGAATGTGGAAGGAATAAATACTGAGGTAGCATATCAAGATTTGGCTTCCCTTGGTAAGGGGAAAAAGAGATATTCTGATGCTAATAGCTCAGCACACTGCAAATATAGCAATGCACAAGCCATGTCAACAGTTATGTGCATGCTTGACCAGCCAAATATAATTGCGCTCGGTCAACCTAATGCAATGGTGACACATGACGTGTCCCTTTCCAGCAAGGCAGGATGTGCAGTTTTATTATGCCATGTTGCATGGGCCAGTAATCAACCTACTATTGGTTGATTACTTTGGTTTGATTACTTTGCTTTTGGTGTAGGAAATCAAGCAAATTTGTTGTAAATACTAAGGAAAATATACTGTAGCTGGATTTCTGCTTGAGGTTTGTACATCCATTTTTCTGTCGGGTGAAACATGTTTCATTTTATAAACCTCAAATCACTGTCCAATCCAATATACATTGTCTTTTAATCTTAATTTTAGCATTCCTATTCTTTGTTCTTGACTTTTTGTTTTTGTTTTTCTATCCAAACATATGTGAAACCAGAAGACTATATTTTGTCTCCAGTAACTTTACTCCTGTTTTTGGAACCTGTATGTAAAAAAGCATATGGATGTCTGTGAGCACAAAACTCTAACCTGTGTTTGTAGTGATGATGAAAATTCAGTAGTTGCTCCTATAAACATTCAGTTACATATCTGTATCTACTTGCATGCATAATTATTCATGCAACTTTTGAAAAATTAGGTCATTCATAATTTTGCTTACGCTGCCACTGACAAAATGGTCATTCATCTTAATGTTTCAGGAGCATACTTGACAGTGTATAGTTAGCAAGTTTATGATTACAGAAACACTTATGTCCTCAGATGGCTGAGAAAGCTGATTATTTGTAGATGGTGCAGGCAGCACTTTGGAAGTGTGAGCACCCAAGTCTTTCTGTGCTGAACTCTCAAATGTTGGAAGTGTATCTGTCCTTTGGGGACCAGTTCTTTGGAGAACCATTATTTGTTTGGCTTTGGTTTTTCGATGGTTTGGTGGTGGGTTATTTTTTTTTTTTTTTTTTCTTCATGGAAAAAGGTGCAGAAAAGTAAGTTTCATGCTGTAGTCCATAACCAAGCTGAAAAAAAGGAATTTTGTTAAAAGGCTTAAAACAACCAATGATTTTTTGAAGAATCTTTCTTATTGCAAAACTTTTGTCTGCAACAAGACAACAAGTTCTGAGACTTGCATTTTGCTAAATTTTCTAAGCAAAGTAATTTGGCTCAAACATCACACAAAGATATTTTCAAAATGCTAAGAGAAGCTTATAATAGAATTTTCAAGATTTGAGTCATACTATACCTTTACCTTCAAGACACTAATATTCTTCTTATACTAAAAAAGTTTCTATTGTATGTAGGGTACGGAGCTCAGTGTTAAAGTTTTTCATAATAAAAATATTAATAACAGTGTTATTGTGGTTGAGTTGCATGCAATCAGATATTTTAGTTGATTCTCCGTATTGCTGCTGTGTATCAGGATAATAAATTGCAGATTTATTTTCTATTCAGTAATTTTCCAGTCTGTTTGTGAATATGCTGTAGAATTTTGCATGTTATGCAGTCTAATTCCCTACTTCTGAACTAATTATTATACAAATCCAAGATGAAGTTCACTATCTGCGGTGTTGTGGAATTGATGCTATTTCAAAGCTTGTTTGATGTCAGATATTTTACCTAGATATTAATGATTGTGGTCTTTGTGTGAAATTGTTTTTACAGCAGAATCAGAAATAAAAAAGAGCAACAAAAATGATACTAATGCCCAGTAACTCGGTGGAGGGTGTGCCAAAGTTATACTTTTCTTCAGGTTTTCTAGCAAGTGTTTCTATTCAGTGCTGGATTCTCATAGCAGAGATCACCGGGAAGAACTTGGCATCTTAGTTTTCATCATTTAGGCAAGTCCTTCATATCCTACTGTGAGTCTGAGGGGACATCCTGCCCATTGTCTTTTTTTTTTTTTTTCTTCCCTTTGTATTTTAAAACAGTATTAAAGTTAAGGATATGCTTGGTGGATTGCTGGTTGATTTGAGGCCCTGTGTGTAGCTTCTCTGTATCAAACAATATCAAACGATAATTAAATAAATGGTATCAATAATAATATTAAATAATATAAATCGTATCAAACGATAAATTTTGTTTGGATAATTTTCATCTGGAATTTTGCGGGAAATGACGTTTAAAGGTTTTAAATCTATTCCAAAAACATGCTTCAGTCAAACTTCACACTTCTCTTCCCTCTTTCTTTTATGAATACCTGCTGAGATGGAATCTTATTTTTATTTCTTTGGTGGTTTTTTTCCTGCCACCTTGATTAAAAATGTGAAATGGCAACAAATTCTTCTCCCAGAATGTATCTGCACAATATTTGGTAGTAATCATGTAATCTGTCTGATTGCATAGGCTGATTGCAAAAGCAGGTGTTCAGATTGATTACATAAAACAGTTTCCCTTTTGCAAATAACTGTCATTAAGAGGCGAATTGTGCTCTCATGCTAGTTTAATTCCAAAGTCACTCCATTTGAATTCATGGAAAGTCTTTGGATTTCAACCAAGATAAGGTGTTTAGTGAACAGTTCAGATGGCAAACTGGCATCTAGCTGTATAATTTTTTTTATTTTTATTTTTTTTTTGCCCAGGTGTTTTAAAGCCAGAGAGGATGTTTTGGAGTGATTGTGCAGAGGTCATTATCTGAGATACAGATTAAAGAATGGAGCTATGTAAAGTGGATTTTTATATTTTTTTGGTTTGTAATGGGAATTTCAGGTCTGGGTGTTATAAACCAAGTATTTCATTCTGTCGGTGTCATTAATGGTACTGAAAAGTTGCTTGGAAATGGGCCCCAAGCAAAAAATACAGCGTACTTCAGGAGTGCCATTTATTTGCCACAGCTTCCTCTGCAATTCCTAATGTGGGTAATACTCTTCTGTGACACCTGTAGACCTTTCTTCAGTTCAAATATGATTCCGTTAATGTAGAGATGCATTGTGGTTACTTGGGTACTAATAGTGTCCCCTTATCTCCTGGTAAGACCTGAAGTATTCTGACATTCCCCCACAGGGGATGCATTTGCTGTGATAGCGAGTAGGATGGTGTTAGTACGACTCTCACCAGCCCCTCTTGATCTTTGGGTTGTTGTGCTTCATGAGATGAACTACATTTTACAGGAAAAGCAGAACACATGCAGTGAACCCTAATCTAGGAAAAAAAGTTGCATCGTTTTGAAGTCTTACTTTACATGTAAACAGTGTTTTTATGTAACAAGTATAGACAGCATAGTGTTAAAGAGATAATTAGTAGAGATCTGGGGAAAATCCAGCAAACCAGCAATATTATGCCAGGCTAAAAGTCATGTTAGAAATCTGCAGTACTATTTCATGCGGTTTCATCAGTGTTGCACTTGTAAGAGACTGTTATAGTGGCCTCTTCTAGCCTTAAAAGGTATGAACCTGTGAGGTTTTTATATTTAGGGAAAATACAGCAATTGCTCTGTATTTTTATGGTAAATAAGTACTTCTAAAAATTGTCTGGTGTCAATAATTTAATGCATAACTGATTCGACTTTTTACATATGGGTTGCAGTTTGCCTTTTAGATCAATTCCTCCAACAAATGGAAGCCTCATAATATATTTGAGCACTCTGTGGTGCTTAGAGTTAATATTAAGGCACATGGCAAAAAGTGTTACGATCTTCTTACAGGGCTTCATTGTCTTTTTTTTTATATCACAGAAGGAGAGATAAAGGGTTCTTTCTCGAGCATGCCCTGTATTTGAACAGAATGCTGCTTGACGCTGTCATATTGCAATCCAAGTTCATTGCACTAAAACCAACACTGCCATGGCATGAGCACAACTGGGCAGATTCTGTTGTCTAAGCTGTAAATTCACAACCTGCTGTGCAAGTGGTAGCTTATCAAAACTTGATTAAGAGGTAGAGACTGGGGAGATGGGATAGGAGTCTCAAATGTTACACTTTTTGAACTCTTACTTGAAAACCCTGGCGACAAATAGCTGATAGCAGTAGGTTGCTATTGCAAAGGCTTGAACAGGTCCAGTAAAGGGGCAGTGGTGCACATCTGTGTCAGCCGAGCCTCAGCGGTGATACCTGCCTCTCAATTACACTTATCTCTGAAGTTTCATGGGTACATACCACCTTCATAAAACATACTAGACAAGGATATTGCATGCACAGAGCTCAGTAAAAAGGTGACTGTCTTGTCTGATGCTGAGTTGGAAAGTTACTGATGGAGGATCTGTAAAGGGTGGTGAAATTTAGAACAGAAAAACACTTTAATAAATCCTAACTCTTGACTCTAATGAATGTTGATTGACTGTGTAACTTTTAGGTAGGTTTGAGTTGGAATAAATGTCAAATATAATTCAGTTCACACAGCAGTGTGAAAAGAACTGTTACTTCCCTTGGAGAAAACCTGACAGCCCAACTTTCTTAAAGGGCTTTTCTGTCTTGCTTGTTCATTCTCACTTTTTAATGAAGCCTTTCACAATTGACACTTCCCTAACAAAAGGTAACACAGGTCATTCCATTAAACAGAATATTCTTCCATCAGCGACATCACATCTGTAATCTGAGATCAGAAACTATTATTTCTCTTTCATCTGATGGAAAGGATGAGTTGTTACTCAAGAATAGTGTGGTATTCTGAAGTGATGTCTGTAGACTGTGGGTGCTTGGTATTAAGGGCACATGTTGAGAACAGGTATTTAACTGCCATAAATATAAAATATGTGGTGTTACATATATGAAACTAAGAAATGTGTGGTATTAAGTTCTTGAGTGAAAAAGAAGATGGACTGCATTAATACCCAGCTCTGCAACAGTCTTCGCATTTACAGAAGCTTTTTGGGAGTGGATTTGGGGGATGGTGGGAGAGGAGAGAAAGGATCAAAATTGCTTAGTGCCTGTGATTAAGATCAGATTTTTCAAGAGCTCAGAGTACCAAGTTCAGACATAATTGGAAAAGGTACTCATGGGGTCACAACAGGAGTTGCTGTATCCTTAGCATTTTTGAAAACCATGTCTTTATTTACATGCTTCAGTAGAAGGTAAGATTTTTTGAAAGCTGGTCTTTGTTTTTCTCCATCAATTCACAACGTGGAGACTGATGGTAATAATTTTTCCCTCGTACTTCAGTCCCTTTTCTTTTTTACGTTACAAATGGTGGTCAGGATCTGTGCTCACATTTCTGATCTGCTGTGGTTGGTTCAGAGTCACAGAAGTATTCAGAAGTCCTTTGGGTCCATCTGTTGTATTTTAGTCATCTGGGGCAGGATCACACTGCTTTAAGTTGTTGGAGATTTCTAAGATGACCAGTATGCGTGCCAGTCAAAATCAGGAGGAGCCGGGAGTATTAAATTTGCTTCTAACAGGGGAAGGACCAACACAGGGTGGGTTGAAAAAGTAAGACTTGACCTCCAAGAGCAGTCAAGAAAGGTGTAGCAGCAGGGAGAGAAAGGAAGAGCAGGAGCAGAAAGTTGTAGGAGCTAGAGATTGCTTTTGACAAGTGCTTCAGGAAGCAACTGTCATGTCAACAATTCAGCCACGTTGAACAGAGCCACCTACAGTGCCGCCCCTTGTTGAATGCTGCGATACGTGTTAATTCAGCATTGTAACGAAAATAAAGAAATAAATGTGTCTGAAGAGCAGGAGGCTGAGTAGAACTATTAAGAGCCACTATTGAAACTTAGAAAAGGTTTGTCCCTGTAAAATGTAGCAAAGTGTGTTCTGGATGTAATTAAATAGGTAAGACTTGACAGATAGTAAAGAGATGATGGAGGAAAACAGCACCTGTATTGTTCCCAGGTAAGACTAAGATTCAGTTTGTGTTTGTATTTGTTACAGAAAACAAGGCAACTAGAGATGCAGTTTGGTGAAAATGGTATTATTTATATGGAGAGCAGGAATTGTGAAAAAAAGCTTTTCTATTACTGGCAGTGGTTTTTTTTTATACTTCTCTTGAGATGTTTGAGAAAATCATTTTAGTAGTCCAGTTGGAAGATAAATTTTGACACTTTCTGATCATTCCATAATTACAGCTGTTTATGACTTGGGAGAAGCTGGCTATGTGGTGTGGGTAATGATGATATCCCCTGTGATTACTCAGGAGGCAGCAGGACTCGTAAGGTTTCCTGCAATTTTTGTCTACGCAAATTGTACAAAAGCCACTCTGGGATATAATATTTCTCATGCAGCAAAATACTGTTCTTCAAAGATTCTTTAAATACATTTAAATATGTATTTAAGATTCTAATAAATACATTTCCTATGTAGATAAAAAACAAATAAATCTTAGAATTATTTGCACCGCTGTATTTCTCTGCCGTATTTTGCTGCCATGGTATATATTCCCACTTGCATTAGAACACACTAGTACTGCTTTGAAGTAAGAGTTATACTTGATTTTCCTTCATTTTAGCCACTTCTCTTTTCGTAAGATGGCCCTTTCAAGTTGGAAGGCTACAGTACACACTTAATGCTTTCCAAATTGCTACTCAGAATTGAATGGATTGAGTGCAGGATGGCAACTGGGGAGTAAGGGAGACAAATATTCACATAATTCAACAGTATTTGCAAAATTGTCTATTTATTTTTTTATTTGCAGTGGGAATCCATGTGTGTTGAAGTCCTATCACATTACTCCCTAGCCCAAGAGGTGAAGCTTGTCTTTGCAGAAGACAAAGCTTGCTTGGGATTTGGTCTGAGGGAAGGCTAAGAACTGCCAGCAACCTTTGTGTCTTCTCTTCCATCTGCAAGGGGCACTCTTGGTCTTGTATTCTCCAGGGTACAGAAGTGTATATATTTTAATAAAACTCCATATCTAGACTGTGCGCAAGTGCCTCCTTGAAAAGTATTTTTAAGGATCTCTCTGTGATCAAATCATATCGTTCCATTAATTCAAATAAACTGAGACAGAACCCATCATCCAGAAGCACCGCTAACTCACAATGCTGGTGGAGTGACCTTTTTTTCTGAGGCAAAGAATGGTTTATACTGACTTGTAGTCAGCATGATTTGACCTCATGTGACTTTTGATTCCTTTTTACTGAGTAATTCAAGTGCAGTCCATTCAGAATTTGTAATATAATCGTTGAATGCTGTGATTCTGCTTTTTCTTTAGAGTGGTGAGACTGCTAGTGGTAATTACTAGATCTAAAAATAGATATATTAGCTAACTTTCACATCAGAAATAGCGTGGGGGGGTGGAATGGAGTGCTAATACAAGTGTTAACTTTTCACACTGAATTGAGCACCTCTTGATAATATGAAAGCCATGGAATACTGGTGTGCTATAGAGGATAAACCAGCTCCAAGGCCTGAATTCTTACGCCTCTGCAAAACAAGACGCTCGTCACAAATTGTTTTACTTCAACAGGTGGCCACAGCAAACCTGATTCTGCAGCTTCCTCTTACGTTAGAAAGGATTACTTATTTCACTAAAACACCTCATATGAAGTGAAGAAGGACTGCAGAGACCCTTACCTCCAACTCTATTTTTTTGAAAGGTCAAAATAGATCTGGACTTCATAGCTTTAGCCACAATTTTTACACTGGCAAATGTGGTTGAACCAGATTTCATAGCAAGGGATTTTATTTCTCAGGGTAAAGATTTGTATCTGTTAGACCGAGCTTCAGCAGATTTAATGGTCTTCGTATTTGGCTCTTTCATTTCTGGAGGGAACTATGACGTTGAATGGGTAAAGGTTACACTTCATTAATG
The DNA here is from genome assembly GCF_963924245.1 of Chroicocephalus ridibundus. Classification (NCBI taxonomy): domain Eukaryota; kingdom Metazoa; phylum Chordata; class Aves; order Charadriiformes; family Laridae; genus Chroicocephalus; species Chroicocephalus ridibundus. Next base: position 54,438,236 of record NC_086288.1, on the reverse strand, counting down.
GAAAATCGGCATTTGAGACTTCTTTTGACAGCACAGATGACGTTTATTTTTCTCCACCATATTGTTTGTTTCCTTGTTCTGTGGCTACTATTTTGATCTACGTTATGCCCGTTATAGCAACAGTTTTACATTAAATGGTCAAAATACCAGCATGGAAAATGAGAGGAAACCAACACAGGATGAAACCTGTGTGCTTTTTTTGGAGAAGTGTTAAGTGTGGATATTCTGAAGTACTTACAGCAGAGGACGGTTTAATATTAAATCATATTTTAATTCCATCATCTTAGTCCTACAATGCATATAAGTATTATCCCCATTATGTTGATGGGTATTATGAAGCACAGAGAGGTGAGGTGAAGTGAAGAGTCCCCCAAGTCTTATAGTGAATTGTTGAGAAAATCTCAAATACAGCTTGGAAACCTGAGTCTCTAATGCCTGGTTTTGCTTCCTGCCCATCACAGCCACATCCTTGTTGGGATCCAAGAGTCATCTTCTGGTGAATCTTGTTTGAACTATCAATATGGTAGTTTGTCATAACATACTGGTCTGTGACCGGAGCAGGCATTTTTGCTGTCCCTTTTCTAGAGTGTAACCTTCAGCAGAGAGGTTGCAGACACCCATCTCAAAATACAGCAGAGATGGCATAGCTTTAGAGTCTTGTGTTGAGGGGGAAGGCTTTGTGAACATGTAATTTTATTACAAATCTTCTGTTGAGAAAAGGCTGTGTGCTTTTTGCAGCCATGATCTATGTTTGTGTAGTGCGATGTGCTTTGGAAAACAGTTACTACCTTGTCAGCCTGCATTATGTTACAGAATTCACAGCAAGTTGTTTTGTTACCATCACTCTATTGCAAAAAGTACTCTTCAGTGAATGAAACCTTTGAAGGTGTTTTTCCCCCCTCATGTTTAACAAAGTGAACATTGATTAATAAAGTCACAGCTGATTATTTTGCCTAAAGATACAACAAGCTGGATTTGGGAATAGATACAAAAGATGCAATGCACTCCTAAGTTCTGAAGGTAAGCATAGACAGAATACTGACATAAAATCAAACCGTTTTTCATTATATGAGCATTCAGAGTATCACAGGATCAGCCACTGCTATTGTGCTACATAATGGGAACTACAGACCATCAAACGTTTTCCTGGGGGGCCCAGAGCTGATAGAGATACAGGGAAGTGCAGAAATGAATTTAACTCCGACTTTTGATGGGCATGCTTATATGAATGTTTAAATTACCTATAAGCTACACTGCTCATTCTCCTTTTCCCGTGATAGTTCATCCACTTCCAGTTTCACTTAGACATGAATAACAGAGAGAAGTCAAAAGATGTAACGGAGTTGGAGGAACAAAGTACATAAATTCTCAGCCTGAGCATGGTAAATCTTGGACACCAATGACAATACAGACTTGAAATGCATATCGTAACATGGTCTGTATCCCATGAATGTTTCCAAAGCTTTGCAGACATGTAAAGACTTTGTCCATACTCATTTTCCTGGTGAAAAACAGAGATAATCTTTGGTTAATAGGTTATGATGTGAACATGTGGGTAGGCTGCAAAATTTAGCTGTTTCGTGTCTTTCTGATAAATGTCTCAATATGAGGCAGACTTTTTTCAGTGGGATTATTTTATTGTAGAACTTTGGTGTAGTTGGAAACCAAATCTGCACTATGTTGAGCTATATGGCCCCAGTTCACTGACAAGTGTTTCTCTCTAGCAGATATAGGTTCCACACTCTAAAAGAAACTGTGGCCTAAATCTGAATTCAAAAATTCTTCCAAAACCCAAAGACTAAACATACTCATTAAATGTAAATTTGAAGATGGATAAGAAAGATGTCAAGAATTATTTTGTATTAGAAAAATATTGTCATCGTGCTGCAGCTGCCCTACCCAGTTGGATTTCTATAAAGCTTTGTGCTGATGACCTGTGCCTTGTTCAGCAGAGGGACCTGAGAGTCCCCTGATGTTACCAAGGGAAGAGAATAGGAACCAGAAGAGCAGGTCGTAACCTGAAGCTTGACAGGTTGGGTATATTGCTGAGAGTTTACAGGGATTTACCATTCTCTAGAATTGATATCGGCCAGTCCAAAAACATAGCTTCAACTTCTTGTTTCATCCTGTTTCAACTAGCTGTTGGCAATTTGACGTTTCTTAGTCAGAGCGTGTTTTCCAGGTGAACAGTTCAGCTTCTCAATGGCTTGCAGTGATTACTGTCAGTTAGCATGGTGCCACAACAGGTTGTTCGGGCATGAACCTGCGCTGTTCTCTTTTACTCTTTTCATCTTTGGCTGCAGCAATTATAACAGCCTGAATCACATCTAGCCTTTCATTAATACCCATTGCCGTGACTGTTTGCAAAGTCACCTTCATAGCTCCAGGATACTGAAAACTCTTCCAAGTGATAAACCTTGGAAAAGATGCTCAGAATAGGAGGTTTAGCAGACTCAGGCTTCTCTGTAGGCATAGATTTAAAATCTCTGAAAATTGTAGAAAGCATGAAAGATGATGATGCACTTGGGTATTTTTGGAGCTTAGCAGTTTGAAAATCATGCCACTAGTATATCATCAGTAGTACAACGAATGAAATTAATGGCCTTGCTTTCTATATATGACAGTGGAAATGAGGGCAGTGTAGCTCATTTGAATTAATTTGCCATAAATATTTGATGTGTCTTTAAAAATTACCAAATTCTCATTTAGGGGTTAAAAAAATAGAAGCGAGTTCAAAAAACACTCAGCAGCTCTCAGCACTCAGTGTGGCCAGTCTGGTTTTTGCAGCTGTATTTATTTACTTTTATCATGATTGCACCTACAGGCAAAGGTATGATTGAGCTCGGCACTGTCCAGATGTGAAGCCGAGAGAGAGTCTTGCCCTGGGCAACTTGTAATCAGGCTGACAGAGAAATGGATGTGCTGAAGCCTTTTGAAAACTTGGTTAGGACTGTAGGCATGCTGACTGTGTTTCAGATGGTGGGATCCTATTGCTGCTTTGTTTATGAATCCTAACTTCATTATTATTTCTGCATCCCCAGTCACCACTTTGATTTATGCAGCTAAAACTGACAGAAATTTTGGTTCTTACTTTCTGAAACATTTTGATTTAGGATCCTTTGGTTCTGTATAAACATGCAATAACAGAATCATAGAATTGTTTAGTAATCACAGAAAAATTATTTCACAAACCACAGAGGACTGTTTGCAGGCAGTTTGGGAAGACTAGCTATCCACCTGGGCAATCTTCTTAAATGAGGCTCATTTTTTCTTCATATTTTGAGGTTTTGGGGTGTTTGGTGTGGGTTTGTTTTTTTTTTTTTTTGTAAATATAGCATCTTTGATGTCTTTTAAGTCCCATAGGCCCTTCTGTTTTCAGTAGCAATAAATGAGTTATGGCCTATTCCTCTACAAACTTTGTCTTGTCTGCTTATTAATTTTCTCAAAGAAATGCCTAGGAGCAAGCTGATGAAGCGAGGTAGATTTGACTGTGAGACAGCGTCAGGCAAGAGAGAAAATAACCTTCTTTTCCACCACTCCCTGTCCCTCTGCCTGTCACTGAACTGTTTAACTTGAATAAATTATCAAGAACTGTTAGTAAATTAGTATGCCATCTGGGACGGGCTGTTGATTATTGTGTGATTTCTATTTACTTTTCTGGAATGGACTGCAGTCTCAGATGAGCGCTTCTTTCAGGAAACTCACTGTAGATATGACAAAAGGCTGTTTTTTCTGGATATAGATCATACTGAGAGTTTTTAATTAACTTTTAATTATGTGAAAGAGGCTCTTCGTATCTCCTAGTGTTTCTTTTTTTAATGTCTCATCCTTTATGGCTAACTCATGCCACCCTGCCTCCACCCACTTAGTTGTGGTTGTATTACAGTGAATTTGATGGTGCTTAGAAGTTCTTAGGAGCATTACCTCAAATACAATTGATATAAAAGACCATAAATCTTCTTATGCTTTTTATCAGTGGCTAGCTGTGGTCCAGGGCTGCAATGGATTAAAACATAGGAGGTGAGGGACAAGGTGTCCTGGAAAGTTATACTGGAAAGGATTTTATAAACATGAGAAAATACACTATGTTGTTTGCAGGGCAAATGAGGCGGGGACCCGGGGGGATGACCAAAACAAAAAGCAAATTTTGAAACATATCTTGAGGACCAGAAAAGGTCATTTGACTGTACTCTAGAGCAGAAATGAGCAATTAAACATTCCTGATTATTTTAAATGATGCTAGAAAATCAAGGGTGCAATCTCATCCTTCCAATTTAGGAATCTGAGATCAAGCCTCATCAAAATGTTAGGGGCTTGGACTAATTGGGTCAATAGACCGCACTTTACCTAGGCATCTGCCTTGCTCCAACAAGATACAAACCTCTGAAAAATCCAGTGGGCAATCTAATCTTCCCAGCTTCAGTGCTTGCCTTTCTATATGGGCTGTACAGGGAACAGCATTTGTGGGCGACTATGGGGTGGCTGTTGAGACAACAGCAATTGTTAGGTACCTCCATCTACACGCATTTTTTTCAGGATGGTACTTTCAGAGCCGCAGTCACTCTGCAGGCTGGAGCAATGAGCCAGTAGGAAACATGTTCAACATGTTTCAATGTTCAACAAAGGCAAATAAAAAAAAAAATCCTCTATCTGGGGTGAAATAACTCCAGCAACTGTATGAATGGGGCCGACTGGCTAGAAAACAGCTTTGCAGGAAAGATCTGGGGTTCCTTGTTGAACTCCCAAGGGCAGAGCAGTGTGCCTTTGCAGCAAAGAAACCCAACCGCATAGTCTAGAAAGAGTGTAGCCAGCAGCTCCAGGAAAGTGATCCTTCCCCTCTATTTAGGAATTTTGAGATTGTATCTGGAATAGATTCTCCAGTTTTGGGCTCCCTGGGACAAGAGAGGCACTCACATACCAGAGGGAGCCCAGTGGAGGGGCAGTTAGATCCAGCACTGGGGCACAAAAGACACGAGGAGAGACTGCGGGAGCTGGACTTGTTCAGCCTTAGCAAGGCTCAGGGGAGATCTTATCGCTGTCTAAAACCAGCTGTGCATGAAACTGGAGTCAGACTCTGCTCAGTGGTGTGGACCAGAGGTAGAGCTAACAACACCATCTGGAACATGGGAAACTCCAATGGCTTACAAGGAAACACATTTTTATGAGGAGGGTCATTGAACACTGAAACAGGCCGTCCAGACTGTGGGATCTCCATCCGTAGAGATATTCAGGACTGGAGGGGACATGGTCCTGAACTATCTGCTCTACTTGGTCTTGCCTGGAGGAGGAGTTTGGAGTAGATTATCTCTGGAAGTCCTTTCCTACCTATATGTTTGTGTTATTCCCTTCTCTTTGGTGTTCTCGAAGTTAAACTGGGCAAATAAATCCTAGTAGCCACATAGCCTGTCCCTTAGTTCAACAGATGGCCTGAGGAGCATAGGCAAAGTAGAGGGAAAAACAGTGAGATAAGATTAAGTTCTTACCTAGGAATAAGAACATGTTCATTTGAAAAGAAAGTAAGGGAAAGACCGTAAAAGCATGCAACTTCCAAGACAAGAAGCTATTTCTAATGTAACACCTGGGCAGTATCCATCTGGGTCTATCAAACACTGGAACTGAGTCTCCCAGAATGATGCCTAATTACCAGTTGAGGTGAATTGTTTTTATCCTTTCTGTCTAACCCAGGTTATTTAAGACTGCCTGTTCAGTTTGGAAGACATACAGGTCTGTTCTGTTTGCTGTATGTGCATGCCAGTTGAGCAGTAGATTTAATCAAAAACATACACATCTGCACAGCTGAGATTAGAAATTGGCTCTGGAGCAGTAAGGTGTTCATCCCTCATGAAAGTTAACTCTAAGGTACTGAGACCACTGAGCAGTATACTGTGACCTTAACGTACAGTAAAGGGGTGAAATTTATTATTCGGTCATTGGAAGTAGATAGTACTTTAAAGTGAAAGTTTGAAGTTACTTTGCAATAGTTTGTGGGGTTTTTTTCATGAGAACAACTCCTAGTATCAATATCAACATTTTTTCAGGATTAATGCTTCATTGGCAGCATCGGGGGTGGGATGTGGGAGGGAGGAGTCGCTTTTTTATTTACTGCGAAAATTTGTTTTGTTTATATGGGGCTGCTTCCAGTAACGCCATATATACTTCCAATATGCTTGAGACAATCCAGTGACTTGTGTGGTATCCAGTACTTTCTGCCAATGAGTCAAAATATGAACAATAGTGAGTTTTTGAGGAGAATGGCAAGACAGGTTTTCTCTTCCTTTCTTTGTTGAAATGCAATTGTTCCTGCTAATGTATCTTCAATATTTTGTGCCAGTTCCTGAATTTCTTTGTTTTTGTAGTTCCTCCATTTCCCTTTTAAAGCAACATATGTATTTTTATTCCCATGCTGTTGGCATTGATGTGAAACCTAGAGAAACTGTGATATATGTAAAATCTCGTAAGAAATTTGTGTTACAGCCTCAAGAACTACTACAAAATCTTGTTAAGTGCCAACACAGTAGCGTGACCAATGTTTTGTTTGGATTTGGGTTTAGATGGGGTCAGTCCCAGGGTCTGCAAAACTGTCAGTTTGCAAAGTTCTTGCTGACTGAGAACAGAATTGGTACCCCAAGACTAACCTTGGTCGGATGTTTTTAGAGCTCTGTGTAGCTGTCTGTCTTAGAAGAAAAAGATAACAGTATCACCTGGGTTTTCTTTTTCAGTATCAGCCATAATTCGTAGCTGAATCTATAGTGATGTTCTTGCCAAGAAAGAAAGCTCCTGAAATCTTCCTAGCTGCCTTCTGTCTCTGTAAACACACTGCCAGGATCTGAGCTCTCTAATGTCTCATTTTCAGTAAAATATTATGTTTCTATAAAAAAAAAAAAATAATCCCCTGTATTAATTACAAACTTTTCCTGATGATTAAATGTTAGTAAAAGTGAGAGAAGGGGAATTAGTAGAAATGTTCGTGCATTTATTTCATTTACTTTCCTATTCACCTTTCAACTTTTCATTAAAATGTATAGAGAAAGAGACAAAAGAACATGCTTAGGAACAAACAAACAAACAATAACCCTTGCCCCTAAATTTTACAAATCTAGCAAATGAGCAAAATAACATTGTTTCTATTTCTTTCTTAGTTTTGGTGGTGTGTGCAGCCTTTTTTCTCTCATACATATGAGAATATGTAAAGAGTTGCCTAAGGTTTAGTAATCACAGCATTCAACGGGGGAAGATACCATGACCCGTTCCTGCAATGACGCGTGCGAGTGCTCTAACCACTGAGCAACGAAGTCAGTGTCTCTGTCCCAACAAATATTTTCTTTGTATCTGTATAAGGTGGAGCAGCCCCAGAAGGAATACCCTCACCCCATAATTACCTCATGGGCCTTAGGAGTCATGCTGGTAAATCTTCTGATGGAAGTTTTCAGCAATACATTTCAGTTACGTCAAAACGATGCTTTTCAATAGAAAAAAAAGAAAAAAGAAGTTTTATACATCATCTTTCAAAAGCTCAAATCAACACCCATCGCAAGTATACCTGGAGAAAACTAGCGCAATGAGTGCCAGGGTATGTGCATTTACTATAAAACCCTACCTCAATATAAAATGGGTACTTTACAACTGCAAAAATCTAAGCCCTAATGTAGGAAGGTTTATTATCGACAGTGCTGCTAGAATCAGGCACAGTAGTACTGTATGCTTCCGAATATAAAAGCTGTATTCTTCGGTGAAGTCCGTTTTCTATTAATGAGATTCACCCTAATGGGACCAAAAATTACTTTAAAAGACATTTACTTTCTGCTTTTCAAGGGCTTTTTTTTCCAGTCCATTTGGACTGGATATCAAAGATAAGGCGAAATATTTCAATAGCAAGAGCTTTTATAATTAAGCTTTGTAGCCTACATAATGGAGATATGGCCAAATTCAAGTGAAAAATAATTACTGTTTTTCCAGCGCTTGCTTCTGCTGCTCTGCCTCCCTTTCTTGTTCCCCTTCCATTTTCTCCTTCAAAACCACATAATCAGTTGTGCCTTATGTATGAAAGGCTTGCTCAACGCAGCTCTCTCCCCCAGGTTTATATTTTTCCCTGTGGCCTAGGAGAGAAGAGCTCTTCAATCTCTAACTACACCCAGACCGCTATTAAGAAGAGCACCTACAGTTCTCAAAAGGAAGCAGGTGCTTCCTTAAAGGGTAAAGACTTCAGCAACTCACTTCTTAGTGCCAGGTACCCCTTTAGATATGGGAACATACAAGTTCAAAATACAGTGTGCGACACACCTGAGAGACTTTGCAGATGATATTAAGATGGGCAGGGTGTTTATTGTTTTCTGATCTTCAGGAACCGCTCCCATCACTAGGGTCATTCAAAGCTCTCAGTGATTTCAGCCAGCTGCTTCAGCGACTTTGGATGTAGCCCATCTGGTGGCATAAACCTGTGTGTATTTGCAGATGTATATACACGCGCATGCACACCTCCAAGTCCAGAAAATACTACTTATTCTTTATGATTTGTAACAGACTTGTTAAGTACATGGATCTTCATAAGAAGTGTTCTATAGAATTTGGAGGGAGAGGAATAGAGATAATTGGAAGTTCATTCCTCAACTGGCATAAGGGATATCTTGGCATGGCATTATGGCATGGCCTTTGGCTGCGAGAACACCAGGAACACATTGAGTATTTAGGATTGGAGGTGACAATTTGTGCAAAGTGAGATTCCCCAGATTAATGTTTTAAGAGCTTCCTTTTCCAGCCTTCCCAGAAAATTCTTATGCAGCCTCATAATAGAACTGAGTTTCATAATCAAAGACACACTTGTAATATTTTTAAGGCATACTAATGTTTTACCTATTACACAAGATGATGAGGTCCTGATTGATCCCATATGACTGATATTTTTAACCACCACAACTGCCTGATGTTCCTTCGTATTTTCTCCCTGTCCACTAATTACCGTCCACATAATTTCTCTTTGAGTTTACTGTGGTTTTTGCTGCTGACAAATTAATGGCTGGTGACTAGGAACAGTTTGACCTGTTTCTCCATTGAATGAGATCAACACACGTATGCAGTCATTTGTTGTGCATCCATTATCCTGTTTGGGAAGCATAGTTTTATATTTTTTGCTCTGTAATGTTTGCAGGCAGAAGATTTTTGCAGGTTTATTGGCGATCTGCAAAATAACTTCTTAAATTAGATTGCAAATGTCCAAACTAAAAAGATTGCTGTGTGCCTGTTCTGTCTGGGAAATACTAAAGTTTGTGGACATGTTGGTGAGAGAGTGAAACTTGCCCATTTCTGCTGTGCAGTCTAACTGCCTTTTTCTTTTTTTTCCCCCTTCGAGTCACACAAAATGTCCTTATTTTATGGGCAATACAAAACCTGGTTAGGGAACATTCCCCTGCTGTGACTAGAGTTGGAGCTATGCCCTCCCAGTGCTGTTCCCCACTCAAACTTCTGATGTTGAGTGTACTGGGAAAGACTATGTGATTCAGTTCCTGGTATACTGGAGTGCATAGTTTTAAATTAAACCATTTGAATGTGTAAAGATATTAATATGATGATCATCCCACAAAACATCTCAACATTAGGTTTTGCTCTATTTAGAGGTAGGAACTCTACAAAGGGTACATTAAATGATTGCTGTTGCCAAAGAATTAGCAATAGTCAGGCTGACGTTTGACCTTGCAGGAAGACCAAAGGACTTTTCTGTTTTCACTTTAAAAAAAGTAGTAAAAGTAGTATCTGTAACAAACAGTGTTAGGTTCTTTTATGTCAATCTTAGGTACCTAATAAAGCTTCTGTTCCTCTCGGTGTAAGTTCAGCCTGTGCCAAGAGATCCACTGGATATATATTAAACATATTCCTTATTAATTAACTACTTGCTCATAACAGTGACAATGTACAGAAGATAAACAATGTATGTATATCTTAGCTCTGCAAGACAGATGCAAATAACACTAGAAAAATCAGCTTTTAAAGAAAGGACTGTCTATGACCATGTTGAGTACTGTTTCTCCTCTCCCTCTGCTGTGATCTTTGGCATATTCACACCTCTCTCAGTATATTTCAGGAATACAAAATTTCTTAATATGTGCCAGATTTTTAAAATTCTCGGCCTGGCAGCATGAGTTACTGCTCTGAAATGATCTTGAGCAGAGCATTCCTCATGAAAATTTGGCCTGCCACGCTAGTCAAGTGGCAACAATTTTTTGGTTCCAGCAGGTTATAGGTGGGTGAGATTTGTTCCCGTGGAGGAAGAGGTAATGATCAGCTTGCTTATCCTACCTGACACTTCTCTAAATAAGAAGACTGAAGAATTGGTATCCCCTAGAGAGCTGGCATAGTCAGCATCTTTGAGGTGTTAAGTTACAGAGATCTGGCAGATTTGGGTACATGCAGGTTTCCAACTAGCGCAACAGGGCAGGATTTTCAGGCTGGTCATTAACATCAGTCAGAATTTTTGTAGCTGTTTCTCGGTGGGCATTCATTATTATGATATGTAACCACCCTTAAACTTGCTTCCACTATAGTGAGTGCCCTAGAGAAAAGCCAACTATTTCAAAACTATTTCATTTTACTCTCAGATTATATTATTTCAGGCTTGCCTAGTTGCAGTGTAAGCCAGTTGTCCTCCGTCCAGTTGCTCTGAATGCATTTTTCTGTTCAGGTGCTAACTCTGATGCTCATTCCCTCTTTAGCATGTTTCATGTGTTACCAGCTTCTCCAGTTGGTAACCAGCTCATTTTAAGATCCTAAACTCCTATTATTCACTCCACATCCTAAAGTGTCTAATATGTTGCTGGTACTAGATAAATAATCTTACAGCTTCCGATGTGATATTCCAAATGATTAATGAGCTGACCACAACACAGGGGAGAGGAAACTGTAATACATGCTTTCCATTAGCCCCACCAGGATTGCTTCATATGGCCTTTGATTGTGTCCTGAGATTATGTGATCTGTGTAGCGGATGTTTCTCAGGAGCCATCCTTAACGTTCCCAACTTCCTTTCTCTTATGGTGCTTCTCATAGAGACTAGTTGCTGTTTTGAAATGCATCTGTGTGACAGCTTGAAAGGGACTCTTCAAGAGAAAGTAAATACAAATTCTAAAGGAAGCTGTGAATGCTTACCATGAAAAGTAATATACCATTCTGGGATGTGTGTACATTCACGTATATATGTATTCCGTCAGTGTGCATTTACACAATTCAGTTGCACACACAAGCTGATTTTCTAGCTCTTGTTAACTTTCAGTGATTCATTAGTGATTAGATTTGCTAATAACTAACATTTGTGAGGAGCGATTTTTTTGGGTGCAACTTTCAGGGAAAATTTGCAAGATTAACGTGCTACCTGGAAAGCATTTTATTTTATACTCTGCTTGGAATTACACTGGGTCGATTCTTTAGATATTGTTTTTGCCACTATGAGAGTAAAGGGACTGTATTTCACTCTGCAGCTTTGCCACTCTTGAGTTATCAGGTCTTTCATACCATCCAAGATAAAAATCATAACCCTTGGCAGTCCCCTTTGTGTGTTTTATGAATGCTGTCTGAGAAGCAACATCTCATTTACAACTGGGACCAGGAGGCAGAGTAATTTCTGTGTCAGCCAAGCATATCTAATAACTTATAAATAATGTAAATTGTAAAAAAAAAAGAAAAAAAAAGAAAAAAAAAGAAAAAGAAAAATAGATGAGTTAGTTACTTAATCTGAAAAACGTTGAGCGTGTGACTGCAGCGCTATGAAGCTTGATGAATACCGCCCCTAGATCGGCAGTATTGCCACAAAGACTATTTATCTTCAGAACTCATATAGGCAGGCAGCTGTATGTGATGGTATCACTAGGACTTTGGTGCTGCCCTGTGCCCAGCAACCTTGTCTCCAGTTTAGCTAAGAACCTTCATCTAGGCGTTAACATTACATGTTCTTAATGGAAATTAATTGACCTTAGTGGGGATGGCTCATAAGTTTGCATCATTGAGGTTTTTTGCTGGAGTGAGTCCAGCACTCTAGGATTGAATCCCCATAGCCAAATCCTCTATGTCCAGTGGGAGTTCCGTCTACTGGAGGTGACTGAAGAGGTGTAGGTGCTTCCTGGGCATGCTTGGCCTCTCGGTGCATGGATGCTCTGTGCTTAAATGAAGACTTTCTGTATTTTGATTTCTTATTCAGCCCAAAGGAGGTTTCTTCCTTCGAAGTCAGTTTAGAGTGCTCAGGAATATCAAGTGTCTTGATTTCAGACCATATGCAGGATTATAGAATTAAAAAATGGCATGTCTCATCTCTCTCGCCACTTACTGCGCAAATTTCCTGTGGCAAGTCAGATGCTGTGAGTCTAGAAATATCTTCATGATGGACATTTTGACTTTTTATTTTTCCCAAATTTAATGTGAGAAATACAGAAAGGAAAATAAAAGCTGGAATTAAAATTAAGATCAGTTGCTGAAGCTGAAAGAGCACAATTGTAATATGTTAGAAGATTGCCTTGTTTTAGAGAAAGTGCTGATTAAGATCAAATTTATCTTGAGTTTACATTTGATTGGACCTAAACTGAGGGGAGGGGGGGATATATTTCAGACACAGTGGAAATGATGCATGTTAATATCCTGTGTTTATTGCCACTTGAAATTACAGCATAGCTTTGAATTGCTGCCAAATCTACAGTTAAGTCTCCCTAGTAATCACTATGATTATTCCAAGTCTTCATGGTAATAGCGGGAAGAAGTATGATACACAAGCTACTGTAGCCTAAGCTGTCAGAGTCTTTTTATCCTTTGGGGTTCAGATTGTGATTCCACCCAGTAGAGGGAATGGTGAGACATGCACATTGGGCAATCAGTCCTGAAAGGGAGACTAAATAAATGGATTTAATTATGTTCTTTTCAGTTTTATTTGGCTTTTATATTACCTTCTGCCTCACTAACTTTTCCTGAAATGAGGAAAAACATAGCTTCTCTTTGGTTTTGGAATGCTTTAATTCATATGTTGGCATGGTGTAGTATTTTTCCATTTTTATTAGAAATTTTTTTTTGCTTTCCTTCCTGTGGTTCTATAACATATTCTATTTTTACTCATTTTCTTTACAATCCATGGGATAGTTTATCTCCTTGAAATATTCTTTTACCTCTGCTTAACTATTGGAAGTTGTAGATTTACGTCTGCTCTGAATGTATACACATGTGTTATTGTGGTTGATGGGAGATTAAGTAGTGAGGTCAGGGATAAACAGCATAATATAAAGTTACAATTTACTAAAAAAATATTAGGAAAGTCTCACAGGAGGGAGAAATGCTCTGTAAAAAGTTGTTTAAAAGAAGCTTAAGTGAAATTTAGATGTGATTAAAAGCTGTTCTGGTTTTTGGATACACAATTATTCAAGCAAGTAGTTGTTTATTTTGAGTTAAAACCCTCAGCAATCACTGTTAGTCAGCTCTCCAGATAGTATGTCCCAGTTGCATCCCTTCATCAGTTGCTAGCAGGAAGGTTTTGCTATTTGTTCCACTTACAAAGTAAATAAAACTTGTTATGGAATGCATTTAATGTGGATACAATATTTACTCTGGAATATTTTCCTCAATAAGTAGTGTTAGCCAGCAGGCAAGTCTGAGGACCCAGTGTGTTAGCTGTGGGAAGCAAATCTGTATGCCTGGCACATAATGATCGGTTTAAGCTATTGAAATATAAATCAGAACAGTGAGTGAAATTGAAAAATATTTCATTAAATGAATTACGATGTGGATGTGAATAAAAGTATAGTTAGGGACTCTGCCATATATGCTTAGATGTCTACAATCTTTGGGCTGTTTTTTTTTCTGATAGATTTAACTCTGAAAGATACATAACATTTTTGAAGGGCAGCATTAGCAAATATCACAGCACGCTTGCATTTCATTATAGCTAGCATTTTTATTGTGACTTCAGTTTCTAGAATGATGTTCTCTGTAAGATGCTCTTGGGTGCTCATTGTGAAACTTAGACGTGCCTAATCTAAAGGCTCATTAACAGTGAAAACCACTCCCAAATTTATAAACCTAATTCCTTTAGTATTATTTCAAAGCCAATATTTTGGTATTTTTGGAAGCATAAGATTTCTTGGGCCAGAAAAAGAAAGCAAGGCAAAATACTGCTGTAGTCCAGAGATTACTGTTCTGTACAAGTGCAGTTTTATGCCTTTTCTGGAGTATATATGCCATAGTGATTTTTTGTCTCAGTTGTATACATTTAAAAAAAACATTAACAGGAGAGAATGAAGATAATGGTATTTACAGAAAGTGTTATTTGGGCTAGAAGGCTGTATCCAAAGATATTAAGCTTTCTATATGGAATTACTGCTGTACTGCTTCTAGCGATACAGCGTGGAAGCACTTGGACATGCTGCTAAGCATGAGTCTCAGGACCAGCCCTCTGCATGCGTTAAAATGCGAGGAGGTGCCTGGCCACCAGCTTCAGCAGAAATTGTGGAGCTCACGTTGCAGCCTTGCTTGTAGAGGTTGCTTTAGCACAGGACCAGGTCCTTCTTTCTGTGATCTGGTCTGGAACCAACAAGAATGAGCACTATATAGCTCACTCAGAATGCAGATAGTTTGGATTCATTTATTTCCAAGAAAAACTAGATATTTTGAGCCTGAGTTGCAGACAGTAGCATGGCAAGCAAAATACAAATCTCTGTGCTGGGCATAAACCGCGTCTTCGCTCCGCCTTGCGACGTGAGCAAAGGGACAGGGCAGCACATTCAATTTTAGGTCACTGCTGTGCCCTCTGCAGAAAACCTGCCAAATTCAATGTGTTACAAGAATCTTTGAATGCTATATGTAGGCCACCAGCAGCGTACTGGGTGCGCACGTAGTAATAAATTAAACAGATCCTGTTTAAAGAGTTTACTGAGAGACAGGAGGCTATTGAATACGGTTGGAATAAGAAATGGCATTTGTGAAGGTGTCGTTTATAGAGGCTTTCCAATAAAAATGACAGAGTTTCCTACACTTGGGTAAAGTGTATCATTAAAAAAATACAAGATCATAGTAAGGTTATTGGCTATTACCTTGCTCTTCTAACTGACCTAGTCACACAGCTACTAGAAATAGGTTTGGCTTAACATATGCTTTAGTTTGGGGTTGCAGTGGTGGACTGTGGACCCTGAAGTTTGTGCAGTTCTCTTTCTCGTTCAACAACGTACCTCACTATGTCCCCTATTTTAGGTATATGAAAGCTATGCAGAAATTAGTGCAACTTTGTATGTGCTTTAAGTACAAGTGCACATGCTTAAGTAACCTGTCAAATTACAGCATCTACAAATGTGGTATTTATAGTTCTTCCCCCAAGACCAATTGCAGTAAAAGCTCAGTCCGGCTCTCATATCTGTGTAATTCATTAGAAATTTCAAATTTTTAACTTCAGCTTTACTATAAAAAAAAAAGACTGCATAAAAATTGTACTGTTTTGCCTAATATATTTCCTTCTCTGTGTTCACGTTATTGTAATTCTGTTTGCATAACTCATTGCCATTTATCTCTGTAAGCAATTTACAGTCACTGTATCACAGTGATCAGGATTCTGTGGTGCCTTCTGCATCATTTGTTGAATATTCTAAAAACATTTTGAATTCACGATTTATTTATTTTTTTAATTATTTTTGAAGTGAGAGCCAAATAAAGCCCAGCTGGGCATTGAAAAAATCCATATTTTGTTTGTAAGCTATCAATTGATTAAGGCACCTCTTTGAATGCAAACTGGGCCTGTTTGATCTGGAATGACAATAAAAATGTATTCTCACATTGGCATTTTTAGAACCACCTTATAACATGCTGGCCAACTGCAGAAGGTGGAGAAGTTGAAAAGAGTGAAGTTCTGATTAAATTATGTGGGGATAATTTCTTAGTTGCTGACAGCGTGACATGGAGCTCACGGAAGGAGAGAGCTCAAGCTATTAGTGTGCTTGAGTTAAGGTATTATCTGGACCCGAGAAAAGGAAATGCAAATAATTGATGGGCATATTTTTCTGCATCAAAGTGAATTGCCATTTTATCCCAAATGTGTCAGCAGGAGGAGAATGGTGAAGCAATGGAGAGATGTTACAAACTAGTTCTTTCTCCTAGGCCATTCTTCTGATATAACTATAACAGTGATTATTTTTACATTTACTATTTATAAAGGCAGCCTCACTAGATAAAGTGATGTATTTATATGGACATATTAAAATGAGTCATTACTAGTATTAATTCTTTTTTGGTTAGTCTGAAGATTTTGTCATGTGGCCTCACACACCTTGCACAAGGACCAAAATCCAAGGCAGTCATTTTGAGTAGAGATGAGGAGTGATCAATTTGGAATGATTTGCAAGAGATGTTACAGAATTTAACATTGACGGATTTGGTCAGGGAAGATTAATAGGATCTTGCAGTCCTTATCTCTTTGATGCTTTTGAATGTCTTGTCCACAAAATTTTGACAGGTAAGGTAGGTACAAAATCTGACTCTTATGCAAGAAAAATAAGGCTATGCTGTCTGTTATAAAGAAAAAAGTCTTCTGAATATATTTTGTTTGTTTTTTCTTTTAGATTATTCTCGTAAGTTCTTCCCATAATGATCGTGACCAAAGTCTTTTCATAAGCACGGATGAAGGAGCCACCTTCCAGAAACAACCTATTACTTTCTTTGTGGAAACTCTTCTTTTTCACCCAAAAGAAGAAGATAAAGTACTTGCTTACACTAAGGAAGGCAAGGTAAAGCTTGAAGATACAGCATTTGTTTGAAATTTAGGAATTTATTTTTAAGGAGATATAAAACAGTTCTGATATGCTGATTAGTGTTGGGTTTTATGACATATCAGTTGCCCAGAAGGGAATCATATGCTGGTGTTGAGGCTTATTAAAATATATCTTTTTTTTTTTTTTTTTCCCCCCAGGAATTTCAATCCTGGCATTTTCAGTTGATATGGATATTGCTAATATTTATTCTCATGCATAAAATAGTTAAATAGTACCTCTGCAATATGCTCCTCCCTAGAAAGTGACCATAAGCAATTGCTCTGTAATTTATAGTGTAGTAGAAAGTTAATGAAGCTGAAATAGTGCATCCAACAGCCGTTCCTGAGATGTAATATAAAATAAACAGCACAGTCATACAGCAGAAGAGGAGTTGGGGAATCAGTGAAGCTGTAGAAATGTAGAATAATTCTCTCTCTTATGATGTATTTATACCACTTTTAGATTCAGGACTTGTATCATGTGGTTAATAAATTTTGGCCATCTTTCAGATTTCTTCTGGTTAAATTATAAAGTCATTTTTTTGAATGGGTTAGGCTAAGCACTGATGAGTGCGCACACAGTTTGTTCATCCCTTTTTTTATCAGTTGTAAAGTCACCGTGATTCTGGTCCTTGTAGTGGTCTTAACTTACCTGCATCGTTACTCCTGTTTTAAACTGAAATTAGTAAGCTCCAGTCCATTTTAATCCTTGTCAGACTTCACAGCATCTGTATATTTAGGTGGCGAGATTGGTTAAAGTTGCCCATGCTACAGCCAAATACTGCACAGACTTCAATCATCATAGATTTCAATTTCATAGAATCGTCTAGGTTGCAAGGAACATTTAAGATCATCAGCGTCCAACGATTTACCTAACACTGCCAAAACTACCACTGAGCTATGTCCCTAAGCACCATGTCTACCCGTCTTTTAATTACCTCCAGGGATGGTGACTCAACCACTTCCCTGGGCAGCCTGTTCCAATGCTTGACAAGCCTTTCTGTGAAGAATTTTTTCCTAATATCCATCCTAAACCTCTCCTGGCGCAACTTCAGGCCATTTCCTCTTGTCCTACCACTTGTCACTTGGGAAAAGAAACCAATCCCCACCTCGCTACGACCTCCTTTCATGTAGAGAGCAATAAGGTCTCCTCTCAGCCTCCTTTTCTCCAGGCTAAACAACTCCAGGTCCCTCAAGTCCACTCCTCATAAGCCCTGTGCTCCAGGCCCCTCACCACCTTCGTTGCCCTTCTCTGGACACACTGCAGCACCTCAACGTCTTTAGTGTCGTGAGGGGCCCAAAACTGAACACAGTACTGGAGGTGCGGCCTCACCAGTGCTGAGCACAGCAGTACAATCACTTCCCTAGTCCATCAGGTCATCCTTTGGGATATTTTCTGGGATATATAAGTTAACAGCTGATCCCAAAACAATTCATGTTTACAGGGATTTGCAGAAAAGGATAGAACTAGAATAAAAAACATAGCAAATCAAACTCAGTCACAAATTACATTAAATATTTTACTTAGCAGCTTCAATCCTAACACAATTACAAATATGTTGAATGCATGTTATGTAAACAGAATACTTCAGGGAAGCCTGAAGTTATGAAAAGCCTATGTTATGAAACATATGTCAGTTTCAGTTTTGTTTCTGACAATAGATATAATTCCTGCATTCTGTGTAGTTACGGAATTGACAGAACCTTTAAGTGTAAGAGTCCGAAGAATTGTATTGAAGAAGTTGTCCAGCCCACAAGAAGCGCATAGAAATATTTGCCGGTAAAGAGGAGGAGGCAGAAGCACAAAGTGAAGCATTTGCTTTGTGTTTTGATGAATTATGCATGATAGGGATATTTTCACGCATTTTATACTTGGATAATATTCCAAAAGGAGTGATGCTATTATTTGCCACTCTTAAAATATGACTGGACAAAAAACCCTACAAAATATTCAGTAAAGCTCTGCAGGAGTAGCAGGAATGGTAAGGTAATCTGATGGACTTTTCTCAGGCGTTCAATATGATGCTAAAAGGAGTCAACCATAAAGACTTACTGGTGAAGTCTTACATGTTTACCTAAGATGTGTAGGAATAAAGGATGCCTTTTACTATAGCTGGTTCAGTAACCTGTTTAAATTTTGTATAATATCTGATATATTTAGCCTAGGGGGAAGAGGAAGTGATATTGGCAAAGGAGGAGCTAAACATCAAAATTGCAACATGACATAAAAAGAGGTCACTGTACTAAAATCAATGCTCTTCAGAGATAGCGTTGATCTGAATTTGGCCTAGGGAGATGGTATGCTCTACTATGCTTGAGTTTAGTAACTTTACCTTCACTGAAAGAAAGTAGTATCAATCTAAAACTCAGGAAGAGCCATTACCTCCTGGTACTCAAATGATTTCTTACAGTCGCGCTTTTGAGAATACAAGGAATACAGGATCACGTCCTTCATAAATAGCAATTGGGCTTCTTTGTCTACTGGAGCATCACGGCCTTTCTCACAACTTCTGATTTGATTTAGAGCTTATTTTGTATTGCAAAATATGCGTTCTTCTTTCATTCAGAACCCTAGATTTTGTTTAAATAAAGCTCTAGCCTCTAGCTGACACTATAAATGAATGCAAATCCAGTCAATATGGTTGGATTAATCCATTTACTGCCTCAAATCTATACTTTCCTTTTCTGGCTACCTCAGTTATAATGAATAACAATTAGCTATTCACTGAGTCTATATAAATGCTTCTAGATTTTTTTAAAACTCAACAAGGATGCAGTAGATTTTAATTGTTCATTTAGAAGCTGAAAGGATGAAAAATGGTAAAACTGCGAAAAGCCTTTTCAATTTTTTTAAAAATTGATTCCACGCATTTATTACATGGGTGGCAATAAACGGAATTCTAGCGTCTATTAGATGTGTAAGCCAGAGATTTTAGCTGTCCACTAATATAACTGTTTTCACCTCATAGTTAATCACATTTAATAGTTTTATCATATGTACCTGTTAAAAAACAAAACACATTTGAGTCACACATTGGTCATTTTTTTAATTAAAGGAAGTTGAACGTACGCCTAAGCTGGGTATGCATTATTTTGTATTTATTTCAAACAATGCATCAGTTAAAAATTCTTCTTAGTTTGGATGTGCCTTATCAATCTTATCGTACAGTAAGATTGCAAGGGCTTCCCCCTACACTAAACCAAACTGTTCATTCATAAGCTCCCAGACTTCAGTCTTAAATGTGTGTGAGGGCAGGTAGTTTAGGTTTGGTGGTAAGGATTTGGGTTGGTCTTTTTCAGCCCCTACTGCACAGACATTTCTGTTGTAATGCTAGGAATCTTCTCTCATTTTCTGCTGAAATTAGTCGATGACAAAATTATGTCCCTTTATTCATTTGCCAGTGTTGTCCCTTATCCTAAATAGCTCTTTTCCCTCTTGCTAGGAACCTCTTGAATTCTTGGCTTTCTTTGCAGTTTGGACACCATGGTTAGGGCAGAGCATTAAATGATCATCTCTTCCAGATTTATAGTGGTCTGCTGAGGCTGGTAACCAACTGAGCAGGGTCCACCCTTCTAGAAAGATGGTCAAACCGATGATTATCTTTTCTATAATGCCTGTGGTGATAAATGTTTGAAGAAGTAAGAAGCTCAGGTTCTCCGATTTGCATGGTCTAGCCCATTAAAAGCCACATGCCTCCCTTCCAGGAGGTTGCGCTGAGCTATTTGATATAAAATGCACTGGTTGCAGCAAACCCTAACCCACGTAATAAAACTAAGATCAGAAAGTTAGCAGGCAAATCAGGAGCCTGGCTCTGCTGCCCCATCATTAACGCATTTAGCTCTGGGGTTGAAGACTTTTTGATCTGTGATCGTTTCTGTCTATGCATTGACTGGGTGAATGCTAAAGTAAGCAATCTGAGTCCTGATAGTAATTTCTCACCCGAAATGTGGTCTACCTGCTTTAATTGAGCATGCAGTGGAACAAAGCCCAGTCATTCTGAAAGGCAGAGTAACTGGGAAATACTCTTTTATCTCTAATTCAAATTTTAGTAAATTTACCCATAGAATTTATGCTGAGATGAGTGACCTTAGCCTTTATCTTTACATATTAATATTGCCGGTGTTCTGTAGTAAAACATAATACATAATCGTGGGGTGTTTTTTTTCATTTGTCATTGAACCTGTCATTTTAAAACAAAAACATTTCTTACTAGTCCTCATAAGACACTTTCCCTCAGAACCATCAGCGACTGAACTGGTGACTTACTCCCACATCAGAGAAGAACAGTTTTACTTGCCTTTTTTTTTTTTTCCCTATTAGAGATATTAAGAGAAAACGCATCATATGTAAATTGGATCAAAGAAGAAATGCATGCAGACAGCAGGGGGCTTTAAATCTGTCTTTTTAGAATTCTGATAGATATTTCCTATTTCAACCAGAGGAAACGCATTATGAAGGCAAATGCTGAAGGAGGGAGATTTTTGAATAGCTATTTTATATCCCACTTTATTCTGGGGGAAAACAGCTTTCATCTGCAGTCTTGATATCCATCCATATTATTAGCCTTTGCTTTTTTACCAGGGGTGAACTGTTCAGAGGGAAGGTGGAGCTGGAGACCTCGTCCTCCAGGCCATCGTCGACCTCTCTGCTGAGTGACCATTTCTCATGGGTCACAAATTGGACCCACAAAACAAGCCCTTAAGTGCATCTCTCCTTATCAAATCTCTTAAGCATTTCTCTAACATCTTTTGGTCCTATTTTAGCAGAGTTTTAAATCCATTGACTTCCTAGCTTAAGTATTTTTGATGGCATTAAGGCTTGAAGCATAAAGGTAATATTTCTGCTTATTTGGCCAATGAATGGGAAGAAGGAGAAGAAAAGTGTCCTTTTACCATCCCTCTGTGAAATCATGCTGATGTAAAAAAGCATCTGACCGAAAATGAACTGTGAATTGTTTTCATGGTAAACAAGAAGACATTGTCACTGAGTTTTGTTCATTATAGATTATATTTTATAAGATTTTCTCTATGAAAGGTTATTACTCTGAAAAACATTGTAGAGAACTCCTGGTAATGATTTTTATTTTTTTTTTATTGGTGTACAATCTGTTATTTTAATAGTGACATAGGGCCTGTCTTTGAAGATGTACAACATTAACAGTTTCCTATCATCCAATTTTTCTTTTTTTTTTTTTTTTTTTTTTCTTTCGTAGGTTTATGTATCCATTGACTTGGGGAAAAAATGGATCCTTCTGCAGGAACGAGTTTCAAAAGATCATATTTTTTGGTAAGAAGTCTGTTATTTTCCAAACAAAAAAATGAACAGCAAAAAGTACTTCGTTCTAATCAAGAAAGATGTTTCCAGAGGTACTGATGGGGACAGTACAAGCCTTGGTGTCTTTTGCAATTTGTATCAGTGTTGCTGCACATTGCAAATCCGTACTCGTGCCAGCGATCGTACTGAGTGTCAGCACGTGTAGGGGTTATAGGTCTGGATCTATGGAGCCCAGGATTTAAAGAGAGCTGTAATGTCCAATGAAATTGCTCTTCGTTTTACTGGTGAAATTGATCTTTAGAAAGGAGACCAGTCTTTTTTTGCAGAGAAAAATCTATAACATTTTTTTAAGCGAGGTTGAATCAGACCTATTAACTGGAGTCATATATAAACTTAAGCTATTAAGGAAACTGGGGAAAAAGATGACTTTATCGAGTACACGTATATCAAAGGATTTCATGTTCAGCTCAAATATTTTGCAGTCTCTCAAAATGTTTAAGAAGTGATTTGAGCAGGTTGACAAAATGTTTGAAGAATAAGTCAATGCCTGTTTTCTATACAAATGAAATTAATTTGAAAAGTGTATAACTCTTTACACTGAAATTACTCTTTTGATAGTGTTTTTAATTGATTTTGTATTTAAAAATGGTCAGTTTGCACACTCAATGGTTATCTGATTTCTGTTGAAAAAGCCAGAGAATTCCCCCTTTCACTTTTTACTTCAGTGTGTAAGTATGGACTATGCATAACTGTATCATTACCAATAATAAGTATTTTTTTATTACAGGATTAGTCATAACATGCTAGACACTTCTGTTCCCTAAATGACTTTTGATTTTAGTTCTAGAAGGACTCCGATCTGTGTCAATTACATAAAATATAATTATCCACATGTCTATGGAGCCATATCTGGCTTTCAGCAATATTTGGTGGTTTGCTAGTGGTGTTGCCAGTATTGAAATGGATCTACCTGATCTTGGTTGCAAGATTTGAGGTGTGTTTGGCATTCATGCTGTGATCCTTCTTGTTCTTCAGGTAGTTGCTTTTCTCTTGAGTTGAAATAGATACTCCCATTGTCGAGGAAAGACAAAACAAACAAACCCCCAACCTGCTTAAACTGCCGGCGTAGCGGTTACAAAGCATGCAGAGCTGTTGAAATACCTAGAGAGACATTGGCCATTGGCCTTCAAAAAAACTTGGGGAGGTTGTGACCCGGGGCAGGGACACGTGGACAGGTTAAACCCTGTTTCAAAGGTTGGGAGCACAAGAACTAACCTACCCTGCTGCCCTGCTGGTGTAATTATCCCTGGACATGTAAAGGGAGCTTTTTCATGCTTCCGAGTGCCTCTTCTTCAGTCTGCAACCTACTTAGTGGCTGTACTTTTAGAACACAAGCCTGCGGTTGGTTTGTAGTAACACCCATCTGATTTACTCCGGTTTATCTCAACCTTTTCTACTGAATTACTTAAGCAGAAAGTGTCAGGCTGATTCACTTGCTCCTGCAAAATAAAGCCTTAGTGAAGAACTTATTTCTGCACAGCAGCTGGAGTTTCATAGGCAATACACTTTACAGGTCTCTTAACTACCACGTGAAAGGGTATAATTATTTAGAAGTAATACATTGGGTCAGAAATGTCATGTCTGCCTTAAAACTGATTTTTCTGTAGCAAGATTATATAGAGTGTAAATCAGGAGATCATGTGGCGCTCTGTCTTTAATCAAACAAATTTTTCAAATGTGTTAGGTCTGAAAACTGTCAAAGTTACTAACAGGTAAGAAAGAACAGTGGAAGCCTCTCTCTAGTCTAGGTATATATTTAGCACACTTAAATTATGAAAAACGTAACATATCACTGAGATATGTGTCAGTTTTGCTCTGACTCAAACAATCTCTCAATAATTTTTGTATGTAAGAATTAAAGCCAGTAAGGCGTGTTTAATATTAAGTCTGCATTTTGCTATGTGTCAGAATCTTTATATCATTCAGACACAATCAGGGAAGCATCCTGGAGCTTCAATAGGAATAACTCCCATGTAGTACTTCAAAGTCATGGTTGTTCATAAACGTCACATTCCTCTCAGATAAGAATAATAAATTATAAAAGTCTGTACATTTATAACCACTAGAAGTATTTTCTAGGTTTTCGCTTTCCGCTTTTCTGTATGTAGACCATTCTGATTTCTCTCAACAGCTGTATCAGCCAGCAACAGCAAGGATTTGGGAGCAAATTAGAATCATAGAATCATTCACGTTGGAAAAGACCCTTGGGATCATCGAGTCCAACCATCAACTCCACTCTACGAAGTTCTCCCTTACACTATATCCCTTAACACCACATCTAAACGAGTCTTAAACACATCCAGGGATGGTGACTCCACCACCTCCCTGGGCAGCCTATTCCAGTGTCTGACCGGTCTTTCTGTGAAGAATTTTTTCCTAATGTCCAGCCTAAAGCTGCCCTGCTGCAGCTTGAACCCGTTCCCTCCTGTTCTATCGCTAATTACCTGTGAGAAGAGACCAGCACCAACCTCTCTACAATGTCCTTTCAGGTAGTTGTAGAGAGTGATGAGGTCTCCCCTCAGCCTCCTCTTCCTCAAACTAAACAGTCCCAGCTCCTTCAATCGCTCCTCATAAGATTTATTCTCCAGGCCCTTCACCAGCTTCGTTGCCCTCCTCTGCACTCGCTCCAGCACCTCAATATCTCTCTTGTATTGAGGTGCCCAGAACTGGACACAATACTCAAGGTGTGGCCTCACCAGTGCTGAGCACAGGGGGACAATCACCTCCCTCCTCCTGCTGGTCACACTATTTCTAATACAAGCCAGGATGCCATTGGCCCTCTTGGCCACCTGGGCACACTGCTGGCTCATGTTCAGCCGCTTGTCAGTTAGAACCCCCAGGTCCTTTTCTGCCAGGCAGCTCTCCAGCCATGCTTCCCCAAGCCTGTGGCGATGCATGGGGTTGTTGTGGCCCAAGTGCAGGACCTGGCACTAGGTGCCTCATCAGTACCAAATGATCCTTCCCTTAAACTTTCATAGAAATACAGATATATAAATATATTTTACTTCTAATATCATACACAACATTGCCATATAGAATCTGATGCAAGTGGGGGTTTGGACGTGATGGGAGTTACTCTGTCATTATATGAAACTTTATGGCCTTCATCACCCGAGTTATCTGAGTGCTAGATGGAAACAAGTATTTGTGTAGTTTTCAACAGATGTAAGAATACAGGTTTTGTCATACCTTGACTGTTAGGACACTAAGTCCAGTATTGTTTTCTTGGCAATATATAACATCTGGTGTGTTAAAGATAGGTTAAATTAATTCAAACTAATTGTACAGCTCTGTAAATGAGGGTGTGTGTCTTGCTGATACTGGCTGGTTCTGGGCAGATCTTTAGCAGATGTTTCTTCTTTGATTTCAGTCAGGCTTTGCCACTGAAGTTGATAATATAGCCTAAGATTTTTTTGCAGCCTGGTAAGTACAAATATTATCAGTCATAATATTTTCCTGTGCTTTGTAAAAACAAATTTTTTGGTGCCTCCAGCAGCAGCCAGATCTTCATGCATTTCCTGAAGAAGCATTTCTGTTTTAATCAATGAAAATCCAAATGCAATTAATTTAATGGCATGTTTTATGTATTTATATTAAGGGAAGGTCAGTAGGGACTGAGTATTCTAAATTATTTATGTTCTGATCTTACGCTGTAAGTTTATAAGCAATATATTAAAATCATCTTCTTGGCTTTATTTGCTTTTCAAGTGTTTTGCACCATCCCTGAAGTATCTTTGCGAATTTAATGTATGGAATTTGGTCTTTCATGATAGTGGAACTAATGGAAGGATGACTGGGACCAGTGGAAAGTGTATACTACCATCTCTATTTTAGGAGTACGGAATATTTTCTTCCTATTTGTGATATAGTGTGGCATTTTCTTACCCCTTCCCAGACATTTTACCAATTTGTTTCATTATTCTTTTGGAAAGGAAAATTGACCAATCCTTCATAGCAGTTTGTCTTCTCTTAGCATTTTAGGAAGCAAAACAGGATCCCTAGAGGGGTGATCATTGCCCCAAGCCTGTCAATGTTTTAAGAGGCTTTTGGGCAATGTCTATAACAACATGCTTTAACTTTTGGTCCACTCTGAAGTGGTCAGGCAGTTGGACTACATGGTCATTGTAGGTTCCTTCCAACTAAAAATATTGTAGTCTAGTCCATTCTATTCTAAAATCAAAAGAGCTGTAAGGCTGCAGATAGAATCATAGAATCATTTTGGTTGGAAGAAACCTTTAAGATCATCAAGTCCATCCGTTAACCTAGCACTGCCAAGTTACCACGAAACCACGTCCCTCAGCACTACATCTGATAGATGTAAAGATGGTTTCAAAACATATATTCTAGGAATTTCTTTTTTGTTTTGTTTTGTTTTCTCATTCAAGTTAGAATGAAAAAATCAAAATACAGGGAAAAAAACCCTGTTCCTAAATGATGGAAATACTGAAAATAATTGCTCTGACATTGTTCATTAAAAAGGTTTTTTAAATTTTCAAAGCAAAATTATGAAATGTGGATTTGAAATTAACTTAATAAATTTAACTACTAAGTCACACTGTAATTAAAAAAAAATTAATTTTGTATCAACATTTAGAAAATAAACCTTATATAAAGACTAGCTAGGAAGATTCAGAATTTTTTTTTTTAATGTGAGAAGTTTCCATTTTGAGCAAATTCTTGTGCTTTAAAATTAAGAAACTTTGGTTACTGTGACCTGCTGCATGTAAACTGCAACTGGCCATGCAGTATTGCCCTAATGTGATGATTTTTGTTTAGGGGATGTTACACTACCCATCCTTTATAAGTACATATATCAAGCCCGTTTAAAAAAAAAAAAAAAAAAGGTGTATTGTATGGTAATCCTGGAGAGGAAGCGAGAGTAGTGCAGTTTAGGATTTCTCCGGCTCTGATGCTATTCTTTTCAGTCCCCAGGGCTTATGCACCAGTTAAGTTCCTTTTGATTTCTCAAAATAGAGCGTTGTAATACATAAGCAAAGAATAGATTGTGAATCAGCTGTCTACACCAGCACAAACATACCCCAGGACAGTAGGTCATGCATTGGTAATTACAGAGAATTAGGCCCAGCACATTTCCTTTATGACTCTGCCTAGAGCCTTAGACATTCTTTATCCTCAGTGCGCTAGATATGTGGATCCTATGCTATGGGTATCTGTTACTCTTATTTTTAGCTGTAGGTTCTCCGTTTTCATGAGAGGTGAGAACATAAAAAAAAAAAAATGGCGAGTTTATTTGGGTATAGCAGTTGTTCTCAGAGGACTGAAGTTCTGTTCTCACGATGAAATCCCACAAGAGTAATCAATCACAGCCATACCCATTATTAATGTCAAGTCTAGCGGGTTCCTGGCTATTCAAGTGTCAGGTGAACGAGGGGATTTCAGCGATGTTATGCCCTGAAGGAAAGAGAAATGCAAAGAGGACTTCATTGAGCCTTTAACATCGAATTTTGTGTGAAAGGCTCTTGTGTGGGAAGCCAAGAATCTGTGTGGGTAGTCACTCTTAACGTGTGACTTGATTACTTGGGATGGTATTTGTTTCTATTTCTGTCTGTGTGGTGATGTGTATGACTCTATTGAGTTTATGTGTCACGGTTTGATAGCAGAGGCGTTTGGGCCTTCTGTGAGAAGAGACCAGGAACTGCACCTGTGTCAGACAGAGGCAGTTCCAGCCAGCTCCAAGACAGACCTACTGCTGGCCAGAGCTGAGCCCATGGGTGACACTGGCGGCACCTCTGTGGTAACATATTTAAGAAAGGGTAAAAAAGCTGCGCAATAGCATCTGGGAGAGAAGAGTGAGAAAAATGTGAAAGAAACAACTCTGCAAACACCTCCTCTGCCTCTGCAGTGAAGAAGGAGGGGGGAGGAGGTCCTCCAGGTGCCAGAGCAGAGATTCTTCTGCAGCCTGTGCTGAAGACCATTGTGAGGCAGGCTGTCCCCCTGCGGCCCATGGAGGTCTGCACTGGAGCAGATATCTACCTGCAGCCCATGGAAGACTCCATGCCAGAGCAGGTGAATGCCCAAAGGAGGCTGTGACCCCATAGAGAGCCCATGCTGGAGCAGGCTTCTGGGAGGACCTGTGGGCCTGTGGAGAGGAGTCCACGCTGGAGCAGGTTTGCTGCTAGGAACTCTGGCCTTATGGGGGACCCGTGCTGGAGCAGTCTGTTCCTGAAAGACTGCACCCCGTGAGAAGGATGCATGCTGGAGAAGTTTGTGGAGGACTCTCTCCCATGGGACAGACTCCACGCTGGAGCAGGGGAAGAGCACAAGGAGGAGGGAGCAGCAGAGACAACGTGTGAGGAACTGACCGCAACCCCCATTCCCCATCCCTTTGCGCTGCTCAGTCAGAGGACTTTAGAAGAGTCAAGGTGTGAAATTGAATCTGAGGAGAGGGGTTTTTTTAGTTTTGTGTCATTTTTCTCACTATCCTACACTGTTATTAATTGGCAATAAATTAAATTAATCTTTCTCAAGTCAAGTCTGTTTCACCTGTGACAGTAATTGG
This sequence comes from Chroicocephalus ridibundus, assembly GCF_963924245.1. Taxonomy (NCBI): domain Eukaryota; kingdom Metazoa; phylum Chordata; class Aves; order Charadriiformes; family Laridae; genus Chroicocephalus; species Chroicocephalus ridibundus. The sequence goes on along the minus strand of NC_086288.1, from coordinate 54,409,628 downwards.
TGAGCTATCTCTCTGTCTTTATCTCAACTCATGAGCTTTTCATCTTATTTTCTCCTCCTGTCTTGTTAAGAAGGGGGAGGGATAGAGCAGCTTGCTGGGCACCTGGAGGCCAGCCAAGGTCAACCCATGGCAATGACAAACCACTCCAGCTATGCTGTTTGGATAAAGGTGACAGGAAAGATATTTTCGTTAAAAAGTATTTAAGCATAGGGAATAAATAAGTAGCAGCACACTTTGGCTGTGTATGGCATTGACTGAATCATTGAAGGTATGTCTTTTAAAGCAGATGCAAAGGTGGCAAGGCCTGAAATACAAATCAGTCATAATCAAACACATTTTTAGCTTGTATGAATCAAATCATAGTTTTGTCTCCCTGAGTAACCAGGTTGCCAAGAGTCAATACCGTTTTAAGCTACTCAGTAGAAAATTTTGCATGCTTTTGACTTGCTTTCTAAGCAAGGCACCGCCCTTAAGTAAAATATGCCTTCATGCCTTGAAGTAAAATATGAATCATAATTATCCTGTAAGGGACTGTTTTTTGTCAGTGTTAGGTTGATGGTTGGACTAGCTGATCTGAAAGGTCCCTTCCAACCTAGGCGATTCTATGATTCTATGATGTCTATGATTCACATTTTGGGATGCATAGTATTATGTCAGTGGTAATTTTTGTTCATGTATATTACACAAATATGAAATTTCAGGTGAGTATTGGTGTTTTTCTAATACTACATGCAACTACAATAAGAAAATACTAGGGCAGTCTGTGAAGAAGAGAGGTAGCTGATTAAAAGAAAAATTATTACTAAAATAATGCCAAAGGTCTCATAATTGGAATGCTTAACAGAAAATTCTAAATTCTTAGAATTTCAGCGTGGTTATAGGGAGGTGATTGTGCCTCTGTACTCAGCACTGGTGAGGCCTCACCTCGAGTACTGTGTTCAGTTCTGGGCCCCTCTGTACCAGAGGGACATTGAGGTGCTGGAGCGTGTCCAGAGGAGAGCTGCCAGGCTGGTGAGGGGTCTGGAGACCAGGTCATATGAGGAGAGGCTGAGGGAGCTGGGCATGTTTAGCTTGGAGAAGAGGAGGCTGAGGGGAGACCTCACTGCCCTCTACAACTACTTAAAAGGAGGTTGTAGAGAGGTGGGTGTTGGCCTCTTCTCCCAGGTGAATAATGACAGGACCAGAGGAAATGGTCTGAAGCTGCGGCAGGGGAGGTTTAGATTAGATATTAGGAGGGATTACTTTACTGAAAGAGTGGTCAGGCACTGGAACAGCCTGCCCAGGGAGGTGGTTGAGTCACCATCCCTAGAGGTGTTTAAGAAACGTCTGGATTTGGCACTTCAGTGCATGTTCTAGTGGCAGAGATTGTAGGTTGTTTGTTTGTGGGGGGTTTTTTTGGTGTGGTTTTTTTTTTGGTGTGTGTATGGTTGGAGTCGATGATCTCAAAGGTCCTTTCCAACCATGAAGATTCTATGATTCTATGATTTAAAAGTATAAAATACCAGATGGTCATATCATGGAGTATACGTTTATACACAGACCAAAGCAGATGCAGAGGGCTTGTTATTCCCCTCCATTGCACCATTTTCATGCTGATGTAATGCTGTTAAGGTCAGTGGAATTACCTGGCGAACACTAATGCAAAGACATGAAGAATTAGATCGTACAACAGCTAATCTTTCAGGTGAACCTCCCTAAAGTCTAAAAAACCACGTGTAAAAGAAAGGGCTCTAGTGTCCCTCAGGAGACCTAATTCAGGCCTGAATGGAAGCAAAGGTGCCCTGAATTTCCTTCTGCTTCTCAACGTGTTTTATCAGATGCAGCTTTATAACATAAAGGAGGTTAGTCATGCACAAAGGCTGCACTGGCACTGAGGCCATTTCACCTCTGCACGACCAAAAAGGGAGTATCTTGCTGCTTTTCTTGCATGGGATCGGTGCTCAACTGCTGCCATGATCTGGTGACTTAAGAAACAGAAAACTAATCCCTCCAAAAAGTTCTAAAATTACATTCTGCAGGACTAGTTTTCCCAAGGGGCTCAACATGGTGTCAGACAAGCACAAGGGAGATCATGGGAACTTGTGTTCACAGGAAAGGGAAGAAGCATGTTGAGGCTGCCGGTATTTACACCACCCTACAATCAAGTTGGGCGATTTTAATTCTGAAGTGTTGTAACCACGCTGTTACATGATCTGACATGCTGGTGTGTTGCACTTGCTTTATCCAACATTATGTACTTGGTCAAGAGATATTTCTTTTCCTAGAGGAAGACTTGTCTGATCTAAAACTAAAGTTCGTCTGAATTTCATTGGAAATTTTAACAGTTGAACGTAAATTGCTAAAACAACCCAAACCCAGAAAACCCTGAATGCGGTGGTGAGCCATCCTTTACCCAAGTAAAACAAATAAACAAAGAAATGGTCCCAGATTGCTGAGATATGACCGTTTTCATTGCAAACTACTTTGAGAAGAAAAGTGGGGAATTCTAACCAAACAAAGCTAAAAGCCCTGCTGAAATTGAGAAAAATAGTTCCCAAGAAAGTGCTTGTTCTATTTGGGGAAAAAATGTTAAAAATTGATGCTGAAATGTCAACTAAAAAGGAAGAAGCTGTTGGATTATCAGGGTCCATTGTGTCTGTGCTTTGTAAGATGGAAGAGGTCCTATCCTAAAGCCAGCTGAGGAACAGTAAACTGTGCTTGTGAATGAATGTGTGAAAACAGTCCTCACAGTGGTACATGCATTTATGTTGTTATAGTAGTAAGTTTGTAAATGAGAATGCAAAAAAAAAATTGACTTATATTTCTCCCTTAATATGAAAAAACATATAATCGAGCCTTCCTTTTAAGTGGATCATTTACTTTATGTGTTTCTGTATGTACATTTTTTGCCCATCATTTTAAGAAAGCTGTATCGCGCGGGGACCTAGAGGGTCCTAGACTGTTTAGCCTGCGTAGTGTCATACGACTTTCCCTTTGGTTCATGATTTAAGCTCAAGTGAAATAGCAGTATTGCTTTTTAAAGTGCTGTTGGCAGAGGAGTCCACTGAAATGAGTAGATTAGTTTATTCTTCAGGGATATAGCTTCAAATTCTCTGCATTAGTTATACTCTGCTCTGAAGATTTTCTTAGCAGCCGTAATAGATGGGGTCTTTTTTTCGGTAAAAGAAGAAAGGACTATTTCTAAGTGTTTGTAAAGCTGGGTAAAGGGACTTAGGAGTTTGGAAACTCTGTTCTTAAGCTGACATTTTAAAGTAGCCTTTGAGGGTGTAATGTCTTCACTGAGTAAACGGTCTCTGCTGTTATAGCTTATCTGTACAATTAGAGTAATGAAAAACACAGAACATATTTTTGAAATGTTCTGCTTACTTAATTTGTGCCTTTTGGAATGGATAAACTCTGCACTTAAAGGGTGGATTTCTCCTGTCAGATGTGTCTAAAGTTAGAGGTCTACAGGTCTAGCTTAATGGTCATTTCTTTCAGCACCTTGTGTCTTCCATCTTTGTAGGATCGCCTGTAAATTAGACAATTCCCACCACTGGAACCTGGCAAGTGCAATGGGACATCTGAGGCAGTGAATGAGAGGCAAGACTGGGGACACAGAATGGGGTGGCTTAATGTGGTAGAGCAATTAGCAGAAATGCTTGTCAGACTGCAGCCCAGAGCTGTCATCCTAAACCACCTTTATAGTCAATGGACACCGAGTTTAGGAAGCTGGTTTAGGAAGAGTGGACTTAACCTTTGGAAGTAACTGTTCTCCTGAAGAATGAAGGATAGTTTTAAAAGGGGCAGTAGGGGAAATGTCTGAACTTCAGGGGGAAAGAGGTATTGCTTTTTTCTGGCTGGTTTATAAAAAAAAAACCAAACCAACCCTTCCTTGTGATTTATTCACATCTACTCAAATAGAAATCTAAAGGAGAAAAGTAGTCTGGGTTGGAAACTTTCATCTTCTGTGTTGAGGCAGTGTTCATTAAAACAGATCAGTTACAACCTCTTGCACTAGAAGATTACACTGGAAACGAGATTAGAGGCTACTTGTGCCAGCTGCCACTGTTAGAAGCAACACGGTAGACATGAGATCATTGTCACTTCTAAGCTGTTGAAGGAAATACAGGAAGGTAAAGATGTTGAAAAATATCTCAAACTGTGCTTATGAAATTGTGTGTGATAAATTATAGATATAAGAGGTTGTTTCAAAAGTACTCAAAAACTGTCTTTGCATTATTGATGCCAATCAGCACATCAGGCTGAGCCTTGGAAGATTTCAACCCTAAAGTTTTTTGTAGTTTAGTTTGTGGTTCAGCTGCATGAAGTCCAGCACAAAAAATAAACTATTCAGCAAGCACAATTTTCTTCCTTCAAAAAGCTGATTCCAGAGATGATAGCAGGTTTGATTTGGTGTGAGTATCTAGAAAAACATCAACAGCTCATACAGCAAAAAAGTTCACAGATCCCTTCCCTCTGCTCAGATATATTCTTACCAGACCTCAATGAATGTAACATCTTCTCTGACTTAATGTGTTGCCTCCAAAATGCTAGTATAGTTTGTTTTTCAGAGACCAGTTTCTTAAATGGAAGATTTTTCCATGCATTTACTAAACAATTCCCACTAGAAGTTTCCTTCACATCTTATGGCTTGGCGCGGGCTCATCCCTCCCCCTCCCTCTCCTTCTTCGGACTGATAATTTATCTTATTAGGGAAAAACGGCATATGTGCTTATTTCTGGTTGTTATGCAGCAGTGGAAATCATCCAGTCTCTTCCCCCTGGCCTGCATTCCCAAGGAACCACCAATTACTGAGTCTGAGTTTTAACCGCTCCTCGTAAATCAATGCTATTAAAATCATTAAACAGTGATGTAATTTCAGTCGAAAGTGTAGTTTTATTGCATTTGATTATTAATAATTGTATCAAAATGATAATTTTCTCTCAAGTATTTTAATGGGCTTTTTTAATATCTGCATCCAGCTGCACTTTATCACTCAGTGTATCTCCTTTGCGTGTCTTCAGCCCACATCTGCTGACTCGATGGACTCGTACCGTGCCAGTGAAGAGCGATGTAGCTATGGGAGTGGGGCAGGATTCTGTTTCGCTTAGTGACAGCATGACCGTCAGCTCAAAGCTTTCTCTGGAGACTCTGCCTGACTAATGACAAGGGAAGGGCTGGACAAAAGCACAGCTGGGGCTGCCTTTCCCAGATTGGGATGGAAGCCCTAAGGGTAGAAAGCTTATCTTTTGGCTGAGCGTATTTGACATGGGAGATACTAAGAGAAAATCAGCTGGTATTCCCATTACACCTTTTCAAAGTTAAACTGCACCTTGATCAATTCTGGCTGAATTTCCTTCTCAGGATATTCTTCTCAAAATTATTCTTCACTTTCTTCCTTTGTCAAAGTGGAATCTACTCTTCTCCTGAATATGCTAACCAAAAATGTATCAATTCATAATGAAGCTGTGTCTCAAGTTTAAAATATTTCTAATAAGAATGGAATCTAGGTCTTTTTTAGCACTAAATCTGCCTTGTAGTCTCAAATGTCAAAGGTAATTGTAAAAAGATGCTCTAGTGCTTGCCAGTGCATGTGAGTGTGTGCATATCTGTGTGTGTGTATATTTATCCATTTATGATTATGAAGTTTTGTTTCTGGTTTCATACCTATTTCTATTCTTTCCCCCAATTGTTCCTATTTGTATGCATATTTTAGTAAAAGAGATTCTAAAGAAATTTAAGAAAAAAGTGATGTCAAGTACAGAATAAGTAGTTTCCATCTAGGTGTTAGTAATAGTACATTATAAAAAGTGTTTATTTTAATTTCCCAGATAGAATGTTAAAGCTGGTTAGTATGAAATCCTCTCTTTTCTCCATCCACATAATGATTATTCTGTAGCTGGCTCTACATAACTTGATTATATTATGTTCTCAGGGCTGTTGCTGGAGTTGATGGAGACCCTGATTTAGTTCATATGGAAATCCAGGACCCCAGTGGAGGTATGGAAATGAAAATGTTATCAATTGATGCCCTAGTGTATAGTCACTTCTCTTTGTTTTAGAGAGTACTTTATGGATTGTTTTTAAAACTAGTCAGAAGAGAAATTGTGCAAGTCAGATTCTTTCTCTGTTTTTCTGTAGTCAGCAAAGCTGTCCTGTTATATAAAAATATAGTATAATTTAAAATTTACTTGTTTTCCACTCTAAGGCGAATTGACGTCAAGATGCTATGCTCTGTTGAAAACATCCATTAATACTACAATTTATTCTGGCAGTTAAACATTGAACATTTTTTCCTGATTTGCAAATAAAACTGGCAGTGCAGTGTTAGTGCTGGGTAAGCGTCTGTTAAAGTGAATCGCTGCATATGTCAGTCCTACTGCACTAACCACCATCTCCCAGAATTTCCTCATGTTACAGTATCCAGTGTACTCTGAGACTTCAAAGGGAAAATAAATGAAAAAGCAGATTAGCAGTCAGGATGTGCTGTACTAAAGAGTCACCAAGATTCCAAAAGCTTGTATAGTTTCTTGTTACCAACTGTACTCTTAAAAGATAATTTAATTCCTTGACTCGGATGATCTAAGTTCCTGTGCAGTCTTAAAAATGAGTTGTAAAGAACGCGCAATTTGATTTTCCCTGATCCAGTAGCTTTTCCTCATTTCAGCCCTATTAAAAAATCAAAGTTACCATGTTAAATTCTGGATGACAAAGTTTCTAAATCTTTCAGTGGTGAGATTTCTGAGACTTGGTGACCCTTACACAGCCCCATCAGCTGCTCTATTTAGAGACAATGTAAGACAATTCTTCAGGAGCTAGGTAGAAAGATTTAATATTTTTTTTTAGTTAACAGAAACAGCAGAAAAAGAAAAACTCTCACGAAATATTTCCTGGCTGGGTTCTCAACAAACTGACTTTGTGCACGTATGGTCAGTACAAGCATCGCCATTGATTTTAGTGGAAACAGCATCTTTGTATGACCTATCTGAGGAGGAACTATAATGCTTGTCTTGCTGCCCATTGCTACCGCTTGCTCAAATATCCTTGTGGTGATGATTTGAACACCAGGAAAACTTGGATTGACTCTAGCTGCCTCTTAAACAGATCCAGATTTAAAAACAAATATTTGTATCTAATATACTCGTTTGGCCTTTTCTAATTGAAAGTCATAAAGTGTGGAATGCATTTCCTATCACACTGCAAAAGTAATGAACCACATGCATGGAGGTGCATTATTTGCTCTTTCATACTGTATCTGGAGTGTGGGGAGAATTAGTGATCTGGACGCAGGATTGTGTGTATAACAGTTTTCTCACTGCACTTGGGAAAGTCACTCAAGTACTTTGTGCTGAGAAGCTTGTGACAAAGGTTGAGCTGTACAAGGGCTTGAATCTAAAAGGTGGTGTTTGGGCCACAGGTAGTATGAGATATGATTATTGGCTCTGCTCTCTGTGATAAGAACAGATTGCATCAAAGATGCAGTGATCCTGTTCTAACACCCCAGGCAGAGAGGATATTCCTTGCCCATTGCTAACTGGAGAGCAAGAGAGAGGCCAGAGCCTCCACTGATATAAATCAGTGCAGGCTTTTTCAGCAAGGTATTAACTCTGAATATAGAAGTCCTGCCCCAAAAGAACAGTTCCAATAGTGTGTTAATAGCGTGTCTTAACTTTCCTACAGAGCTTTAAAAATAGCCTTTAAAATTCTGCATGCTATCTATTAAATGGAGTCTGATTCTCTTCTTGCTCATCACAGTTTTATGCTGGGGTTGATCTATTGATTTCAGTTATGTTGTGTCAGGCTGACGTTTCTCCAAGTGAATAATTCGGCTCTGTGCATAGGTTAAGTGAGAAAAGAGGCTCCTTCTATTATCCCCACCCATGAATGTCTCATTCATCTAACCCCTAATCTCTCTGGACCAGCAAAATTTGGATAATAACAGACTGCCTCCCAGGAATGATCTGAACTGTAAGCAGTTCATTCTCAGTACATTGGAGATTGAAAAACTCTTATATGAGGGTTTAATATAATAATTTTACAACTAACTTGACTGGCAAAGGCAGCACTTTCCCTACATGAATAACATTTTATACTGCTTGCTTCTTTTTCCCTTGATAGCCCTGTCATATGTTTCTGTCTCTCTTCCCTCAGGTTATCGTTACATCACTTGCCAGATTCAAAATTGCTCTGATAAGACAATGACAGTCCAGTTTGCTGGTGGCACTGATCGGGATTCCCTTACTGTGCAGGATGACTACATATTTCTTCAGGTACTGCCGCTTTCTGGAGAGACACTCCATTTCCAAATTCAAAAATAAAATTTTAAACAGTGCAGCAACACTGTAATTTAGGAGCATGGAGAAACCTGTTACAGAGTATGAATGGTGATTTATGAATTTATACGTGGAACAAAGCATTCCTTTATCAGGGAAAAGAAAAAAAAAAAACAGTGCATCTTTAATTTGTGCAACCAGATGCCTGTTTATTTGGTTGATTTTAATTTATCACTGACCTAGCTTTAACAAGGTGGAAGCTTTCAAATAGATTGTATGGTTCAAAATTACTTGTACGTTAAGCAAAATGCAACCCTTTTGTTTTCCTGCTTACAACCTCTTCTGGGTCCTTTCCAGTACCTCCATAGTACAAAAAGGTTACCTGATTCAAGGAATCAGGTATTCAAGGAAAGCCACTTACAGTGTAGTGGCTCAGCTTCTTCACATGGATTCTCTTGTGAAGAAGTTTTGCTGGGAAAGAATTTATACAGCTGTGCTTAGGAAGCGCAGGGTGAAACGGCTATAGCTGGGAAGCTTGGAGCCACTTCTGATGGTCCAAATTGCATTAGGGTTATTTCATTCCCAAACTGTAAGACCTGCATGCAGAAACCTGGGCTGGGACTCCATCAGCCTTGTGGCATCATGTACAGTTCAGGCATGCTTAAAGTCATGTCATTTTATGTGCTTGGGACTGGTTATGATTTGAATCTGTCAGAGCTACAAACTTCTGAAAGAAAGGTTATGTCTTATTTTTTAAGATTTTCCTAGGAAAGTTGCTTGTACTTTCCTCAGTGTTTGACTATTATTTTTCCCTTACTTTGGTAAGATTTGCTTGTTGCAAGGGCTTGTTTGTTGACTCTTGCAGGAAAGCAATGCTGTGGTGATGGGTAGCTCTCCCCATCACTGCCTCGGTGTACATCAGATTAGCTTCTGTGCAACTTTCCCCCATTGTGGCTGTTTCTTCCAAAAGGATGTGTAAATTGATAAAGAGACAAAAAATCTGTTCTCCTCTTGTTTGCCATAGTGGTTTCAAAGGCCCACATGGCTTAGAACGTTTATCACCACAAAAAAAAAAAGCAAAACGGATTTGGAAGATTATTTTTGAGTTAAAGTAGGCATTTTTCAGCTCAGGTCTAGCACTCTTGGCACCCATTTTGCTCAAAGGTGGTATTATCTCTGGATCCCTCCAGGCACACTCTAAAATCCATTTCACGGTGTGTAGATGGTGAGAAGTACTTCTCACCATGTGTGCTTCCAGACTGCTGTGCCTCCTCTTCAAGCATTTTGTTTTGCCAGACGTCTTGTATAATTGCATCTTGAGTTGTTGTTATTCTGTCTCATGCCAGGCATGGGCAGACACAAAATGGACGTGCAACCTGGAAAGTAACGGACGGTTGCTACTAGCAAAACGATGGCATTGATAACATAGTCTCTGTAGATTTGCGGTATGTCAGTGCCAGTAAATGAGATGTGCATGTATTCCACATAAAGGAGTAATGTCTCTAGTCTTTTCCTTTCAGACTTACCTGCAGTAATTCACGGTATGGAATATACATCTCTCTTATTGCTAAATTGGTTTACTGTTAGCCGTATCTATGTTACGGCAGGATAGAAGATAACTCTGGGATCCTATAATCACATCTGAAGTGCAGCCACCCCCAAGGTGTGATGCAGGACACTGCTTAACTGGTCCAGTGAAACCACACAGCAGCTGCACAGCTGAGAAACAACATCCGTTTGAAACCACTTGGAAATTCTTTTATCGCTAGACTAAGATATTGCTATGTAAATTAGAATATCGCTATATGAGTTAGAGTCAGACCAGGGACTCCTCGTAATATCACAGCGGTATCTGTCAGAAAGAAGATGGGACAGAATCATCTGGGCAAAAAGAGGAGAGTTTGAGACTGTCTTATTGCCCCCGGCATCGCTCGCATCCCCTCAGCTGTGCAGCTGTGAATCAGAGCCTTGCAGGTCTCCGCTGCTAATCCTGCTAATCTCAGACTTCTACCATCTTGGAGGAAGATCTCCACCCCATTTCTTTAGTATGTCTATATCCACGAAGATCAGGAACTTTCTAATACTCATTTCTTTTCCAGCTTGCACTGACAGTCAGACAGTTTGAGAGGTGATGTTAGTAGGAGGATTAAAGTTTCAACACTGTTTTTAAGCACAGACCAGCCTTTAATGTCAGTGAGGCTTGACACAACTAGCTGCTTCCACTCTGATTCTCTGCTGCCTTGCATCATCTTCAGTCATTTAAAAGGAGTGACATAGAATAAATGCATAATGAACAAGAAGGCTATTAAAAGATGAATAAGACTGCTATTTAACACTCATTAAATAAATGGTGAGGTTTTTGGTTTAATCCATAATTTAACAAATCACATTCTTAATGGGCATCACATTCTTTCTACCACAAAAAGAAAAGGAAATTGGTTTAAAAAAAAAGGAAATTGGTTTAAAAAAAAAAAGAGGGAAAATGATTATATTTGTAAATACTTTGAGATCTTGAAAATATTCAGGCAGGTGGATTTACTGGCATGTATCAACTCTATTTTTGCCAAGCCGAGCCCAGTTTGCGTGCTTCAGGATAGGCTGTTTTCTGAATCAGGTTCCCTTTTTAAACACAAAAGTTGAGGAGAAAAGCAGTGAGATTAGGGTACGATTTTAAATGGATTTTCTAAGACAAAGAAGGAAGATGAGTCTGTGCTTCTGTTCCACAGTCTGATTTGTCATGGACAACCAGAGAAAAATTTCGCACATTTCATTTCACTTCTTCCATTTTCTTTTTTGACCAGTCCATTACTGCAAAGCAGCCACCCTTTATAAACTCAGTGAAAATGACTGGAGAGCCATTACCTAGGTGATCTGTAGGGAAAAAAATGTGAAATATTATTTGCAAAAGGCTAAAACCTTTGCTAATCTAATCTGATGGGGGTTCAAGAGGCTTAGTTGGTTATGTGTGATTTATATACCAGCACAGATTTTTGTGTTATATTTCTGACTTGAAAAACCTAGGGCAGCTGTTAGTTGAGCATTTTCATAGATGGTTATTTAGAATGGTCCTTTTGGTACTTTGGAACAATATTTGCATTGATTTTTTTGGAAATAAGGTAAAGGTCTTCAAATGACCAGTGTATCTGCTATTACAAAGAGGAGAAAGGAACTAATGGGCAATAGTCAGAACAGTGGTGTTCCTTTCAATGTGCCTTTCTGTTGGCTTTCTTTGGTGAAAATCTTTATAAGCGCCCAAGTATTTTACATAAAACTTAATCTGTCTTCAGTTCCACACATGCAGGCAGTTGAAATACATATTTAACCTTTCTAGGCGTATAATTGTGTCTTCAGGAGGTATCGTTGTCTTTCAAATTGACCAACCAATGGATTCAGAATTACATCACTATCGTCCATGTGGCATGTCAGCATCTCGCACCGGAAAATGTTTTATCCTGTGTAGAAAATATTAGTCAAATATAGCTAATGCTTTACATAATGTTAGCGTAATTTATTTAGCCTTTTTTGCTCTGCTTTGAATAGTGCTGTTGGAGTACCACTTGACCTTGAGGTACCTGGTGTTCATGGCCAGTGTACCTCCTCCTGACCTCTTACTGGGAAGGTGCTGCAGCTGGGTTTCTACAAAAGGGCAGAAATGTGGGAGGCCTATAGGTACCGAGATATCAATAAGGATTGCAGATGGTGAGATGCTGAAGTCTCAGGTATCACCCATGACAGCTGAAATGGCAAAAGAGGGAAGTCAATAACTTTTTTTTTGGTCTTCCTAAAGAGGCGGAGACCATAAGAGTTTCAGTCTTTGGAGTTTATTTTCCCCACAATTTTTTATTTATTCTTTTAGAATAAACACAGTACACTGTGCAAATTGATCACATGTAATAGAAGTAATAGCTATGTATTTCAGTTGCAGGTTAAAAAAAAATAGTCTTCTACTGCACACTCTTTAGAGTGTGAAATGTATGAGTGTGACATAAACTATCACAAGGTTCTGTTTTTCCTTTGTATAGACAACATCAGCAAATCAGACCAAGTATTATGTGTCTTATCGTCGCAACGGCTTTGTACAGATGAAGTTGCCAAAATACGCGTTGCCAAAGGTAAGTATACATGTTTTTCTTTCTTTTTGTATATTTTTCTTCTTCTCTTTCTACCTAAACTAGCTTTGTTCTTTTCTTTAACCTCATTCTTCTGAGATCATAATTTCTCCTTGCAAAGATTTCTGAATCCCTTTTGTGGTATATTCTTGCCCTACTGTTTTTATTTTTATTCTAGGAATGTAGTAGCCCATAAACCGTAGAGGGCAAGAACATACAATAGCTTATTTGTCATTAAATTTTGGGCTTTGCTTCCATGAAACAATGCTACACACCCAGTGGCACTATAATGATATTGAACAAGTGTTCTTTCAAGAATCAATTACAGTTTAATTCCACATGGTGCTTTCTGGTATAAGCATGAATAGTAATAGAAGAGAATTTTACCAGTTGATGGTGCTCTATTTCATTAAAGAATCCCAATATGAACTTTAATTACTTAACAAAACGGCAAGGCTTGTTGAGAGGTTCCTTCAGTCTAGCATATTTTTATAGTGACAAGGTTTCTCTACTTGCATAGTAAATTAGCAATAAAGCACAGACAGATATTTATATATGCAATTGAATTTTTGTGCTGCACTTAATGTATTTCATAACTTTATGTATAGTTAGAAAGCTTCTACAATCCGGAAGAAAAATGACTTGGAGGTTTTAAAGACCCGGCTGGATAAAGCCCCAGGGAACCTGGTCTGGCCTCACAGTTCACCCTGCTCCGAGCAGGAGGTCTGTCTAGAGACCTCCTGAGGTTCCTGCCTTTTCATGTGGTTCTGTCACTTAGTAGAGAACTAAGACATGTGATTTTTACATGTCTTGAAATGCACAGGTTTAATTCATTGCTTATCTAATGAAGGACAGTGGAGTACAAGCTATTTCCTTCTTTTCTTCACAAAGAATGTGTTAATTTTTTTTATCTTTGCCTTTTTTTTTTTTTTTTTTTTTAAACCTAAGTGGTGGTCCGTAGTCTTCTGGTTTTAAATATACAGCATATTAATAAAACCCAGAAATCAAATCCTCAGATGTTATTTGGGATATATTCCCAGTAGCACTATGGAAATAGCTATTTATTTATTTATTTATCTATTTTGACAAAAAATGTATAGACACAGGTAAATATATCAACCTCTCCATATAATTATCTCAGTGTTTTTAAGGCCTTCAGTGTAGCCTTTATGTTTTCTTGGGGAAATTTGTAATTAGGAAAACAATAGGAGAATATCCAGTTGTAAATGTTACAACATGCCAGATGTGCACACTCTGAGGGACTGCAGGCCTCGGGCAGCTCCCGCTGGCACAGGGACACCCCAAGGGACTGCAGCCCATGGCAACTTTCCTAAAGAAGTGTCCGCACCTTAGTGCAAGCGTTGACTATACTAACTTGTGTGGGAAAATGTTGTCTGTTGGGAAGTGGAGGGGCAGAAATCTTATAAGAGAAACCTGGGCATTTCTTCCTTCTGCTTTTGGATGGCCTGTGTAGGATATGTACCTTTCCATTGCAGTTTCCTTCTCATGCCCAGTAATCTGCTGCATTTGGCCAGTGGAGCACTGTTTGCCCTTCCTGATACTGCCATCACATAGAAGATGGACATACTAACTCAATTTTTTAAGGGTTGCACAGAGTGTTATGATTGTAGACAGTAGGGATAATTACTCAAGCATTCAGGAAAGGGATTATTTTTTTTTAAGTTGGATGCATACTATACCTGTTTAATGACACATGCCTCTGATTTAAATATCTATATAGCAGTACACTATATTAATAAAAGGTATGTTATTTGGGTTCAGATCTAGCTATCTGACACATCTCCATAAATGGGTGGAGGTTGTCAGAACTCAAGAACTATATGAGATTATTCCCTTGTAGGCATCCACGTTTGTAATAGGTGAGCTTGCATCAGTTGTGAAGAGCAGCAAATGCTATGGGAAGGCTGGAGACATGGCACACAGTGGGTGACCTATATCTTTGTTCCATGGCTTTCCTTGGCAGCAAAACCAGTTTAAAAAGTCCTCCCCAGTCATTTATTTCTCCTACTCCCCTGCAGTCCACTATATGTTGTGTTTGCAGGACCGCACTATAAACAAGATCAGTTCAGCAATCTGATTGAAAAATAAGCCTGAAAAAAGTATAATTTGTTTTTCAAAAAGGCAGATCAAGAGACAACTTGATTTTAATGAAGAAGCCTCCTTATGGGGAGAAAACACAGAGTCTTAAAAGTGCTTTAGTAGAGAAAGACCCACCATAGCTGTGAGCTCAATCCAGATGCATTCAAATTAGAAACTGAGCTCAACTTCTTAATGTTGTTGGTGACTATTTATTTGAAAAAGTGCCAAGGAAAGTGACAGATATTCTAGGTTTTGAAGTTTTCAAATCATAACTGAGTACCTTTCTGGGAGATTTGCTCTAGCCGTATAGAAGTTATTTGCTCCTCCTGCATCTTATAAAATATGCAGAAATAATTGTTGGAAATTCTCTGGTTGGAAAGATAGCAGAGAGCGAACTAGGGTATCTAATAATCACTCTTAGCCTTAAAATCCATTAACGTGCAAAGGGTACTTAGTTTATGGGGCATATGGTCTTACAGAGTTCATTTCTGACATACTCGAAAAATGTCAGTCATAACTCACTAGTATTTTTGCCATATGTAATCTGGATTGTTTGAAACAGTGCTGCATGCTGAATTCTTTGTTTTGGAAAATATAGGTTTTGTTTATTTGTCTTTTTTTTTTTTTTCCTTGCTAAGCAGATTAACTCCAGGCTTGGCTGAATAAATAAATTAGAAGTTAATGGTTTCATTTTGGATAGAGTCAATAGCAAGCTAGGAACAGGATGACTGTGACATTTGGAAAAGGATGTTTTTGTGTTCTTCCTAGTTCAGGCAATACCTGATGAGTGGAACGAAATAAACTGTATCTCTTTAGCATTTTGATGATGCCTCCAAGAGAAGTTTTTTGGGTATCTGCACACAACAGAGCTGAAAATTTCACTAAGAGAGCCTGGAAGCCATACATCTATCCGTTAGAACAGTGGTGAATGGGAGAGATTTTAACCTCTTCTGTAAAAGATACGTTTTTTTGAAGTGATTTGGTACCTTTGCATTACAGCAGAAATTTTAGATACTGAAGTAAATAAGACTAATAAGATAAATAAGAACACAGCTGTGAAATTTTTCATCACACATATCAATGAGAATCATCAGAGTGCAGTAGAAATGTATCTTCCAATCCAGTTTGAACAGAAGGAAAAAGATTCATATGATCAAATTAATGATGAAATTTTGCAAAGAAGCAGGATATCAGCAAAGACACCGGGACATTAAGAGTACATCTGGAATGCATGACTGTGGAGTTGATACTCTTATGGTGTTAGAAGATAAACAGAATGAAAGAATTTACAAAGAATCTGTTTTTTAAGTTTGGTTAAAAACAACAGCTTCTGAAAGAACTGAGTTTCCGAGTTTTGTATTAGATTCTGCCTAACCAGGAGATGAAGCGAGTCTGAAATAGGCTATATTGCATTTTTCTCAAAAGAATTGGATGAGGCTTCAAAAAATCTGTTTCCAAGTGATCTCTGTAAAGTGCTTCATATCACTGGCCAGAGTTTTTGAGCAGCAATTGTGTACAGGGAAGGAAAACTGTAGCTAAGACAGAAGATACTACACGCTGGTCAAGGATGTGTCTAACAAAATTAGGAGAGCTGCGCTGGAAAACCAGGCTCCAGCCTCAGGGAGTGGTGCTGGGCTCTTCAGATATTATTCTTTTGCAGCATAGATGTGTTTCACGGTGATTTTATATATGGAGATAGAATGAACATTTTCAGACTGAGCAATTACAAAATGTTATTGATGTCTCGTTTTCCTTTTGATATGAAGAGGTTGAAAATCTGCAAAAAAAAAAAAAAAAAATTGTTTTATATTGTTTATATTTGCATTTGTGCCTGTATTTGTCCAAATGTACCCACAAAGAGAAACCGAGAAAAGGATAAATGTTTGTCTTTGGATATATGTCAACGCCTCCTTACTTGTGAATCAAAGGCTGATAAAAGCAGCTTCCAGCCAAGCTTTACATGTGCTAAGTTTCTAGGCTCCGGCTCCACAGTGACACTTAGATCACCTTTTTGTAACACATCGGAGCTCTGTGTATGTACAGAGAGCAGAGCTGTTGGGGGCCATTTAATGAACAGAATTGATATTTTCTTTTTTAGCTTTTTTGCCTGCTGTTGACAGATTATTTTTTTTTTTTTAGTAGCGTGTTTGATACTGACACTACATTGAATCACACAGCTGTCTCCTGCATTTGACAGGAGTCACATTCTGGCTGCAGCCAGGAAGAGGGGTAGCGAAGCCATATGAAAGGCCGCCTGTATGTTTCCCAAAACAGAAGAGGAAATTTGGAGTGATTGTATTAAAACTGAATTGGCTTTTATTCTGTATTCCATTTTACCAAGGTAGCTTGTTTTCTGCTGCTAAAGCCTAGATCAGAAGTGAATAACTCGTAGGAAATGAATACCAAGCCAAGAGCGGCAAGATTGCATTTGTGTCATGAGGTGACTGGCTGGGCATGCAGGTGTGTTCAGGGAGATCTAGTAAGATCCAGGGAGACCCAGCAATCTTCCTTGGGCGAGTTTCATGCCAGAGCAGGGGTTCAGCCGCCGCTGCTGGGAGACCAAGTCTGCTGTAGCCCCATCCAGAGAGTTGTCACACCTGTATTGCATGGAAGTTCCTGCAGCTCTGATTGCCCTCACCTAGAGAAGTCTGGAGAAGGAGGAATATGTTGGGTTCTGGTCCTTATTCGGGGTTTCGAGTCATGCTCTAATGTGACTAACAGTAAAACTGGGAACTAGTTCATTCTAAGAGTTTAAGAAAAAAAACTGTTAATACAATTGCTGACCAAACCAAGGAATCTGCTGCAAATCCTGGTAGTTTTACTGTTGCAATTTGTAAGAATTTAATTATCCTGAGTCCCCTTCCCACCTCTGGTGAATAAGCTCCATTGATAATGATCTCCTTTTATGAACTGATACAAGGCATTCATTGATTCTGCATTTGTTCATGACAGCTACAAAATCTTATTAATGTGAGAGCTCTATTGTCTGTTATATCCTACTGTAATTCAGAAAGTTTAGTTCTGCTGTGGAAAAAGATTCATCTATTTTGATCTCTGTATGTCTCTTCAATCTAGTGAAATGGGCAATAATGTAAAATTTTTCAGGTAACAAAGATAAAAGAGAGTACAGGGGAAAAATAAACAAAAATAAAAGGAAAAAAAATCCTATTGCCTTAGAAATAATTCATATTGCCATGTATTCATGGTAATATGAATCTCCTATACACGCCTTTCATCAACTCCATATATTCTTTTTATGTGATTATCCCCTAGTGCCCTTCTGAGGGGCTCGAAACAGGTCCACCTCTTCCCTGCCTCAGTCTGAGATATACATCATTATTTTAACCACAGGTTTTCTTCCACGCTTGTCTGTATCATCCAATAATAGATACAATACTATCAAGAGTAAAATATTTTGAGCAGTTTTACTCTTTCTCTCTAAATAGCCATCAGTCTTTTGAAGCACGTATTCCCTTCTCTGTTAAGCTCCCTCTTACCAAAACTTTTTCAAGGATTCCTTAAATGGGCCCATTCATTAACAGCAGAAATGTCAGGAAACATTCCTGCAGCCCTTTTGTCAGTAGACAAAGTTCTCTTGAGGCTCTGGCTGCGTGATGGTTGGATAACGAAGTACTGAGGCTATGAGAGCTCATTTAGCAAGGCTCTTAAGTCTCCCAAGAATTGTTTCTCTGCTTGGGTACCCCTTTGCCACCTCCGTCATCTGTCACGTGAGGTGGCTTAGGCTGAGGTTGTTCCCCTGTGCCAGGCAGAAAAGCAGAGTGTAGCTGCAGCAGGACCACTTCTCCAGCCTTCTGAAAGTCCATTGTTGAACAAAGAATAAAGGGAAACAAAATAGAAATAGAGATAGCAGTGGCATTTGATGCAGTAGAAGTATCCCTTTGCCAGGTGGTGTCACTGCAGTAGCCAGTGAACCTGGGCTGGAGCAGCTGTCTGGCTCCCCGGACATACAAATCTATCCGAGGAGGATTCAAGGAACTGTTCTTTTATTCCTGCTGTAGCTTGTTATTGATTTCTCTCCTTGCACCGTTTTACTCAGCCAGGCAAGGAAGATTAGGGAGATTATCTTTGGGATATGTGCCATCCAGTTACCTTGATTGTACTTAAGAGATTACAGGGGTATAACTGTGGTGCAACTGGAGGTCAAGGCTGAGACTACGCAGCCTTGAGTGCTTACATCTGTTGTGCTTCTGATACATTTACTCCTTGTGATTCTCTGTTTAATTTATCACTTGCTTCAGGTTAACGTATTGCCAACCACGGCATTAAAAGATTGCAGAGGGTCAAAATTCTGACATTGGAGTAAAAATTGTAAGATATGAAAAATGGGAATTTTGAGTTTCTTTTTTATTTGCCTTATTGACTGAAGCGTCCTGCCTGTGTAGCATTTTGTCAGCTGTGCGGAACATTGCCTACAGTGATTTCACTGAATGGTATTTCCTGTGTTATCCCCACACTTTACTACAGAAAGGAGCAGCGGCTTGCTGTGCGATCCTTGTCATCTTTTATATTCTTCGGTCTTCAAGGTGTAATTGTATTTGTGTCATAGCGTTTCTTATCGTGGTTAGTAATACAGTAAACCATATAGAATGTTTATTGAATATAAAATTCTATAAAGTATTAGCAGGCTTACAGGCTGGTGAGTTACTAAATGTAGATGGTATGGGGCTGTGTACAGTGAAAACAACGCATTTCTCTTCCCTTCCTCCTCTAAACCTCTTTCCCTCCTCCCACCTATCCTCAGCTCCCCAAAAACACGGCTCTTAATTGTTTAATGCTTTTGTGCTTCTTGACTCATAATTGATTTTTGATTTGGTGTTCGTTCCGCCTTCTGTGAAAACAGACTCAACTGCATTAAAAGCATATAATTTGGGGAAAATGCTAGAGTGATCATGTTGGTATCTCTGAGTTAAAAGTAAAGAAATAATTCAGAAGCAGTGTGGTTGTTTTTAAGAAGTGATATTTGATCGTTGCTCTGTACTTGCTGGAAGAGCTTTTGGGTGCTTGCTTTCCATTGCATGGCTGAACATGCACAGTTATTTCAATGTCATGTGCACACCCTCAGATTCATTTATATTGTTTAATAGACCAGGTCTGTCCATGTGATATGACGTTTCTTTGAAGTGGTGCTCATCTTTAGTACAATTTGGCCTTCTATACATGTCTAATTATTTCTAGTATCACTTTGAAACTGTCTTTGTGTTTATTTGAACAATTGTGTTCTTTGCTACTGATGAAAGGTATAAACACAGCAGCTTACAAGTCCCTGAGAGAGCAGGAGTGGTATGACCTGTCACTGGATGCCTTGTTTAATAATACCAGTTTTTAATATGCAGTCTTTGATCGCTTTCAGCATTCATTTAGCATTTTTGTAGAAAAGTAATTCAGATTCAACAGTTTTCCAGCTGCCCTTAATTCTAATTCCATGATCAAGTTGAAATTCTTACTTGTTTGGAAATTGTCTGCTTTCTTTAGTATAGTTAAGAAATCATAGCTTTTGAATTTAAAAAAAAAAAAAAAAACAAACAAAAAAAAACAAAAAACAAAAAAAACCACCAAAAAACCCACAACAAACTAAAAACTAAAACCAGAACAAAACCCAAAAAGCTCAAATCCTGGTTTTTTAATGATGTATGTTTAACATTTCAAGTGATCTCAATAAGGTGTGTTTTTATTTTCTCCTGTTTTCACAGGACCATAGAAAATAGATGTGGAAAGGATGTTGAGAGGTCCTTTTCCAAAACATAGTCATCTGCCTAAACCAGTTCTGACAGATATTTGTCTAACATACTCTTAACAATTCCCAAAGATGAAGATTACTTTACTTTCCTAGGCATTTCATCCTCAGTGTGTATGACCCGGCCCTACTATAGAAGGATATTCTGATGTCTAACCTAAATCTCCTTAACTGCGATTTATACCCAGTATTTAACTGCAGGTAGACAGAAGACAGTTTATTCCATTTTCCTTGGGGTAGTTGTTTGTGTTATTTGAAGGCTGTTTTCTCTTTACTCTCATCCACCATAGGGAAATGACCCTGTGGACTTGATGGCGTAGTGGATTTTAAGAGTACTTTGCAGGCGTCTTTGGTTGCACGTATAGGTAGACCTATCCCTGGCCCTGGGATGGTCCACTGTCTTGAACCTATGAGTAGTTCCACAGATTTTTAGTGATGAACATACAGACATCTGTGCTTAGTGTGCTATAACATTACCCAGTAAAGAGAGGAGGATGAAGGAAACATTGTGTCAAAGGAATTCACAGAATATAGTGCACAAGAAGCACCTTAGCAAACAGAACCAAGAATTGTCATGGGGATTTAGATTTAAAGAAAAAAAAAAAAGGGGAGTTTTGGACAATATATAGTTAGTAGCATTGGAAGTCTCATCAGAGCTCTACAAAAGAAAAGCTTACAACCTGAAAAGATGAGATAAAGCTAATGGAGAAAATTGCATGGCATTTGGGAATGACAGCCTATTCCTGATACAAAATGCCATTGGCGAGCTTTGCAAAAACAAAAAAGAGAGAGAAGTGAGAATGACGGCAGCATGGATGCTTGGGTCAACAAGACATGGGACAGAGCAAACATGTGCAGAGCAAAAGCAAAGTAGTAGAGAAATGGGAATGCCACAGAGAAAAATGAAGTCGGGGTTATAGCAAACCTGGAGAAAGATTCTGCCTTCGGACACCCAAAAATACACAGACTCTCTCGTTTGAGCACAGAAATGAAAGGGAAGCACAAGAATTCAAATACTGAATGTATATAAGAAAGCAGCCTGGCGATAAACAAATATCTGAGTAGTTACAATAAGAAATGTTCCAAATTCTGAAGGTCTCTAACATCAGTAAAGAAGATCTTTATAAATAATTTGAATAAACCATGTGTGAATAGCATAATTACAGAAAAATTAGATGATCAGCGGGACTTTGAGTAGCCTGTGGAATGTGGAGAGAGAAAGCATGAGGTCCAGCAAGAATGCAATTGCAGTAGTCCAAGCATAAAATCATAAAAGAATGAATGCTTTCCTTATAGGATCTGCTGAGATTACAGCCTGAGGTAGTATCTGTGGCCGTAAATTAGGTAAAGCGATAAAAACTCTGATTCCTTGAATCAAGATATTTCTTCTCTCTCAGGAGTCCTTGCTAGTTAACTCTTTACTGACAGTAAATTCTGTCTAGCAATATTTGCTGATATACCGTCTTTGTGTGCTTTTCATCTGTTGAGCAGTGGGTATCATGTCAGTAGAAGCAGCCTGGTCTAGTGGGAGGTGTCCCTGGCCCATGGCAGGGGGGTTGGAACTAGATGATCTTCACGGTCCCCTTCCAACTCTGACCATTCTGTGATTCTATGACATGACAATTTAGCTTTGTTTTAGCTAGGTTATCAACAGTCTGTGTCATTCAGGAATGTTAAAGGTATTGTGCGTGACATTTGCAGTTTTCCTTACTTTGCCAATTAATTTTCCCAGAGGATTATGTCATGATTGTGGGCAGAAAGTTTCACAGGATTCTTGCAAGGTAGTATAACTGAAGGTCTGTTTTGCTTCTTGACGGAGAAAGAAATCACTGCCAAAAGAAGTAATAGTAAGGCTGAACTAGAAATCTGAAAGTGTAAATTCTGAATGGAAGGAACAAAGTTCAAGGAAGTGGAAAGACAATTTGACTTGCTAAAACCAGGATCCGTTGAATTCTTGCCTCAGAAAAAAATTGGCAGCAAACAGTCTGAGTGTACAAACCTCTTTGCTTGGTAACAGTCACTACCAAGAGAAAAGTAAGCCCTCATTTGTTGTGGTAAACTTCTCCAGTCCAACCACTCATTCTTCACCTGATGCCTTCACTCTGCTCAAAATTAATTTTGCTGTCTTTCTGCACCACGTGTTTTAGCTCTTTGTGCGCTGCTTCTGCTGACTCAGCATCTCCCACCCCACCCCGAGACACGAGAACCACAATTGTGCTTGTCCTCTCAGCTCGCACCTCTGCCGCCACAGGCCACCCATGCAGCCACTGCTGCCCCACCAGAGCTTGGGGAAGGAAAGTGCCTTATCTACATTCACTGGAGTTTTGCATTTGTTTGTGGCACTGTATAAATGTTTTATTGTAATAACATGGATGATAATTTTGCTGAAAGCTCCTGGCATCACAGGAGAGTAAGGGTTTTCTAGAGGTTTTCACGTGGAAAAAAAGGTTTCATTACTCCTTGCTTCACTCCCTGCTTCACTTCCATCCTTACTTAATGGATAATGACAGGAGCTTTTCTCACACTGCAAAAGAGAAAGTGAATTCAGTATTAGATGTGGTGTAATGTGGGCTACCCAGCCATATCTTCAAGGCAGGAGATGAAGCGTTCTGTACAAGTAAGAGGCTGTTTAAAGAACCTGTTGGGATCAGTTGCTGTGTTTTGCTGGCATTTCTGTGGCAGAACAGTTACTGTTTTGTACTCGGATGGAAAGAACTGAAGTTCTGTTGGACTCTCTGCTTCTGACTGATTTTTGAGTACAAGAGAAGAGATCTATTAACAGGATGCTAAATAAAAATCTACTTCAGCACAAAGTTCAACAAGAAAGTCTTTGAAAACAGCATTGAGCTGTCATTGATAAGGAAACTGCATTTAGGTTCTTTTGGGTTGAGATGTGTCAGACATGTAAAAATACTTTAAATTTAAGTAATGATTAGTTATTTAATGACAATTTTTTGTTCATATTAAAAATCTTTCCATTGTATTATTTTATTTCTATTCATGTCTTTTTTTTTTTTTTTAAATTAATTGCCATAATTGAATCCTGCTTGTTGCCTAAAGCATGACTGCCATGCTTTGCCAAGTATTCAGCATTTCTCAGCAATACTCGTGTTTTCTTCAATCTTAACTGGATCCTTATAGAATTTGTTTTATTTCTCTCTTAGAGTTCTACAAAGTTGTTTCCTTGAGATATGTATATATACATACGTATATTTATATGTATATATATTTAAGCCAATTTTCCCCAACTCATATTCTTTTGACATTTTGGTGGCTTTATTTCATATTCACTCCACCGCCTTAGTTATTTTTCCAGTAATAAGGTGACCAGAACTGTATATATTCTCTCAGTTAAGTACCATGGTCATAAAGAGTTTACAAGCTTCCAGTCTTCGTGACTAGATGTCATTTCACATGTAGCCCCAACATCTGCCTTTATGCTGCCATCCCCTATTGCAAACTCACGTCCTTTTTTCTGTTTGCTAAGCTTAGTTCAGCGTTGCTAGTTCCCAATTTATTTCTTCTGCTTAATATTAGTATTAAATTATTTTCCCCAGCTGTGCATTTTTTGTCTGAGAAGTTTGGAGTGAAGAAGCTGGGAAAACTGAAAGAAAGCTGTTGCAGTATTCATGCCTGAAATTCTTGAGAAATGAATGCAGAGTGTTGACTCTCATGTTATTACTGTTGGATATTCCAGTGGATTTGTCCACATAGAGAGATAAATTAGCATTGTGTGCTATAATATACATGAGCTGTATGTCCCACTTCTTATGTGTAACTGCTGTAAATTATATCTGATCCTCTTTAAGCTATGTTATGCTTTACCCTGGACAAAATAGTTTTTAATTCTTTAGCTACCTGGGGATTATTTTTTTAGATTAACTTTGTTTATGTTGTTCCAGTCTTCCATTGACTCTCATCCGGATCTTAGAAAATCATTTACTTTTTTCTTCCCTTGCCTTTTTTTTCCCCCCCTTCTTTTCAAGAAGTCATTTCCCATGAAAGTCAAAGCAGATCACAGCTTTAGTACCAGCTTGTGTACTGTAGCCAGAAGGCAGTGACTGATCACCTCAGAGTGGGGGGATACAGCATGTTGATTAGCATTGTGCTGAGACATTACTGTCTCTGAACTTTCAGATGCATTACTCTCCTCCTTCCCTCCCCCACCCCCCATATTCAATTCTCCTGGTCAACTTACTGTTTGTAAAATAGAAATTATGAGAAAGGGAGTCATTTTGTATCTTATTTTTCTCCAGGATTTACAGATAATCAGTACAGATGAAAACCAGGTGTTTGTGGCTGTTCAGGAGTGGTACCAGACAGACACGTACAACCTGTACCAGTCTGACCCGCAAGGTGTTTACTACTCTATCCTGCTGGAGAATGTCCGCAGCACAAAGCAGCCAGAAGAGAATGTCCTGATAGATATTCTGGAGGTAGGTCTTTATCTCTTCCAATATGTGTAGTCTCGGTAGAGTTTTAGTTTGTTTTTTTTTTTTTTTTTGATTGAATATAATTAATTTTACATTAATATATTTTCACAGTTGTTTTTAATGTAAAAAGACTAGGATTTCTTTCTTATTGATAGTGCATTGTTACTACTTACGTTTCCCTCTTGCCCTTGTGCTGTGTGTTCTAAGAGCAAGATTCTTGGTATGAGGTTCCATGGATGTGCAAAAGCAGAATTGGCTGAGTTTGTTTTTTTATTTTAAAATATTGAGAAGTGAAACTGGCAGCGCAATTTATTATTGAAGTAAGAAGTTATGCAGCTGCCTATGTACAGCTTTTTTCTTCTAGGTGACTTGGTGATACGCTTTCTGACTCTGAGCAGGACATCTTTTAGCCAGTAGGGTCTTAAATAGTAATTGCGTGAGCCTTGTGCTAGGTTGTGTCAGCTCGGACAAGCAAAGAATGGACAAAATTAGATACTGGGCAGCAAATCCTCTTGGTTTCAGTAGGTGTCTTGTGCAAACAACATTTGCTATGAGACTGTCCTGTAAACAAATCTATCTTGTATTTTCACATCAGCTCACTTGGCACAAGAAAAGACTGAAGAATACAGTATTTTGGAAGAGTAGCACAAACTGTTATCAATTCCATTCCTGTTGATGATGATATTTAAATGTTATAAGGTGTTGTCGTGGTTTAACCCCAGATGGCAGGTAGGTCCACGCAGCCACTCACTCCCCCTGTGCTCCCTCCTGCCCTCTCCCACCCCAGTAGGATAGGGAGAAGAGGGAGAAAAAGGAGAAAAAAAAAAAAAAAAAAGAGAGAAAGAAGAAAGAAACCCCAAACCAAACAAAGAAAACCCAAACCTCATGGGTTGACGTAAAGACAGTTTAATAGAACAATAACGGAAGAGAAAATAATAACGGTGAAAGAATATACCAAAAAAAAAAGTGATGCAATACAGTTGCTCACCACCTGATGATCACTTGCCCAGCCCACCCTGAGCAGAGATCGTGGGTCCCTGCCCACTGGCCAACCATCATTTATATACTGAGCATGACATCTATGGTATGGAATACTCCTTTGGCCAGCTTGTCCTGTCTATGCTCCCTCTCAGCTTCTTTGTGAAGCTGAAAAAGTCCTTGAGTTAATAGAAGCATTACTTGGCAGCAACTAAAACAGTATGTGTTATCGACATTATTCTCATACTAAATCCAAAGCACAGCAGCTACTAGAAAGAAAATTAACTGTATCCCAGGTGAAACTAGGACAGGTGTACATTTGCTCTGGTTCTGTTCTTTCTTGTAGCATGGTAACACTGGCCATTATCAGGGTATTAAACTAATGGACCTTTGGTCCGACAGTTTGGCCACTGCTACTCTCTAATCTGCCTGGTGTTAGTTAAAAAAAAATATCTTTATACGTGCACTAGATTTTTCTGGAAAATGTTTGTAGTAATTCAGGGTACAAGTCATACATATACAGAGCTGTTAAATGGCAGTAATTAGGCTCTTCTAGGTAGGGGGAAATGACAGTAGTTTTCCCCCCACCTTATCTCCTCCATCTTTGTTTAACCTTTTCTTTCCGAATGGCTCTAGTAAAGCAAAAATTGTATCATTACCAATGGTTATTTTCTAGACTCTACCTCTTTAGAAATGAGGCTTCTTAATGAGTGAAGCTACACATTGTGTGTAGCCACATTCCCAGAGGGTGATTTGTTGAGAGCATTAGTTTGCAGCTCTTTGCTCCTGGTCACTCCTGTGGGATGCAAAGCTCAAAGGTAGTTGGGTGCAATCTCTTTTCCCTGTGTAGCATGTCATTTCAGATAAGTTGTACAGAGATGCCACCCCTGGATGTCCTTTTTTCTGAAAGAGTTATTTACTTAATTCAGTTTCACTGATGATTTCATAAATTCAAAATGCTGCTGAGGGCACATTTGATAATGCGCAAGAGAAAGATATCCTAGATTATCGTGGGTGCTGGATTAATTTGTAGGGTTGCATTAAAAAGAAAATGTGCATGTGATAAAGAGTAATAGGAAAAACAATACATGGAGCCATACATTTCAATTTTTTAGAGCTATTTTTGGAATAGACTTGCATTATAGTAGAACACTTATTTGCTTACAGTAAGAAAGCCTACAGCTTCCAGGTAGCTTATATGATAAATAACTAGTGTTCATTTTCTGTACTAGAATGGGATCGAGTACTTGTATCTACAAGTAGCATATGGATTATTTACACAGTAATAAATAGCTGCTAAATATAACATGTATTGCAGTCCTTGAGGATGGTATGTTTTTGGTTTAGTCTGGGTTTTCTCTCTGGGCATTTTGATGCAAGTATCCCATCTCGGCAAGAGGAATCTTCAGTGCAACACTGAGACAGTCCTGAACGGTTGACCAGTTCTCTTTCCACCAGTGCATAATTCTCCCTAAAATTTGCACTGTTCATCTTCGTTATCTTCTGCTGACCTCACTTCATCTTTTACTTGTACATCTGCTGTAAAATCTTTTATAGGTTTCTACCTGTCTGCGTTCATTTTCTTTTATATGCTTTATCTCTTTTTTTGTACTGTATTTCTTTTCATGTTGCATATGAGAAAGGGGAATAATTCCAAAATACTTGTTCAAAGAAGAAAAGACAAAGAAAGGAGCATGCCCTTGGAGCACAGGAAAGGAGCATAGACATTTGTGACTGTACAAAAGGAGTGTGTCCTTGAAATTGTATCAAGTACTGCCAATGTGAACCAGTCACAAATTTGACATAGGCATATTTGCAAAATGGGCACACGAATGTAATACTTCTAGACTGGATCTTGTTATGACTCCTCATATGGGTAAGAGCTACACAAGTTGCAGTACACATTCTTCATCCTTTTTTTCCCAAACAATAAATTGTATATATTTAAATTTTAATCACAAACTTCTATTATATAGCTGTATTTTTTGTATTTCAGTAACTGCTTCTAATAAACACTGTGGGGCCATCTGAGCAGTGCTTCTTGCTACCAAGTAGTATAGAATATTGTTTGGCTGTAAAATCAGTAATGTAAAAATGCAGAAATTAACGTGTCAGAATACATCATCATAGCAGGAAACCCATTTAGAGAATAGGTTTATAAGGCACCAAGTGCCTTATGAGCATAGTGGGGTACCACTAACCCCTAGAATCATAGAATCATAGGGTTGGAAGGGACCTCTGGAGATCATCTAGTCCAACTCCCCTGCCAGAGCAGGGTCACCTAGAGCAGGTTACACAGGAACGCGTCCAGGCGGGTTTTGAATGTCTCCAGAGTTAGAGACGCCACCACCTCTCTGGGCAGCCTGTGCCAGTGCTCTGCCACCCTCAAAGTAAAGAAGTTCCTCCTCATGTTTAGGTGGAACTTCCTATGCTCAAGTTTGTGCCCATTACCTCTTGTCCTGTCCCCGGGCACCACTGAAAAGAGCCTGGCCCCATCCTCCTGACACCCACCATTTAAGTATTGATAGTGTTGATTTTAAGTGTTGATAATTAAGTGTTGATAACATTAAGTGTTGATAACACATCCTGATAACATGATAACATTAAGTGTTGATAAGGTCCCCCCTCAGCCGTCTTTTTTTCCAGACTGGAGACCCAATTCCCACAGCTTTTCTTCATAAGAGAGGTGTTTGAGTCCCCTAATCATCTTGGTAGCCCTTTGCTGCACCCTCTCCAGCAGTTCCCTGTCCTTCTTGAGCCGGGGAGCCCAGAACTGGACACAGTACTCCAGGTGCGGCCTCACCAAGGCAGAGTAGAGGGGGAGGATGACCTCCCTCGACCTGCTGGCCACACTCTTCTTGATGCACCCCAGGATGCCATTGGCCTTCTTGGCCATGAGGGCCCTGAACTATTTTGGAAAATCGGTGCTCTGAGAACTAATCCAAAAGT
Source organism: Chroicocephalus ridibundus (assembly GCF_963924245.1). Lineage (NCBI taxonomy): Eukaryota > Metazoa > Chordata > Aves > Charadriiformes > Laridae > Chroicocephalus > Chroicocephalus ridibundus. Next base: position 54,381,049 of record NC_086288.1, on the reverse strand, counting down.
CTGAAGAAGAACAAAGGAAAGGTACTTTTGAGTTTCCTTCCTTCTGTCTTGGGTAGATACTGGACTGCTCATCAGAGTAACTGAACACTCAACAATGTTGAAATGTCTTCTTTTCCGTAGCACCTTATTATTAATGTGAATCTTTTTCCTTCTTGGTAGAAAGATGCTAATCTACCAATTTTAGATTAGGGAATTGAGTCAAGGAGTAGAAAGTACGGAAGAATTTGGATCCCTCAGCATCACAGTTGAATCCAGAAGGCAGATTTGACATACAGCATTTAAAGACAGGTTCGGGTGTGTAATTACATTACATACCGGACAAATAAAATAGAAAATGCTACCGGGGGGATGGGCTGTTTTAAAACCGCCATTTTTTACACAACATATTTTATATTAGTTACTGGTTTTTAGGTTAATGCATCACTCCAAACATCATGCTTCTGAACTTTCTCTGAAGATAGATGCCTGAAACTTATTTATTATTTCAAGCAAGATTTATGCCTTTCATTCAACATAGCACTGCTGAAGTGCTGGTTGGCTTGTATCTTTTTTTAGGAGCAGCGGTGAGAGAAGTTAAGTGAGACACTGGAAGAATTTTTTTCATAACCTTTCTGTCTGATAGATTCAAAGACTTGTGTGCCATATTCTAGAGAGGAGAAGTTACTCTTAGCACTTGGATAGGTTAGAGATGGGAATGGGAATGCAGAAAAATTTTAGGCTGACTCCCATTGAATGATTATATGGAATGATTAAATATTCATTAAACAAGAATGAGAGAAAAAGAGAGACAGAGAGAGGAAATAAAAATATTCTTGATTCTTGATTGTTTTTGCCATCCACAAATGAAGAGGGAAACCTCACTTGCAGTCCCTGATCTAATTATTTTTTAAATAGTTAATATTGTGTTCACTGGAAGAAAGACATGCACAGAAATTGAACCCCAAGTCTGTCTTCTCAAGTAAATGTTTGAACTGCCAGGCTTTTCAGTAATATCCATGGCTGTGCCGTCTCTGGAAGACAGAATATGTAATAAAGCCCCAGAAAGATGAAAGTGCGCTGAAACTGAAGAAAGCAGGTTCCTAGTTTCTTCCCTCCCCTTCCTTTTCTCACCTGCACTGCAAAGTGGTTGACTTTTTTAGTATGTCTGACCTGGAGGTGATTCTGAGCTTCCAGCATGCTGGAGAGTGAGCCAACAGCACACACATGGCATTTAAGGAAGAAGGAACTCATGAGAGAGTGCGGTATTAAAATGTCTATACGGAATTTGGTTATCTAAATGTAAATATATTTCCAAGTTCTAGGCTATTACCATAACCAGCAGGGCATTCTTATTCTCTGTAGATTTGGGTCAGTTCCTTAGAAAAAAGCATATATTTCTAAACAATAGATACCGAATCTGTAGCTTGATGAAAGGGATGCCTTCTTTTCACCCTAAATGCAGACTTCTGTTAAATTAATGTCAAAGGGAGTTCATAACTGGTAGTAGGAAAAAAAGGAAAAGTATTTTAGGTATAAAATAAATAGTAAGTCCAGGAATGAATCAGGTCAGTAAGAGGCAACTATTCCTGATTATGTGAGGAGCTGGCTATCTTGTGCAGTCAGTTGTAGTGAATGGTTCAGTTTTGTTAAATGTCAGCATGTAAGCAGATTAGAGAGCTGTACTATGCTGGAAATGGTATATGAGTTGATATACATTTTCAACTTTTTTTTTTTTTTTAATCAAGAAACCTTATAAATAATTGCAAGGGAAATGAGAGCTCTTAAGGAAACCTTCAAATGTAATACAAGATCTTATCTCGTGGCATTGGGTGGAATATTAACACATAACATAAATGTTAGGGGTAGAACTAAACACACTAAGGTGCGATTACTGTCTGCATTTATTTCCTACAAAAGGCAATTGTGCTTCCTAATTCAGTGTTATTTTGAAGGATGTTATATTGTATTTTGTTACTGTAACCTATTTGTGTACTATTTGTATGATATGGGTCACAAGACTTCAGTGTAAAAGGCAGGTTGCTGTTATAAATTGCTTACATCATTTGTAGAATAACATTTTAGAGATGTCCATATTTTAAAAAAATGCAGAGCTGTAATTTTAACAGTAGTGAACAGTAAGGCCATGCTATTGTGATTTTCGTATATTGCTGTATAAACAACATGTGATTTGATTAGCCTTCTGACATGGAGAGCTGTATATCCTTTTAAAATACATTTAGAAATACAAATCAGTTCAATCAGTTAATAATTATTGTCCCCTTCTCGCATTCACCCTTTCCTGTTATCCTTTTGCCTTTGTTTCTTTTTTTTTACGAAGTATCCTTTTTTAAAATATCTTTAAAGTTTTCCTTTTTTTTTTTTTTAAAGTATCATTCACTTTCCTAGCGGAGAATCTACATGAGGTACGCAGTTCAGAGCCACAGAAGAGCAGCTAATCAGGGATAATCCTTGTTGAAAAAAATGTATATGTGCTGGTCATTAATTCTCTCTCCTGTATGTTTCAGGTCAGAGGTGTAAAAGGAGTCTTTCTGGCCAACCAGAAAATTGACGGGAAAGTTACAACTCTGATAACCTATAACAAAGGTCGTGACTGGGATTTTCTAAACCCTCCAGAAATTGATATGAATGGCAAACCGACAAACTGCAAACCTGTAAGTGGTTCTTTTTAGCCTGTCCTTTCTCTAAAGTGCACAGGAATTATTTGTATGGTAGGATGTGCAGTAGTTTTAACAGCCCAAGAGCTTTGAGCCAAGTTTACCAGCCAAACTAGTGGGCAAATCTACTTGCATTACATAGCAGTGGTTTCACAAGCGGTTAGTCCAGTCATCTTGTAGTGTGAGTAGTCACGGCCCTGTCTGTAGCACTGCATTTCTTAATGTAGAGCTTACTTTCACACCAAGAAGACCTTTTTTTTGTGTCAACCACACAACACAGTTCAGAATAATCACAACAGCTGTTTGTCTCTGGATATAAGGGGTGCATCATCAGTCAAATAGATACCAATACCTTTTCTCTTTCCATCTTTCATATTTCTGTTTCATCTTAAACCAAGGTAACCCTTGGTTCCCTGTTAAAGGGAACTCTTGACAGTTGCTTGAAAATAAACACCACGGTTAACTGCATGAAAAAGGCCTTCTTTTTTTGTAAGATGATGTTATTTCAGTTTGTTTAGATGTCCCAGCTACCCATAATATTTTGTTATTTTCGGGGCTGTACTGAAAACCTTGTATTTTTCTCACTGATTCTCTGCTCCTGGGGACTCCAGGCTCTGCGTCGATGGGTGAAATAAATACTTTTAGTCCTGCCACTGCCGGAGCTCTGATCCCTCTCCACATAGCAGAAGTGGAGGGCTGGAGCTTCTGGCTCCCTTTGGAAGACCGTGCGGTGTGATCTTGAATTCAGCCTGCAGGGCCTGATCCGGAGCTCTCTGAGACGAGTGGAGGGCTGGCAGTGCCAGCAGCTCCCAGGCGATGCTGGTAGCCCACTCCTGGTCAGTTTGCTGTGAGCGATATGACCTCTGGGTGCCACTGCATAAAGAGCAAGAACCAGTAAGTTGCTTAGCCAAGGAGAGACGATAGATGTGTCCAAACGTCATTATGCTGTTTTTCATAGCTTTTTTTTTTTTCTAAAAAAGAAATTTCAGTACAAACAGTTGGTTTACATCATCATTTTACCAGTTACCTGGCACCAAAAAACATACAATACTTGTTGCTGTTAGTTATAATTTTTAAGCAATTCTTCTGTCACAAGGGTTTTTTATACAATAATTTCAGTCTGACTTTCGAATTTGGAAATCTTTTTGCTGAGACAGTGGCAAACTATGCAGACATCACCAGAGATTCTTGTTAGCTAGATAGCTAATATTAACTGGATATTTCAGACTGGACTTTGGCTCCATGGGAAGCAGCTATTCCCTTTCTTTACAAAGACATACGTTGCTGAAGCTGGTCGCTGACTGTGTTTTCACTATTGTAGGAACATAACTGTTACCAGTTCTGTTTTGTTTTTTTAAAACTTGTCATCTTCTTCCCCCACAAGCCTGATTGCTACCTTCACCTCCATCTCCGCTGGGCAGACAACCCCTATGTGTCAGGCACAGTCCATACGAAGGACACTGCACCAGGGCTCATAATGGGGGCAGGTAAATGCTTAAAATTATTTTTTGAGACCTGAAACGTGGCAGCAGTTCTTTGTAGATCTAGTCTTTTGGTTTATAACAATACCATGCTAGAAACATTGCCAATGTAAGGTTTTCCCTGTGGAATAACCCTTTATGGGATCTCTTGATCAAACAATTTAATAAAAGTTAATTGAACTCCCAGAGCTGCGTTTTCTAGGACAGATATGTAACAGGATACATTATGTTTCTCTGTGCTGTGTAATATCTCCTTCCTCATTAGTGCGATGGGGAGGAGTGACAGTGGCTGAAGGACTTGTCCTGCGTTCTTTTTCTCTAGAAGTGGGGTGTAGGGCCTCCAGCATCATGAATAACCCAGAAAACTGATGTAAACAGTGGCCAAGCCTTTGTTCTTTATGCTTAGATAGAGATAATTTGTCTTGTCATTTTTATTAATTCTCTTTTTGCCTAAAGAGAGATGAAGTGAAAGAGGCAAATGCGTCTCTGTGATGGGAACAATGCTGGTTGTGGCTTCTCCATTATAACATACATATGGACCCATGGTACTGTGAAGTGGCATTTAATAAAAGGATTTCTATTGCAGTGGTGACTGCTCATCAAGAAAAATATTCTCATAACTCTGTTTTACTTCATATCCTTGTGATTCCTCTATTCATTTATTTCAGAATTATTGAAATGTTAACTGTTCTAAGAGGTTTTTTTGTAAAATTGCATTATTTTATGCTTGTTATGGATTATCTTTCTGCCTTAGCTTACACTAGTCTCTTAGAAATGGCTTACTAAATTGAGAATTTCCTGAGAATATCAAGGTGAGCATATTTGCTGTTGAAAGAAACTGACAGCTGCATTACTTCAATATAACTGAAGATTTCAAGTTTTCCCCTAGTGTTAATGGAGTTTAAAGTATTTACTTGAGGCAGACCTACCTAGTGAAATGCTGCTGTATTTTTATTGACACGAATGAGACTAAGAATTTCTACGGTGCCCAGGTAGATACATTTCTATTGGGTGTTTAATTCACTTTTTATGAATTCCAGTATTTCAATAAAAAACTTCCGTCTCAGGGATCTTCTTTTTACATGAAGGTACTCCTATTCTAATGTAGGTTCTTAACTTTAGCCTCACCATATTGTACCTGAATGCCTTCTAGTAGCAAATGAAGCAATGGGGTTTAATTAATTAGTACATTACTTCTATTTCATTTTAATCTGTCCTTGTTTTATCTGATGTTGTGAACTGGTATTCTTTGAGATACTGGATTGTTTTCATTTGGTTGGGTTTTGTGGTGTTTGACTGCACTGTTCTCTGAGATTGTATTAGGGATAGCAGGTTGGAGAAGAGTATTTTGCCCTTAATTCCTTCCTGAAATGGGGCGAGATTTTATCCCTTTGACATTGTCTTACAGTAGCAGTAGGTAAACTTGTCAACAGCTTTCCTCAACGTGAATATGAGGGAACCTTTTTGATGACATCCAGATATCATTAAGAACTGGACTGATGTTAAATTTGACTTGATTGTGGAGCAACTTATAACGTAATGAAAATGGTAGAGGGGCACCATCCCTCATAGCATAGCTATGGAACTGCTGTGAGGGATGGTGCTAATCTCTAGCTAGGAGAGATGGTGTGAAAGTGAGAAAAATTTTCCCAAGAGTGGTGCAGTACATCCTTCCTCTGGTAGAAGGTCATGTAGTTGCAAATGGAGCTGGGGGATTTATTTTGGAGTCTTAAAAATCTTAAAGAGCTACTGCATCCCCTTGCCAACAGATGAGATGAATCAACTCTGATTTTGACTTGCATTTATATTATTTGGATGCTCAGGTCATCTAGATTCAGTGCACATGTTCAGTTTTATCTGGCAAACCTGATATCCTTGTAAATTTACACTTCTTATCAGAAATACTTTTACCAACAATGAGCTTGAATTTCTTCTGGCCTGATCCTTGAAATTGATAATCCTATGCAAATCAACAGAACTACTAGGTTCTTAGCACATTCATTATTGGAATTTTACTGCTAGGTTTAGGGAGAGCACATCTTCTGGAAATGACCGGCGGTGATAAAGATCTGTGAATGTCAGTTGATCAGAGTGTGACTAGGAACCATCAGTGCCTTGTGCTGTAAAAAAGGGAAATGTGTTCTGATGGTGAAGTAGGTAAACAATTGCCAATGGAGAGAGGGAAATATTAATACTCTGGGAAAATACTGTGACTTATAAGAATGCGTATAATTCTGATCATCAATTTTCAGAGCCAATGAGCAGGTGCTAAGAAGGACTACTTGGCAGTTATGGAAATAGAGAATATTTAGAAGAGGAACCTCATTAGCTGTGAAAAATAAAGGACAATAAAGAATATGATCTTTTTTCCTGAAACTGTAACTATGGGGTAGAAACAAGCAATGTAAACAAGTGGATAAGAATTAGAAATTTCTAGAATTAGAAGTTTCTGACCATAAGAGCCATGAAGTTGTTCCTCTCAATAAGAGCAGTGTTGCTATCAATCAAAAAGGCAAACAAACAAACAAAAATCCCTTTAACATGGAGTTTGGCCACTTGATAGAAAGCTTATACAACACAGCTGCTTGTGGTAATGGAAAACCTAACCTATGACTTAAAGATAGTTTTGATACTGTGCTTGAAAATCAGAGCACAGAGACTACTGAATATTGTTTTAATTTAAAAAATAATTAAATGGTGAACAGCATTCATGCCTAGAGCATTTGGGAAAAATGCAATAATAGGATTTTAAAATTGCATCTTTTTAAACTCATATTTGAAAAAAGAAATCCACTCTATTAAAGTTGCATAAATAGTTCTGAGGAATGCATATTTTTAGCTTATGTATATATATAAATTGTTCAGACAGAATATTAAATTTTATAGCTGCATATTAAAGTGTTCTTTTAAATAACTGCTTTGCTCCCTGTAAGGAATGTAATAGGATTTTGCATTTACATTTGATTTTTGTGCATTTTAATCTTGGCAACAGCTTCTATTTCTCACAGCATCAGCTATGAAATGTGTGTCAATTGATGTGTAAATTTTTATTATAAACTTGTGAAGGACTTCTGTATGAAAAATGTTTAGAGAAAGTGTAGATTTTTCAGGTGCTAGTTCACAACAATTGTCTGCTTAGCTTTCAATCCTGACGGCAAATCAAGCAAGCAGCAAATTCTGCACGTTCACACAAATTGAGGAAGTGCTGGAAAGTTCCATTTACTTTTTGTCGTATGAGGCCCAAATACATTGCATACATTGTGATAAATTTCTATCATTTTTCACAAAAGTAGCATACTAGGATGCCACTGTAAAAAGGATGAGGGAACAGGGAGATGACTGGGCAGTTTCCAGTGCGTTTTTGAGTGAAGATGCTGCAATTCATTTGGATTTTTCTTGCATCAACATGTTCCCCCACTCTGATGGTGTGAATCGCTCCCTCAGCTAAACACATCTTCAGCTTGCCAGGCAAAAACTGTCTATTTGGGACATTTAAACACAAATTGGTTGTATGTTTGTTCTTCACTGTGACTACAAGTTTACAAACCATGAAATTTTAGCTTACTGTGCATTGACCAAAGGGATATTGCAACTGTATTAATTACCAGTAATCTAGGGAAGGTACATCTTTCTTTTTGGAGCAGGTATCTGCCTGTATGCTAAATTTAAGTGGCTAATATGGAAAAGATTTTTCCATATTAGAAGGATTATCAAAGTGTTGCATATGGGGATTATTTCTTCTCACAGTAAGCACGTCTAAAATCACATATAAAAATATGGGTAAATGCAGTGATAGGCAGCTCTTAAAACATGTAAATTAATAATAAATGATAAATGAAAGTAATTTGTGGCACGGTAGGAACCTGCCAAAATGCCTGAGCAAAGACAAACTTTTAATTACTCTCTTGAGATCTGTATGCGTTTTTCACAGCTATACCACCTTTCCAGAGAGCTTGGCTGGCCACTGGTCATCACTAAAATACCTTGGTTTCTTTCACGCCCCCGTGCTACCAGCTGCTGAAATGTCATGTGCAAAGTTATGAATAGCTTGGAGAAATATGTTGAAGGGTAGTTAGTATCCCTGTATTCTAGTTTTTGGGACTGCCGCCCCTGCAGGGATGGAATGTGTGATTTTACCTAGTAACTTCAAAATTAGCCTTTACTCAGGACAAGTGAAAAAGCAAAAGAGGATTTCCTGTATCCCAAAGCACAGTTTGAAAAGGTTTATAAGAATGCAAGTAATAGAAATGAAAGATGAATATGCTTAATCAAAAAGTCCAAAATAAAGACCAAAATGTTTCCCTTTGTTTCAAGGTGTCAGAACATAATAACAGCAGAGTCATACTGACTCGGCCCAAGTCCATCTAGCACAGTATCCTGGCTCTGTTGGTGACAAAAGCCTTCGGGGCAGTGTTTAAGAAGAATTCAGGTGTACCTGGGCCCCCAAGCCATGTCTGGGGAGAAGGCACAGACATGGGACTGTTTCTGATAAGTGTCATGGTCAAGACAGCACCAGCTTTACCTCTCCTAACCTACGCAACCCAACATACCTTGGCCTTCTACCCTCAGACACATCTATCATGATCGGGGGCATGCCACATACATCCTCAGTATCTTCACATGAGAACGCCATTTTCACGGCCTATAACATAGCTCTCATGTTATTTCAGGTAATTTGGACTTGAAAAAACAATCAAAAAAACAAACCCCCAAAAGAAAAAAACCCAAAACCTCACCCAAAAAATACATCTTCTGGCTGTTGTAGCACCACCAGGGGAGGGCCGGGCCTGAGTGCTCTGTGGTGTGAACGTGGTCGGGTCATGCCAACTGGCCTCAGGGCTGCAGGACAGTCTCTGGCCTTTCCTTATTTCATGTATGTGTCGTGTTTGCAATAATACTGTCCCTTTATGAGGGAAAAAGTATGAACCTCTAAAAATGACTTTAACTACAGTATGTTTAAAGTTGGATGAGAAATGTAGAAACCAAAGTTGGAGCAAATATTCACCATAATTTGAAAAGTCTTCTTTCACAATAATTTGAAAAGTCTTCTTTCCGGTTCCTGTCATTTAGCTACAAAAATAATATAAAATAAGACAAACTTGAGAAGCTTCTATATTACAGACAAAACTTCTTGAAACTAGATGGCAAAACAGTCTGTGTCGTGTGTCAGAGTAGTTTTCACGCCATTTAGATCAAAAAGTGATGTTAAAATTATAGCATTTATAGCTCTGGCTAAAATAGCCTGCAGTTGATTACCCGTTCCAGATGCAGTAACTTTTTCAGTATGAACCTGAATTGCCTTCAGTGTATTATATTACCTTTACTAGTTACCACAGATGGATTTGGAGATCTAACACAGACCTACTGTAATGATAAAAAAGTTTCTGTGTTGTAGCGGCACACCTGAGGAGTTACTACAGACCTTTACAGCTGCAATAAGGAGCACAGATTTTGGTGTGATTCACCAGGCAAACAGCACGCTGATGTTTGTGGGTGTGTGGTACAGTCTGAACACTTCAGGATGTGGTGGGAATGGTACTTACAAACTGTAAGTATTGGCTTCCAGTCTGGGGGCTGAGCATAATTTGGCAGTTTCTCACCTTCTGTATCACTTGATCGTGATGTCAGTTGTGCACATGTGTTACAGGCTGCCACGTTTACCACGAATAAGGTTCCTAGTTCCAAGTTAATGTCAGGATTTTTTGCATTTCATTTGATGTGAATTGGAGCTGTTGTAAAGGGGTTTATGGGGTGCTATTACATGTGCTTTGTCTAGTTGGCTGGCTTAATCCAGTAACATGACACACTGCGAGGTAGCTAGAGCCTTGAAGTAAAATTATGCACTTTATTTTAAATCTCAAAAATAACAATGTCCCAAATCTTTGAAGTTATTTTTTATTAGAATATAAAAAATAAAGTGATGTAACTCTTTAAATAGAGAAAACTCGTAACTCTTGTGTGACACATGTTAAATAGAAAGGTTTGCACATAAATCTGTGGTGAGTCTGCTAAGTTCTTTGAAGGACTTAGTTTTATTCCGGTTCCACTTTTTCAGGCTAACAGCTTTCAAAGATACTATTTGAAATGGTATCACATGTACCATTAAATGCATCACACACCCCTATGTGTTCCTATGGAAATTTCCTTCTGCCTGTCACTCCTGAGATGTGGCTGCGTGGCTGTTTCCCACGGCAAATAACGCCCTGCGCTTTGCAGGAGCCTCCCTGTCTCCATTGGTGACGCAGGTCCCCTGCTTGCTGCCTCTCCTGCTTTTTTTCTTTCTGCATCCACCCATGCTGTTTTTCAGCAAGGCATTGCGAACTGCAACTATACTGAAGAGTTTTATCCTCCCTTGCAGAAAGGGTTTTCTGATGTGCATGAAGACGTGTTTGAGTTTATAAAGTTTGCAAACTTATGTAATATAATTGTGTCTCCTAAAAAATGTGGAAGTACTGGAAATGACAGCCTTCATGAATGCACAGAACATTATGTCAGCAGCCGGAAGTACCTGTCAACCTCTGGGTTTTCACCCTTGGCCTGGGGACAGTCTGCTTTCAAAGGTTGAAGAAGCAGGGAAGTCCTTTTTCCCAAAGCAGCGCACCAGCCTCTGCGCCAGGTTTGTCATCAGCTGTGTTTTTTGACAGAATGGCATTTCTCTGTGATTTTAATTGAGTCCACCAACTCCTTTCGCTCATTTACCAAGAAAAGGCAATAAAGGTAAAACAAAACTAGGAGAAGTCATGTCTGTCTTTTTACACAGCTGCAGTTACAAAGCTGTTGCTAGTATCGTTCAGTCATTACCATATCAGCTGGATGTAAAGGGCTTTCTAATGAAGCACAAGTTGATGCTGTTTAGTTTACAGACTGTTTCTCCATTAGCTAAGGCAATTTAGCACAGCACTTTTTAAAGTGCAGATCCATAGCAATTCTCAAAATAAAGACCTACTCAGGTAAGCAGATTTAAGTAACTGGCAAAAAGATGTACAATAAACAGCATTTATCCAGGAGCAAAACTAGCAATGCATTCATTAAAGGTATCTGTGCAAAGAAGGGTGTAGACTGACAGCAATTCTTTAGATTCTAGCAAGGAATAAATATTTCTATCCCCAGCTATCTCAAAGAAAAAGTTCTGTGAGTGATTGCAGAAGCACAAAAATATACCCGTTTGCAGAAACATATACCAGTGAAATCTATGCAAAGGAAAGTAAGAATAGCAAAAGAAGTATGTTTTGTATAAACAGCAAATCAAACCTCCCCCTTCCCTTCCTACAAATCCTGAGAAGGTGATTTCTCATTCATACTTCCTTCTAGTGACCAAATTAATCTTCACTACACAAAGCTGATGGGATCTGGTCCTACCTGCTGATGAGATCTGTGAGACTCAGGAAAATCAGATCATGTTTCCTGATCTTTGCTTACTTGGGGTTCTAGGATTCAAAGTGATAATAAATTGAAAATGCCATAAACCAAAAAGTTTTAAATAAACTTGAGGAGAAAAGACAACTGGATTCAAATGTGAAGCTTTCATTTTAGATCTCTCATTAGATAATATTTACAACTTAATCATGTTTAATTATTGGGTTTTTTCTCTTATAATGGAAGATCTGTCTAAATGAATGCAATGTGACTGTAATCAAAACACGTAATTTTCCAAGGACTGTTGGACAGAATAAAACCCAAAGCTTAATCTGTTTTTTTAAAAAGATTGAACCTTGTGTTAGGCCTATGGTCCTTTGTTCTTAACACTGATGATAAGGTGGTAATTTTCTGTCATTTCTGTCGTGGAGGTTTCGTTTCGATTGCTGGTATCACTAGAGCCCTTGTTTCTTAAAACTAGGCAGCCTTATGTACAAATGATAACGCTTTTGGGAAGCCATATGGTGGCCCTTTCTACCCTGGCTCCATGGCTCAAGTCAGCAGGCAGAGCGGTGGGAAGGTGCGACCACGCACCGCCTGGGCAAGCGCCCCATGGCCTCAGTGCTGACTTAATGGTGGGCTGTTTTTGAAGATGAAGGTGTTTGCAGGGGAAAAAATAGGGGGTGTTCCCTCCACAATTACCCATTTCTCTTTCCTTCCCACTTGGCACAACTGCTGTCACATCCAATAGTAGTCATTCCTGATCTGGGAGTCTGTAAGCTGGTTTTGACACATTTTTAATCTTACAGATCTTACATCTACTTCATCTATACGAGCCTGATTCATAAGTGTGTGTTCAGTCTACTTCACCTCCATCCATACTGTACTGACCTTATCAAGTCTCCCCATTGCCTACAAGAACAGGGTCTTATTTTCAAAATGACACGGCCAACTAAATCTGTGCTGAATTATTTGATAAATGAGAGAGCATGAAGTGGGTTGGAAAGATGAAAACCTAAGAAGGGGCAGTGGCATCTTCTGAAACCTTAGATGCATTTGAAAGAAATGAACAGACTCCTAAAAATTCCCTGATTCAACATAAATATTCTAATCCTATCTAGGTTATATTTAGGGTTAAATAATGTAGAGTTATACTATTAAGCAGTGGTGCACACGCAATCTGGATATTTTGGGCAGTGGGTGCTGTCATTCCTCTCAGGAACCTTTCAGCACTAATGAGCGCGCTCTGCGTAAACAGATCTGTTTTGGTGGTTAAAACCAGCTATTTATATAACACACAAGTGAAATTTCATACCACTATCCTAATCTCAAGTGTTTTCTTCCCTCGTCTCTTCTGCTTAAGAGGATCTCATAACTTCAGTCTTATTTTAACTGTAAAAACATGCAAAACCCATATATTTAAGTCAAAATCCCCTGGAGGATACCATTCAGAAGGAATATTGTGCTATGATTGCTTCTCCCCTAGAATACTGTAAACTGCCTGGTGGCTTAATAGTTTGCTATTTGAAAATACCGCATGTTAAAAGATGAAGATCTCAGTATTGGGATTGCATCTGCTAAGATCACCTTCCACAAGTTTGTTTTAACACTTCTGTTTGCTTTGCAGTAATCTGAATGCTAGCTGCTGCCCCTCACTGCATTTTGTCAAAATATTCCGTAGCTTCCTGGTCAATATTTAGGTAAATCAAGTAATTCTGCTTTAGATTATTTTGTGTTTACATGCTTTTTCAAACCCCCTGCCCCTCTTTTCAGTGTTATGTATTTCTCCAGATTCTAGATTTTGCTACTACTTCATAAAGTCTTATAGATAAAAGTTTTTTTTATTTTAACAATTTAAATTCAAGATTAATAATATTACAGAATGAGGTTCAGGTTAAGGTATGGCTTCTGAGTTTATGGTCGTTTCAGACTTACATCTTAAATATGTGTTCTTCTCTAATAATTTTTCAGCCTGCAGCAACAAAAGTAAAATGTTTGGTTGCCCTCATTGCTCCCACCTGTAGACAGCTAGCAATGTAAAGAAGGAAGTTAAAAGTGTATATACGTGGTTTTAAGAGGATTTATCTGGTGCTCCCAGAAATGAAGCCTGCTCATCATCTGAGTTCAGTTCTTGCTCTGACCTAGAAACTTCTCGCTCTGCGTAGCACCAGGACTAGATCCAATCTCTCTTGCTCACATGGATACAACCCTCGTTTCCTCCTGTTTCATGACAGGTAACCTGGGGTCCCAGCTGGTTGAGTATAAAGAAGAGATGTACATAACGTCTGACTGTGGGAACACGTGGCGTCAGGTAGGAAACAGGAATCATCAAAAGCACCTGGAAATAATTTTAATGTACTCAATATGATGAATTTTATAATGCTTAACTAATCTTTATATACCTGCTGTTTTGAGGGAGGTAGCTATTATTATCCCCATTTCGCTTGGAAACTGGGAGAGATTAAGGAGGTGATTTGCAAAGACTCAAATTGGTCAGGCTGTGAGGTTCTGCTGAAACTTGAATATTTCAGTATTTTTAAAGATTTTAGAAGTATCTTGCATTAAAAAAACATAGAGTCTTTTTTTGGTTTTTAATAATTTAAGTAATCTTCCTATGCTAATGATGAAGTGGACTTCAGCTAGATCTGGCAGTACAAATATTCCAACCTGAAAGAAGAAATTCCTCTTCTTCATACTCTGAAAACTGGTATTTAAGCTTCAACTTTTTTCTCCATTGAAACTGAGAAAGCAAAAAGAGTTTGAAAAAAGTGATAAACCTTTGAATGTCTTTTAGTATGATTTAATCAGTTCTGGGACTACAAGAATCAAACATTTTTTAAAAAAACAGTCTTGTAGTAGCTGTTATTATTATAGTAGTAGCTGTTATTATGTTATTTGAATTCTGGATGTCTTTTGTTTCCAATGCCTAGTGTCAATTTAAATATTGCACCTTTATTTTGTATTTTTTCCTAAATAGGTCTGTCTCAGTGATGTTTAATCACAGGGATATTTTCTTTTTGAGTGTAAACAGCAACAGCAGTCATGATCATAAGATATAAGGAAGTTCTGGAATCTACTTATAGTTTATATCCAGGAAGAAAACAACCCTCAAACCACCAAAGTGTGTCAAAAAGTCATTTACTTTCACTTAAAATAATATTTTAGTGTTCAGCTAAAATAAAATTCAGTTGTGTTATTATCCGAGAAGAAGTAAGTGTGAAAATGCTCTCACTAGTGTTATTGATCTCAGGGAGTTTGAGATGAAAAGAAAAATACAGATGATTTCTTATATTGCTGTTGTAGGGTGCCATTAATACTCCACAGAAGGACTTTTAAGAAGAAATACATTATTTTTGTCATGATAATGTCCTTTGAGGTTTAAAAGATAAAATTTTATGCCAAATTCCTTCTTGAATTCTAGCAGATGATAAATAGGTGTTTAAATGCAAAAGTCTACCAGGATTTACAGTGGGTACTGTGTTCTCTAATACTTCACAGAGACCTCTCTAATAATTTATTGTCACCATTTGCCAAAGTTCTGTTTTTCCTGGGGTGAAAAATAAGAAGGAAAGAGTGAAGGGGATAAAATTCATGTTTTCACTGCTTTTTATTTAAGAGACGCTCAGGCAAATGATACGTGATGAAGTCTGACCTTAAGGTGACTATTGACGCTGTAAAACCAGCCACAAACTGATCCCTCACTATGACAGTCAAAATGACAAACATTATTGCTAGCTTTATTTTAATTACAACTGCTTCGAAGCTTTTGAAAGAGCTTACTCAATCCTAATATTTGCCATCAGAATGAAAATGTAGATTATTGTATGTATTTTATGGCCTCGCTGTTCATGATCAAACAGTTCTTCCAGAGGAGAGCGGTACATTTGCTTTCTCTGTTGGAGTTCATGCAACGAAAGACAAGGCTTCAGATGATATGGGAATTATTTAGACAGTAAATTACAGGTCTTCTGAGCTGGCAAAAAGCAGAACAAAGCTCATGTTTTGGCACAGCTCTTCAGGTGGGTTTAAGTCACTGACTTGGAAACTTTGCAGTTGTCATTAGTGAGTGCCTGTCACCTTTCTCACATGCCACGTGTGATGTTGCGGAGCTGTCTACAGACTAGAAGAAAAGCAGTCTGTGCTTGAGTAAAGTGACAGAGCAATGCAAGGAAGTAAATATAAAGGAATTTGGAGAAAAGGCAGTTCAAGGAATTAATTAAAAGCTTCCCTGAAATAATAGCAGTATTGGTTCATAGGAATATAGGACTGGGAGGAAGGTCAAAGATCATGTAATCCAATCATGTGCTCTAAGACAGCATCAAACATACTAGGAACGCTTCTAACAGAGGTTTGCCAGACCTGTTTGTTAATCCTTCACTGTAGGAGATTCTGCAGTCTGCCTTTGTGGTATTTCGCCTTTCTTCATAGATTTTTCTGAATATCATAGAATAGTTTGAGTTGGAAGGGACCTTCAAAGGTCATCTAGTCCAAGCCCCCTGCAACGAGCAGGGACATCTTCAACTAGATCAGGTTGTGCAGTACCCTGTCTAGCCTGACCTTGAATGTTTCCAGGAATGGGGCATCTATCACCACTCTGGGCAACCTGTTCAGTGTTTCATCAAACGTTAAACATAAGCTAGTGGAGCTTTTTGCTGTTATTCTTGCAGCTTCACAAATTTTGCAAGGTAGGTTGATTTATTCTTGTCTTTGAAGAGGAGTGGTTTCCTGTCACCTTTGAACAACTTTTCAGATGTTGAAAGGTGATTATCGTGTCTACCCAGAGCCATAGGGGTTTTTTCCCTTGGAAAAAAGCAAACTGAAATCCACTGATTTTCCAAATTGATTCAATTTCTAAAGTGTGTTTCCTTTTTGTTGCTCATCGATTGGATGATCTAATGTGACATCCCTCTCCTGAAGCATGGTAAAACTGGATGCAAAATTACAATGGCTGCAGTCCCAGCCTCTCACCCCTGGGAAGGTCCAACTGGCTTATCCTCTGTTTCCAGATTGGAATTTAGAAATGGATGTCCCTTGGTGAGAGAAACAAGTGACTGGCCATTTTTGGCTACTTTTTTAACTTCTGTATCTCAGAGTAAAATTGTGTGGAGTATATTTCTCTAGGATAGCTTAAAAATGATTTAATTGATTTCATGGAGCTCTCCTAATTGCTCCCAGCAGATACCTTGTTCTGAAGTAGCTGCCGAAGTTGTTAGGACAGACACAGGAAGAAAACATGGAGAGCTGAAGGAGAGAGAAGGAGAGAAAAGACGTTGACATTATGTCTATAAATCACATCATATGCTTGAAAAAACACGGAAGAAGGAAAAAATACAGAAATAGGCTATAAAAATCTAGTTCTGTAATGGCTGGCTACTAGTAAAGACGATAATATGTATGTTACCTGAACTTTAGTTAGTGAAGAATTCATGGCTGATTCTGAACATACATACCCCTTGTTCCTGGGCTCGAACTTCAGCTCTGACACTGGGACCACCTTTGCCTAAATCCTTTGCAAACTGTTTGCCTTGGGTTTGTTTCTAGAAAGTAGAGATAAATACTTACTTGTGTGCTGAACTCCACAGGCATGAAATCGTTAATTCTTTTCAATGTACTGAAGATGAAGATTTGCTTTCATAAGGAATTTCATACATTTTGCTTACCAACTGTTTGAAATGTGTGCAAAAAGAGCATGATATAAAGATGCCGTTAATATGCCTGTAATGTATCTGCTGTGCTTTATAGTGTGCTAAGGCTGGCGTACTGAAATGGTGCATGAGAAAGTGCCGTAGTGCTTTTCTGGGAAAACCTAATTTGCATTAAGTGATGCAGATACC
This sequence comes from Chroicocephalus ridibundus, assembly GCF_963924245.1. Taxonomy (NCBI): domain Eukaryota; kingdom Metazoa; phylum Chordata; class Aves; order Charadriiformes; family Laridae; genus Chroicocephalus; species Chroicocephalus ridibundus. The sequence continues at coordinate 54,363,724 of NC_086288.1, read as the reverse complement.
AGCTTCCTTTGTCTTCAGCATGATGCTGAAGCTTGCGGAGACTTCATGTCCCAGCATATACTGTTTCATTTTGATTTGAGCAAAAGTTCAAACAAAGTTTAGAGGAGGATCAAGACTCTGCTTGCTTATTTGACTCCAGCTGGTCTCATCCTTTTGAAGTGCATCTAAAATTAATGTCTGTCGTCTACTGAATTCTCTCCTAAAACATGCAGCTGTGTGGAACAAGTAGATAGGACTGTAAATGCCTCATATCAGGGTTTTGCCTGTAAATTGGCAACGTTGAAAAACCGATCGGACACTTGAAGCCCTAGGATTCCCATAAAATATGCTCTTACTAGATGAGAGGAAGACTGAATTCTGAACCCAAATTAAATGCTTACTATTTTTGAAGTAATTGTGAATGTGCTCTAAGATACTTTCTCCCCCCTCTGGTTCAGACTTGCTGATAAATCCTCTAAATGTAGCATTTAGTACTGACAAAAAACCAAGCATTCAGTGATGCAGATACCTGTGATGCATCACTATTTTCTCATTCACAAAACAAAGAAAAGCTAACCTTTATGTTTTTCACCTTTGCTTTGCCGAAGCGTGTAGGAGGCTGCATGTTCGTCTATTAACTGCGAAGCATGTGTAGTAACTCGCACTTTATCACCTGCTCTTATGTTAAATGAACTTTCACACGCTAATAACATGAGTAAACCATGTCTTAAAATAGATTTCAGATGTAAAAAAGGGAAGATATCTACCTGTTCATTTATTTTAGTTCTGCTGATGACCTCTAGAAAATGTATGAAAAGAATTTGGAAATTTTGAATCCTTTAAACCATTAAATCAATATTACATGTATTTTGGTTCAGAACTAAGAGTGGCCACTGTGTGAGATCACATGAAGTTTGAATTTAAATAAATCATCGACACTGGAAATGCAGAAAACATGCTTGCACCAATTATTTCAAGTTCTGTAGAGTCTGGAGAACATGTGAGAAATTCATGGATGGCAATACTTTTCCTATTTTTCTTAGAATTAGATTACAAAGCATTTTATTCTGCAAGGTACACAGAATATGGCAAATACTGAAGTAAGGTGATAGGTCACTCGGTGATATATAATAGGAAGAAATGCAGAATGCATACTGTGAGAAATATAAGCTTGGGTTAGAATCCCTTTAGACAGTTTAATCTGACTGTGATTTGAACCTGAACATTTTCTGATTCACCTGCTTAACTTTCTTTTTTTTTTACAGCTGTGAGAAATACAAGAGTTAAACTGACTTTTATGTCCTTTTCAATTTGAAGTGTGGACGTTATAAAACATATAAGTCTTTTAATCCTGGTTTGCTCATACGTTTTATTTCTGCTGTTTTGTACATTTGCTTAGGTGGCCTTTTCTTGTCTGACTTGTAGGTCTTTGAAGAAGAGCATCACATCTTGTACCTGGACCATGGTGGAGTTATTGTGGCCATCAAGGACACCTCTATCCCTCTGAAAATACTCAAGTAATCCTACAGTCAATTAGATTAGAGCTATTGTGTATTCAAGACCTCAGGCAAAGTTCAGAGTTTAAGATGAGCATTTCAATGCGATCATGTATGAAATGCAGCTGGAGTCAGCTTAATTTAACATTCATTAAGTCAACAAAATGCAGGTGGATGTATTCTTAAAGATTATGTCATGGTGCTGAAGGTACCATGGCATAATGCATTAATCATAATAAAATTTTCTTGCATCAAGTGTAGATATTTTCCCTTAAAAGGCTACCCTGTAACTCTACAGTACAAGCCACGTTCAGCATGGTTATTATCTGCTACTGGTTTGCACCAGCAGTATATGGTGATGATGCTTATCCTATGGTGCATATATGGCCTAGGTATCTGGTCAGGATAGTTCATGTGTACTGTAATAAAGCTCTGTCCCCTCCAAGGGCCACAGTGAATGAAGAGGTTAGAGAATAGCCCCGAGTTGCTCTGGCAAGAGCAATATAATGTAGACTTTGGGATTCAATGGGGAAAGGACTTATGTGTGCTTATGTGCTGTGTAATACAGTATGCCAGAACCCCAGTTGATGTGAGATATTCATGCACAGATTAACTGTAATATGTGTAGATCCTGTCATATAATGATAACGCAGCAAATGGCTGCCTTAGCTTGTTTGGCAGGAATGATTTGCTGCAAAGCATTTTGTTATAAAATATCGAGTTTTAAACTGCATGATAGTGAAACAAACTATGGTAACCTTATGTAATGGCATACAAAACTATCATCTTGGTCATAAAAAATGCAAGAGATCTCTATCACTTGTGACTAGGTTCATTTTTGCCTAATACTGTATACACTAATAGGAACTAGGCTATGTACTTGGTTAGCTAGAATGAAAGCCATCATTAACCTACTATCCAAAAGACCTGGAGAAAATGTACAGAAGAAAAGAGACTTTGAATTGTGAATTTTGGGTGCACAGAGTATTTGAAATACGTTTTGCTGATTCATCGGCATCTTTTGCAAGTTTTGAAGTGGATGGTAGCAGCTGTGAAGGACCATCATCTTGGTGCCTGCAGTTTCCGCACCTCCCACGTGTTTTAGCAATTGAGTTGTTTTGCCTCTCCTGTTTCACTGACCTCTGCTTAACAGGTCTCTAGCTCAGAGACTACTAGAAAGAATGAAGGGTAAATTAACTTGCTCTTGAACCTACATGGTAGCAAGATAGTTTGTTGACAGACCTTGGTCTTTATGTGCCTGAGAATTTCCATTGTTGTGGTACATTTATATACACCTTCTAATAAAGATGTGAGCCCCTGGATGTGTTGCTGAGAAAAAGTTCACATTGATATGATACACTGTCCAGGCATACTGTATTTTGGTGATCGTAAATGCTGGACTTTAGTAGTAAAGGGTTGGGGTTTGTTGTTGTTGGTTTTTTTTTTTTTTTTTTTTTTTTTTTTTTGAATGAATGAATTCTGTTTTGTATAATAATAGCTGTAAATGAAAACCATTTCTGCTCTTTTTACAGGTTCAGCATAGATGAAGGCCAGACTTGGAGTACACATAATTTTACCAGCACTTCAGTCTTTGTAGATGGGTTACTTAGTGAACCTGGAGATGAGACACTAGTCATGACGTAAGTTTCTGGTTTCATTTTTTTTTTCAGGGGGCTCTCTGCTTATGCACTTGAGCATATTTTTAATTGTGGATGTTTGAGAGAGTCCTCGGGTCAGTGGCTTTTGCTTCTTGCATTCACACAGATTCTTACACTGATGTCCAAACAGCCCTAGTGTGCAGCCTGTCTTTGGTGTTATCTGAGTGCAGTATTTCAGATTGTAAAGATGAAATGTTATGTTCATGTGCAATTTCACAGTTACCACCAGGAACAGTAGAATAATAGGACTGCAAATACAAATCTGAGAAATGTAGGTAAAAAATTAACTATTTCCTGCATTGTTTCTGTTTTCTACAGATTCTTAGGCAGACTCCAAAAATACTAAACATCTATCTCTTTTTCTTTTTTTATGAAAATTGTCTTTGCAGCGTAAATAACTATGTTGTCCTAGTAACGAGCATTGCAGGACTTTGTGTAACCAAACACTGTGCTAGCAAATACACATTTTAATTCTGTGCAGTGACTGAGGCAGATGATGTGAATAGAGTTAAAAATAGCCAAATGCTGCAGCTTAGTCGCCTGTTTATCTTTTTCAAAGAGGCCAGCAACATCTGGATCTGAGCTGCAGGTTTTGCTGTGTCTCTAGGATAAATGCTAATGCTTTGGAAGTGTCTGAGACTAGAAAACACCTGTCCAATTAGAAAGAAAGTCACATGCTGACTGCAGGAGGGAAGGGGAATGCGCTCAGAGATGTGCAGGTTGTTAACACATGCTCCTATCAGAACAGCTTGTGTGATCCTTTATATTGGAGCTCAGTGTGTTCATGACAAGCTTTTTTTTCCTAGAAATTACAAATAGAGCGGGCTTTGACAGGTACCAGTAGCATTTTCCCCAGGAAAAAAAAAAAATATTAGCCCAGTATGGAGTTGTGTAAAGGATCCTCAGCTAAACAAAAATCCTACTCAATGTACTTCAAAGCATTGTGCCAAGTTCATAATGCTGTACTGTGCAGGGGTGAATTTAGCCTGTTAGTTCTTTCCTTCTTTCTCCACTGTCCCATTTATCCTGTTATACATATATGACCGGAGCAGAACAGTATTACTCCACCATCTTCCCCTTTTCTCAAGCATAAGGGTTTTTTATGCTATAATATATGCCACACAGAGATACTTATGCCTCTGAATGAAGGATTTCCATTGATTTCAGTGGAAGCAGAGGGATCAAAAGCTTATTTTAAACTCTACTTACTGGCAGATAAAATGATGTATGATGACTATATGCTCTGTGTGTGTTTTTTTTTATTATTAAGTATCATTTAAAGCAGTGATTTTGTGAAGATGTACTTAAATATCTGGCTGAATAGGCTAAAGAGCTCATGTAAAACAATACCTTTTTGAAATCATCCATCTGAAATATATATAACTGTAGCTAGATTTGGTACATGAGCCCGCATTGACAAAAAAGCATCATATCGCTTTTATGTTTCTAAGGGCTTAACAAGAGTCTCACTCCAGCATTTCAGTGCCAGGCTTGTAGGATCTTACCTTGCAGCTAGTTCTACTGAACATGGAGGACATCAAACACTTACTGTCACAGACTGGCCCTGAAAACACTTATCAGAATCTAGAGATAGTAGGATGAATAAACTTACAGTGTGTTTTTCCTTGTTGCTGTTTTATCAGCTTCCTTGTCTCTCCTAATGCTTTTGATTGGGTTTTACCTTCAAGGTGACATTGCCTGCCCAGTGGTTCTCTGTCTGACTTTACCTCAAGACCTTTTGTCGTTCTGTCTGGCTTAGGTCATTTTCTCTTAAAACTGCACACTTGAACTGGGTTGCTGGGCATGACTTAATCTGCAGTGATTTTCTGCTTTTGAGAAATGTCATCCACTGATACCCACCTCCTTGGGAAAAAAAAAAATCAACTATACCGTCTTTTCCATTTTATTAGATAAAAAGTATTTTTCCTTCTGGGTAGAACATGGTAAGATGAACTCGTGCATGGTAATGGGAATAAATTAATGGAGTCTTTCACCCTGAAGAGTCCAAATCCATTATTAAGGACCTAGTCTGACATTTTTTACTCATACAGGAATTTCATTTTCTCCCTTTGGTAGGAAGTTTGTTTGAATAAGGAGTTTGAATAAAGAGTCCAATGTCAAAATATGCATAAATTAGCAGAGATAACATAATTCTGAAGTGGGGAGGCAATAACTGAAAGAGTTTGCAGCAAAATGGTGGGACAGAGATGGTTTTATTTAAAGTTTCTAGAATAAACTCACAAAAAAGTCAATGTTTTACTTGTACGGGAAGCAGCTGTTACTGTAGGGTAAAATCCTGGTTCTACTAAAGTCAGCTTAGGGATTTCCTTCAAGGCTTTTAATTTTTATTAAAAAAAAAAAAAATCCACAAGAAGAATATCTGGGGAAGACATTAAGAGACCTGATAACAGCGTGTGTATGAGAGAATTCTTTTTCCAGCACGGTGACTGGGACGTTGACCTGACTTGTAAGGGACTTCCATTTGAATTCCTGTTCTGTCATAACTTATCCAAAATGAAGAGGTCTGGAAAGCTTTACTGAAGAAAAAGGGGAATGTGAACCTGGTTGTCTCAAGTCTTCATTTCAGAAAGTTTTGTGTTTTCTCCAAAACAGAGAAAAAACAAATGTTGACTTGTCAAAAGTTTTCATAAACTGAGTTGTCATCTGCCAGTCGACATTAATCTAAATCATTCATCCAAATCCCCTGCAGTATTCAAAATACGTGCGCTCAAGTGCCAAGGAAAATATATTTTATTCCATTGTGCTGTGCAATAGATCTCGTTAAGGTTTTTAGGAGTTTTAAGCAGTAAAGTGTTCAAAAATTTTAGAAAACTCATACTGTGTACAAATCGATTTCTAAATAGACCTAGTTAAGAGTTTTAGGAGAGATAAGCAATAAAGTATTCATAAAGTTTAGGAAACTCATTCTGTGTGAAAAATCAATTTCTAAATTAAGAGCTCAAATTCACCATTTATTGTGAAATGAGTAAGTAAGGTTTGCTAAGAAATTTCCTTAAGTAATTGATATGTATTCATCAAAATAGTGCATGGTCTAGTAGGCTTTATTTTGTGCTAAATTCTTTAAGAATGAACGTTACTGCAACCCAGTTTTAAAAATATATTTGGAAAAAATTACTTAATAACGCTGGATTGAGTAATGGCCTAACTCAGTGGGAAAAGGAAGCATTTTTGTGTCTGAAATATTGATGTTCCTCTTCAAAGGAAGTAGTTCATATAATGAAAGTTTCAAACCTGTTAAAATGACTTCTAAATCACAGTTCAGTTTCTGGGAGCGTTTCCCAAACCAGGTTATTTAGATTGCAGTGTAAACCCAGTAGACATGATAATCATGGTACCACAGCCCGTGGCCCCTTTTTAAAAGGCCAATAAGAGGTTACATAAAAGGACTGCATTTCTTTGTCAGATAGAATCCAAGTCTTCCTTTTTTTTTTTTTTTTAATAAGGGATTTTTTTTTTATAAGGTCTTTAGAGTAACAACAGTTACTTCCAGTGCTGCTGGGAACTTCATGACATCTCTGAACTGCAGAACTCCTGCATGTGCATCTTGCTCTCTTGAAAGTCTGTTGTTGCAGTCCTGTTGGGTTCCTAGGTGATAATAGAAGCAAAAATAGTCTAGTTTAGACTTAATCAAAACAAGGTGGATAGGATATTAACAAGTGTTAGATATTAGGAAGAACCGTCTGGAATTTTGCAACTGTCGATTCTGCTAGTAATGTCAACCTCAGCTTTAACATCAGTAACAGTCAACATTATGTGTAGTTTGTGAGGCTTATTGTTGTGCCACACATGGCAGCACACTGCCTTTCCTGTTGTCTTTGAGTGTCTTACTAGGTGGAGGTACTTCTCTGTGTTGGGAATTCTTCACTACTAACTTTCTCATACTGCAACCCTTAAAAAAAGGTTGATAAATGGTAGATAAAGCCTCATTATGTAAGAGAATAGCTGATTTCCCAAGGCAAATTCTAGGTTTTATTTGCAGCTACTTAATCTCTTGTTTGAGAAGCAGTGCTCGGTCCTGAAATGGCTGTTCTACTCTCTGCATAATGAGGAGCATATCTGTCCGTCAATAGATAAAGTATAGAAAGAGAAGAAGAGAATGATGACCTTTGATAAAAGAGCATTGAAAAAGCAAACTGGTTACTCTACTTCAATCTAATCTAGATATCAGCTAATCCAGATGTACAAATGCCTGTTTAGTGGCAAGTCTAATGCTTTTGCTCGCATCTCTGTGGACACAGATGTTAGCAGAGCAAGTCAAAGCATTGTAGTGTCACGGCCAACCTGTGGTCTTGCAACCAAGATCATGGGACTGCCCCTCTCTCTCCCTCTCCTCAAAAGAAGTCCAGTGTTTAAAGCTTTGTTTTTTTCTTTCCATAAAGTTTCCATAACATATTCAGAAGCAAGGGAACATGATGTTTTCAGTGTCTTGCTAAAGCTCATTTTTAGTACATTTTGAGGGCAGATCTGGTAATATATTTGATTAAAAGGAACTGAAAGTTTAGGAATACGTGTCCTGTAAGACTCTTTAATCGCCTTGTCACTATTTAGAGGAGGAGAGAAGGAGAGTAAGAGGGTGACAAGTGACTTTTTTTATTCAGATAGAGTCTTTGCGTCATTTTGAGCCCCTGTCACTGACAGACCGCCTGCAGCTGTGGTGCTCTAACTTCTCATTCAGGGAGACAGTTCCATTTCAGTGACTGGTTCTAATGGCAATGATGAGGTAGACATTGGAAGCTTTCACCAGTAATAAAATTGTTCAAATATTTTACTGATTTTTGCGTCCAGCCTTTGCAGCCTTGAACTCCATTTTGCTATATTTTGTTCTCACAATAAAGGAGTCACCATTTAGGTGACCATAGGCTATTTACTCCGGCTCTGCCAGGTGAAGTCTGCATAAAGAATTTCCTACCTGTGACAAAAGGGATCTGCTTTTTAAATATGTGAGTAGAAAAAAAATTATTAGCTAAGGAATGAATTATAAAATTTTGTAAGTATTCAAAATTAATTTGATCTTTAAATAAGATGACAGCAGAGAGCTGAATGATGCAAAGCTATCCTTTATAATGTCATATGTTTCTCCTTAAATTAATCCATTTGATTCACAGTATGCCTTGTATTTACTTCTACATAAAGCATCAGGCTAGGCATTAAATCTGCAATTTTTTCCAAACAGCTTACATGTTAAAAGGTTGTTCTTGGACAGGGATTTACCAAATAGATGGAAAAAAATGTTGGAGGTAGTTCACAAACCTAAATGGAGCCACTGAGCTTCTGGATAAAATGGGAACATGCTCATCCTACTCCTCCCCAGCACTTCTCAGAACTGAAGCATTCGTTTCCGTTCTTTTTCCCCAAAAGACTTAAAACCAAGATGTATTGGCATAAAAGAATGATTGGCAATTATTGTTTTTTGGGGGCAGGAAACAATGAAAAAACATACTTTGGTTCAATTTCAACTTAATTGTTTCCGCCCCTCATTTTTCACTTTGGCAGACAAACCAAAAAAGAAAAACTACTCTTCAGTGCATAAAGTATATGCATGTGTTTGTAGTTTAAGGCACTTAAATCATAAGTGTCTCAGCATATTTGCACATGATCTGTTGTGTACACAAGCACTGTTTTTGTGCAGTTGCTTTATGTAGGCAGGTGTCTACTTTTGCACATGGAAGCATTCATCATTTCTGTAGTTGCGGTTTAGGAGGGCCACTGAAAATGTGACCTCTGTTACATTCTTCTGCGGAATTAGAAAAATACGCAGAATTATAATCTTGATGTGTAACAGACTGCAGCTTGAATCTTACATTACTTTCATCCATTTTACTAGTACGAACCCTTTGACTTATCTAGTTTCTGTTGATTTTACATTGATGTAAAGGAAGCAAAGACAACATTTTCTTTTTGAAAATGGTGGGCTTTAAATAGCCCACCTATTAAATAGCCCACAGTCACGGCTAACCCACTCTTCCAACACTTATCCCCTTGGAAAATCTTTCATTAACAATGTTAATTGTTTCTGTGAGTTAAGAAGAATACTACCTGTTGGCAATGGTTACACTAGAGATGAAGGAGGCATCTTTCCATGCCACAACCTCATCGCTTTACTCCCTCAACTTGGTAATTTCTTTACAGATTTTGGCAAGGGGAGGTCATGTGTCTTGCTGCATATTCAGAGGCACTGTAATAATACGAACTACAACAGGCAAAACAAAAAGAAGATTGTCACATTTATTTGCTTTTTCAGTTGTATTGTATTCATTTGTAGTAAAGGTCTAAGTGAAGCAAAGGACTTGGCTCTTTGAGCTCACCATAAATTGACAAGAAACTTCCAACACACTACTCCTTTTATGTAAAAGACAACTGAGAAAGTTGCTGCTGTTTTAATGTAATTATCCTCTGGTATCTAGTGAACTGTAAGGTGAATTAAGTATTCAATCTGAAAATGCAATTGTGTTATAAAAATAATCAAGGAGGTGTGACAGTTAAAAAAAAGATTTTAACAATACAGTAAGTTCACTGACAATTGTGTTTCCTGCTAATATGATCTACAACAGGAAAGGAAGCCTTACATGGGTAACAAGATCTAAATACCACAGCTCTGTGACTGCTTCCATTTAAACGAATACTTTCCAAGAGAGAGACTGAGAGTTGTTAAAATAATTAACTTGCACCTCCGAGAGCCTGGTTTCCTTTCCCAGCTTGGTCTCATACTCGCTGTTGGATATTGAGGTTTAGATCCATAAAGAATTTCAGGTCCTGCCTTTTTGCATGTGGTTGGACATCTTTGCTTAGGTGCTGCCCAGAAGAATTTAGACATGTTGTCCAAGATAGAGCCATTGAGATTGCCCACATCACCTGTATGTGGGGTCCTCAATTGACCCTGATTCAAATCCTATGCTTTTTTTTTGATAGTTTTATACATTTGAAGGTGCCTCCAAAACACTAGAGCTCCTGTTCCACCCCCAGCTGGCATGTCCAGCTAGCAGAGTGTGTCAGCAGGGCAGTACAGGACTGTGCAGACAAATTCTGCTACCTTGGCAGCATGCTGCTTTGAGCATTACGGTTGATGACAAAGTCATGTAGAGGAGAGCAAAAGCCAACGCAGCACTTGGGAGATTAAAGCAGCATGTCTAGAATGAAAGAGGCATCTGATTTCAAACAAAAGTAGCTGTGCATCACGCAGCTGTCATCACCAGTCTTCAGTACGACTGCAAAACTTGGACAATTTAAGTTGCTACGTTAAACATCTGAATAAATTCCACATGTGCTGTCTTCATGACCTTGGTGGGGTAGTATAGCAGGATCACTTCCACCACTCTGAGGTCTTTGAGTGTTCTCGGATATTGAGCAGTAAAGCAAAACCATTGCAGGTTCAGCTATGTTGCTCTGAATATCTGGTGGGTATATCAGACATCAGGCTGCTCAAAGCATTTTCTTTGTCTGTAGACAGTATGGCTAACAGCTCAAAGGTAAACCACCATAATATTACAAAAAGTTGCTCAAAGCACGTCTTAATTTATATAGCGTTAGATACATGATATTGGACACTGTAGCTAAAATCCATCTGCTCTGAGAAACAGCGTTTTGATGCTGTGAAACCATGTGAATAAAATCTTGAGGAACACAGCAGAAAAGCTAAAGAGGAAGACAAGTGTAGTGGTTATGAAAAGATGTCTGTGACATCTGAGATGAGCAGCGTGTTGTCAAAATCAGTGTCATTTCTCCTCAATAAAGCCATAGAAGCTGAATGTTTACCTGATAAATCTGCGGGAGTCTCCAGCTTTAGCACCATCATAGCTTCAGTCGGGTGGTTTGCAAGTGACACAGGCAGCAGGCAACGTGGCTATTACTTTTTGTCTGAACTAAGAACATCTATTGAATAGATCCTTTTTTCTATTGAACAGAAATGTGAATTTACTGGAAGAGATTATCATTGCATATAATTTCTGTTAAATTATCTCCCCCTGATTATGAGCTTTATCAGGAACAGAAATAACCAGCAATCCTCCAGCAAATAGTTTAAATGAGTTAGCTTAAAAACGGCATTAAACTGTCTTAGCTATCAAATGATGCAATCAAATTAAAAAATGATGTGCTCATAAATGAACTAGGAACAAATGTACAAAGTTGTTATGGCAACTGAAACACTGAAGTTAAAATTATGGATCCCAAAATCTTGCAAATAAAAGTAAATCAATTTCCAAGGTAATTGGAATTTCTTTTAAAAATTATTTGTCACAGCATCATCTTTCATAGTTTCAACAGAATTTATTGGATGGCTTTCTAATGAAATATAATTAATCAAGAAGAAGGTTTCTATGAATTACTGTCATCTTGATATTTAACTGCTAATCATCAGTTACACTTGCTGCACTATTCCAGTTTTTTCCATTCATATGATTTTATTGGGCATATATATTTTGCACCTGAGCAATTAGATTGTGATTGCTGGTATGTATAGCTTTATTTTAGCTCATGCTTTTATCTAATCCATTGAATCCTACTTAAAACATGCCTTTCTTCCTTACTTTGGAAAAATACTTCTTTTTAATTCTAGTGATATTTGGCAATGCATTTAAATGGGCTCTCCTGATATGTCTACAAAACCCTGTCCTCAATAGGGCAACATTGCCGCAACAGCATTAATAATCATGAGGCTGTGGTTTCAAATAGTTTGCTAAGCTGGGTGCACGTAAGGGGCTGGATACCCTAGGATATTTGCCCCAGGAATTCCAAAGCTGTATGGCTGCATTTTTCATGGTGTTTGTGGCTGTGCTGAGACACTTGCAGGAATCTCAGGAATTTTACTTAAGCCAGAGAATGGTGGAATCAGTGGTGCAGTTACTGTGCTCTGTCAGAACCTGGGTTTCAGTCTGGAGAATCACAGCAGCCGTAATGGAAATGATAATTTTTTTGTAAAAGGCTGAACCAACAGGCAGAAAGGTTATTTCTGTCTTTTGCTAAAAATCCACAGGCTTATAGTTTGCTCGTTGAAGCATTGCCTTTGCTGTATAAACATAGTTTACACGTAGCTTCCATATTCTTCTGGAATTTACATGATTTCTAGAATAATTTATACAATTTTTATAAAATTGTAGGATGTGGGAGTGGGCAATATCTCAAAAGTTTATCACCTCTAGCTCTAATTCTGATGTTTCACTAATTTCTTACTCCAGTGAGGGAGAATAAACAACTTCAATAGCTCGTACCATTACCATTACAGAATCACAGCATGTTTGAAGCTGGAAGGGACCTCTCTGGAGGTCATCTGGTCCAACCCTCCTGCTCAAGCAGGACTACCTACACCCAGGACTGTGTGCAGATGGCTTTTCAGTATCACCAAGGATGGGGAGTCTACAATCTCCCTGAGCAACCTGTGGCAGTGCTCGACCACCCTCACAGTAAAAAAGTCTTTCCTGATGTTCAGAGGGAACCTCCCATGTTTCAGTCTGCACCCATTGCCTCTGGTCTTGACAGTGAGCAGCACTGAAAAGAGCCTGGCCCTGCCTTCTTTGCACCCTCCCTTCAAGAACTTATAGACATTGATAAGATCCCTCTGAGCCTTCTCTTCTCCAGGCTGAACTGTCCCAGGTCTCTCAGCCTTTCCTCACAGGAGAGGTGCTCCTGCCCCTTCATCATCGTCATGGCCCTTTGTTGGACTCCCTTGTCTGTCTGTGTCTCTCTCGTACCGAGGACTCCAGAACTGGATATAGTACTCTCAACTGTGGCCTCAGCAGTGCTGAGGAGAAGGACTTGGAGAATTGTGCAGCTGTAACTTTTAAGTTTATTGATCCTTGTCCTTCGGGGTTTTTTGCCCTTACTCCAAGTCTCTCTGAAGGCAACTCTTCAAATCTGTAACAAGACTCTCAAGACATTTTGTTGTACTTCTCAGCTTTATCTTTTCCAGAGAAAAGACCCATTCTTTCAATCTTTCTTCACTGGTTACATTTTCTAAGTAGCTTATGAGTCATCCTTGCCCCTCTTCAAATTAATTTTTAGAGGGTGTGTAAATATGTATATAACATCCAAAATTAGACAGCGTATTCTTCCAGAAGCTCCACTAGACTAGTGCCAAGTTTATCAAAATAATTACCTCCATGTTTTCTGTTTTTCGGTTCTGAATACAACCTAGAATTAGTCTTTCTTCTTGCAGCAACACTGCATTCTTGTTTTAATTCCACAGAAATTCCTCAAGCCCTTTCTTCAATATTTGCAAGTTACTCTCCGTTTTGGTTTTGCACCTTTGTTATGTGGGTATTTATTTTTTTTCTCCTAGGAGTACTTTTTGCCATTGGTTTTGTAGCATTTCATGATGTTGATTTCTGACCATTGCTTCCATCACTGAGTGCCCACCCCCTTCCTCCTATGTTATCTGCAAAATCTTGTGTTTGTTATTTGACCATACGGGTGTTAATGAAGTCACTGACTGTGGACCCATCATATCTTTGCAATACATATCTCAAAATATTTCCCTGTTTGATAACTACTTTTTGAAAATGGATTCTTCTAATTGGATATGTACTCCCTTTCCTCATTATGATTTTATCTTCATTATTGTTTTATTATATTTTTTTTATTATTGAGACAATGTCAGCTAGCACTGTGTAACAGTTTTATCAAAGGTCAAATTATTTCCTTTATCCACTAAGCCAGTTACCCTGTAAAAGAAGGAAATTACATTAGTTTGACATGACTTCGTTTTGACAAATCCGTGGTGGCTGTTTGTTATCGTTTTAATTATCTCCAAGGTGCTTACAAGTGGGTAGTTTAATAATTTGTTTGGTATCTTTGTGGAAATCAAAATTAATTCTGTAACTCCCTGGGCTCTGTTTTGTTGGTTTTTATATATGGTTATATATACATACACAGGCAGATACATATATGTGTATGTGTCTGTGTATATATATGTATAGGTGAAATGTTTCCCTTTCTGTAGTCATCTGAAATCACCCTCATCCACTGTGAGGTCTCAAAGACAATTATTAATAGTTCAGAGATTTTGTTATATACTTTCATGGGAATTTCATTATTCCGTTCTGCGTTGAACTCAGCCATCTCTTCTCCTTTCTGTTCTTCTCCTTTCCTGACTAATCTGCCTGAGATAGCTAACGTGAACGAAGAAAATTTCATTTGTTCCGTAGAAAATACTTTTCTTGAGGCAGGAGTGAAGCTTTGACAGGACTTGGCTACTTGCACTTGAACATATTTGTTGATAAATGAGTTAATAAAAGAAATGTAACCAATGTGTAAAGTTTTGTGGTGTCTAAAGAAGCATTCACTGAGGTAGGTAGCTGCACAAGCACATGGTGAAGTCTGCCTTATGTTAGTACATTGTATTGAGAAAAAAAGATTAAAAAAAAAAGGCACAGGTATTTAGCATGGAAAAGACACTTCATGCCTGTCAGCAAAGCTGGTCATATTGAAGCAGGCATTGTGGAAAAAGCATGAGACCACCTAAGTAGTCACTTTATTGCGTAGGTAACTACAAGTGAATAAGATTATATGGTGACAGCAGCTCTCATGATCCAGCTGAACCAGAAAAAGGAACCAAACCTGTAGGTCTCGATGCAAGACAGTCTTCCTGCTGAGAGAAGCAGGACCACCTATGTGCATATACAGCCAGTAGACCAAGCCACATTTTTTAGTTTTCGTGTATTGTTTCTACTTCTGAGACATGGGTAGATTGAAAAGGAAAGAAAGTCAGATGATGTAAATGCTTTAATCTCAGAGCATTACTAAGAAAAGAGTAAGACATACAAACTAAATGCACGTGTCTCTGTTTAATTAAGTGCACTTCTGATGGTGAAGTTGGTGAGCATGGATTGTTTGGTTGTTATAATGTGGGCATTATGGGCAGTAATCTACAGATACCTACATCTCTGTGCTATGGCTGAGAAGCAAATACACCAGAAAAGAAAGAGGGAAATCACTGCACATCAGTAATCTGCAACTATTTTTTGGCCTCTTTGGTAGACTTCAGAGCCCTACATCCATCCACCAGGGAGGAGGCTTAGTGTGATGTTGTTGCCTCTGTGCTTCAGAGAATCCACCATTTTCTCACTTCTGGTCTACCCCAGTTCCACTTTGAACCTGGTATTCAGGACAAGAGAAATGACTGCACACAGCAGAATGCTTTTAGCAAAACTGTACCATTCCTGCTGTGTCTGGATTTGGACAAAACTGAGGGCAAAACAAAAGGAATGAATTAGTTTGAAGAATGCTACTAAAGCTTGGAATATGAACGCTGTGCAGTATGAACTGCACAGAAATTGTTGGCTTCAGAATCAACCTTAAATTCTTTGGCAAGTAAGCCACATAAGCCTGATACAAACCACAAATACATTTGACTTTTACCCAAATAGAGTCTTTATCCTTTCTAATTTGTTGCTGGATGTCATACTTACCCGTTTTGTTTTGGAAATAAATATTCTGACTTTGAAAATGTTGGCTGCTTCGAATGTGCAGCTTGGTTTCTAAAGCAATGAGCTTTCTTTTTTTTTTTTTTCCCCCAAAAAGAAATTTCCAGTTTGTGCCTGTTTTTTGTTATACATTGGACTATCTGAAATGAAGAGGAGACTTGAGAGTTCTTCAGGACAATGTGTAGATTCAGTGTACGCCTTAGAAATTAATACAATTTCATGATACTGCTGTGAGTTTGAACAATACCAAATTGCCACCTGAAATCTGTTGAAGTTAAGAAAAAACCCCACACAAACAACGGAAGGAGTTGCACCATAATCATAAGGAATGAGTGACAGAGCTGGAAATTGAACCCAGTGACCCTGGGTTCTGTTCCATGATCTGAGCTCCCTATCGAAAAATGTTTCATATAACAAGATAATAGACAAAAAGGTTGGATTCCAAGTTAGAAAAGATAGTATAGTTCTAATTAAATTTCTGGATAGTTTGTTGGGGAAAAAAATCTCTAATCTATGAGCTATATTTTTTCATTATAGAGTTCCATAGACAATTTGCAAGTGTTTTCTAACTAGACGCGTTGCATATGAAGAAGAATAAAAGTGGAAGAAAAATTACCAGGGACCTTTTAGTAGGGCACCATGACTGTTGCGGATGGAGTGATGCACTTCACTCATAAGAGAAGCAATATTTTTCTTGATATAAAACAGCGATTTAGCAAAGTTTGGTAGTAAGTGCGACAGTGTTTTAACAAGATTAGATGGCAAGGTGCACTTGGTTATTTACTGCATAGAGAACAGGGTCAAACAAAACTCTCGTGGAGACCCTCCCATTGAGTCATGAGGTTCAGAAAGGACCCCCTTGCTTTCTAAACTCCTCCTCAGAGAGGATGCAGTTGGATCCTATCCTAGTCCCCGACTTGGTCAACCATTTGCATCTGAAGGATTATATAGGGGTCATCAATATCACTTAGCTAAGATCTCAAAGTTTAGCATGCTATTAGTCACTTACCGTGAATCTGTTGTGGCAAGAAATCTCTCAACCCTGAGGAGTAACCTTGGGAGGCACCCCTACTCAAGGGGAGATCCTGGCGTGCAGCCTGCTGCTGTGCAGGGGAGCTCAAAGAGCTCTTGGGCTGTTCACTATTCATGGGGTAAGATGATTGATTCATAGTCGTATTTGCATACTGACTGTAGATGATAGTTTCTTCCAAATTAGCCCTGAGTCGCATGTTGCCCAGCACTGGGGTTAGGTGAGGGCATTGCCATAAATTAGCCCTTGGTGATTATGTTGTTATCTGTCTCCCCTGAATCCACTCTGACCAGATGCATCCATCATGACCGCCACTGGTGGTTATTGCTTGAGCAGGGTTACGGGACAACGTGGCTTGGGGGAGCACACCGTCACAGTGACCATGGAAAGGAAAAGATAGAAGGAAAATTTGAATCTCAGATGTATGTATTTCTTTCCAGTAAGATTTTATTTTTGGTCTTTTTGTTCAGAGTCTTTGGACATATTAGCTACCGTTCAGACTGGGAACTGGTGAAGGTGGACTTCAGACCATCCTTCCCCAGGGAGTGCTCTGATGATGACTATGAATCTTGGGAGCTCACAAATCTACAGGTATTCATGGTCTTATGTTAACTGACACAACTTTTCTGCAGCTTTTAGAGTCACGTAGAACTACATGCTAGGAAAATGTTTTCAAATAGAATTTGGATGCTACTTCCCCCGCTTTGTTGTCCTTGTGTTGGTATTTGCTGATTTTACAATAGTTTAAAATGGAGGAGGATATTTTGGTCTCTTTGGTTGTGCAATCTGTGTCCTGGGAAAGGCGGAAGTACGTCTGGTGGTCTGCCATAATAATAGGTGGTCCTGCTGGATTATGAAGCATATACCATAAACTAAAGTGTGTAATATTGATTGAAGAAATTTCAACATGGAGTCGTACGTTCTGCCAACTTCCTGACCACAATATATAAATTGCTATAAGTAAAGCCCATTCCAGAAGTAATTTAGGATCTCAGTGGACCGATCATGTAACGAGGTCCAGTTGTTTTGGGTAATACCATTTCTGCAGTAATGCATTAAGGCTGTGCTAATCCTGGTTTTCTGGCCAAATCCAATTTTGGGAAGCTACATTCTCTATACAATGTATTGATTAAAGAGACCACATTAAATGGAATATGTCATATTTATTCATAATAATTCTGATTATTATGTTTGTGCTTCTTCCAGTACATTTGTTCTGTCACTCTCCGCAGGGTTAGTTTGGGTTTTTTTTGCATACAACTCAGTGTTATTCCAGCTTTTCAGCTCTCGTTTGCTAGTTCTCATGCCTAATTGCCTAATTTTATACTTCTTGTTTGGGAATGCTGTGTATTTACTAAGAATGTTATGCACATCTGAGCCTAAAGAGTAACAGTATTTTGGGATATTGGCATTGAAATGTCTTTCAGGAATTAGGAACTACTAAAATGACTTTGACAGAGTACTTGCAGCTGCCCAGTTATCAGTTGAGTGTGTTCATATAGTCTTAATTCTACCTGTATCTGCATGATTCGTGCTTCTTGTTGGCTGCCGACATGAGACAAAGTGGTATAGATAGAACTTCAGCTGTCTGCATCCACACTGAATTTTTAAATGGACAATTGTAGGGTTGTGCCTAGATTCTGCGCACATGGAACATGGGTTAAATTGCACTTGAAATTTTCTTGTACATCTTTGGATTTGTGCCCTGAAATACAGTGTATGTTACAACTCTGTGATGGCCCGTTAGTTGATGGCAGTGGCTGAGACCTTTGCACACCTATACATTTGAATGTGAAAGAGGTGATACAAGTTTATAGTCTTGGCAATAAGACCACCCCATTGACAACATAAGGTCACGTCTGTGTGGTGTAGGTTACGGTGTGCAATAAGTCCGGTGCTTTGATGTTCAGGGTGATCGTTGCATCATGGGCCAGCAGAGGAGCTTTCGGAAGAGGAAGATTTCGTCATGGTGCATTAAAGGGAGAAGTTTCACATCAGCTCTCACATCCAAAGTTTGTGAATGTGTGAACTCTGATTTCTTATGGTGAGTCTGTCCGTGAACCTTTTGATTTATTGCTTGTAAGTAGTTACTTGGAGTTTGAGCTGGGTTTATTTTCCTCCTTTTGCTCCTCTCTCCACATAGCTGTGTATAAACAAATAGGCAACCTGTAATTTGAGTAAAAGGTTGCTTTTGCATTTGCTATTGTTTAAAAACATTGCCATGTTTTAAGTGTTTGTTCCACCTGACTGAACAAATCCTGATATTTTTCTCTATTGGTCAAGACTTGAAAAATGACCATTGGGTTAATTTATAAGGCAAGCAAACCCTTCTATTTGCAAATGAAGCAAAAAAACCCCAGAAGAAATGTGTTGGTCTGAGTAGCAAAAGAAACCTTTTAAAAATCTAAGCTAGCAAGAGAGTACTCATTTTGAAGAACTGACAAAGTAATTACAACCAGCTTTTCACCCAGGTGTACGCATCTCCTGATGTAATTGGACTTGGAACAGAACTGGCTTCATCAACTTTATGTTCAGCTGGTAGAATAATAATAAAAAATCTTTTTACTCGTAAAAATGTAGTCTCATCCACCCCAAATTAGACTGCTGAACAAAGTGGGGATAGTTAACACCCTTGGTGTTGATGTTTTTCAGTGATTATGGGTTTGAGCGCTCTGCACCTCTGAAGTCGGAGTCTAGCAAATGCTTTGCTGACTTTTGGTTTAACCCAGAAGCACCTCCTGAAGACTGCGTGCTGGGGCAGGCCTACAGCAGCAGCACCGGGTAAGCTGATTTTGCCTTCGACTGGCTTGCAGAGGCTTCCAGAGCAGGGGAGAGCATTCCACCCAAGGGCCAGAAAAGTGGTTTTAAGAAAATGTAAACACGGCAAACTGTAAAAAAGTAGGAAATACAAAAGTTCTGACTCCAACTTAGAGCATGTGCAAAAGTTTCCTACAGACAAATGAAAGACGAATGTTACTTTACATGTTCATAGCAGTTCAAAAACTAATGCGTTTGAGAACAGGGGGACCTGTCTTCTTCCCAGTATTTTCATTTTTTATTTTGTAACCATTGCTACACTTACGACAGGAATGTCCATTCAAAGGCTTTTTTTTTTTTTGGCGCATTGCTTGAGTTTAGACCAATATTCAGTTTGAATACAATTAATTACTCTGAGGAGCCAGTAACACCTCACAGAACTTCCCAGTCTCTCACTTCTATAGGGGTAAGGAGTTCTATGGAGAATCGATTCTTTTCCTGACCATATGGGACGCTCAGAATCAAAGGAAAGCTTTAGTAACTGTAAACAATACCACATAGAATATACATTACAATGTAGTCTGACGTCTGTGCTGAGAATAACTTGCAGCTGGCATCTATTCTGGCTTATCATAACATCATCTCTGTTGGTTGTGGAGATGAGAACCAAATGATGAAATGTCAAATCTGGCAATAGAATCACGGTCTCTGTGTATATTTGCCTTACCAAGGAAAATGATGCCTTTTGGGTTGCGGCTGACAGCTGTAGTATACAGAATAGGAATTCAAAAGAGGGAAATCTGACTCCAATTTTAAAGGATGTTTAAAAAAAACATACCTGAGTGAAACTGATCTGTAAATAATTACTGTACACATCCAAGTATTTCATTATTAGTTCTTTAAAAGTGTTAGGCTTTTCACTCTTTTATACTGTTATGTTAAATAAATGCTTTAAGTATTTTAAAAAATGCATGGATTTGAGAGCAGCAGATAAGCAATTGGTTCTGGGATAATGCAAAAGCTGCTTGATCTAATTTCTTCCTGATGTTTGGGATTTGAGCCAAGACCTTTAGAGCATTGAAGACTGTTGAACTCTAGGAAAGGGTATGGCAGAGAGGACATTAGACTATATAGCTCCTCGAGGCCTGGTCAGGCATGTTTCTAAATTTGAAAAGGCAGACTCTACCAATGCATACAAGTGAGACCCCCATCTGCTCCATGCCCTCTGCTTTCAACAGGTTTTACTTTGTAAAGGCAATGTCCGTCATGAAGGTATTTGCATCATGAGTTGATCATCTGCAGTCTTGTCTGTTCATGAACCCAAGGGATATTCATTAGCTACCATCACGCTCGCATTCAGTGCCTCTGATGGCATTCTCCTGCTCACCTCTAATTCATTGTGCTCACGGCTTACTGTTTTTGCAGGTACAGGAAAGTCGTTTCTAATGTGTGTGAAGGTGGCATAGACCTGCAGCAGAACTTAGCACAGCGTATGTGTCCATTGATTGCTCCCAAGGGACTTCAGATCAGCATCAGAGAAGAAAGCCTGGCTGTTAAGCCTGGGGAAGACGTCACCTTCATCGTCAAACAAGAGCAGGTAGTAATGAACATTGGCTTTATGAAAGTTTCCACACTATTTTTATGGTTCCTTTCTCTGTTGCCCGCTTTGCTGCTGAATGAGATTAAGTTGTGCTTAAGACAAAGACAAATGACTCTCTAAATATTGAAACTTCTGTTTTCAAATGAATCAGACAATCCAGTAAGCTCAGTGAACCAGCAAGTTCTGTCCACAGAATGGGATTTGTCTCCTTAGCAGCGTGGTCAGTCATTGGCTTCTTTGAAAATCAAAGGAACTAAATCACCAAAGCCTCCCTGGACTGAAAATTTCAACTGCTGTATCAGAGAAGAACAGAAATGCAGACAACATTTAATATTCTGGTTTAAGTGGTTTTGAGAATCTGCCTTTCAGAAAGGAATCAGGCATAGCTTTACAGAAATCACCAAATAGCACAGCATAAGAACATTTATTATATGTTAGTTGTGTTGCCAAAGATATGGGGTTTTTTTCTGTTTATTGAGAGAGACAGTGCCCTAAGGCCCTGACCAACGGGAGCGAATAACTTTTGGATGAATTGTTTGCTGTGGGTATCTTTCTTAATGCTTGCTTTCAGTGTTAGGCTCTAACTGTTGTGCTCAGGTTACCGGAGTATTGTACTTCCTGGCTAACCCCACTGATTTGCAAGAACTTGAAGAAACTTCATGCATTTTGGCAAACGTTTGCGGTATAAGTCAGGCACTTGGGATTTATTTCTGTAATGGAATCAAAAAGGTTATGTGCAGAACACTGAGCTGCTTAATGCTTCGTAGGCTCTGCATCCCGATGCTTGCAGTGCCCCAACAGTCATGTGGCAAGTTATTCTGCCGTCTCTTGTTTATAATTTGTTTGGAAATGCTTATTGTAACAATAGAGCATTTGGTTGCCATTTGGACTGTAATGATTTTGATTGGCAGTTTGACTTTTTTTCCTACTGTATAGATGCTGAAGCTTTCATGAATCTCTGTGGCAATACGTAAAACATTTAAAACTATTAAAAAATCTTCAGAAGTCAGGGATCTTGAAGAGGGAATCCCGTGCTGTGTTTTCTGCTCGTTACATCGAACTGGAAAGCAGATTTAGAAGAAATGTAACAATTTGCTGCCCCCTATGGCTAAGAATAATATTTATACTCGGGTGTTCTGAGTGTTTAGGATTTAATCTATATAACAAAGTCTAATGAGAATTCATAACAATTACTGAATTTAAGAAATAACTCTACTAGGATAAAACAAAACATACCACTTTCTCTGCTGAACAAAATTAATTTACTAGTTTGTGTGAATGCGTGTTACTAGGTGCAGGAATGGCAGACATCAGGGAGTAAAGAAAGCAGGCTTTGGATATGTTTGGGCAGTTTGCAAAGCGACCTTAGAAATAATGATCATTTATAATTATTTTTTCCCAAATTCTGTTGGCTGAATGTATGAATAAATAATGTCATGCCAATCATATATTTTGCATGGAGGTGGGAGTCCCAGTTCCTTTTAAATTTAGCTGCCTTTTCCCCGTGTGACTCGTTTGTTATCTGTCCACTGCTCTCTGTCTTTCCTGGTCAGGGAAACAGAAGTGCCTTGGTGTTTTGAAGGCAGCACTCTCATCTTTACGCTAGGGAAGGTATTAGAATAAGACATTAAGAGAAACTTGCATCTCCTGACTTTCAACACTGGTTTCTGTCTCACCTGGAAAAAATAATGCATGTATACTTGTTAGCATAAGAAAGAGTGAGCAAGAACTGTTTGCAAGCTAATGGTGTCTAAAGAGATTCCACTTACTGGCACATTGCTGGCAAGAAGACGTGTCTTTTTGCTTTAAACTTTAATAACATATTATCTCCTCTGCTAAATTCTACCCATCTGTTGTCAAAAGAAAGATGTTATTTGGAAAAAAATATTCACAGTAAAGGAGCTTTCAACGTCCTTTATGTGTGCTGAAATACAGTGTTCAGGTGTATGATAACCCTACAGGTTCCTGATTATGGGTATTCTTTTACGTTATAAGCAATGTTCTTTCATCTGATAAAACATGGAAGAAAATCAACCAAACTGCAAAATAATAAAAGGAGGAAATAATACTATGTTTTCCTTCCCTTTGTAATGCCAGTGTATGTAAGTTCTGTGCTTTGTTGCCTCCTTTGATTTTACATTAGCGCTGCCTTTTGGGATTAGATTTTGATATAAATCTATTTCAGAGAGTGGCTTATGGGCAAGTGAAGTGGTTTTTGAACACTTTGATGGGTGTCAATCCTTCTCTGCTCTGATGGCCATTCAGGTCACCTGACTAGCATATGGATGTGTACGATCCTTTCCTAGAGGCAACGAAGATTTTTAAACTGACACTGTGTTTTCACAGTACAGAGGATTTTCTGCGAAGCCTGGCCCTGCAGCCTGTTTTAATTGCATGACGGTGATGGCCATGTACTGTGGCACGCGAGCAGGAACATATTTCTGAAGACCGAGGAAGCAGGGCAGCTCGCTAAGGCAGTGCTGCCAGTATATTGAGAAGGTGTTACTGCTCACAGCTAAAATGAATTTTCCTTTTACTCCATCTGCATCGCCAGTCCGCGTAGCACAGGCCTGAATTCTCTCCTGAGCAGCCACACCGTGACAACAGGAGTGATGGACATACGTTTGTCCTCTGATCAGTCTTGCAGTATTTTAGGGCTGAGTTCAGGAAGACAGTGTCATTTAAAGGAGCACTTAGCAGAAGTGCAATGAATTATAAATTCTGTGAGATGTTTGACATGACAAAATTATTTGGCTGGACTTTTAAACCCTTTCCCAAACTCAGCGCAATAATCTGCTTCATTACTCATGCATCTAATTTTGCAGTAGAGCATGTTAGTTCTAAATATGCTGGTAGCTCTGTATAATTCAGTACAACTCTGTGCGAACATCCCAGCTTGGATCTTGAAGTGGTTGACACTCAGAGGGTGTGATTAGAAGGTGCTGTGAATAAGGTCTAAACCAATTAATTTTACTTTATAATTGCGTGGGTTAAAAATTCACTTGAATGAGTGGTAATTCGCTAAAATAACAATATTCGGTTGTTTGCAGTCATATGAGCATCACTCAGAACTTGCTGCCCTGCACCATTATGTTAGTTAACGTCCAGCTGCATTAAGACAAGAGTAATCATTTCTGTGTCATACAACTTATTTAGTGGTCTGGGGTATCTTATTGTAAGGTGGCGCCTTACTGTGGAAATTTAGTATTATCTCTGTTAATGCATGCAAAAAAAATCTTTGCCATGGATGTAGTGGTTTTACTGCAACTATTGCAATTGAGTCAAAATATCTGGCTGGGGCTGGAAATGCTGTTGTGATTCAGGAAATGGTTATAATCATGTGTCCTGTCTATTTTGGTTCTGGCCATTTAAAATATTTTTGATATATTTTCCTTTTAGGGGGATATATTGAATACCAAATACCAGGTAGATCTTGGAGATGGCTTTAAGGCGATATATGTGAACCTTACGATGACTGGAGAACCCATCCGTCACCGCTATGAGAATCCTGGGATTTACCGTGTCTCGGTGAAGGCTGAGAATGTGGCTGGGCATGATGAGGCTGTGGTGTTCGTCCAAGTCAACTGTAAATCAGCTCTTCGGTTTTCTTGCTTTTGTTACTGTATAAAAACCACATGACAGCTATGAAGTAGTAAGGAAAATTCCTAGTCACAATTAAGGAAATTGCATATTTTTTCAGTAACCTCATGGAGTCTTGCAGTGCTGTATGTTGTTAATGCAGAGGCTTGTAAACCTAATGTATTAGGAGGTCAGATTTAGTTTTATTTGGATTTGGGAGAAGGATGGTGTATTAATCTTTAAGTAGCAAGCATGCCTCAGTTCAAATCTCAGGTTTGAGATTCCTTCTTCAAGGAATGAAGGAATTCCCAGACTCAAGGACTGAGTCAACTTCCTGACTCAAGACCCCATTGGCAGTCTTAGCAGCTAAAGTTTAACACTTCAAGCTATATCTTTTTAGGAGCTTCTAGGTGTTGTGTGAAGCAGCTGAACAGACACGTTGAGAAATGTATGAGCTTTTGTATGGTTTTAAAAAAAGAGTCAAAATCTCAGTGTTTCTAAAAGTCGGGCTACTTTTTAAGCGCTAGAATCTAGATTTAGGTAGTTAATTCTCACAGAGTTCTAAAGTGGTACTTGGGTATAACTTCATGTTGGCAGGCAGTATTACTTGACTTAGACTTCTCTCCCTCTCCTTAATTAAGACCTAAAACCCCCATCAAATAGATTAAAAGAAAAGAATAGCATGGCACAGGGAATATCATGCGCCATCGCAAGTTTAATGTACCTCAGTCATTTCATAATTGAAACTAAGAAGGAAATTCATAACTGGAACTGAATTCTCCTCTTCCTTCGAGATTCAAGACAGCTATTGCTTTGCCTGTTTTCAGATGTGTCAAAAATTCAGAAACAAGTAGCATCAAAAGAAAAGATACTCATCTTGCATTCTCCAGGTGTCTGTTTCCCCTCTGTTGTGAGCGGTGTGGCTTCCATCCTAATCCCAAAGCAGTGGAAATTGCTAGAGCCACATACACGGCTGTGCACAGATCCATGTGCTTTATGTCAGCTTGTCTGGTGACTACTGATATTTATGTATTTTGCTAGTCACAGTCCTTGAGTCCAGAGTTTCCAGTTCTGTTTTGATTAGCAGATGGAGCCCAACCCATTAGTGCTACTGGCCAATCTCTGATTAAAATCAAATGGAAAGGATCAGAATCAAATTCTCCACCTCAGTTTCATTATCTCTTTCTTTGTTACGTTTGGTTTTTTAAATCATCTGGCAACTCCAGAGAGCTCAGATAAATTACTTAGGGCTTCAACTGTTAATTTTTTGGAGCTTCTAGGTGCTGAGAAGTAGATTAAGCACAGGAACAGTAGATCTGTACAAGCAACAAACAGCAAAAAAGCTCTGTGTAATACCCTTCTCTCTGGGGAGAACAACTTCGTGCTGTTCAGAGAATGACAAGCAGTAGCAAGCCCTGACAGAAAGCGGAACAACAGCTTTCTCAAAATGTGCTTCTGGTGTGGCCTACATGAGGATAAACGGTAAAAATATAAGATGTCGATTGTATTTTTTGCGGTGGATTTACGAATTGCAGAAGCCAGAGGTATTTTTTACAAGTAAAACGACTGGTGTGTTAAGAGGACTTTGATGCTGAAGTGCAGAGGCAGCAGAGCACTGAAGCAGATGTGGTCCATTCCTGAGCTTGTCCATGGATTCTGCGCGTGGTCTAGAAGACTCACAAAAGCGTGTTACCCAGCACGCTTGAATAAATGCTTTCTGTGTGATTTACTGTGTTTAATTTTTTAAGTAAATTACAAGATTTGAGGAAATTAGCTGGCACTAATTAAACTGCTATTTCTATGTTCTAGAGAAACACTAATAGCCGTTCAGGGACATTTTTCACTGTGGAATATCATGAAAGCCCAAATGCCCATACAGTCCAGCTTTCACCATATCTCCAGCTGATGTATTCCCTGGGAACTTTTTCAAGGACAAATGATAACGGGAATTTAAAGCCAAGTTCTGTTGCCATGGGATCCCCTGTAATGCAGGACAATTATGTGACCTTTGGCCTCTCATCCAGATTATGCTTTCTGATCCAGATCACACAATATACAACTTGTTAATGAACTGTAGGAGAAATTGGAGCAAGTCTGACAGTATGAACATGAGTAGGTAACCCAGAATAAGAATAACTGAAGAAGAACTAGGTGTACATTTTCTTTTTCATGAAACCTTCATGTCTATTGTGTGAATAATAAGGGAGCGTTGAAAACTGTGCTGAAATTGTAGCTTCACTAAACAGAAATCTTATAAGTCAACTACATTCCTATTGTATACACTTAAGGGTGCTGTGAAACTTGTTCAAATGCATTATGCAACTGTGTGACTGAGATCAGCAGAATGACTCACAATAATTATTTTTAGCTCTTTACTGTATAGGAATTTAGAAATAACAGTCATCATTCAAGTTCCAAACAACTTCCTCCCTAAAAACTCTGGAAAAGTAACCTGCTTCAGGACCAAAACTATCTCAGAATGATCGATTTTCACTGGGAAAATATAAATTTATAGCACAATCAACACAGTGACACAGATTGCTCCAGACTTCTTTAATTTGCCTCATCAGAAGGAAAATCTCTTTCTAGGAGGAACAGATTTGATGGTATTGCTACATTTTCTGAATTTTCCTTAAGGCACTAGCAACAGGAGGAGCATTTTAACTCTGTATCAGTAAAGAAGCTATTGAAGAAGCCATTTGTTTGAACACTCAACATGTCTTGAATTCATGTAGGTGGTTAAAGAGCTATCGGAGAAAACACAGACTGAAAATAGAGCCTTATATTTGGATGAAGCAGCACACAGGCTGGTTGAAGTGAGGTGGAAAAGAAGGAGGGTGTACTCTTAGAGAAGTTCAATCTGTTTAATCAAAGTGAATTAGAAGTGAATGGGCAATGAATCAGTTAATGAAAGAGAGTAAGAGAAAGGCTTTGAACTGGTATGAATTACCTTTAAATTTGAACTGAGATGAAAGCCCTTTGAATGAGTTAAAAGTTTTTTAAAATGAAACAAAAATGGATGGATTAGTATTCACTGTGTGTAATGAATGTACGTTGGACCATAGAGCACTTTGGTATCCTGGATAGATGGTGCAGCTGAAGTTAAGAAATTCTAGTTATCCCATTTTACTGTTATAAAGCTTTTACTCAATAGCCTTTTCTGTAAATTGGAGAGATATGGATTTCATGGGTGGACTGTTCAGTGGATGAAGAATTGGTTGGATGGGTCGCATCCAGGGAGTAGTGGTCAATGGCTCAATGTCCAGATGGAGACTGGTGACCCTCAAAAGTCTGTACTGGGACCGGTACTGTTCAGTTTCTTCAATGATACAGACAGTGGGATTGAGTGCACCCTCAGCAAGTTTGCCGACAACACCAAGTTGAGTGGTGCAGCTGACACACCTGAGGGACAGGACATCATTCAGAGGGACCTGGACAGGCTTGAGAAGTGTGCCCACGTGAACGTCGTGGGGTTCGACAAGGCCAAGTGCAGGGTCCTGCTCCTGGATCGGGGCAACCCCCAGTATCAGTACAGGATAGGGATGAAGGGAGTAAGAGTGGTCCTGCCAAGAAGGACTTGGGGATACTGGTGGATGAAAAGCTGGACATGAGTTGGCAATGTGCACTCGCAGCCCAGAAAACCAACCGTATCCTGGGCTGCATCAAAAGCAGCATGGCCAGCAGGTTCTGCTCTGGTGAGGCCCCACCTGGAGTACTGCATCCAGCTTTGGAGCCCTCGGCACAGGAAAAACATGGACCCATTGGAGCGGGTCCAGAGGAGGGCCACACAAATGATCAGAGAGATGGAACACACCTCTCCCATGAGGACAGGCTGAGAGAGCTGGGGTTGTTCAGCCTGGAGAAGAGAAGGCTCTGGGGAGACCTTACTGCAGCCTTTTGGTCCTTGAAGCAGTCTTCTAAGAAAGATGGGGACAGACTTTTTAGCACGGCCTCTTGCAACAGGGGCAATGGTTTTAGACTAAAAGAGGGTATGTTGAGGCTAGATATAAGGAAGGAATTTTTTGCAATGAGGGTGGTGAAACCCTGGCCCAGGTTGCCCAGAGAGGTGGTAGATGCCTGGAAACCTTCAAGGTGAGGTTGGATGGGGCTCTGAGCAACCTGATCTAGTTGAAGATGTCCCTGCTCATCGCAGGGGAGGTTGGACTAGATGACCTTTAAAGGTCCCTTCCAACCCAAACTATTCTATGATTCAGACATTCTGAAAACGATATACACGTAAACCTACGGAAGATTTTTTTTCAATAAAGTTATTGTGCTATGAAGCAAAATACAACATCAAGAAGCAGATAAAAATCATGGCAATGATGCATTTCTTTTATACAAATAATAATGTTTACAGCCTTCATAGGCAAAAGTTCAGAAAGGAGAAAACTTATTCTGAAGGCATATTTTGGAGTACAGAGGTTATCTATTTTGAGTTGCAAATAAATGCTCCCCTGATACACGCATCTATTTTAAAATATGCATTAATGAGGTCGTATGTGTGGTGTGAGCCTAACAGCTTATATTTTAACACGAAAATGAGTAGTCAGCGACATTCTTTTTCAATTTTCTGCTTTTTCCCTTAGCGATTTGAGATATTTGTTAGATTTCTATTAATTTGATATTTTATTACATTAAAAAAAAAAGAAAAAAAAAGCTGAGATGCCTTTTCCACTTTTTAGCTGGGATATTTGCTTATGGTTTCTAGAATTGGACATGCACCCAAAAAAAAGTATATCAGAGAGGTGCATTTTGGTAATCCATTGTGTTACGCTAGAATTTTGTTTGTGGTTTATTTGTTTGTTTTTTTTTAATTTGGAGTTTTTTTGTTGAAATGAGGTCCTCCCAATTATGCTCATAGCATTCATCACAGATGTAAAGCATGAGGGGAAGGGAAAAATAAATTCAGGACCTTGTGGTGAGCTGGTGAGAGGCTTTTGGGGGAAGAGATATTAATAAATTGATAGATTCGTGTTTAATGATATTTTTGAACTTTGTTCAGCTCCACTGCAGGCTTTAAATTTAGAAGTGGTTCCAGTTGTTGGGAGAAACCAGGAGGTGAACCTGACAGCCATCATACTGCCTAAGAACCCGAATTTGACAGTCTTCTACTGGTGGATAGGAAACAATCTGCAGGTACATAAATGGTTTTGACTGAGATTATTTTTGACCTCTTTCCAGTAAAGTTTGAGTGACACCTTTTACTGTATAGAAATACTACTATGTTGCATGACTTCTTTTAGACCATCTTTCATTCCAAACAATATCGGGTGGCAAGCAGTATCTAACTTGCCTTGTTTTATCACATACTTTTAAGGTGTTAATTTCACTTTATTGCTTATGTGGAAATGGAAATTTCTCTTCTAGAATTGGTTTGAATTTCTAAACTATTTTCTTGAGGGAGGGGAACAAAATTTTTTTCTATTTCATTACCTGTGGGGAAAAAAACTTGTGGAGGGGGATGCATTTGGGATCATAGCCTTGGTGAATGACAGAACTTTGATTTATGCACTTCCATGTTGATAATGTGACTACTGTAAATTTAAGTGCTGAATATATACAAAAATATATGTATTCATTGTTTAGATAAATATTTTCTGGGAGTCTAAAATAAACTGGCATATCAACAATAACTGGGATATCTAAAAGGATATCAAAATAGTGAAAGCACTAACACAATCTAGTGATATTCACTTTGGGATAGAAATTATAGATAAACATATCCTAGAGCAATAAATATCCAGATATTCCTATTAGGAATATTTCTTGTCTAGCTGGGTTAATTTCTTTTAATTCTTTCAATAACAGACAAATGAAATATTTTCTTTATGAGGGAGACTAAGTATGACAGAGGAATGCTTCAGATAAGCACAATGAACTTGCTTCTTGTAACTGTGCTGTCTACCATAATCCCAGCCTGTATCTTGTCCCTATTATTGACTGTGCCATTGCTAGAAGAGGCACTGCAGATCGATGTAGTCTTGTAGAGGGTTTTG
Source organism: Chroicocephalus ridibundus (assembly GCF_963924245.1). Classification (NCBI taxonomy): domain Eukaryota; kingdom Metazoa; phylum Chordata; class Aves; order Charadriiformes; family Laridae; genus Chroicocephalus; species Chroicocephalus ridibundus. Next base: position 54,333,189 of record NC_086288.1, on the reverse strand, counting down.
TAGTTCATGCAGTTGTGGTCAGGGAACAGAGTATCTCAGTTTTGCCTTGGAGGTTATGGTGGACTGGTGCGCGTCCATGGATGATGCTCTAAATTCACAGAATTAATCCTGTTGACTTTGACTACACCCCACGTTTTTTGAGGCGAATGTCTTGCTATATATGATCTTGTAGAGATTTGAGAGCCTGAGTCAAAGTCTGTTTGTTTCAGTGAGATCTGAGTGAAAACCTAATACTCTACCAATTATTCTGAAAGAAATGTTTGCCCCATCTGGCAGCTATTCTGTTTATAAAAGTTCCATTTAGGGAAAGAAATATTCTGTATTGAAAATTGTAATTGAGCAATTTGATAAAATATTGATTAATGGAATAATTGATGTGAAACCTTTTTTGCTAACATTTGTAGTGACGGTCTCTTCAGACACTGTTTTTGTGGTTCTTGCTGAAATTCTTTTTCAAATTATCTTTGTTTTTAAAGCCACTCCTTACATTGGAGAGTTTTCTGGTGACAAAGTTTGCTGAGACAGGTGACGTCAGAGTTACAGTGCAGGCTTCCTGTGGGAGCTCCATGCTTCAGGACTCAAAAGTTGTCCACGTTTTTGGTGAGACATTGCTCTTGTTAATTATTTTTGTTTGTTTGTTTCATGTGTACTTGTTTCTTTTGCCTCTTAAACCATCCTGACACAACTGAACCTGTTGTAAAATTATATCTAATGCCGCATTTAATTCTTAAAATTAAAGGGATGAGCTGTCACTAGGTAACTCCATGAAGCTGAACAGTGTCATTGTATGAAGCGCTTTCATCTAAAACATTGTGCTTCCTTTGCTTATTTAAAATGTTACTGTAGTTCCCAAATGCTATATGTAGCAATAGTGTTTAAGTAGTATTTTGGCCTATGACTGGAGAGTTTCTTAGAATTTGTAAATAAAGTAGTTGAAATACCTCTGAAAAAAAAGAAAATTTACTTGTGTATGTACTCTCAGCATTAAAACCAATGTGAAATAATTGCCTTTTATCACAATATGTCGCTGTTCCTTTGATGTTTATCTGAGAGTTTGGATCAAGTAGAGCTCTGCTGTAATTATTGAATAACTCTTCAGATCTTGTTTCTCATTGTGCCCTGGTGTGTTTTTCTGTGTCTAATAATGTGGTGACAAGGTATAAAATACTGTAAAAAATGTAGTGCCGACGAATTATTTACATTTGTATTTGTGTTGTCACATTGTGAGAATTGTGATAAGTGAAAAACCTTCTTTTTAATGCAGAGCTAAAAGCCTTCAGATATCATGACATACACAACATGATACATCTCTCTTGTCTGAAGAAGATTCTGTTATTTTTGCTTTAAGTATACTTACTAATTTAAAATAATGGTAAAAAAGACACTCATGCTAAACGCAGCTTTTATGAACCTTCTCCTTTCCAAAGATAAATTGATTTAACGTTTATGATACCACTTATAAGTGCATCCACTTTTTTAGAAATCTTAGACATATAACCCATCTTGGTGTGACTAGATCAATGACTGGTTTTCAAACACTGCTTCGGCTCTTAGGGTTGGCAAATCCTGATACTAAGAGCAAAAAAAGTACTGGTCGTGGGGGAAATAAAGAAGAAACCTCTGGTAAAGAAAACCACATTAAAATTCTGTCGGAAGCAGTGGGGAGGCATTCCAGAGGTTCTCTTTCTCTGCTTTGGATTAAGTTCCCCAGGTGTTCATCCAAGGAGCCTATATGGAAAAAGGAAAGACTTTGGAGACTGTTTACTGAGGAACAGCCCATTTCTGGTATTTCAGATGTTTTGGGCAATATCCAGAGAAATGTGGGTGTACCTTGTTTTTATTTTTTTGAAGAGGGCGGCAGTTAGCCTTTGGTATATCATTTCTGTTCATATTTTCATAGCTACTTAATGGATTACATAAAATATTCATTTTACATGAAAAACAGGAACACGTAATGGGCAAAACCCACATGTTTATGATTCAGTGAGAATAAAATCCATTGGCACATTCCCATTACAAATAAAAGAAACCAACCACGTCTGAGTGGTGTGTTGTCCTAAGGAAAAATTATTGGGAAGGTTATGACCCCAGAGGATGTATGCAAATCTGCTTTGTGTATGTTTTTCTTCCTGCTTTTTTATCTTTAGGCACAAATTTGATGATGTTGACAAAAATACAGAAAGAAATTGAGTGCCTGACAGGAGCGTACTCTTGCTCTACACAACACAGAGCAGCGGGGTTCCTCGATACTGCATTGCTGCGCAGCAAATAATGCCGAATATGTATTTTCAGCTTTGATTTCTGCAAAACTGTTTTTGCAGCCTGGTTTGTTACTTGTTCAAAAATGCTTGGTTTCTTTTTTTCCTAGATCATTTTCATGTTCTTCCTCTGAAGTTTACTAAGCACCTGGACATATACAACCCTGACATACCAGAGTGGAGGGAAGACATAGGGCGGGTAGTAACACGACTTCTCGCAAAGGTGCTCGTTCGGATTGCTCGTAAAATGTTCCCTCACCAGTCGTAAAGCTTGAAGGTTAAGTTAATGCCTTCTCATTTAGAAAAAAGGAGGCAGTGCAAAATAATAAAGTGAACCTCATGAGCCACATTTTAAACAAGTCTGAGCCTAGTGTGGCTTTTACATGCAGGCTGTAGATGATGATATTGTAACGTAGAAAGTTTAGGTCTAACACAGCCTAATTGGTATTTAATGCTAAATATTGCTCTCTGGGGTTAGGGATAGACGTATTGGTAAATACTGCTGACTCCAAAACAGGAAGAGTAGCTTAAATGTGATATATCTAGAAGTTAAGCAAAGGATGCTGTGTAATATAAAGGACATAGGCTTTGTGTAAAAACAAAACAGAAAGAAAAAATCTACAATGTCAGTTGTGTAACTTTGAAAATTATTTATAATTATGATTCTATAATACCTAGGCAAACAATTCATACAGATGGTTATTTAGATCATATTTGCAAAAGAAATGTGGAGTGGGAGCAGTTGAATCCTGTAGGTTAATTCAAGTACAAAGCCATGCAGCAGTTCTGCGAGATAAGTAAATGCACCTCATAAAAACTGTGAGTTCTAGGGCCGTGCTCTTCAGGTCCGCACGCTGCCAGCAACTGAGTGTGCACGCACTGACTTTTTGTGAGGACAATAGCACTGAGATGCAGGTTGATAATTGTTAGAAAATGCTTGTGTTTGAAATCACTTGACTTTTTGTGGATTTACAGTAGTGCAAATCAGGTTCTGGAATTTTGACTTTATCCTTTTCCCTGCCTTTTTGGTTTTTTTTTTTAAGGTTCATATCAAATGTCAAATTAAAGTAAATTCACACTTTTAATTTAACCCCATTCCGTAACCAGTGTCAGTCAAACAAATATTTTACTTCCTTATAAAATAGCCCTTGTATTTTTATAATTTCTAAATCATTTGCAAAAGAATATGAACAGTTTAATGAAATTTCAGAATCTGTTGGAGAAAGGGTACAGAAAGTACCCAGCGTGTTGTCATTAGAATTGTGTGACTGTATTACACAACACAAAGAGGAATTTGGGGCTAAAAGCAAAATTTGCACAAACTGTTTTGAAAAGGCATACACTTGATGTGGGTGGGGGATGCAGGTGTTAATAACAATTTCAGAAACTGAACCTAGGTGCTCTTAGTCTCACCCTGGAAGACTTCTCTCTGACCATTAAACACAGATGGAAGAGTAGCTTCCCCAAGCTAAGGTTAGCTGTAATAAATAAGCCCTTCTAAGACTACTAAGTGTCTGAATGGCCCACAAAGGATCCTAAATCACTTAGGATTCTTTTTTTTTATGTTACCCTAGAAATGTACAGCCATTGCAGAGTTTTGCTAAAGCTGTATACCACTTCATTTTGCTTCTTTCCATGATGCCACTACATCTCTTTAATGTGATAACAAAGCTTAGCTCTTCCAGTCTTCAAAGAACAGCTCACGTTTCAGTTAAATTATGTTTGGCTTTGTTCATGTTTTAGCTGCTGGTGGAATCCTCTCTAAATATTAAGGATCTGAACACTAAAGACTAAAAGACACGTGTGAAGTTACTTATGTATTTTCTATAAAATATAAAGCATGATGTCCTATAATTTGCCATATGCCTTTGTCTTCACAGGAAACCAATATACCCAAAGAAACACTCATGACAGTCGTGAAACCTGGTCTGCCCACAACTGCTGACTTGCATGTGCTACTACCAGCAAACCAACCAAAAAGGAAGAGAAGTGTAACTAGTGATAAGGTAACCAGAGCAACGTATGTCTGGTTAGGACAGCCTTCATCCTGTTTTGCAATCAGTGGCTGTACTTTCATTGTCTTTTTAATAAATTAAAAGGTTCTCCCTAACACTGATTGTTTATAGAGTACAATGCTGTAGAGCCAGTCTTCTAGTGCCAGCTGCCTAAATTTCTATTTTTATATTATTGCTAAGGGACACTACTTTAGCTATTGATATGTGCGTATAAATTTGTTGATTTAGAATGGAATGGCACAAATCTTGATAAAATGCGTTGTATCAGAATCCATTGTGACTTGAGAAATATCCTAAATTATACCCTCTGCCAATAAACTTAGAAGCCATAACTGGTTAAGTCAACAGGAAAATACTCATGGTGTCACTTGTTTAAAGATTTGTTACATTCTCTTCTGTTACCAGAAAAGAATCTTGAAGGTCTTCATCATGTTTCACTGGAAGGATGTGCTTTGTCATGCTGCTGGTGCCAGTTCTCAAAGTCAGTGTTGTGACGCCATTGCAAGGATTCACCAATGCAGAATGTTTTCTGCACATTTGGAGGAGATGTCCCTGAAATCCTTGACTTAGACATAGTTATGAAATGTCTTCCCTTGAAGAGAACCTATTTGTTCTTAACCTTTTAGATTTGGGATATTATGTGATTTAAGACGGATTGTTAATACAATAATTTCTTGGTCAGGCAGAGAACACCTACTTGGTGGAGTTTTTATTGGTGTTTTACATGGAGTGTTGTGATGCGATGCTATTTATTAAGTCAGTAGTCTAGAATAGGAGTCATTACTGATAAAAGTAGCCAGCAATAACAAAGATCTTAAGTTGGCAGTGTAGTAGTAGGAGCCCTTTGGATAATTCTGAAATGTGATTCCATTCTGACAAAAGCCCTTTTTCTTTCAAATTTGTACATGTAGAAATAAAAGCTGAGTGTGATTTAACCTGTTTTAACCACAGCAATTTCAAAAGTATTTCATTCTAATAATTGACTCTAGAGGAAGACTTGGTCACTTGATTTATGCACATCTGTTACATGTCTAACGTCAGGTGGGATGAGTTCAGTTGAAAGAGTCAGTTAAAGCGCATTTAAACTATAGCCTGGGAAGCAGTGGCTCTGAGGGAGATTTGGGGCTCTATCTAGACAAGCTACTGCATGAAAATTCCCAATGAGTTGCTTTGGCAAAAAGGGCAAGTCAGACCCCTAGATGTGTAAGAGGTTAAGAGTTTGAATACTGTCATTATTTTTGCATTCTTATACCACAGTGCAGGAGCCATTGCGTACACATGTTCAAGCATTATCACTGGAAAGAATCTAGAAAAAGAGGATAGAAAATCCAAATGCTGGTGTAAGAACTTTAATTTTGAGAGTCTAGAGAGAAGCTCCAAACACTGGATTTGTTTTTTAAACAGTTGGGAGAGGTGGCAGCACTGTGGTCAATAAATATCTTGGGGCAGAAAAAAAACAAGCATGAGGACTGAAACAACCATCAATCTAACAGTGAAATAAATAAGCCAGAACTGTTGGTTGGATTCACATGAGATTCAGATTTTAGACATGTGGTAGTGTAGTTCATATAGGCTTTGGTGGGAACCTGGAGTGGAGGGAGGAATAACCAACAAGTGTTACTTACTTAAGCAACAACCAGAGCAAATGTTGAATTCTTCAAACGCCTGCCAGGAAAATATGATGTATCCAAAGTTATGGGGCTTGGTAATTTCATTTACTGGCTGAAAGTCAGATTAGCCTCAAGTAGTGGTCCCTCTTGTGTTGTATACCATAAACATGTGAGTGAACCTCGACTGAGACTAAGTAACTCTATTTCAGTGGTGCCAGCAACACTTTAAAGGCTACTAATCAATATAGTTGTCATACCCATTCTATTTTCAGACTTTGGGCACAAAAAATAAATACTTAGGAGCTATCTGGAGTAATTGTCTTGTAAAACAACCAAGGCCATGCTCCAATCACCCTTATGTTGAGTCATTCCCCCCCCCCCCCAAATAAATGTAATAAAGTCAGTGGAATGGCTTCAGAAGTTAGATATTCCAGATGAGTGAGGATATTTGAATTTGAACTTTTGTGTAGTCTCTGTCCGTAACACGAGAGAGATTACATGGATTTCTATTTGTTATACTGCAAAGGCTTGCCAAAGATGAACACTGTAATTGATAATATCATAAAAGGAGTTGCTCGTGAAGGTTTCATGGATATAAAGCATATTTCTAATTTGGCATCCTGTGGAAAGACGTATCCTAAATTGTAAGGCATAGAGTATAAAACTAGCTTTGGTCTTTTAGAAAATTACCCATGTTGAAGACACAAGCAAGTAGAAGGGAAAATTTAGACAATTTGTCATTTGGGGTTAGAATACGATGGTATATTTAATGGTTCTGCTCCATAAAAATGTGAGAGACCATATTTTACTATGCTCTATCCGCTGGAGAAAAATAGGAGAAATCTTGATTTTTTCCACATGGATGGACGTATATATTTCTACAGAGTATTGTTAAATGCATAAATGGAATCCATCCCATTATAGGTAAGGAGGTGAGGTAAATTTATGACATGCAGTTCATTATCAAATAGCAGTTACTTTTCATAGCAAGAAATCTAAAGTGACATTGCAGGTTTTGTTCCGATAGGTTAGAAAAATTGACTGTTTTTAATATGGATTACGCATTGTGTGAGTTATGACCCAGGTAAACCCAATAGTGCATGCAAATGACATGTTGGTTGTTACATACTAGGTAAAGGGTTTGGTAAGCAAAAAGAAAGACTTGGCTATAAAGTTTGGACATTTTCAGCTTTTTACGGCTTGTGGAGTTTTGCATGATTTTTAAATATGGATTTTCTTTAAAATTTCAGCTCGTCGTTGACAAATGCTTTCTGAGTTTCTCAGCGTTTAATGAACCAGAGGTTTTCCTTTTTAGAGCATTGAGTCTCTCAAAGTGGAACAGAGTGCAAGACATCTGACATTCTCTCTGTTGTATTTTCAGAGAATAGCAGCTATAAAGCAGGCCTTGAATGCACACAACATCAGTTTCTTTCTGAGGGGAGGATACTGGGTCTTAGTGACTTTAGCTGACTCCAGTTCAGGTAAGTATATGAACAAAGCTCCCAACAGACCAACCTTTGGATGCTTGTCTGAGTTCTGATAAGTTAAGGAGAAAATCTTTGTATCAATATATGTGTATGTATACACACATATATATTTACTTGGTTATATAGATACATAAATATATCTGAGTGTATGTATGTAAATATATATATCCATACACACATATGTATATATGAATATATTTTTAATTGGTACTTGTTAACAATCACCATGAAGTAAATATTTCTTACATAATTCCGTTTAGTCATACCTCATTATTTGTATCAACAGCTTCTTGCTTTTTCTGTGTAACTGTGACATTAACTAAATACCTATATTATACAGAACAGTGCCCTGAAGGAAGAGCCAACCAGGCTTCAAAAATACCATCTGTTGAAGCACTTTGGTTGCACTGGCTGCCGAGAAAGCAGAGCTGCTTTACTTCAGCCAGATATAACTCCAGGGGTCTGGGACCTTGCGTCTCTGCCTTGTATATCTGATCTCCAAATCAACAGACGTGAAGCTTGCTGTAGGGTTTCCACATTTGCTGTAGGGTTTCCACATTGCTAATCCTGTCCTGAGATAAATTACATGGTTTTTCTGTGTTTAAAACAAATGGAAACAGGTTTTTTGCAAGCGTTTCCTGCATCTCTGGATTCACTGTGTACCTGGAAACTGGTTGAAGAGAGTATATGTGTATACGTGTGTGTGTATTTTGAACAGCGATACATTAAAATGATGTTTTAACCAGAAAGTTCAGCGTTGACTTAAACCTTGTACTAGAACATCCTGTAATTTTTATTTGTGTATCATATCCCATAATATACCCTTCTTTCTTATTTCAATGTGTTGTGGGAGAACAACTTAGCTGACCACAATCAATTAATGTAAATATTGGTGTGATATTTTATCTGTCATCTCTCTGCGGAAGACAAAGCTCTTTTACCTAGTCTCTGATGTAGAATCGTGCTACAGTTTTGCTGTGGTACCTCATCTGGTTTAAAGGTCTAACATGCACTAGCCAGCACAAAAGGCTGGGATTGAAAGAAGCCCATGTTCATTCCAGCCTTTTCCAATGTTTGACCTTGACGAGTTCATTTGTTGTTCAGAGCCTTAGTTTCTCTCTCTGTGAAACTAATACAGCCCTGCTTTTGCAACGCGTGTACTTAGAGTATGTGATCGTTTCCTATGTTAACTTTAGATTCACAGAAGAAAAACGTTGAGCGCGTAAATAAATCTTCAGGGTTTTGCTTTTTGTGTTTGTTTTTTTTTTAATTGGTCCTCTGTCCTTCAGTCACAAGTCACCAATTAATTTTGTGGTGTTGCCTTTTTGAAGAGGCTACAGATAGAGTGAAGAGGTTACACAAATAACGAAAAGTGACAATTAGATAGAAAAGAAAGCCCAAGAATGTGACAGATCTGAAATAGGACATGCTAAGCTGTTCTTTTATTTCATATTTCAGACTCTCAGAGGATTGGAGGAGGCAGTGGCTACTGGGCTATTGTGGTTCTCTTTGTTATCTGTCTAGTCGCAGTTGGGGCTTTCATCCTCTACAAGTTCAAAAGGCAAGTAAACCTTCATCAACAACATACACATTTTAAGAATTAAGTTTATCCACAGATCAGCAAAACAGAGTTTGTATTTTGAAAAGGAGATTTCTTGAAGAATTGCAAGAAATCCACTGCTTTGAAAATCATGTTTTTCTGAACTTTTCAGACATCAAGGTAATGCACTGATGTTTGCTTTGACTTGCTGTGTTCCAAGATAAATAGCAGCAGTATGGGACCTATGGAGAGTTTGTTCAGCTTGTGTAAATAATATCATCAAGAAAGAGAGCTGAGATAAAATATGATTCCTGATTAATTCCAACCTCATTACTCCTAGCAGTTATGAATAAACTAAAGCTATCTGGGACAATGAGTGTGTCTGCAATGCTGATTTGCTTAAAAAAAGAAGTTTTATCAAAACGTGTAGCTCTCTGGAGTTTCTCTGCACACGTTACATTTTAATGGCTGGGGCAATGCCACGTAGAATGAGTGATGGAAATAGATTAGTGTTAATATGACACTAGAGTGTCAAATAATTCTAGAAGTGGCCCTTATGCGAGACATATTCTCAAAATTGACAAGGGATGCCATGCCAACCTTTGACAGTCCAATGTATCTTCAGTCCACAATTGATTTTAATCAGAGCTACTAGGTGCTGTGCGATTTAAAGATTTGTTCTTGTTCATGAGTCTGTGTTATCATTGGCTATGCTCTTGGTATTTTTCTGTCTCTGGGGCATTTAGAAGCTATTGGGTTTGAGCATACTGGAAACAAGCCTTCATCATCATCAAATCCTAATGTCATTACTCGGTGAGGATTCCTATTGATTTGTCTCATTTTTTAAACATTGATTTTTATTGGAAACATACATCAGTTTATAGAAATGGATGCGGAACTGAGTTTGTGATAGCAGTAGGCGTAGATAGCATTTAAGCAAGAGTTTGTTTAGATAAAGGGTTTTTAAGTCAATAGAGAAACCCCCTTTTTTCCAAGAATCTTTTCTTTTTCTCACTGCAGCACCTAGGTTTCTTAGAGCTCATAGTGGCTGATTGCTCTAAATAACAAAGCACAGAATGCTGTATCAGACTGTCTACAACTGAATAAAAATCCATTTTGCTATTTTAGGTGCCTGCAGCAAGGAAAAGCATAAAAATGGTTGATGTGATGTAATTATATTATTTCAGTAGCAATACATGGAGGATTTGCTGTTTCTAGTGTGGAATCATAAAAATTGTTTGTGATATCTTTTGAAAGCTGTATGATTTATATCTTTTATTAGGTCTTAAATGAGAGCAATTAAATAACAGACACAATTACTGCATAGCAAAAGAAGTATAAAATATTCAAGAAAGGAAGAAAAAAATTATTTTCCTTGAGTTCTTTCTACAATGTCCAATGAACCATTGCTTTATAAATAGAGCTTTTATTAAGGAGGAAACTATAGTGCAATTTGCAAATTGTGAGCTTTAATGTCTCTTGCACTTCTATATATAATCTGTGAAAATCATTTGCATTTAAATTTTTGGGCGTTTAATTTAGGTGCCGAGTGAGAAGAATTGTGAGATATATTCAAATGTTTCTCAGTAGCCTGAAAACTGCTGTTGGCATTGATGAATGACCATGCAGTAGTATTCAATTTTCTGAGATATTTGACAGAATTATTTTTAAATATTCCCGCTGAACTTTTCCAAGATGACAATTTTTTCAGTTGCATCCTTCATTTGCAATTTGATCCTCAAAGAATATTGAGCGCCTAATCAGTGCTACATTGAAAAATCACTTTCTCCCTGTGTGCTCCCTGTGAAATCCTCTCCCACCCAGATCTTTAATCCCTTAAAATTTTTTTTCCTGTGGTTATAAAGATGGATACTGAATCCCCATGGAGCTGCAAGTTGCAAGTATACTTACTTGCAAGTATAGTCCCTTTAAAGTCAGTGCAGTGAGTATGTAAGTTTACAAACTAGTCCATAGGGACTGAGGCTATGAAACTGAGTGTCCTTTATAGATATAAAGGTTACAGGTTGTAATGCACAAAGGAGACTTGTCAATATTATATGCCTGTATATCAAAAATTAATTTGCTGAAAGAATGCCGTAGGCAACAAAAATTGTTTAATTCTAGGAGATAATTTCAGCAGAAGATCTCTTTCTGGGCCCTGTGGTAACTCAGATAACACATGCAAATATAAATATAAATTATTTCCACATAGAAATTACCAACAAGTGTAAAGTGTTGAAACGTTAATACTGTCCATAATTATTATGTACCATTCACAAAATTAAGGAGGTGGAAGACATTTGGTGGTGCTTTCCTTTCATTTATCTAAGTTGATAGTCAGCTAGTCCCTTCAGAAAAGGGTTAAAATTCCTTTTCCCCCACACTGAGTCAGACAAAGGTTTATTAGGTTTTGTTTTATCACTACACTGATCGGGTCTATAGGGCTTTCAGTTGGCATTGGGGCACAGGCAAAGCAGGTCATCTGCAAACGATTGCATGAAACGTGCCTTGGACTATTCTGTCTCTCTTTGCTGGCCCAAAGGGCAGTTCTTAAGGTAAAGTTTGATACCTGGAAAGTTGCAAGATGGAAAGACTGGCTTGGAGATAAGATGGGGGCTGGATTGGCAGGAGGGTTACAGCTTCATACATGAGAGCATTTCATCCATTTGCAATGAGCAGAGGCACTGTTCCGGACTTGTGATGAGAAGTAAAGAGAAAATATTGAACTTCCGTGTAGACCATTGTACAGCTTTGATAGAAAACGGGGAAACCTGTCTCAGACTGCCTGATGATTCCTGACTGCCGAGGCCCCTTGTCCTCCGAGCGTGGTCTCTGCTCTTCCTGCCTGGATTATCTCTGAAGTTCGTGTCATGAACTTGGATCCTAATTTACATTCATTTTTGTCAGGCAGAATTGTGAGATGAAAGACGGTGTTGACAAGACATCAGGGAATAATCTAATACCTCTTTTTTGTGAATCTTTCAGGGCAGTCAGGGCAGCTATGATGAAACTTTCTGCTCCTGTTTGATCTGCCAGTTTTTGAAAACTGCAACACCAAGTACTAAAAATTGGTGTCCCTCACAAGGACTAAATCTCACAAGATTAGTTTGAGATAGAGCAGAAATCTAAAAATAAGTCCTGCATAAGATTCTGTGTCAGATGCCTCATATGCAGAAAAGGAAGAGAGTATTTTATCTAATTAAGTAGGGGGTTAGGAGAAAAACAGAGGCAGCATCATGTAGAGGTAGTGGGATTTTGGCTGATTAGTTATATGCAGAGTGAAAACCAACACAGTCTCATCACTCCTGGAGGAATGCCCATTAAAAAGAAAAGATTAAAATTGTATTATTTCCCACTACTCTAATCAAAACTAAATTTTTAGGGTCTGCTGGATAATCAGAGTTGTCATGACTGTCTAGGTCAATGATTAGGTATGATTGTATCATTTTCAATATACCCTAATTCCAAATATTTAAACACTAAGACGACTGCTGCCCTCTGTTCTTATATACAGTAAAATTGCAAGCATCTATCATCTTGTCTCTCTGTGCCTCCTCACCCCGCTTCTCCTCCCACCCTCTTTATCTAGTGGCCTGTTCCTTCTCCCCAGGAACACGTGCTCAGTAAACTGGTGCTGGAGTCCCCAGAGCTCATGGAGCAACTCTTGTCAATCTCAAGTGGTTAGTTGCATTAGACAAAAAAAAAAATAAAAAGACAGAAAGTCTTGGCACACGCAGGGGTTTGATCATTTGTGATCAGAGTAGGTAAGCAATTCAGATTAGGGATATTATTACTCAGTAAATGAAAAGTGAATTTTAAATTATAAACATCGATAGTTTTAAAAACTAATTCTAGTTGTATGCCACTGATGAACAAAGATTGGTTTAAATAGTTTTGGGGGAAGTTTTCAGGACGGCAGTAAGGAGTGAGAGGTAATAAATATCCCAGTTGCTGAATCTGACTGTGGCACAAGAGGTAGTGCAGACAACGAAAATAGATGGTGGGCAAGCCCAAGAATAATTTGCTTTTTTCTTTGCTCCTACTTTCTGAGTGTGGAAATCACCGATCTGATGCCTCGAGCAAACAATATGTTACAACACTCACTAGTACGCTTCGGTTGTTTAAGCGTCCAGGTAAAATGGACTACAGCTGCTCATTTGACCAGAACAATATGAAGCAGCTGGAAAATATTTTTGAGAAATCAGGTCCATTTTTTAATGTAGATTTGGGACCTGCATCTATTTCTTCTATACTATACCATCTTTACTAAATCTGCTTCAATAAAAAAAAGCACTGATTCCGTTCCCTTTGAAACAATGTTTATATTTTTTGTGGGTTTCAAGTTGCCATCCAGAAAAGATTTCCTCATTCTTTCAGAGCAAGCTTCTATGCTATGGGGGTCTGGGCAACAGTATAGAGAAGGCAAATACCACTGTCTACACTAGGCAAAGTGGGGGAAAGGAAAATTCCAGCCACGTCAGAGCTGCCATATAAACATTATGTTACTAGTTTAGTGGAAGATCCAAAATCATCCTTTTCTTATTTTTTACTTCTGTATAACAACAGGATACTAGAGTAGCCAAAACCAGAGCAAATAGCTGGCTTTTCTGCTTAGGTATTTTACCTGGTTAATAGTTGCAAATTTGGTTTTCTAAAAGAGTATGAAAATCTTAATCTTTTCATTTGTATGCAAACTACTGCCAGTGTACTTAAAGCTGCATACATTGTTTTCACAAATCGCCGTGAATCTACTTCAGCCAAATTTATACCATTTTGTGTGTATTTCTTTTTTCTCTGCTACTATCAAGTGCCACTTTTGGTAAATGAACCCCCTCCTGGGTCATTTCCACAATCTGGAGCAGAACTGTGTTATCTTTCTGCCTCATTGACTTACTATCTCATTTTCGGTCTCTGAGAAAAGCTATCTTTTTCCCCACCTTGCTTATACTACTTTTATGTTCCATGAGAGCAAGTTTAGTCCCAGTCCATGCCATTTAGTTATAAAAAAACAGGCACTAATTTAATGATCCATAACATTTCATAAAAACTTCCTCAGAAATCAAAGTAATAGCATGTAGAAAAGATTTCTGAAATGAAAGAGGCAAGTAAATCAGGAGTGCCTTAAAGTACAAAGAAGTCAGTCATCCGAACATTAATCCAAACATAATAAAGACAACACCACAACAAAGTATTCTATTTAATGGATTATTATTGTTAGTTTTATTTAAGTTCCAAGAGAATGCTACATTATTCCATATCCTTTGCCATGTGAATATGTTCCTATTTTTTTATACTAAACAGAATCTTAATCAAGCCTCTGGAAAATGAATGAAGTTGCATAAAGGCCAATGAATATTGGCTCCACAAGGAAGGAATTGAAAGCCAAATAAACTAGAGAGTTTAAAAGAGTGGGAATCAATATCTCATCTCCCTCCTGCTGTTCCTTACTGATGAACATTTTTAAGTGCAAACAGTTTCGAGTATGAACTGATTAGAATTTGTGAATATAGGGAAGAAAAAAAATGTTTCCTGGAGTATCCTCTAAAAGGTATGGGATCTGGAGAGCCTGAAGAAAGCCACGTGCTGTGATGTTCGTTAGTAGTTCTGTGTAGAATTAAGTCTCCAGTTCATATGGAAACTTATGATCCTCAAAGCAGGCATGAATATTTCTTCTTCATGATTGAAATAAAATGCTACAGAGTAAACAAAAGGAACTAAAACTGTAAACCATGGAGTGCTGCTCAGCAGAGGTAATTGTCTCCAGTGATGGATGCGAAGCACATGCATTTTGCAGCTGAAGAGTAAATCCCTGAAAGAAACAATCGCATAATCTTTTTCTCTGTTCTTATAAGTGTGCTTTCAATTTTTCATATTGCTGATATAAATCTCTTGGGTCAAATTTCATGTCTTGTCATGTTTTCACAGTAGTCTTTTATGTAGACCCAGAGCGTTTCAGCTCTGCCTACTTCAAACAGTTACATTAGACTCAACATAAATTGCTTCCTTAAGAAGAGCAAAGCATATCAGGGTACACAACGGTTTTTCTCTGTACAATTAGGGGTGGCTGCTTCCTTCCTACATGTTAGAGCAGTGAGGAGTGACTGGAAAATTGCCAGAATCAGTCCCAACTTTAGCAAGGATTCAATATCCACATCCTGTTTCATCCCACTGTGCGGTTGTCCCTTATAAACAGAACATCTGGCGCATGTGTTAAAAATGACTCTTGAAAAGGCTTGGACTATGGTTTTCTTCAGTCTGGTTGAGTCTCTTCCTTGTAAAACTGAACCAATATGAAACACATAGAGATCTTTATAACGTATAAAAGGTCAAATGCCTACAGCGTATGCGTTCACAAGGCCTGTAATATTCTCCTTCCTCTCATCCATACTTAGTGTTGCAATCTAAGGTGCTTTCCTCTGTAAGTGTGAGGAGCAAAGTATAGAAGAGTCACTGAGTACCTCAACTTTATATCTTCCATGAAGAATTTGTGCTTAGCAGGATTAGGCTTGTGAGGCTCGTGAGTGAGAAATAACAGCTTACACCTTTTCTCCTTTTACCCTTAACCCATAAAGAACTGCTCTTAACAACAACACATTTAATGGTTATTTGTGGACTTGTGCGGTTTCTTCATTCAGGAACCCTTTAGTATGTTTAATAGTATGTATTGTGACTGTGGTAATGTCTAACTAGTAAGTCTTACCAGAGTTGTGAGTTGAAGCCTCAGGATTTACACCAAAGGACACATCTTGTTGACCTGGTGTCAGACAGGTCCTTCATCCTGGGCAGACAACAGTTAGACTAGCAGCTCTGCTCCCTTTACTAAACTGCAAAGGTCTGATGTGCCATATGGTTTTGAGATGGAAAACGTTTTTATTATGTCAAAAAATATTTTGATAATGCCATTGATGCTTCTACAATCTGTCAAATACAGTTTTGAGAAGGTCGCCTAATTATTGCAGCAACATATGTGCTAATTCTGCAGATGTGTTTTGTTTCCCTTAGGCATTTGGCAGTGGACTGAAAGTGAGCAGTTTGACAGGTTTGATGCAGGTCTGATTGAGAGGGATATTGTTCTCCACATGACCACTTTCATTAGCAAACACATTAAAAGCAGACTGGAGTTACTGGCCCTAGAGAAAAAAGTCAAAATTAATTACCTAATGTATTTGTTTTGGTAATGAGGAATGTCCTTCCCCCTTTCAACATGGCTTTTTTCATCCAGTTAATGGGAGAAGAGTGAGGCAGAGCTTGGCTTTATCTGTATGTTTGTGCTGGAGGAGCCCTTGGACTAGTTGAAGTGGTCATAATAGTTGTGTTGTGCTATGAGATCTTCTTTCCATCCTTGTCCTTTGCATTTGGTTACTCTTGTGCTTTATTTAGAATCATAGAATCATTCGGGTTGGAAAAGACCCTTGGGATCATCAAGTCCAACCATCGACCCCACTCTACAAAGTTCTCCCCTATGCCGTATCCCCTAACACCACATCTAAACGACTCTTCAGGGATGGTGACTCCACCACCTCCCTGGGCAGCCTATTCCAGTGTCTGACCAGTCTTTCTGTGAAGAATTTTTTCCTAATGTCCAGTCTGAACCTACCATGTTGCAGTTTAAAGCCATTCCCTCTTGTTCTATCACTAATTACCTGTGAGAAGAGACCAGCACCAACCTCTCTACAGTGTCCTTTCAAGTAGTTGTAGAGAGTGATGAGGTCTCCCCTCAGCCTCCTCTTCCTCAAACTAAACAGTCCCAGCTCCTTCAATCGCTCCTCATAAGATTTATTCTCCAGGCCCTTCACCAGCTTCGTTGCCCTCCTCTGCACTCGCTCCAGCACCTCGATATCTCTCTCGTATTGAGGTGCCCAGAACTGGACACAATACTCAAGGTGTGGCCTCACCAGTGCTGAGCACAGGGGGACAATCACCTCCCTCCTCCTGCTGGTCACACTATTTCTAATACAAGCCAGGATGCCATTGGCCCTCTTGGCCACCTGGGCACACTGCTGGCTCATGTTCAGCCGCTTGTCAATTAGAACCCCCAGGTCCTTTTCTGCCAGGCAGCTCTCCAGCCACACTGGGGGATGCATTTACTCCATGGTCACTGAGATACAGAAAAGAGCAAGAGCAATCAGATTTCTTTCTTTGTGCTGCTTATAAAAAATGAGATAAAATATGTGAATTCTGTGTGTATATGATTTTGTTTGTGTGTGTATACATGTACCTATACAGATGTGTGTGTACATATATAGGTATATAGGATGCAATTCATTTCTTGGATAGATCAAATTAAAGGGAGGAGATCCTCTTCAGTTGTCTTTCATTGTTTAATAATTTCTATTTATTCTAACTAGTTTGAATCAATGGAAGGTGCAGTTCAAAAAAGTTTGATGCAGTATGTTTTATCTCAAACTAAGATGGTACCACCTGGTAAAGAACCGTTCTTCTGAAATGACATTTAAAGACAGGTCATCTTCAAAAGCCTCGAGAAAAGACAGCAACCTGTGTGTTTATCCAGGCTTCAAACTGCTGCCAGAATATGGAGCAGAAGATGGTCGTTCTTAGAGATATGCCTAAAAATTAGTGTCACTTTTTCTGTCTTCTCACTGCCTAAGGGAGCTCAGCAGAAACCACAGCGTAACCTCAGCGGTTCAACCCCATTTTCTCTTTTCTTCTCATGGTCTGCCTGTTGCAATAATCTGTGTTTAAGCACAGACTTCGACAGTGTTGATCTGCTGTCATGCTGATCAAGCTGTCAAGCTGCTTCTTGCAGTGTAGGAAACGGAGCTCACAACCGGCAGCTCCCTAATCAGAAGTGGCTGCTTGGTGCCTAGGAAAAGATCTCCTTATGTGCCCAGGCAGATTGCGGGCGAATGCGGCTACAGCAAAGGATATGGCTCTCTACAAATATTTCTGTTACGAAGTTAGAAGGCCCTAATTATTCCCTTTGATTTTACAAAGTCTAATTTAAGTTAATCTAGTGAAGAACCATGTATCAATACTTACTCTTAAGCCTCCCAGGCTCAGACATGGTACTAATTAGAGCTGCTAGAGCCATTTAATAACGTGCTTTTTGTTTTTTTTTCTAGATTCAAATCAGAATGAATGAATTAATTAAATGCTGTCTGCTATAGAAAGTTTTGTCTAATTCAGCAATTCCCAGTTTTCCTGGGCCAAGCTCTACTCTCTGTCTCCTTCGGTGCTGCCTGCTTAACTTCACTAACCTTCCCTGTCTTCTTATTTGCCCTTATTGATGCCTATTTAGCTTCTTAATCCTTACCCCATGCTCCTGGCCTCCTGGTTCTTCACTCTTTGCTCCCTTTCCATTCCCTGTTTCCTGGATTTCTCCTGCTTCTTTTTGCTCAACCTGATGGAGTATGAGAGTGCTACTTGATGCTATCACCCACCTTCAGTGTCAGCCCACCTCACCAGGGAGATGTGATCATAGAATGGTTTGCATTGAAGGGGACCTTAAAGATCATCTAGTTCCAACCCCCCTGCCATGGGCAGGGACACCTCCCACTAGACCAGGCTGCTCAAAGCCTAATCCAACCTGGCCTTGAACACTTCCAGGGAGGGGTAACCCACAACTTCCCTGGGCAACCTGTTCCAGTGTCTCACCATCCACACAGTAATTTAATTTAATTAATTAAAGTATCTAATTTAAATCTACCTGCTTTCAGTTTAAACCGTTACCACTCATCCTATCGCTACATTCCCTGATCACGTCTTCCTCCCCATCTTTCCTATAGGCCCCCTTTTAGGTACTGGAAGGCTGCTATAAGGTCTCCCTGGAGCCTTCTCTTCCTTAGGCTGAACAACCCCAACTCTCTCAGCCTGTCCTCATAGGAGAGGTGTTCCATCGCTCTGATCATCAACATGGTCCTCCTCTGGACCCACTTGAGCAGGTCCATGTCCTTATGTTGGGGGTCCCAGACCTGGACACAGTACTCTAGGTGGGGTCTCACAAGGGATCATGATTGTGACCCAGCTTAATGTTTTTGAAGACACCTGGAACCAGGAATGAATGCCTGTTTTTCCTTTTTATTGCTTGAGTTCTTAAAAATAGCTTTTCTGTGGGTTTTGTTTTGCTTTTTTTTTTTTTTATATTGTTCATTGTCTGTCAATCTTAGTCAAGAAATTGATGCTTAATTATTACATTGGTATGAACATTGTGATGAGGCAGTTACATAAAACTGTGACTGAGAGTAAGAAGTTGTGTTTAGGTTGTGAACTCAAAATTAAGGAAGGGTGGGATTGGTGCTATTTTGTGATTCTGGTGTGACTTCCCTCTGCTGAAGCTCTGCTCTGATGCCAGTGTGAGTGCAACACAAAGGAACTCCATCACAAGACTTTTTCTCCTTGTCCAATTTAGGAAACTGCCAGGCAGAAATGTCTATGCCCAGATGCACAACGAAAAAGAGCAGGAGATGACAAGCCCTGTTAATCATAGTGAGGACACCCAGAACATCATCCAGGGTGAGGAGTTTATTGATGATGATCTGGACTCTCAAACACTAGGTAACGCAAGAGGTAACTTCATTTTTGGTTTATAAATTTTCGTAAGTAATTGATTTTTAATTAATGCGTGTTTTCATTTTAGCTTTTTTTCATTTTCTGCTTAGACTCAGGAGGAAGCAAATAGTACACCGCCAACAGAGGATTATCTCAGTTATCTTATTTTGGCTTGCTTGTGATGGAGGCTAATGTATGGATGACATGCTATATAGAGCATGAATACAGAGATAGTACAGTTTAATGTCAGGAGACTTACTTAGACAATTTTAGAGATAAATTATACTTAGTAGAACAGGATATAATAGGTAACATTTGAATTAACTCAATAATCCCCTTTATTAGTGGAAAATGGCATTTAGGCCAGAAGGATTTGTAGAGTCATTGTTTCCGTGATTTCAGATGGATTGTATCTAGATCCATGGCTATATCTGCCATCATATTCCAGTGGCATTTAAAGTTTTCATGATTAGAAACATTAAATTTATTCCTGTATAAAAAGTATCATAAGTCTTCCCTGTTTTAGCAGGTAACTTTCTAGTATTCATGAGGTGGTCATAAGGAACCCATGAGGGAAACTTTTTGTGAATATCTCTCAGTGCAAATGATTTCACTGTCAGGTGGAAGTGTATATGCTGGCACCCTGTGGTTATTTTTAATGCAACATAGATTGCTGATCTATAAAGTTCATTTCTTGTAAAATTTACCATTGTGTTCAGACTGCTTTCAGGTCACAGGCTGAAAAGTGTAGGACAATGAAAAAAGCCCCTGATCCATTTCTACACATTTTGTGAAAATAAATCAGATAACCCAAAGCCTTTGGGATTTGTAGCAGTAGATTCATAGTGTAACAGGCAACTGTAATGCCTTCATGAACCCACAGAAGAAGATGTGTTTTAGCTGCAACATAGGTAGCCTGGGGAAAGACGGAATTTTGGCAGAGATTTCTTTATCTTGGGTTTCACCTTTATTGTTTGTTGTTGATGTCTTTATTTTCATTTGCTGAACCGTGTGCTGCTTCTAGGTTCTTGGAGGTGTTGGCTTTGAGCACAAGGGAAGAATTCAGCCTCCTGCTTTGCTTTCTGTATTTCTGTCTTTTCTCTGACAACCTTTGTGTATGAGTATCACTGTGTTTTCATTCAGATTTTGCAAGACAACCTTGATTGCATTCCTGACTCTACCGGAGTTTGTTCCAAAAACAACCCTGGAAAAACAAAGTCTGTGTTAAAATTGTTTGATCCACTCATCTCCAGGGCCTTTAGAATGAAAGGCTGAATGATAACAAAGTCTTTGCAGACATGACAAAGTGGAGCATTCAAACACCTCTAGTAATGTACAAAAGCATAACTTCTTTTAATGGCAGAAAATCCCTTATGGCCTATTAATATAAGGCAGCTTGGGATGCTGGAATAAAGAAATGCTACCCTGATCTGTAATGCATTCAGAAATAATCTCTGCTTGCCCTGCGCTCCTTGCTCAGTGGAAAAAAAAATTCTTCTATCTGGGCAAAGCATTATTAGGGTTAAAGAGTGCAAGATCGTGATGTTTTGATGTGAAACTTAAGACAAGTGCAGATTTCGAGGTGATTTGTGCTTCTGCCAGGTTGTCAACACCAGCAGCATTTCCAGTGGAGCACAGAGAGTTCATTTATGTGTATCATAATCATCCATATTCGTCAGCTACTGTACAGCTTTTAGACAAAAGACTTATTTAAGACATAAAACTATACTTCTGCTTGCTGTACTGTGTTGTTGCATGCAATACTTTCCACTAGCTCCGGTATTGCTCAGTACTGCCAAGAAAATATTCCTGTTAATGATGCTCCTCTATTTTATCTGGCTAGAGTACGA
The DNA here is from genome assembly GCF_963924245.1 of Chroicocephalus ridibundus. Classification (NCBI taxonomy): domain Eukaryota; kingdom Metazoa; phylum Chordata; class Aves; order Charadriiformes; family Laridae; genus Chroicocephalus; species Chroicocephalus ridibundus. Next base: position 54,311,920 of record NC_086288.1, on the reverse strand, counting down.
AACATATTATAATCCCTGCTTTAAATTAAATTCTGTTTTACAACATTATTTGCAGAAGGTTCCTATGTTATGGAGATCCCTTCTAGTTGTGGTGAGCTTTCTCCCTCCCTGTTGGGAGATGTCAGTAGCAGCCTCCGCTCCCTGCACAGCAGGGAATTACAGGCCTCGGTTTCTGTTTGTTCTCTCTCTTCTCATAACTTTTGAATTTCCACAGTACAGTATTTCCAGACTCACCCATCCACTTTTTTTGTTTTCTATATATTTTATGTTGCCTACTTTATCGCAACCCCCACCTTGGGACTCCTCAACACCATTACCTTGCAGTGACTCCTTCTGGGAGAAGTGGCAACTTGAACAGCTACAGAGTTCCCCTATTGCTGATGCCGGTCAGTGTCCAGTCCCAGGTCAGTGGCATGTCGAATGGACGCCTCAGGTTCCATTCTCCTCCCTCACCTGCACCCCTCGAGACAACTACACCTTTTTAAGCCACAAAGAGAACCAACTTTATGCTGTCACTGGGATAGAAACCCTAGGAATTCGCCACAAATCCACCACCATGAGCAAAAGCTTTGCGCGAAAGTATGCTGTAGGTACATGGAGCTGTTGCACCAACCTTCACCTGACCTGTTGTTTGATAAAGCCACTCTCTTTATGCGATTGACTTGTCCCTGCAATAAAAGGGGGATTCATTGTAAAGTGCCTGAAATACACTAATGCTGGCCTTTTGTTTCTGTATTTTCATAGGCAATCACTCAGGCGTGGTTTTGAGCATCAACTCCAGAGAGATGCACAGTTACCTGGTTAGCTGATATTTACAGCTGAACATAAAAACCGAAAGACTCTTCTCTGTATCATTTTATTTTTCCCTGGTGATGTCACAAAATTTCAAATATGGCTGTAAATGCTGGTGGAGAGGAGGTTCCTTATTGGTCCCGTGGAAAAAAGTGTCCATCATCAGTTACCAGGGAAGAAGGATAATACGTCTTGTGTTCACTCTATGGCCTGGGAACTCGTTATGATTGAAACTCAAACTACGGTAGCAAATTTGTAGCCCTAGGCACCTTCAATGCCACCTTTTTTCTTTTCTGTATATACTCTAGTTCTTTATGTTTATTTTTAGAAGGATTGACTGTAACTTTTTAACTATATTTTTAATTGAGGTATTCAGCAGAAGGCTGGAGTTCTTCAGCCTTAAAAAGTGATTTTTACCCAAGCGACTAGACCAGAACATGGTTGGTTGATCACAATGACATTTTTTCAGGAGGCCGAGCGTTTCTGTACTGGGAGAGGACTGAGCAAGGAGACAAATGCACTCCTAGTCAATACAAGCTCTTTAACTTAAACATGTGTGAGACAATCTAATGAATTGAGGCTTAGGCCCTTCTGTGGATTGAAAGAAGTAAAGTGCTATTCAGGATATCTCATAATATAGGATAATGCTCTTGTAAGTGTAGCAAGTCCTGACAAACCATCAGCACCAGTATCTCCCCCAATCCCACCCCACATGAAAGAAAAACACCAGCTTGACGCTGTTTCCAGACCAGGTGCCTTCACTTGTGGACGGTCATTTCAGTTGCTCCTTCTTGTCTCCTGAGCGAGCACTTCTAGGACGATGGCAGCTGCCAGATGAGTTATCCTATAAAACCCCGTGCTGGTGGCCTGTCTGTTTTTAAATTTCCAGAGAGTGTAAATACCTCTTTTAAGTCACTTTCTTTGTATGGTTATTTTTTTAAAACTTCTTATTAGGGCAGAGGTGCCGGGTGGGTCAGAGCTCTCCCCTGGGCAGGACTGGGTAGCACACCACCGTCCCCTTCCCACCCATATCCTTCTTTGGGATTTTCCCTGGCTGTTTGCCCTTGCAGGCAGGGGTGGGCAAACTCTTACCTGACCTTTGCCGCTCTGGTTGGTTTGGCAATCTGGAGGGCCATGATGGGCTATGATTCAGGGGTTCGTATTTCCTTTCCATCATGACAGGGTGTTGTTCAGTCCCTGCCACTGCTGGCCCCTGTTTCTGCAGGGAGGGTGGTTGGGCTCCTGAAGGAGCTGCCTGCGGAAAGGCTTGTGAGTCAGATCAAGAGTTTTCCTAATCCCAATTTGGTGAGTTGGGTCAGAGTTTCCTAGTCCCAACCTCTGCATCCCTAGGGAAGTGGCAGTGGGGTGAATCCAAACCCCGCTCGTCTTTTCCCTGGGGTTTACGGAGCCATGTAGGAAATGGACAGTGATGTGATCAGTTTAAACCTCTGGCATCCTATGTGTCACAGCTGCCTGGAATTAGGATGCTTCTCTCAGAAACCTATATAATCTCTTCACTTTTTGCCTTCGGTAGAGAATAGCTAGCTCTTTACTCACTGAATGTCATACTGATGCTAGTGGCAAGCTTGCACACCACCTTGCTTAAGGAGGATACAGGTACCTAACTACATCTTTCTGAATAAACAAACAGAAAATAATGAATGCTGGTAAGACAGAAAAGAACTGTCTTAAAATTATCATATGCATTCCATGTAGCTGTGGATATCCTAGAGCATATTGTCATCAAATGCAATGGACTGAGATGTAATAATTCAGTGCGGTACTGTAGGCTCTCACAAATCCCACAGGATGTATATGTAAAGCACAAGAAAATCTAGATTATGAACTTACTGTAAGGAAGTAGGTGGAAAAGTTTAAGTGAAGATTCTGAAAAGCGCTTGCAAACTCCTCAGGAAAATAATTTCAAAAATTGTTCTAAAATTTCTGCCTAGGTAGTTATAGAGTGCCATGCAAACCGACTTCCAGAGAAGCGATGCTCTAGCTGACTGTTGTATGCCAGCCTGTGTAGAAATCCAAGGGGTTACACGTATCTGAGTCTGGCTTTCTTGAAGAGAAGTGCAAATAGAAAACGTGCTGTGCATTGGAAGCTCTCAGGATCCTTGCTTTCCATTCTCACTAGCCCTTTATGTTTTCTCTAATGGAAATGAGCTGGAACAGAGAATAAAGTAGTATTGCAAACATCTTACTCATTCCTGTGAAATAGAACTAAAGTGGGTTATTTGTAAGTAATAGGTGAGTAGCGGATTAGCCTCACGGATAAGGGATGGGATGGAAGTTCTAGCTTGGGGTTGTTCTCCCGCGGTTCGTCTGATTGGCAAAGGACACTGTTGGAAGCGGGTCACAGGTCTAATCTGTGCTTTAACAGCTACTTTTATACATTTAATACAGGGTGATTTGTGTCTCTGATAACAGGAGTCTCTCGGAACACCGTAGAATATTTAACTGCGTGGTACTCTAATTAACACTTAGCACAATATAGTGCCTGTAATAATGTTTTTCGACACTTATTAATTTGATTCATGCAGTACTCCTGTGAGGTTGGTTTGTCATGTCTTAAAAACACTGTTTTCTAAAGAGTTGTCAGTTTTGCCATAACTGTATTTATAATACCCAGCAGATAATAAAGGAAACTTTTGATTCCCTGGCAAGAATAACTTTAAAATTAATTATTTTAAAATTGAGAAAATACCCTTACCGTTTTCCTATTCATGGTGTCTTGGTTTATCTTTAAATGAAAAGGCTCAGTAGTGTTAGGTTTTGAATCTCTTGAACTACATCCATGATATCTTAGCATTTTATCCTTTATATGCATCTAAATCCTAGACATACATATACAGAAACACAGAGTTTTGTCTATGCACAAATGCTTGTCATACGTGCACGCACACACACATGCAGTATTTGTACATATTCTAGTTAAATCTGTTAGTGAGGAAGGGTGATTTGATGGCTAAGAAACAGAAGATGGCTGTCAGGTACCTGGATTCTGTACCTAGACTTTGGGCAAGTTACGTAACCTGTATGTGCCTCAGTTTCCCCACCTATAAAATTGGGCTGATAGTAATTACCTACCTCACAGGGGTATTGTGAGGCTAAATTAATCACTGTTTGGTCAGGATCTTCAGAGTGAAAGAATTTTGTGATCATTTCTTTGTTTTACTTGTAATTATCGCTGTTATTAAAGGTAGTGTACTGAAACCAGTTGCAATTATATATAAATGTAAAACATGCGTAATCTGAAAAAGGTACATTACTATTAAAAAAAAAAGGTAATTTGATTTAAAAACTGTTATTGGATCATATTGTTACATGGTAGCATTGCAACGTTGGCTGTGATTTTGCTAAGTTACACACTAGTACCTTAAACTTTCTTTTCTACAGTGTTATTTGGTCAAAAACCTTATAATAATGGGTACAGTAATACTTACCAACATTGATATTGAACTATACTGAAACCAACAAAATTGGTGGTATATTGTCCTTGTTTACATGTTTTGGCTATCTTTAACTCTTACGTGTTTGCAATTCCAAAACCCCCCTGTACTTTTCAGAGTGCTCCAAGCAGCACTGATTTGAAGCGTTCTAACACAGACTTCAAGATTTACGGCTGTTATCTTTGCTTTCCCTTTTGACATTGAATGTTTTATATGTCTTTGGAGTGGTCCATCCATATAAAGTGCTCAGAAGACATTTAGGGAAAATCCACACACAGTGTAAATCAATGTCTCAAAAATAAAAGCAATATAAACCAATGTATGTTTTTATACCCTGTAGAAGAGGGTGGTGGAAATGACCATAAAGAAATAGAAGGTGCCAGCCTGAGGCAAGATGTTGTTATCTCCAATTCACATCCAATTTCTTTGAACTGTTTTAGGATATTCTCATTGAATTATATCTTTCTTGATGAGTTTTCTGCTTTCAGAGACCAGTGTAAAGAGGAGTAAAGTGTTTATTCGTGTAAAGTAGATGTCTCTGGACAGACAGAGACAAATCAGCGCTTTGCCATTAGCAGTTCGAGTAGAAAGCAGATTTCATCTGACATGATTGTGATGGTTAGTTGTGTTTCAGGTCCAATGAGACATCCCTTTAGAGGGAGTACTCTACTACTGCATGTGGTCTTTTTAATAGAGGTCAGCAGAATGGAACAGAATGGAACTGCAGTGGTTTCCATCCTCCTTACACAAATGTGTGCTCAAAGAAATGTTGGGTTTTTTAATTCTTTTTGGGAAATTAAATACATGCCGTTGTTTGCAGTAACTTTTTGATGATGAGCCAATGGTTCTGATATGCTTTGAATTTCTAGTGTTGCTTCAAGTTGAATACAATGTTGCTAAGTTGATAGAATCAATGACAATTTCAGTTGTAAATTTTTCCAATGTTTCCTATAAAACAATGTTTTGTAATTTTTTATTAATGAGGCTTTGGGGGGGAAAGAGAGACTAAAATTTTTATTTCATTGCAGAATCCCCGACAGTTGGAGTCGTTATTGTATATTGATTGATACCACTATATTGTTTCCATCTTCATTTTTATTTCAGAGTTTTAGATGAAAGTAAGTGCACATTTCTCTCAAAATATTGGCTTTCCACCAGGAAGGAATGCGTAAGCATTTACCTTTATAAATACTGATTTCTGCAATGCAAAATTTTGTTGTGTCTTCTAAGTCCAACCAAAAAGCCACTTCCTGGCTCATTTTCTCTGTTTTAGTCCCAATTGCACATTGCCTCTATAACTTTCATTACGAAACTGGCATATAGACTAATCTTACTAGTCTGAGAAAGTCGTTCTAAAACTTCCATTAGAGTAACATTTAATTGCCTAGAAGTAGTTACAGAATCTGCTCAGACCATTTTCCTGATGTTAAGTCTATATTTTCATGTTCCTTGTTTCCTTTCAGTATTTCAGTATTAGCCCTCTCCGTGCCATTTAAATGCATGTTTATTCCTGTCACGGACATATATGTAATGCTTTTCACTTATTTTCAGACTATAATCGTCAAAGTGACAAATTTTGAAATAACTCAGACCCCCAGTTAGCTTTTGCAATTAAAAGCCTGGCCCTGCAGTCTTTGGGAAACGTCAAGCTGTGCCCTCTTAATTTTTTGATCTTCTTTCCTAAGCCAGCCCTTCTACCCTATGGATAACCTCAGCAGCTTTTCTTTCAACTCAGTTTGTAACTTCAAGCTGGAGGGAGTGCAGAAGGGTTTCTCACTGTTGAGATGGACTAGAACAGGTCACTTCCCAAATCTGATCAGGAATGTCACGTGGACAAAGTTTTTATTTTTCCTTTCTTTTCAACTATGTTGCACAGAGGGATTTATACATACCATCAGGGAAATAGGACCTGTAATGGTACTTCAGGATGGTGTGAAGACTAAAGAATACATTCCTCCTTTTTTTTTTATGAAATTGGTACATACAGCAAGTAAGTTTCGTGATTTTTAATATGTGAGATGTCATTTCTTTAAATCTTCGGGCCTGGCCTTTTTCATCCTTGTTAAATGGAGTAGCAAATTACTTAAAATATGAATTATGGAGCCGTGTATGAGCAAATGAGAGATCTTCATTCTTTTAATTATTTTTTTTTTTTTCCATATGTGAGACTTGTCAGAATTACTGTTTTCAGGTAGTTTATGTGCTGGTAGCTGAGATGGTCTTCTGGAAGACAGTATCTGAGACGAGAAGTCCTGGAAGGCTTAGAAATAGGTACTCTGAAGTGCAGCGATATAAACTATGTGAATAGTGCTCGGGTATGAACATGCTGGACAAAACGAAATCCTTATCAAAGAGCTGTTAAGGTTTTGTATTAAAATCCATTTTTCAATAGCATCTCTAAAAATACATGTTCTTAATTGCATACTCTTCGCCTCTCTCTTCTTCCAGATTGATTTTCTTTTAGGAGTGACATTTACTAGCCCTGGAAAAAAAAGTGGATTCTTTCCCTTACACGAGTAATTCTGTTTAAAATTATTTCTTTGCAACACTTGAAAGCATTACACAAACTTGAGCTTTATTGATTCGTCTTGATTTCTCAGTTTCTGTAGAATTTGCATCTTTACACTAATTTTTTGCAATACAGTGGACATAAAGCCCTGCTGGGCAGCAATAATACATGCCCCAGTACATGGTGCTACTTAAATAATACGCCTTTGTTGCACATGGTTTTAGTGGTATAATGAGTATCTTAATCACCAGGAAGGCCAGGCGTTCCAAATAACTTTCTTAGCATGTCTTATATTTCTGTGTATTTGTTGCTAATTTTAACCAGCTTTTGATACTTATTTAGTTCCTACTGACAGCGTCTGCTCTTGCAGATCAAAGGGCAAGAATTAGCTTATTCTGTTTTGTTTTTTTTTTTTAAAAGTATTAATTCACAGTATTTGCTTATTAATTAAAACAGTTTTAAAAGGAAATTTTTCTGAAATGGTGAAGGAGGTGCTTTTTAATGACAACAGCTCATATAGGAAAACAGTAGACTTGTATGCACATGGTTTTTGAGACATTCTTGTTATGAATAGGCTGGACTATGCAGAAAGGGACGTATAGACCCCAAATATCAGTAACGTGCACTTAGGCAGTTTGCAAATGATGAAACTAGTCTAAAGGAGAATATTTTAATACACCAATTATATGTCCCAGATTCACAGAAGGGCATTTAAATGGTTAAGATTACAGAATATCATCACAAACTTGGGAAGGTGCTCAATTCACTGGCTCCATTTGCTCGTAAATATATTCCTCTCTTTGTTTGGGGTTCATCTTTTGAGATGCTGAACTCTTCAGAGAAGTGACGTGCATTGTGTAATGCTTCCAACTTTTTGCTGAGTAATTGGTGACACTTTATAGAAAAAATTGTCTGAATTTCCATTCTCTTCTGTTTCTCCTCAGTTCTCCCTCTCCTTTTTTGTTCTTTTGTTCTTTTTCATTATTGCTGCTGTTTGTCGCTCTGTCTTGCCTGCCTCCTCCTCCTGATGACAGTTCTCTACTACCCACTTTTTTCTTCCTTGCTCTTTGTTTTGCTTTGTGTTCTACTTCTTTCTATGTTTTTATTTGGATACACACCCTACTATGTCCTGAGTGCTAACAAGAAGAATCATGATTTCTTCCCCATCCCTGTCTCTCCTCTGAGCTCTGCTGTATTATCTGAGTTGATGTAGGTCCCCTGTGCTTTGCCTCTCCGCAGTCCTTCCTGCCTGTTTCTTTCCCACTTTTGGTTATTTTAATCCTTTTAATTTTGGCTCTCATTTTCTCTAAATCTTTCTGGAACTCTTCTCTTTAGCCTTTCCAGGACTTCTCACAGCAGCTTGTCACAGAGAGCACGTACTTCTAGTCTGAGAGGCAGATGATTATTGTACTCCCTGGAAGAATAATAAACCCATAACTAGCATTTTCCTCTTTCACCCATGTATGTATTGACCTTGCCGTCTCTCTGTAGTGGAAAATACATATTTAATTGACAGACAGCTATACCCATTATCTCCCAAATACCGCCTACTGCCTTGTTTCAGGTTATGGGGATGAGGCATGGTGTTTGCATGAGTTTCCTGGAGCACAGCAAGGGCTGGTTTGCTTTGCCAGCCCTTCAAACTGGCAGATGCAGAATTGCAGCAAGGTTGGGCAGGGACACCTGGCCAGACCATCGGGCTGGATTTGCATTTCAATATGGGAAATATTGAGGCCCAAGCTAGTACATAGCCTTTAAGATAAATTATAAATAATAACAAACTGAAGCTGAAGAACAGGTGATAATTGCTAATAGAGTAGCAGGGTTCATTCCTCTTGGGAACAATTTGCCTTGTCAGGTTTGTGGGATGGGTCTGTATGCAACCTCTCGTGGAGGCAGGGGCAAGTGGCTTGCTTTCACGTTCCATAAAATACAAGTTTAAGCAAAATCGTCGCATAGGTTTGGCAGAATCTTCTTGCTGGGAGAGCTTGGAGAAGTTGATGTGGGCAAGATAATTGAAAAGCTCAGCAGTATCTTTGTAGGGTAGAGCCTGTGTTAGAGAAGAGTAAGTGTATGTGAGAGAGATGCAGGAGGGAGGGGGAGCACAAGACTAAACAGGACAAGGAAGAGCAGGGAGAAAGTTAGTGTTATCAGGGTGTATTATTTTGCCACAAGTTGTTGATTTTGTTTTGCTGAAGCTTTGGAGCTTACTTTAATTTGTGATGGCCACTGTTTTTGGTTGGTTGCATATTTGTTGGTTGCATACAGTGGTGTTAAACCGTGAGTGTTAAACCATTGATGCAGCACCAGGAACATGTGAACATCTCAGCATTTCTACCTATAATTTAGGAGAGATCTGGCTCACACCAACGTCCCACTTGAGGTACGTGGAAAAGAGATTGCTTCGCAGGAGCCATGATGCATGTATGTGTGCTCCGGAGGTAGCTCCAATGGAGGTTTACTTGTGAGATGATTTTAGGGTATTTGCTAATGGTGTTCCTCCTTAGCACACCACTCAGCTAGGAGGCAAGGGAGAAGAATTATTTTATAGGGTCTGTGTTTTGGATTTATACTGCTTAAATGTAATTTGCTAGAATCCCGCTACGAGTTGTAATTTTATAATGTTTAGAGAGGATGGATGGGGTTGGTATAGTATTCCTGAGGGTAAACACCAGCCGCTGGAGTTTACTGAGCATGTGACTAGAAATTTTAATTTTAGGAACACTGAGTTCTTCCATTTCATATACACACTAGACATTTGAGTATAGCTCCTTTTTTTATTTGTCACTGACAAGCTATGATTTATTTCCTCATGGGTGTATGTCATGGGCTGCGCTTTCTGCAGTGCAGAAGGCTCTGGAGGGAAAACATAATCAAATGGAGAAGTATGCTTGAATTCTCCCCTCTTGATCCCAGTCATTTCTGAGTTGCTTTTCTCTGATTGTGGTTCTGCCAGTATGCTGGGTTGATGTCAAAAGGGGTTTAACTCATTTTTATCCTCTTCTGTATGGCTGAGAAAAAAAACACAAGAAAAAATTTGCAGAGGAATAGCAGATTGGAAGAGGTGGGGAACTTGATCAGCTGGCAGGGCGCTTTGGGAAGCTTCCACTTTTGTGCTTTACTTACCACTTATTTTTACAAATATGCACTGTGATTTACCTTTCCATTAACCATAGATATATGTCTTTCCAAAAGGGGAGGTGGTCACACCAGAGCATTGCAATTGTGGTTTTAGGGGACATCAACTATCACCCTTCCTCACCTAAATGAAATTGTCATAGTATTATTGCTCTGTATTTATGAAGCCACACTAGGAATATAAATTCACCCTGGATTAAGTATTGGAGGAAGATTTGGAGAGATAATGAGAGTTGGAATGGGAGAATTTTCCATTTTAAGGATAAAGGATGAATACTGGCATATTTACAGTGCATCTGTGCCTGTTTCAGCACAGGTGGATCCAGAATCTCTCATTTCAAACCTGGACAGATAAATCATATGGATTTTGCTGGCATTACCCATGTGAACAAAATTGGCCAGTAAACCGAGCCCAAATCATATTTTTTGGCTAATTAGACCTACAGCTCTTGGTAAAGATATGAAAGCCAATAAAGGAAAAACTAACCTTGATATACTTGGGGAGATTCACAGAGCATTTCTCACTACCCTGTTGTTCACGTACAGCATTATTTATTTGGCACTGCAGGGCCAAATTCTACCCTAATTTATGACCATGAAGTTCCACGGCCTTTGTCAGTTCAGCTTTGTGTTATGGCAGAAATCTTCCTGCCCACGGTGAATTTGAAATGCAGCTGCAGGCTAAGATCCGTCATTGCATTGCTGCGTCTGTACTCACGCAGGGGATGGGCTGGTTTTCACCTCTAATTCTTATTCCCGTGGTTAGCAAGAGAGTACACCAAGGCAGAACTTAATTTTTGAACTACTTGCACCTACTTTTCCAGAATACGATCAACAAATGCTTAATACTGTGTTTCTAACCAGATTTCTGACAGAGGAGCCCTTCCAACCCGTGTAGAGCTCTTAGTGGGCATCAGTGTGCTGTAGTCCATACCTTTAACATACCTGACTACGCAGTCCTCTCCTTTTGCCTTCGCACATTCTAGTATTTGTGAAAACAGTACATGCCTTTTCCTAACTTTGTTTCAGGAGACCTTGGCTTTGAGCAGGTTTCTTTCTATACGTTATCAGGGCTAAAGGGAAGAATGGAATTAATCTGTAACCGGTGCATTGTCATAAGTGGGGAAAAGTGTTATTTGTATATTTTTGTAAATATGTAACATTTAATGGCAGTTTTGTAGTGACGTGCTGTTTTTGAGAAAAAAAATAAATCAAATATATGTTTGAATATGCTTAATGTAACACTTAACTGTGATTCAATTGCACAATTAATAGCTTAATCAAAAGTCTTGTGCAATATGTAGTGCACACACATAACCAAGTATCTGTTAGTGATCCACAACCAAGGTTTTGGCAACTCTTAACGATGGCGATGAACTGTGCGGTGCAGTTTATCACAGTCTCTTTCAGCTTCCAAACATGTAGCAGGCAAACTACTGTATACGTACCTGTGTACTCCACTGCATCCAAAGGTATGCATTTGTCCTGAGAACCTGCACTACAGGTTTTTCTTTAATAAAATTTGGTTCTAAACTATTGGTTGCTTTGTTTTTCTTGTGAAGAATTTCTTGGGATTTGTGGAGGGAAAATGGTTTAAGCAGCCCCCGGAGTTTGTGTGTGTGTGTGCGTTTTGATTTGTCAGCAAACTACTCAACTTCAGCAGCACCTCCACTTGAGCCGCTCCGCTTTGTCCTCCTGCACTGCAGCTTCAACTCCACAAGGAAAAGTCCTTTTTTCCCTAGGAGCGGAGTTGAGCTGCAGTATAACTGGCGTGAGGGTGACACTCTGTGGTGAGACTGAAGCCATGCAACTGCCCTTGAAGAAAAAGAAACATTCTCCTAGAATCCCACTGAATCAAAGGCTGAATATTTCTGTCTAGCTAAAGAATTAGAGAATTAAGCCGGTTTTAACCTTGATCTCCCTGTAACAGAGAGCTGTAAAAAGAACGAAGCTCTGTGCATTCTTCTGCCCTGCCCATGTCTTTATTCCAGTCTCTTCTTCCACTTTTGTTGGTTTCTTCACACACCACCTGCTCCTCATTTATTCTTTTTGCTTTATTAACTGCGTTGTCTTTCCTTTATCCCGCTCTCTTCCTGAAGAGCTGCTTGTGCTGTATAGAAGCTGCATCCTCCTTGCAAAATTGAGGGGTCTGCAAATCAAAACTTGTCCTTAAGGTAGCTTTATGCAGGGATCGGGCCCTGGCTTTTAAAATGCTCTCTGATCCTGGCAAGTGCTCTCTATCTTTGCCAAGGTCACTGAATTTCTAAAGTCAGAACGTGGCGCGCGTCCCTGCAATTGGGGCGTTCTTCCCTGCTTCAGAGTTTTGAGGTGAGCTGCTGCTGGCTGGACTCCGATTTAGAATTGGCATACAGTTTTGGGTTTGCTGCTGTTCAGCTTGGCCTTCCCAGGGGAAGCCTGACACTGGTAAAATCCAAACTTAGTTCTTTTCACTGCCTAACGCCCACAACGGGGAAGAGCAGAGACATTGCCAAGCGTTGTGGTTGTGGATGTGCAATGCGAAGTCTCGCTAAACCTCATACTGGAACAAAGCAGCAACATAAACTATTGTCTGCCAATTTTTTTAATTAGCCATAGAAATTTTATAGACTACACTGAGGTTTTAAATGGGATGAATGGATTATTTATTCATGGAGTGGGTATATTTTGAGGATCAGAAGAGGGGTAATTAGAAGGAAAAATTTCCAAAATATAAGTTTAAAATTAATTTTCTCAGTCTGCCCTAGTGCAGCAGTTTCTCATAGTCCCTGACGAAGGACTTAGCAGCCAGAGGAACCCCTGGGTATGGGCTATATGATCCTGCTCTCTGGCACATCGCGCTGAACGTGAGGCTGGGTTCAGAAATGAAGCTTGAGGCTTTCCCTGCTTGTGTAACTCCGCTAGCAAACATGTTGGTGGTTGTCATTTTAGGTTCTCTAATCCTCTATTGTGGCTAGCCGAGACTTTAAACTGCAACTTATCACTAAAAAAGCCGCCTGTTGAATCTCAAGCGGCTACGTTTCATCTTCCAAATTTAGTGCTCTGATATAAATAAAAGCAAAACCAAAAGAAAGCCTAAAGTCTCTTATTTTTAACGATGTTCTGATAGCTCTTTCTGAGGAAAGCGCCTCAGTTGGAAGGGCAGGAGTGAGAACAGACACGGACAAGATGTTTCCATAAATGAGACACCAAATGAAGGTTGCTAATACTTAACCTGAAGGGCTACTTTACTTCAGAAACCAATTTCCGTGGAAAAAAGGATAAGATGATCACTCCACTACTGTTTCCTTTGCTGCGCTCATCAAAGCCATATTAATTGCTATGCTATTTTGAAGCCTTGCTGGTTTCAACATCATCATAAATTACATCTCTATAATAAAACTTCTGAGTCATAAACACCAGCCAATATTTTTTCCTGTTTTCCACGAAGACACTGATTTCTTTTCCATTTTTTTCTTTTTGTCATTTATGCCTTGAAAGATGCTTTTGCTTTCATACGATTCCAGCTGCTGTGGTGAAAATGTTACTGTACTCTGACCCTCGCGGCTTTCAAAAGCTGAAGGAAAATGCTACAAATGCTGCTCAGTGTATTTTTGATGTGATAAAAGGGTCCGCTCCCACCATCACACCACAAGTGGACCTCCAAAAAAATCGGAAAAAGCAGTACATGCTAAAAAACCAGGTTAAACGAGTAATAATTGAAAGAAATAATTCAGTGACAGCAATTATCAGTCTGTTTACAAATTAATAATGAAACCAGGAATGAAGCTTTTCACTTAAGTTCAACTCAGGACCATGTAGCTGAAATTCTACTGAGCTATAATTCTACAAAATCTACTAGGAAAATTATTTCCTTGTCATACAGAGAGATTATGGAAGAGGAATATCCTTGATGTAATTTAATTATTTCAATTACCTAATATATTTGGAAGGAATGACATTGCATTGTCTTGATCTTAAGACAGATGCTCTCTTTAAAAATCAAATTGAAAGGAAGGTGATACATTATTTTATAGGGGAGAATGCTTTTGTAACTGCTGGTGGGAAAAATTAAATAATCTTTTATCAATGAAACCAGCTTAATTTATCAAAACCAGTATGGCAGGGGAACCAGGGGGAAGCACAGAAGGACACTGACCTTCCAGCCTCCATCCACAGTGGACCTGGACCTGCTTCCGAGCTGGGAGCTCTGTGCTTAATAGACCTAAAGTAATTCTTTTCTGCCATGAATTTTCTTTGTTGTTTACGGAGCTGTAGAAGCTTTTAGCATCCATAAAATTCTGTGGCAACAAGCTCCATAGCTGAATTAGGCAGTGAGTGAAAGTACCTCTGTGTAGCGGTTTTGAGCCTGCCCCATTAATTTTGATACCCTCAGAGTTTGTACCGTTAGTGACAAGGACTATTTTATTCCCATGTCACATTCTACTGCTGATTTTTATAACCTTTTAACATATTCTTTCCCCTACTCAAGATACCTTTTTTCACACTGAAAAGCCCTTATCTTTGTTTTCTCTTTAAATTTAATTGTAAAAAACAGTATTATTTTTCCGTGTATCATGAGGTTTCTCTACTTTTGGATCTCTTTCTTAGTCTTGTACCATCACCCATAGGGATTTATGTATTTATGACATTCAGGGCCCAGATTTTGGATAATGTTCTATAGGTCCTAAAGCAGACGATGGATCGATCAGAGCTGGTAGGTCGGCGTTTTTCTTCTTTTAGCGCTTGTTTGTACAAGTTCTTGTGCATAGCAGTTGTTTTAGTGTTATCTTTATCAATGGAAACATTTGGTGTCCTGGGTGACAGGTACTATTACAGCCCACGATGCTTTGTTTTAGATCACAGGATATTTGACATGGGATGTTTTTTGCCTTTTTTTTTTTTTTTTAATTATTGTTACCGTGCAGTACATGGATGTTTTCTTGAACCTAACTGTTAAAACTCCATGATCATCTGTGCGTGTAGTCAGAGCTATTTCCGTGCTCAAAATTAGCTAGGCTGGTTTTTTGGGAATTTTTTTCTTCTTTCCTTACGGTTCTTTCTACACTGAATTTATTCTGACGTTTTAATGACCGGTGAAGTTGTGAAAGGTATTTCTGGCAATTCTGGGTAAAAAACCCACTAAAGAGCTTTTAGTGTTATTATCCTGAATAAGTAAATAACAGCAAATTTTTCATCTTTTTTTTTTTTTCCAATTATTTCAATTATTCTCATATGCACAAGGCTCAAACCCTAGCCCTATGGGATCCCAAGGCTGACTGGAAAGACCCAAGCCAGCGGAAACAGAGATTTTATGCCCTTTTTTTTTGTTGTTTACCAACCAGTTATTTATCCTATTGTTTTGTTGTTTGTTTTTGGTGTTTTTTTTTTTCCTTTTCTCCAGTAGCTACTTAAATCTTTTTAGTGACGGACCTTGTCAAAAGCGTGTTGAAGAAATCCAAGCAGAATATGTTCTTTCCCTGGATGCTCATTAACGGCCTCACAGAGCTCAGACTTCACGAGCAATGACACTCCAGTATAAAACTTGTGTTGACTCTACCCCAGTACAGTGATTTCTTAGTCTGTTCACTAATGCTTCACTTCATTATACTGTCAATTTGCCCAGTACAGCTGTAAAAGTCTGCGTTCCCTGATTTTTTCCCTCTCCATTCAAAAAATAGTGTCACATTTGGCATCACTCATCCTCTAGCAAGGAGCCCTTCTTTATAAAGCCCTGTGCTTA
The DNA here is from genome assembly GCF_963924245.1 of Chroicocephalus ridibundus. Classification (NCBI taxonomy): domain Eukaryota; kingdom Metazoa; phylum Chordata; class Aves; order Charadriiformes; family Laridae; genus Chroicocephalus; species Chroicocephalus ridibundus. The sequence goes on along the minus strand of NC_086288.1, from coordinate 54,296,307 downwards.
AGTACTGTAACGAGGGGTCTGATGGTGCTCAACTTTTGCACAAATTAAAAAAAATATATAAAAAAAGAAGAACTTAACATTAAAGCACTGCACGTGGGTGCCCACCTGCAAGAATAAACCACAGTGGAGTAAGTTAGGTGTTGGTACGTTCTTTCATATTGAATGCCTTTGAGATGCAACTGGGTAGACCAAATATTAAATGTAGCTTATAGAAAAAGACTAAGATGGTCTTTAAGGCTTTTTTAGGCCATGTGCCTGAGTAACTTAAAGTACTCATTTTCTAATTTTTGCATACATATTACTATACTACAATAATAATATATATTATATAGTACAGCTAGTCTAAATATATATTTTTATATATTAACATTTTTTTTTACAACTTGTCCTGTATATATATTTTCTACAGACATTCTTTCTCTAGAGAAATACTAATAATTTGCTTTGCTTTTGAGGTGGAAAGCTTTTTAATTGCATGAAAGGCAGCGAAGTGTTAAAAGCCTTGATTAAGCAGACAAAAAGTCGTGTCTACTTGAGACACAATTCGTATTAGTTATACCACCATCAGCTGCTTTACATATGCTGACCACCTTTTTCTCCTGACATCCAGGAGGTTGGGATTACAGAAAAGAAACCAATTAGGCTACTTTATAATACCGCTTCCCTGGGTTTGGTAAAATGAAATGTATTTTCTATTTAAGCATGACATTTGGTAATAATTTTAGTGTAATGGGAACAAGAGTTAAATCTAGGAAAAGCCACAAGGAGTAATTATGGCTTATCGCTTGTCAATCTAACCTGCCAGTCATCTATAAGGAATTGCTACATTCCTAGTTAATTAGCACAGTTTGATTTTGATCTGCTTTAATTTCTGAGAGGTAATTTTTAGTGTTTTACAGTTTTACATTATTTATTAACGGGGCTGATGTCTAAGCCATCTGATGCAGTAACACTAAGTAAGCGGTAACTTCTGCTCTGAGCATTAAATACATTGAACGTCCATTTGCCGTTGCCAGGCTGCCCCTTAGATAGACTGCGTTCCAGTTGCAGAAGGTCATCACAAAGTTAAACGGGGACAGAACTGATAACAAAAAAATACTAAATGTAACCTGTCCGTTTTTCAACTGGCTGGCAGGGGAGAATGGTACTTGGTTGAGGATGACTATTGCGGGTGTCCTGCTAAGGTGCCACCTACTTCTTATACTGACAAAGACCAAGAAACAACAATGCAAATACTTCTTTCTTTGACAGGTAACTTTATTAATAATGGTCTTCGATGTGTCGCACCTACCAGGTGCCAGTCTTTTTTCACACTCTGCAAGACTTTCTGAAGAGTAAACTAGAAAGGCATAAAGTTAGTTGAAGCTACTAAGACACACATTTGAAGATGGGTCTGTTTTGGTCTTTTTTTTTTTTTTAACAGAAGTTTCCATGAACGTGTGTCAAAAAACTTAAATACATTGAGAAATACAGTAGAAAGACTATATTTACAGTCAATTATAATGGGCACTGCCAACATATCCAATAACAAAAATAAAACAAAAACTTTTTTCATGTTTCTTTCATGCTTTTTTTTTTTCACAGAGATTTTTAAATATGATTTTGTTTTTTAAAAAATACAATAAGGAAATAATTACATTCTTCATATGAGAACATTATTTTACAACATACAGCCTGGGCCAATTAATTTGAAAGTGTCTTTAACAAAAATTGATACTAAATTAAGTATTCTCCGTTTCAAAAATCAAATTGCCACAATCATTTCATTAAAAAAACACCTTTGATCCCCCAGAGTTATGATCTTTTTTTCTTAAAAAAAGCATCATAAAAAACAATTAAAAAAAGCACCTGGTACAGTAACAGGAGTTTGTTGAGGAAGCGCAAGTGTGATGTTTTCTTAAAAGACACAGAAATGGTTAAAAATACTAGAGTTTTCCTTTAAAACAAAAGTCATGCTGCTCTATTGCTGACTTTGCCTGGTGAACCTGAAATCTAAAAATGGTGAAAATACAAGCTCTGTCGCTTTTTATAAAAAATTGTACAGCAATAGTACTATTCAAGAAAACAGAGTCTATTTCACAGCACCGAATGTGGTCTATCGAGAGGTTACTTCCCGAGGTTTTTTTGTTTTCCTTCTTTCAAAACCTTGGCCATTATATAGAACAGAGGTGTCATGAATGCAAATTGCGGTGGTACCGACGCACTTATACATTAGAGAATGTCCTTATGCATTAGAGACGTACAGTTACAGCACGTGGCAGGCTGGGGTGAAGGGCGGCGGTGCCTTTATGGAGCCCTTGCTGCAGGAAGGGCAAAAGACGCTTTATTTTGCTGGCAGCCCCTGCTGCAGCGGGAGCTCTAGGTGCCAAGGGCGCTAGAGATGCTGAGGGCGATCAGCATCTACGGCAGAGCAGAAGGCTGTGGCACCAAGGCTGAGGTTGTGTGCACGGTTCCAGCACCACACAATTTCTGTTGGGACAGAAATTTGCACGTTTCTATCTCCGACATGGATTAAAACCTGTCCTTGCCAAGGGTTTATTTTTTTTCCATAGGATATGGAGGGTGGAAGATACAATGGGTAAAATATTGGGTAAACAAGATAAAGTGATTTGGCTTTTGACTACTCGGCATTACTTGATGCGGGACCACTTCTTAATGGCAACTGTTACATCATTGCAAACGTTGACTAGAAGCCTAATTTGCATCATAAATATGTACAGATATAAATTAAATATTTATTGAAATATACAAATAAATAACTTAATTTGAAATAAAAAGCCTAAATGAACTTACTTTTGCTTCAAATTTGTTTCTGCTAATAATTATGGGAACTTGATACTGTTTAGTTCATAGTCATACAGCATAGAATGTGCCCTCCACTTAGAGAGTTAGTAAGTAAGCAGATGACCTAAAATAATATAAAAAAATCCTATTTCAGTGAAAACCACACTGACACTTGCTTCCCTACTGTATCTGCATTCCTGTTGCACTTTGTACAAAGCATAGTCCCAAGAAGCAAAGAGCCTTCTCTCATGTTGGGCCCCATTTCTGCTCTGCTGAGGTCAATGGGATCCCTGGCACTAACTGCATTTGGCAACAGGACACAGCCCTGTGTCCCAGTGGCCATCAGGCCTCTCTGACGGCTCTGTGCCTTCACATCCCACCTGCTCCTGCGGGAAGCCCTCTGGCATCCAGCTCAGCTGGGAATCCCAGTGTACCCTTCAAGAGTCACGCACCTACTCCTAAAGGTAACTATAGGCTGGGCCATAAAGGGATGTGATCCTTGATAACTGCTGTCTTGCCAACGTCTGTGGTTTTAATTGCAAGTCTTAACTATCAAGACTCCAGCCCTAGCATCTGTAATTATCTCGAAGTATGAGTAGTATTTTAATTTTTTTAATTAAAGTCATTTTCTAGTCCTCACAGCTGAGGAGAGAAAGAATCTTGAGGATGCGATTGAAGGCTCTCCAAAGGCTTAAAAAAAGCACAGAGAAAAAAATTAAAAGAATCCAATAAATTGTATGATTAGGTTGTGGTTTTTTTTCTGTCGCTTGCTCTCCTGATTTTTTAAAGCCAATCTTGAGATTTTGAAGGACTTTAATTGGCAATTTACTGCGTGTAAGTTCTCAGGACTGACATGGATGGATACAAAGAACAGATTTCTGTAATTTTACAGACTAAAATGCAAGACGCTGTTTCCTAGTAAACAGAAATGGACTCCTGTCTAAGAAAATCCCCAATTCTTTGTAAAATTGTTTATAAAAGAGTCTGGAAACTATCATCTTTTCAATCCATCTTCCTCAAAAATAATAGCTGAGGTCTGAAAAGATGAAGGAAAATAAGTACAGCAGTGTTCTATAACTCAAGTTTAACAATATTATATTATAAAAAAAAAAACAAAACAAGACTGACTGCATAAGCTATTCTGAGTTGCCATTATCTGTTGAGGATTAATTTCAATTACATTTTCTTTTTCTTTTTCAAAAGTATAGAAAAGAAGTCGTATCTAAAAATACCTGTTTGCCTTTTAAAAAAAATCAGGAACAAATCATAGTTCGACAACATGACCTTTGAAAATGACTGGTGCTTCAGAATAGTAATAAAGAGAATGTACTAAAATGCATTTTTCTCAAAGTATGGCAGCTTTTTACCTCCCAATGACAAAAATCACCTGTCTTAACAGTATCCAAAAAATGCTCCACAGCTGAGTCGTGTCAGCCCACGGTCTCGCACCAGCGTAGAGGACAGTGGCACTGAAGAGCTCCTGCCTTGCCGGCCAAGCAAGCCATGCCATTGCTGTGAATACAGTTCTTCCGTTTTCTTTTGCCACGTGAACAGCTATCAGCAAAGTGACCGCGAACGAGCAAGATTTTGCTCAGCCACCTCTGTGGCAGACCTCGCAAAGGCGGTTTTAACCTGTAAGAGTACTTCTTATCCACCATGATTTCACATCGGTCTTAACGCACCAGTCTTCAGTGGTGTTCGGGCCATCTGACGCGATATAATTAACATTGCTGGTCTATGCTGGTTCGGCAAAGTAAACTTCCAACTGCTACTTTATGCTCCTTTTTAATTACTATGCTTGGTTCGGGTTTTTTTTGGTTTTCATTTTCTTTACCAGTGAAGTTGGAAATAAAGAGTTACAGCTAATAAAAAGGGGCACACGTAGTTACACAGCAATACAGTAGAGGGAATACAGGCAAATTAGCGCCAAGCTACCATTAACTTAACAGAATTATAAAACCTCTTATGTTGTATCGCTTGATACCACCTTTCAGATGAGTCTTTTGCAGCCTACGTCTTGGTCCATAATAGGTAAGGCCTTTATGGAAAGTGAGTGGTTTTGCTGTATTTATGTTCCATTTTTCATCTCCCATTCCTGGAAGGTGGGGGGGGGAGAAAAAAAAGATACGGAAAATGTTAGAGAAATCAGGCTATTTCAGTGATGTCATCAGATCTGCTAAGCCAAAGCCAGCTGAGGTCAGTAACAGTTTTTCCACGAACTTCACCGAATCCAGGCTTCTGCCCACAAATTAGTTAGGGAATGCTAACAAGTACGTCCTGGTAGCGTCTGTGCGCAGCTTCCACCCCTCCGCAACTATATACGGCAACTTTTTCTCTAGCGCAGTGCAAATAAGCCATGTTTGTTTGATGCAAAGGGTACGTAGGGAAAAACTTCACGCACCACAGCTGGTCTGAAGCACTCAGCTGGAACTGAGTAAGAGAGGGGCTGATTTAGCAGATCGGGCTTTCTAACCTACTTGCACGGGACGGCAGGAAGCACTCAGTATTTCTCATAGCCGACACCAAGTCACTGCTTTGCTCTTCAATTTTTTATTATAAAACTCATGGCAGACACACATTTCTATGGCTAAGAAGGGCGACTTACTGAGGTAGAATGACTTACAGGCAGGGCAAAGAAAAGCAAGTTAGTTACTGCTGCATACATTCCCCATGTACGCAACCCAAGTCGAGCTATTGCTTGGCAAGTTAAAGAAATCACTTTGCCTTTCTGTGCCTCAGTTTCCCCACCTGTCAGCTGAGGACAACGACACCTACCGACCACAGCAAAGCACGTAACCTATAATGCTGTCATCCATATATCTCAGAGCAAGGTATTGCCGTTTCTTCTGCTACACAAGGGACAATCATGGGATTCCTGCAGGTAAACACCCAGTTAAATCAAACTTGTGGCTCTTGACTTGAGGAGCAGAAGAGTTGAAGAGGGATGGGCTCAGCCTAGGGCATCCGCACTGTACTTACTCCCTGAAACACACCCTGACAGTGATCAGGAAACAGGGAAGACACGGAGGAGTTGGCCTCCCGCTGAAGTAATCCCTGTGGAGCGACCGCCCAGCTGTTCCTAGCCAGGCACCGGGGTCTGCGGATTCCTCTCCCACCCATCGCCTCTGCAGAGGTACTCTGCAGGCAGCCTGCTGACTTGGCTCCCAACTTGAATTCCTGAATTTAACACTCATTCCACAACATTTAAGAGCTCTGACTGAAAACGGTTACTTATGCATGTAAATATCTGTTTCTGCTGCTGAAAGCAGTAATAGCATTAGTTTGGCTGAACAGCTGCATGACCGTGACACCTCTTCAACCACTGTAAAGCAACAGTAAAGGTCACAGCTGGTGGCTGTTTTAGCAATATAAGAAAAAAATCCTGGGTTTAAAGCATGTAGACAATAATTTTTTATTATTTTAATCTTGTGGGGTATTTTTTCTTCATTTAAACGGTACTTTTATTAAAATACAACGTATTTTAATTACTCAGTTTTACATTTCAAATTATGGTAAACCTAAACTTAAAACACAGTATTGGTAAAAACTCAATTATTTTAAAAAGGATATTAAATGTATATTCTCTATGCGTATGCTGCCAAAGCTCTCAAGGAAGTCGCTGGTTAAGCAACTGGGAGGAGAATTTTGCTAAAAGTGTTAAATAAGCTTTGAAAGCAGTAGCTTCTTTTGCAGGTGCAGAAGGAACTTTTTCTTTGTTTCCATTTCCCAGGCAGGTTCACGCCAGTTAAAGAATGTTTAAGTCAACACTGCCAGCCTGACTGGGAGCTGGGGCACCGGGAGAGCGCTTTTTCTCCTCCAGTCCCTGAACATGAGCAAAACGTAAGCAGCTGACCTGACATTCACCAGCCCACCAGTTTTAAAAACAGATCAGAAATAATCATTGCAGTTTCCTTGCTGCACATAACAATTTGCTTTTAGAAATTAATTTGAAATGTGAAATATTTAGATAATTGTTTTTCTTGCACAGCAAGGATATTTGGAGTATTTTTACTTCCGTGGGAATGCTACTGCAGAATATTTTTTTTCCACGTTTTAATACAGTCTCCACTTCCAGACAAGTAGAGATTAACAAAATTACATTTTAAATGCCTTCTGGCTTCTTAAAAATATGCATTATTACTTTCTAAGAACATTTAAAAGCATGTTACAAACAGAAAAGTTAAAACATCTAAATATGTGTGTAGGTACAGCATATGTCCTAAAGAGTGCATCCCCAAATTCTGCTAGTCCTTAGATTTAACACTAGATCTGTCCTCCTGCTTCTCTCTGTATTTACCCTTTTGTGATGTGCATATGAGAGGAGAGAGATTTTTGGTGGAGCAGCTTCCAAACCTCCCCCCTCCCTCCACCTCCCCGAGGCGTCGCTGTGCCCCACAGCGCTCCCGGGGCAGGCTGCACCCCACGCCTTGTGCCTCAGCATCAGCATCAGCATCTGCCCTAGCAGAGAGGGGCACAGTCTTGTGTGGGCTCCGGCGGTGACATCAGGGTGGCTGCAAGCACAAAGCTGGCTGGTGAACAGACTCGGCACCCTTCGTGCAAGGAAAGAGCAGGGAAGGAGGCATTCAGTGCATTCAGATACATATTGCGGGGGGGAGGGGGAAATAATCTGACGGGTTGAACGCTTATACAACTCCCTCGTAACACTGGGAGATGTGCCAGTGGCTGAAGATGCAAGCGCTAGCACGGCCGTGGAACCTGTTTCACGCCCCCAGGTTGCACTGACATCCATGCGTGGAGAGCCAAGTAAGTTCTGCTCTGGGATACTCACGTGTGACGCCCTTTCTTTAGCCACATCTACGAGGCCTGGGCTCACGCATCACTGCAAAAGGCCAAAAGAACTGAGAGCCAGATTCCACCCTCGCACATGTACATTTAACTCCCCCTGGAAGCGGGCTGTGCCGCAGATGCATACCTGATGGCAGACTTTGGCTGCAGCTCCTTGCAAATGGGCTGAGCACGGCTTGGGTTGCACTATCTAATTCAGCAAAATTTCACTCTTAATATTTCGTGCGTGAAGTTTTAGGAAAAAGCTGTTAAAGCTGAATTGGATACTTCTGAGTTGTTTTTCCCAGGATGGGAAATATGCATAGTAGCTCCATATCCTTTCTGATTAGCCTAATCCTATATCCAAGATTCCTCTGCAAAGGAGCTTGACCGACCTATCGTGCCATCCAAAGCACGGCGATATCAAACAACACAGCAGGGATTTTCCTGTATAGCATATGCTGAGCATAAAAAATGTACTACAGCTGGAAGGTATTCTTTACGCTAAAAATGTTCAGGTTTTTATAGTGTCCTGGATTCTCCAGCTGTAGTGAATAATGGCTGGCTCTAATTAATGTGCCTGTCCAGCATGTAGCACAAATCCACGCTCCCTTTCTTAAGGACTGTGCTCTGCTAGACCGTATTCCCTGAGTAACGCTGTGCTAACATGCAAATCTAAGACACAGTGTATAGCTAGAGGTGGTATCTTCATGAGACAAATTAGGCCATAATTGGAATACACAAGCTTCAGAGCATGTGAATCCTTCTTCAGGTTAGGAACAAAAGCAGCAAACTTCGAAGTCAAACAACTGAAACCTATTACCCTGAGTTTAATTATTCTTACTTGAATTGAAATGAATGAGGCTAACTGGCAGAAAAAACAGTCGGTGTCCATGGAAAGGATGGAGGAAATGGTGGCAGAAGAAGGGTGGGAAAGCTCTCACATAGGTACAGTGGGAGAAGTAATTCATGGCCTGGGTAACATAGAGAGGTTAAAGGGGCCGGGAGGAGGAAACAGAGAGATTAGGATGTGCCACGAAACCAAATCATTTATTGAGATGATGATTTTTCAGTATCTATCTACTACATTGAGGTGCCAGGCTCATTCTCAGTCACTGTAAACGTATATAATCTCAGTCACTGTAAATAATGAAGATGTGTAACAGAAGTTACTTAAAAAAAACCCCTATATAGAATACTTCATTATTACTACTCACCAAGTCTCTGCAAAAGGCTCCCCAAAATCAGCAGTATTTATGTTGTAATACAAATAATTCAGATATGGCACATTCTCTTCTTAAGGCTAAATTTCACCCACAGAAGCAGCAGGAACCGATCTTTCCCTCTCTCCTCTGTCCCGGTCTCTCCACGAGCAAGTAAGACTTTTTAAGAAAGCAAGAAAATGTACAGAAAAAGAAAACTAGACATAAGTCTTCTCACCTTTGCTTTTCGAAGGACATGGCCTCGACATGGAGAATTATTTGACGAGGGAGGTCGCTTCAGAGCTGCTGCGCTGTTCACAGGGATTGAGCATTCGGTATCACTGGTATCACAACTGGAGATTGGAGAGTTCTCCAAAGTTCGGTGCTTGAAAATTGGAGACTAATGAAGAGGGAAAAGCCTACATTGAGTTTCCTCCAAGTAGTCACACGGGCAATGTTTCCTATCAAGACTTAGAACTGCAGATTTTTTTTTAAGAAACCATATTCATAATAATGATGGATAAATGAAAAAGAGGTTAGAACAAAAGAAAACGAAATGGTGTTGTGTTCTGTGATGAAAATTAAAGCTCATTTTCTGTGATTAAACAACATTGGCTGATCCTGAGGAACTGACACATCCCTCTCTGGTCCTTCTGATGGCTGCTTCTGACACAGATCTATAGCATAAGCCAGGACTGCCATGCTCCATCATGAGCGCAGGAGAGGCAGCCCTTGCAAAGGGGACAGGGGACCGGCACAAGTGGGTCTCCATCACTGCACCGTGACTTGGTGCATTTAAATCTCCCTGGGGTGGAGTGGGGTGATGTCTCAGTTCGTGCACTTGTACAGTCACGGAGGGCAGGGAGGTGTCAGCTTTTGCACATTATCCCAACACATGCTGCCTGTGATTCCCATGTCTACCTGCTCCCCGCTGCTCTAGAAAGTACACCAGATGTAGCTGAAGAATGCAAATATCAGAGAAAGGCATTTAGTTCTGCTCTTATTTCCCGGGCTTAATAAACCTTTTGAAAACTCTCAGTTCCCACACATTTTACCGGAGCTGACAAAGCAGCGTGCTCCCAGCCCATGGTGCTGGGATTTTGCATACCTGTGGGCTTGATGTTCCTGATTTGGGCTCAATAGCCAAGCCCAGTGTGATGCCGCCAGCCAAGGCTTTCTTAAGGCTCTCCTTCACCTCGGTCAGTTCTAGCTCCAGGTTTACACGCTCAGCCTCCTTCTGCTTACACTCCTCTTCCAACTTCTTTAACTTGTCTTCAAGAACCACTTGGGTTTTTCTGCCTGTCATCCACAGCAATGTTGTTATTTCAATAAGAAGCTTAAATTGTCACATACAGAATTATTTTCTTTTAAAAAAAGTAAGGAATAGCTTCTCTAAAAATCAGTGACACCACTAAAAAAGTTATGTACTTTGCAAAAACCACTTTTTCTTGTAAAAAGTTTAGCAACAGAAATCAGATGCCTTCCCTAGGTTCCTAGTATAGTTTCAAATGAGCATTTGTTTTGTTATTTTTCCATGTCAGGAAAATATAATTAGCCAGTCACAACAAAATTATTCCCATGTTCTGCTTGTCTGAAGTCCCCATCAGTGTCATTTCATAGGTGTTTATATATATACACACATGCATATATATAAAACATGTATATAAAATAAGTATATACACCTGTACATATATATAATATATATATTTATGTTATATATTTTATATCTACATAGAAAGCAAATACAGACATTACAGAGTACAATTTAACATCAAAACCAAACCTCACCTAGTGACAGAATACAAAGCTATTTGGATAATTAAGCCCACCCAGGGCAGAATTCAGCACAACAAAGCACCTCATACCAGCATTGACTTCAATGGCAGCGCGAAGATCTTTTCTTTCTTTTCGGAGCTGGGCCAGCCTATTCCGGAGTGCTTCTTTCCTCTTTAGCAGCTCCTCCTCTTTGCTTTGTAACCTCTTTGCATCTGCCTCCACACGATTCTTGCCGTATTTGTACTGCTCTGCATCTGTATGTATCAGATTGTAGTTATTTATGGTTAAAATTAACAGTAAAACTATAAACTATTGCCTGAGACTGAACATCACAAGAAGCATGTCATGATTTGAGACACCGGTTTGCCATCCCTCTTCCACTGGCGTTTTCTCAAGGTGCACAATTCACGCTGAGTTCTGCAGCAGAGCTACATAAAAGATACGGGTCAGTTTGCTCTGTGCATTTATGCGGGGAAGATGAGATATGCCAGTTACCTTATAGTACCTTGGTTCTGAAAAATGGCCTTGCCTTTCTGTGCAGTTCAGAGGAAGGAAAAGAGGCTCCTCTTTGGCTCCGAACCCTTGATTTTTAATTGAAAGGGGTCAGAGGAAAAACCACCTGCCTGCCCTTATACCTGGGTTCCGTTCCTATTTCAAGTGCTTAAAGCACACATCTTGTCTCACCTGACATAAGAGAATACAAAGATGTTCTCAAGTTTTTCTACTTTAGAGCTTTCTTTTTCTTTTTTTAATTTCCCATATAAATGCTTTTATTTCATGGCTCACATCTATCTGTGGTCTAATTTATATCCCAGACCCTTCTATACCTCTGCTCCAGTTGCAGCCTCAAAGAAAATAGGTCAGCTAAAAGATCACGTTGTCTATCTGCATATCTGAAGGCAAAGTCAACTAAACCATCCCTGACAAATAGCTGTCAAACCAGTTTTAGTTGGTCATTAGTAACCGAGATGCCTCTACTCCCACAACTATCTTTTCCAGTACCAATTGACCCACATGGTTCAAAAGATACATACTTCTTTCCTGAAGTCTAACCCAAAATTCTTTTGTGGCCATTAAATCCACGACTTCTTAAAAATTTATCATGGGATTAAAACCCCACATTCTCTTCTTCTCCAGCAGAAGCCATCTTTTTGAATTCATATTTTAAAATTATGATTATAGTTCTTTTTTGTCTTTTCTTCTTTAAGCAAAGCAATCTCTGTTAGGAATTCCCTAGAGGCAATTCGCCTCTAGGTGAGAAGATCCCTCTTTCTGAAGCTGCCACTCACCAAGCTCTTCTCTCTGAGGAAGCTTTTAAGCTGTGTGGTTGTTATACCTTTTCTTTTTCATTAGTGGTAAGAGTGCTTCCACTTTTGACCAATACGATACAGTGTTTGCATGTGTTTCTCAGCTCCTCATATGCCTCTTCCAACAGGAATACAGATTTACTCTCTGCCTCAAATAAATAATAATCATCATTACTCTTTTTTTTTTTCCTGCTGTCCTCACGACTTTGCAGCCATGGGTCCACATTTCATATTTATCATTCTCCATATGACAACCCTTCATCTCGTGGCATGGCTGGAGTACTAATGACTCACCAATGCAAACAATATCTCCTATTCAAAGTCTTGATGGGCATCTCCCGCTCAGCCTCTCAGCCACAGAAGAACTACAGCGGTTCTTTATCTTGTTTGCTGAGTAAGACAGCTATTTTGGGTACCCTCATGACTGCATTCGCAAGTGAGGCAGCAGTGAGGAGACATACTTACTGGACGCGGTGCGCTTCACACATGACACCGATTCAGTTTTCTTCGGCTGGCTATTTAAAGTTCTCCCTTTTCCAGTGATCCCGTTAGCGGTCACAGGAGGCTTCTTGCCTTTAAACTGTTTGAAAACAAAAGTACAAATGGGGTCCAGCTATTCCTGTACCACTGGCATCACAGTCACCCTTTCATCAAGGGCAAAGCTCAACAAAAAGCCGCCCGCTCAGAGAGCCTTAATAGACTGCATTGATTGAGCTGGAGACGACACTTCCTCCGGAGATACCGTCTTGAGAGCTGCCTGCTCAGCGGCAGCCACTCCAGCAATCACAGGATAACAAGGGGATGAACTCCCCAGCTCTGGTGGCATCATGGTCTCCAAGTTATTTAAAACTCTGGCATTTACTGTATTAAGAAAGCCATTGTGAGGCAGAAAAGTTGCACCTTTGAATACACAGTATAGAGTCTTGAAACACAGGTTTGTCAGAGTTAATTTCATATAGAAAAACCCAACAGGGTTTGCCACACACAAATTCAACACTCTTTCTTATTTACTATATGACCTTGCCATCCTTGTGGTGCATGGATTATTTTTTTTTTTTTTTCAAAAAAATATAATTATTACACATTTTTAAATGTTAGGAGTTAGCATATCAATTTCCTCTAATACAACTTCCAGCTACTAATGAAAAGTTTTTCTTAATTATAAAAACCTCTCACAATGACCAGATGAGTTCACAAGATTACCAGAAACAGCACATTTCATGTCCCAGGGGCTTCCATTTAGAGGGCTCCCCTGCACTGAACTAAACCCTGGGGAGAGCAACACTGTCCTTGGTTAAGGGTAGCATTTCCGTGGGGGATGCCTTTGCCCAGCACAGGGCACACGTGTGCCACGCTCTCGGCACCTGCTTCCAAAAGCTTTTGAGGACTGAACTTGGCGTGTAGCAAAATCTGCTGCTGCAGCCTAAGATCAGGGCAATTTTTGCTCGGGTCTGTATACATTCTGCAACTTCACTGAATTCTAATATTCCCATATGAAGTTTTTATAGGGGTTAAGTGAATTAACACGCAATATGGCAGGTATTATTCAATGGAACCATTTATCTAACTGTTCCACTTCAGATTAGATTAAAAACCACTCATCTTTGTGATACATTCACAGGCTTATGCCAATGACCAGCTTTTGGAGACTGGCTACGGGCTTTGGAGAAGGTCCCTGTGTGGCTGCGAGCGAGGTTTGCTCTGCCCCCCAGCTGGGATCTGCCTGACTGCTATTGAGACTGAGCACACAGGATTTCATTTCTCTTTCGCTTCGCTTTCATTTCAGCTGAGGTCCAGAAGCCTGAGGCTGTCCTCAGAAAGTAGCATAGACATAGGCTTAGGTTTTTTTAGGGGAAGAAAATAACAGTCAGTAATTTAAATATGGTACATACACACTATATACAATATAACTTAGAACAGACAGGATATAATATATGTTACGATGTATATATTTTCACAATATATATAAAAATAGTAATATAATATACAGATCAGTAACATTCTAGAGAAGCAAATTTTCTGTCATGGCCAAGTCATATTTGTCTTTTATTTTTTTTTAAGCCATCACTGCCTAAGGGGACAGAAGGCATCCAGACATGCACTCAGGTTAAGTTTGAAGGTCACATCTATATTTTTTGTTGTTATCCACAATTTGTAAATCACCAAGAACTTGTGTATCAGCATTTACAACTTAGCAAACCTGTTCCATTTGCAGTGGGCCCATGACTAGGCTCCAAGCACTTCGGCGCTAAGACTAAGGGACTGAAGTAGCCCAAGGCCCTTTAGATAACAAGCAGATAAACAGAACAACAACAAAAAAATTAAAAAGCTTTGTTAAGTATTAAATAGTACAGTACCTGGGAGCCAGATCCCCTCCCCACAGCAGAGGTATTAGTGACAGACTGAGCAGAAGACAGATTGGATGAGACAGGGTATTTGTAATGGTTAGAGGAGAGTTTGTCAGTAGATAACCTATTGGGCTTTCTGTCAGCTGGCGGATAGCGCGCAAAGATTTTTGGAGACGGCAAGTTATCGTACAGGCCTGCGTTATCATAAAGCATTTCTTCTCCAATGTTCCTGCTACGAGAAGAAGGAAAGCCATCTTCTGGTTCCCACTGCAACACATACACTTTGGCAGTTAGTACACAATTCACCATGCAGCACCTCCTCAGCAAAGTGAAAACATTAGTAATCCTTTTGACCGTAGCAAGCCCACGGTGTTTAGCAAGTATATGCTTATTGCTTCTGTTTGAATCAAACTATTTAGAAAGAGGAGGGGAGGACACAGTGTGGAAAGGAAGCATTGCATTACATGGCTCGTAGGCTCAGTCCGGTGCATTTTCCATAGCGGGAGCAAGCCGGCACTGCCCTATCACCCTTGCTGTTTCACAGACAGCACCTTCCGTTGTTAGCTCTAGCACTGAGGGGGCACGAGCAGGCTTTGTTAACAGAGGGATACTCACAGACATCACAGATGGATCTGTGGGATTAAATCTGCTACATGAGTTGTTAAAAGTAATATGGCCTAACAGTTAGCAGAAGCCAAAAGGGTTTTTTCTTTTTTCTTTTTTTTTTTCCCCCCCCTTTCTTCAGGCTATATGTCTTTCCAGTGAATACCAGCTGCTGGTATGCTTGTATTACATTTTATTTGCTGGAGAATTATTGTTCTGAGCTAACCAGCTAAAATAGCCACAGGCCATTCCTTTTTTTTGCTTTTCTTTTTTTTTTCTTTTCAGAAAAATGGAAAGCTCAACAACAATACTCCAGTGATTCATTCAATTAATCTTAAAAGAAACCAACCTTGTTGTCAAATATCCTTCCTTAATCCATCCTGGCCGTGGCTGTACACTACTCATACAAAGGCAGGAGCACATCCAAGACCTACACATACAGACTACTCACCACACATGTGGTCGTGCGTTGGTCCCAAGAGGGGCCTTCTACCATCTTTATGACATTACTAATACACGATGGAGGACTGAACTTGCAGTCCACTTCACACTTTGAAACTCTGAATTTCTCTGGAGTTCAGCCTGGGGGGGGGGGCGCTTTATGAAGCAGCCCAAATGAAGAGCTGTAGCTCCCCTGTAAATCTTTTTGAGGACCACATATATGTGTTAAACCCTATTACACATCTGCCTACAATCAGCTCTGCAAGTTATGAAGATGGCAGGGAACACTGTGGTTCTCCTTTGCGATGAGCAGTACCTGCTGTCATGAGGAATGCAGCTCCAGGGACTAAGAAGTGTTTGGGTTTTGGGTGGTTTTTTTTTTTCAACAGACACCAAAAAATGCCTGGTATAACTGAGTCCTTAATTTTGCCAGGTCCAGTGTGATCTAAAAAGTACCCCCTCGAGTGAGTATTATATTCAAGGACTTGGCAACCAATCGTCAACAGGCAACCGCTTTCTAAATGCACGTTGGCTCATGTGCAGGTTAATGTAAACAATATGTCCCACACCCCTAATACTCTGTAGGTGTGAGAGAAGTTTGCAGCCCCCAATCAGAAAAATAGGAGTTCATTTGGAAGCTACCCAGTGGGGCTTTTTAGATAATATAATTTTCAGATGTCCATGCATTCAACACATGCAAACCATTCGTTCTGTGCAAATTCAATTCTTACCGATCCATTTATGCAGGGAACATCATCGTAATGAAGTGCCATTCCACTCGGACAGGCGTAGCCATTGGCAGTGCTTCCCCGATACGGATTTGTAGATATAACTCGCCTGTTCATAAAACTGAATAAAGCAAAATAAAAATAATAAAAACCAGCACTTGAGCCTAAGTCTAAATGATGATTCAGTGGTATGTTCCCTGTATCCGATTATGCAGCCTGGAAGCACATATCTTCTCACTTCCTGCAAGAAAGCTGCGGACAGTTTTCTTTCTTTTGCTACTCACATGTTGCTGCTAGCAGCCAATATTAAACCATATGTTCCTGTCCTCCGTTCTTACAGCGGGGATACGACTGTGTGGAAGCCAGGAGGGCAACAGCTGTAACTGCTCAGTGGCATGTTTACATGGGAACCTGCTGATCTATGTTATAAACCAGCTTGCCAGTGTCCCATAAAAGTTCCCTTGTTGTCTGCATCAGGGAGAAGCAGGTGTTTCTGGGTGCATGTGTGCTCCGGGGGGATGCGAACTTAGGAACTGGGAGAGAGCAAAAATTTGGAAAAAAAAAAAAGTGTTACTGATGAAATCTAAGTTAACATTTCTATCGAAATTTGCTGAATGTTTTCTTCCTCAAAATCTGGGAATTTTTCATTTCCGTATCAGCACTTTAGGCTGGGTAGAGTGTGCAGAATGGCACTATGCTTCCCAGCTCGGGGTAACTGTGCATGCAAATACTCTGTGTGTTCATTCTTGCTGTATTTCAGCCCTCTGGACACTTCAACAGGGGGAGAGAGATATGTATATGCATATGCATATGTATATGATATATATGTATGTTTTATTTGTTTCACCCTCCCTCTCCAAAATCAACATTGCAGCTTGTTTTACTGTAATTCTGCAGAACACATGCAAGATACCATGGACCACAACGGGCTTTGTGTCGTGAGCAAAGACCTAACGGTGTGGAAAATGGCAGAATCAGGCCCAATAGCAGTAACGACCCCGAGGGCAAGTCTCCCTTTGTAGCAACTGCTAAAATTGAACGAGGTATAGAGTGAGATCCCAAATAATTCCTATAGCTTCAGGTGTACGTGAATGGGAAAACAAAGCTTTCCATCCCAAACAATGGAACTATTCAGACTCTGTGCTGACATTCATAAAATATGATAAAGCCCTACTAAAGCAGAGAGGGTCTTCTGTAGCGCTGGCTGCAGCTCAAGAATGCTGTGGTTTCCAACAGTTGCTTTCTTTTAGGTTTGGAATAACATGGAGTCCATTGAATTTCTCATTCGGAGGGAGCCAGACCTCATCCAACTGCGGCTCACCTGAGCCGCGGGAGATCCGGGCTCACAGGAGGAACAAACCTGCCCAGTTCGGTGTGAACCTTTCAGGGCAGGGCGAGGGTGGAATATTCATTAGACAGAAGCTTTTCTTACTTCAAACAAACAAACAGCAAAAAGCCCTAGATAAATTCCATGATAAAAAATGTTTTTAACTTTATCACATCTCATACTTTATTAGACATTATTAAAGGGCTGCATTTGTTTACTGTTCCTCTTAATGAAGAACATTGCTCAAGTGTTTCTGGTTAGTCTGAAGGACTGCATTTGGAGTCACTATTGTATTTCTTTCTATTTAAGTAGCTTCGATGAGTGTGATGCATAATAACCATGTCTGAAAACTAGGATATTCATTTATGACATCTGATGCACCTGTAGTAACTATTTCCACCACCAAAGGCAGCTAAGATTTATCTAAGTATCTGCAAACACTTCAGAAGCATTATTTCACTAAGCCTCATTAATCCTGTTTACAGATGAAGCCATCTAAGCTAATTTTATTATGAAACTGCTACATGAGAAAGGAAATGGAGAAAACCTGCTTGGAAGCATTTTTTCTTCAGCCTGGCCTAGATATCTAATGATTTAGATGAAGAAAATTCATGGGACTATTAATGAAGAGCTGATCGTTTTTGCAAAGCACCAGTCTCAGGAACCGAATAACCAGTAACCCTGAAGTGACTGTGCGACAGTCAAAGCTTTAATGATAATTGCAGTTCATTTGGAATACTAATATTCAGGGCAAGAATAGTATTTTATTAACACTTAAGTATCATTGTAATTTCTCCTCGTTTTCTAGGAGTAGTTGAAAATCAGCAGACAGTTACTCTAGTTGCTTATCAACAAGCTCTTACAGTCTTCTAAAGACACGAATGAATTTTAATTAATTCTTAATAGCGGAGTTCTGCTATTTTGCAGGTTGTTTGACATTCCTTGCTAACATGTGGCCCAGTTGCATATGTTTTTTCACTTGGCTCCAATTAATATCACATTTGTTCAGAAAAGGAAAGCGAAGCAGTATTCAGGGGGAAAAGGGTTCCATTCTATTTCTTTCTTAAGTGTGGTTATTGCTAGCTGCTGACTGAAGCAAAAATACATGTCAACGCAGGATAAACTTTTTGAGCTCTATTAACTTCAAAACAAATATTAACATAAATTGTAAGCTAAGTGCATTTTGATACTATCGAAATTATGTGGTTTTCACAAAACTGGGCTTGTGGTAACATTCGGTCACTTGGATCTCTATCAGAAGTCATTCAAACTGCATCCTGAATAAGCTGCCCGTTTTCCCTCATTAAAGCCCTCTTAACACCTCGCTAATGGCAAGACAATCTTCTTCTGGAAAACTCAGAAGCTTTTGCCCATTTTTCTTTGCATTTTCAGTCTGCTTAAAGGTATGGTGGGCAGATGGGGGTGTGATTCTCTAATATATTAAGTCCCACGACTTCCAAATTTGTGTGGGGCGTCTCATTTTGCAGTGAGACGGGGGATGACGCCTTTGCCAGCTGTTTTCTCAGGCCACCCGCTTTCTGACCCAAGGAAACCACAGGGTACGTATGCAGCGGGACATCCCGCCTGTCCCAACTGTTCCTTCACTCCGTCTCTAAACAACCTCATCCAGCCAAGGAAAAATGAGTGTCTCTTCCCACCAAAGACTGCTTTAATGCCTAAACTGATTTGAACATGTAAATCACTATATATGCTAAGTATGCATTACTTTTCTTAGCACCGGATCAGTAATGGGGAATTCACTGCGCTGATTTGCAATTCAAACACAGTTTTCGTGCTGCGCCCTAGACACCTTCCCAATTTCCACCTTCTAAATTAAAAGCCAGAAATTAATTGGACTGGTGTGAGCTTGATGAGGTTTTTAATTAATCATAAAGAACTTGAGAAGGAAACACTAAGAATGTGATTATCCAAGACTTAAATTCGCTATACATTTTTAGTGTACAGCATATACTGGCCAATATATGCTGTACTTATTGGCTATATGTACAGCAAATACAGCCAATAGATAAACGTGAGCTACATAGCTACATATTTCAGTATATTTGTCCTCTTCCAAGGATAGTTCTAAGTCCTCAGGCAAAATAAAAGATTAAAATATAGCATTTGATAAGGAGACTTACTGAAAAAATGAGTAAAGATTTGAGTAAAGTTGGATGGTGTCTGCATCTTTTATGGAACTTAGCAGGATGCCAACATGATAATCATGAACACATCTAACATGCTGCGATGCTGAAACACTTCAGGAGCTCAATATCTGGCAAAGGGGGAGGTGGATTTTGATAAGCTGTCTTGGCACTGGAGTTAACACAGGGATATAAATTCTCAGAGTACTGGAAACACCCGGGTAGCTGAACACCTCTCACCAGAAAGTCTGTTTGGCCGCCTGGATGACACTCGCCGTCATTTCCACGTCGATGTAGTCGTAGTGCAGAGCTCCAGGGTCTGTCGAAGACCCTGTTTCTGCCAGCAAAATTCCTATCCACCTGCCCATGTCTTCAGAGGAGGACGCCTGCAAGGAGAGGGCAAGAGCATCTGTCAGGTCGTTAGTCTGCCACTGAACTGAGCATTATTTCAAAACGGCGCATTCTTCTTGGCTGACAAATTGCTGCCACCTTGTATGAGAGGCTTTGGTTTATCTCTGCTGAACTCCTAAAAACCCCAGGATTTCTTATTAAATGTGCTTTTCTAGAAGGAGGCACTTTAAGTAAGCTATGTGCTCATCAGTTATGATGTAATACAACGTGGGCAATCTCCAAAAAGGAAGAAAAAAATAATCATTTAAAGCTAGTGGACTTAGAGTCAAGCCATGCTTATTCTAGACGTCAGAAAATTGAAAGCTATAACAGAATTATTTTCCTATGCTAGGCTGGGGGATTTTAGTTAGCATGACTCCTGAGAAGAAAATGTTAGTGCTAAGCAGAAACGAGGCAGGGGGGTGAGAAATGAAATAGTAGAAGAGATTTTAATGTTATTTTTTGAAAAATGCCAATACATTTGTCTAGATGATGGCATTCATTTTCCTAATGTCACATGTACAAACGTGAATACTATTAAAATAATTTTTAAGTTTTCATGTTTTGCTTCAAGTCACCAATTGAGAAGTTAAACAGTAGCAAAATAAATAACGGAAAAAGGGAGGAGGAAATTGCGGTTTCTAAATTTCTCATTCTTTTGAAATATTTCATTGCCTTTCACAGTTCCTTGAGCCGCTTTCCAGTTTTTCAGCTTCTCTGAACTGCTCACATACAACAGGCCTGGTTGTGAGACCATCGTGACCTGGAGTCAGAAACCCAAAGCGGTCAAAGTGTCCATCCTGCCACTGAAAGGAAAAGGTTGCCTCATTATGATACTTATATTTGGCTTTATATTATACTTGGTGTTGTGTCTTCTCATTTCAGCTTTGAAAATATGATGAATAAAGCCTCCTAAAAAATCCTAACCCGCCTAACACAGATGAAGGTATGACCTTTGTAGTGCGAGGAGTGTGGCAGCGTGTACACGTGTGGTGTGCCCAAGAGACTCACCAGGATGGCGGCACGCTTTATTTTCTTACTGCAGAATTACCTTAATACGGACACAGACTGAGCAAAAGTGGTTCACGTAAGTAGCAGACAAATCAGAGTTAAGAGCTCTAGAGTTCCCATCAACAGTGATCCACTATTTAATTATTGCTAAGTTATTTACCAAAGTAATTATATCCCTCGTGTAAAAGCGTGCATAGAGAAAGAGCAGAGATATTTTAGTAGCAGGTCAAGGGAAGGTCAGTGTAGAGAAGCGCATCTTACTGAGAAGATTTCTGAACCGCATTAAATCTCAGTTTTCTCTTTGCCTACAACTCTTAATATTTTATTTCTCCTTCTAGTATTTATTATCCAGCTCTGCAATAATATTATTCCAAAGATTTTTGTGAATGGCCAGGTTGTATGGAAGTGCTTCTCTAATTTAGCTTGTGTATGTTCCTACAATTCATAGCCATTAGCAACCACCGCACCTCGAGCACAGCAACCTCCTGCCCGTTTCGGAGCAGGCGGAAGGTCAGGGGATGCTTCGAATCCAGTCCTGGGATAACTTCGCAGCCACGGAGAGGGATAGAAACAATATGCGTCTTCAAATCTGTCCTGTCCTTGTGGAAAATTAGTTTATTATCTTTCACTCTGCACCAGCGCTCACGCCAACGGTTATTTGAGAGCACGTTGAGATATCCTGCAATAAAATGAAATGTGAGATATTTTACTCCTGCCTTTTTTTTAAAAGAAAAAAAAAAAACAACCCTCACTTTTCACTGTAATGCTAGCACTTAAACAAGTTATTCCTCTTATAATAGAAAGTCCAGATGGATTTTAGGAAGACAAGTAAATGACCCTGCCCCACTTGTTTTAATGAAAAATTTCAGTGTGCCAATAACCTCGAAAAAAAAGCGTATAAAGATGTGATCCCGCTCACGTGCAAATGGCTGTTCTGCGTTACTGCTGCAGCTGGTTAAGCAGGAGCACACCGATCTCTGAGACTTTAGTAAGAATGGGAGAGGGCCAGTGGTAAAAAGGTATGCACACAGCCGCTGTGCTCGCACAGAAGACCCACGTTCTCCATGTGTAACGGCTTTGATAACTGTGGCTGACCGAAATTTTCTGGGAAAAATCACTGCTCGTATTATAAAATTAGATGATGAGCTACCTTCCGTAACATCCAAAATCAGTGTTTTAAAGATGTACTAAGTGTTGATGTTACATGGTCTAATTTCACTTAGAAAGAAGTCAGGCTTGGTTTGCAACACTTTTAAAGCAGAATTTAACAGATTGCTACCTATGCCAATAAAAATAAAATTCATACCAGTTTAAAATTCAAGAAGTAAATATATATGAAATTCAACTCAAATTTAAGACAAAAGTTTAAATAAAGATCTTTTTTTTCCAAGGGATAATACAGTACCCTTACAACACCTCAAAATTTCATGAACAAATTGCCTTTTAAAAACCCCACTTTTCTTATCATGCGCTATCTCAGATACAGTGTCTAGGCATATAATATCATTAAATGGGCAGCGTTTGTGTTTTTCCTTCTCTGTACCATAGCAACAATCTTTCCAGACTCACACCTTACAATCAAGACAATGCACAATTTTCCTGCCATATTTAGTTTGGGAATGTGAAAAAAAAAATATAAAATCTTTTACTTTTGCTTCCATAGAGTGAACAGCACATGAATCCAGCATGTTGCTGCTTCCAAACAGGCTATGAAGAGGGAAACAAATGATATCTTGCACAGGCCAGAATTTATGTAAAAAAATTGTCTTCTATCGCAGGTCTGATTTTCATTTAATCCTGTTGGATAGCTATCTCTTTGGTTTTCATTAAAACTATGACTTATCATTAATTTTTCTGGGTTTTCCTTCCAACATTATGGTTCCAATGTCAAAGCTTGATCCAACAGGATATAGCAGATCAGAATTGCGCACATCTTGGAAAGTGCCATAAAAAAAAGGAGGATGTGCACAATCCTCTGATTTTTGGCTCCTTGTGATGATCACACTCCAGCTCTCCTCCCTCATCCTGTAACAAAACCCCGTATAGCTGTGCATTATGCTATTAATCCCTAGAAATGGAAAGCCCTTCACGTGCAAGCCAGCTGGCTTGTTTTGGAGTGTGAGTCCTTTTTTTCAGATAGTACTTGGTTTTCCCCTCTGCTCCCAATGCACCTCTCAGAAAAGCTCTTCCAAACCCTCCTACTTCACTTGAACTAAGTAGGATCCCGTGCTTTTCCTCCCACATATCCCTACTTAAAACTTCAACAACTGACATGACCAAAGTGCCTTGAGTATATTCCCAGTTGGGGCTTAGCACTTCAGCTTAGCCCAGGCAGTCAAAGACCAATGATGCTGTAGGGAAGAGCTTGTGATGACTCCCAGTGCAGGTGGGTTTTATTTTCCACTCTAGCTGGGTGTCCCCTACAGCCCCGCTGGGCTTTTCCCTTTGTTCATGGGAGGCAGAGCCTTTTAAAGTGTAAAAGCCTTCAACTATGGAGCAACCTCCCAGAGAGTGTTGCACTGAGCCAAATTCTTGCTGGTGAGAAACTCCTGCAAAGACTCCCTGCAATGACCAAAGCCTAGACACTTACATATTTTCCTACAAAATCTGCAAGTGGCGTAGAGTAGAGCCAAATGCAGACACCAGTAATGGCCGTATTTATGTCCATATCCAAAATAATGATAGAAATACTAGGAATTAGATCGTACAGCTGTGGTTAACATCTCACATAATACAGAATAATCAACGGACTATGAGACCCCGGAAGTTTGAGCTTTTATGGAAGCCAGATGCTTCGGACAATGCATCTGGCTGGACACAGCTTTTCCCAGCTGTTCTTTTGGTTGATAAATCACATCTGTACTTAGCTGACGTATAGACATATATATACACACTTATTTAATCAAAGATCGCTTATATGAATGATTCCCAAAGTGTGGCTTGAGAGCCACCTGTGATCTATGAAGTTCTCGGCGGTGGTCCATGGATCTACTTCTTTCACATCTGCCACACTTCATGCACGGATGGGTTCTGCCAACTGCTGCCTAATCACAGATTTCTGGGTTTCCCAAAGTTTTCCTACTCAATTACAGAGGAAACCAATTCAGAATCTGGTGCAACTGCTTCACAGATTGCTTTCTATGGAAATATTTTTGGGAAGGGATTGGGAGAAGGGTGCATTCAACCTTATTCACGTGTGGAAGTGTCACTTCATACAGGAGCACCAGAACGCAACCAGGAGAATGTAAATACATTGCACTGTTTAAAAATACCAGAGCTGTGAGGACATCAGCTAAGTGCATTGCACAAAGTCCTGAATTGTGAGCAAACATTAACAGCTAAGATACAAAACATAAGCATTTTCTGCACGCCTTTTTAAATACTTCCTTGGCTGCCAAGCACTACAACTGTCATACGGAGTGACCAACATTAGGAGATAAAATAGCTTACTAGAAATTTGTAACTTCATTCAAGTTTTGTCCAATATGTACCACTTTAGGAACCCACAATTAAACTCAAATCACTTTGGCTGAGGCCAGAAGACTGCTGTCTTGATTGCTATCCCATAAAACCTCACCATAATCTATCCAAAAAGACTTGATCCCTTTCCCAAGAACCTTCTTTTAATTCCTAACCTAAATTTATTCCATATTGCCACCTATATTCATTTTATATCCATTTGTTTGAAAACAGCTCGTTTCTTTCTGCTTTTTGTCCACACTTCTCTTCCCCCTCACCTTTGCAAAGAGCAATTTTTCCAGCGCCCACCTTTGCAAAGGCTCCTTCTGAGCCTGTGCTACCATTTTATTTGAAAAGTCAAGTTCGTTTAGTCTCTTTTCAAATGATAAGCTCTTGATTACTCCTTTTTCAGTCTGAGTGCATCCTTCTGATGTCAAGGGAAGAATTATAGCAGCTAAAGCAATTTTAGAGGAATTTCTAGGCTAGAATTTTATAAAGTTTTAGTCACAGTGTGCATTAAAGACTCAAGGAGAGAAATCACTTACCACATGTTGGAACATCTTCTTCAGCTGATGAGGTCTGTTCATCTGTTGATGGCTTTTTCTTTCCTAAACCAATGATCTTCGTTATTTTTTTCCCTGTTACTTTAGTCACAGTGCCCTTGGCTTCTGATTTTGAACTTTTTTTCCTCTTCACTATTAAGAAAGCAAAAATGTGTATTTTAGAGTATTTACATTAACCAATGAATAGAGAGAACCTGAATAAAAACAGTAGTTCAGACAAACAATCTTGTGCAAGATGAACATTTGTACAAAAGTGCAATGTACAAAAGACTGCAATGAGACAAACATTATATGCTCTCTCTAATGCGGATGCCTATAAATAACCTCTGTGGTATAAAAATCATGGCATTCAGAAGGATAAGAAAAACAAAAATCAAGCTTCCAATTTAATTTAATCTAATCATAGAATCATAGAATAATAGAATCGTTTAGGTTGGAAAAGACCTTTAAGATCGTTGAGTCCAACCATTAACCTAACACTGCCAAGTTACCACTAAACCGTGTCCCTGAGCACCACGGCTACAAGTCCTTTAAATTCCTCCAGGGATGGTGGCTCAACCACTTCCCAGGGCAGCCTGTTCCAATGCTTGCCAACCCTTTCAGTGAAGAAGTTATTCCTAATATCCAATCTAAACCTCCCTTGGTGCAACTTGAGGCCATTTCCTCTTGTCCTATCACTTGTTACTTGGGAGAAGAGACCAACATCCACCTCGCTACAACCTCCCTTCAGGTAGTTGTAGAGAGCGATAAAGTCTGCCCTCAACCTCCTTTTTGCAGGCTAAACAACCCCAATTTCCTCAGCTGCTCATCATAGAACTGGTGCTCTGGACTTCTCACCAGCTTCATTGCCCTTCTCTGGACACACTCCAGCACCTCAATGTCTTTCTTGTAGTGAGGGGCCCAAAACTGAACACAGTATTTGAGGTGGGGCCTCACCAGTGTACAGTACAGTACAGCGTACGGTACAGGGGGGATGATCACCTCCCTAGGCCTGCTGGCCACACTGTTTCTGATACAAGCCATCCATTGCAGCACTCCAGTCCTGTGAGTCATCCCACCCTGTTTCTGTGATGGCAACTATATCATAGTTTTCCTGCTGCGCAATGGTTTCCAGCTCCTCTTGTTTGCTGCCCATGCTGTGTGCATTGGTGTAGAGGCACTTCAGCTGGGCTGTCAGCCCTGTGACCTTTTTAGAGGTGCGCCCCTTAAATCCTTGGAGGTATTTCCCTGGTGTTTCCGTGTTGGCTCCTATTACCTCATGAGCCCCTGGCTCATCTCTGTAAGGCTTCAAGTGTGCTGCAGTGTAGCCAGCTGTAATCAAGCTGAAAGCCTCTTTCCACACCAGTGGTCATCTAATTTATCAGTATGCCTGAGCTATCTGCATATGAATTTCGCCTGTATACATGAGAATAAAAATCCAGCCAGACGATCCTTCATGCTCCTAAACACTTACCTCAAAATACTTCACCAATTAAATATACAACACAGACAGACTACGCTCGTCCATCGAAAATGCCCCTGCTGTGTACAATTAGGTTAAGGTATCTTACCACAATGGGCCTTTTAGAAGGACAAGACTTATAAATTAGCTACTAACAATTAAGTCAATGGGATCAGTATAAGCCTTCAATGAAAAGATTGACCCTTTTTGTGATCATGCAGGCTTGAAAGAAAAAGCTCTGCTGAAAAGGGGTATTTTGCTAACATCCAGTCTCTGCTTTCTTTAACTTAATACGATACTAGTAATATTACAGCTCTGTGCACTGAGACGTTGAGCTGCTGAAAAGAAACATGGCGAGGACTATGGTTATAACTTTTAAAAGTGCCTACCTGACTAAAATCCTAATAAACTTGTTGAAAAAAAAAAAAAAGTTTCTAAGAGTGAACAGAATCCAAAAAGAAGACCTTTTACTTGCAAAACAGAACAAAGAAAATGAAATGAACTTTCAGAAATTGCATTCAGCCTTATTTGGATTCCATCCACAGAGCAAGTCTCCTTGCTAACTGACTGAGTAGCAAAATTATCCATCAACTTGTCCTGATACATAATTTGTGTGAAAAATACATTTAGGATAGTTACTGATTGGGCTGCTGTAACTTTATCCCTGACATATCAATTCCCTTTGCAACAGGGAACATTTAGCAGTTATGGACTTGTGTAAACTGAGGGGAAATAAAAAAGGGACCAAATGTTCACAGGAAAAATGACTATTTGAATTGATGAGCTGGGAAGAAGAATGCACAGAAATAGAGAAGCAGTTTGGGACTCACAATGGGATAATTTATCATATTTAGTTTAATTGTTAGCAATCATGGAACATTATTTAGAAATTGTATCCGTAGCCAAGACTGTACAAATCTGTCACCTGCTGCGTGCGGTGCTGAGGGGCAAAGGCAGCTTTTCAGGCACGGATTTTGCTGTTCACCAGCAAACTCCAATACAGCGACGCACGTGTGCAAGCGAAGGCCTAATTCTCTCTTCCTAAGGGAGGGGTGTTCACAACGTATATTGTGCTCCCTAAACGCGCAACGAGTTCCCATGTTTGAGGGAGGAAGGCCATCCGTCCATCTGCTCGTGGGGGATCATCGTGTTCATCCCTCTGCCTGAGGGATGACCCCAAGGCAGCACCTGCCCGCAGACAGGTTTCCATCCCACGCAGAGGCAGCCGATGACCGACTGTGGCTGTTGAGTGGGTAGGAGATGAAAAGCATTGAAAAAACCCAGAGACTGAGAAAAACTCATCTCTCTCAGACAGAAGCCCAAAGGAACCATTCTCAGCAGCATGAACAGACAGTGGAATAGGCCCATTTCAGTGCTTTTTTGTTTGTTTGTTTTCCTGCTCTATCTTCCTTTCACACTGCTGTTTTATTCTGCAGAACTGAGAGGCACCAGAAATAAGGCCTTCATGACCCAATCTTTTCGAGTCTAAAGAATACATCGATTGCCTGACAGCCAGTGATTCTTTGTCACAAAAGCCTTTTCTTCTTATTTCCTTCCCCACAGCAAAACGAGCAGCTGGTTAAGAGCGGAGCAGAGGCTGGCCGATGGGTGACGGCTGGAGACGACTGCTCTCCGGAGTCTCCCTTCCCACGTACTCCCTTAAGTATTTGCTATCCGTTGTTTGAAAAAACAAAAAAAGTGTAACGTCATCCAGAACCACTTAAAATGATGCCAGGGATATTTTAATCTCCTTTCAGTCATTAATACCTATTCTTTTTATTACCACATATTGAAGGGAACAATTTTCAAAAGCAACTGGTATTTTTAATTACCCTCCTTGAGACACCTAAGCTGAGCTGGTTTTCCAGCAGCATGTGCTCCATCAGCCTGTCTCCCATAGGGCACCTGAGCCACCAGGCACTTTTGGACATCATGGACAACAAGCTTTTGGGTCACAGATGTTTCTCGGCAGGTTTCAGAGGCTAAAACAGTAGTGTGCTTTTTGAAAGCTTAGTAGAAGATTTTATATGGTGAAATTTAACCATGTACCACAGCTTCTAGAAACCACAAGACCTGACATTGTTCCATACCGTTGGGTATGTCAGAGATCTGTATAGTCAGGAAATGCTGGAAAACGACCCAGGGAGAAGACAAAGGAAATGAGTCAAAAGGCGAGACAGCGCTGGCACCAAGGCCAGTATCGACATTGTGCTCACTGCAGCTCACATTACCCTTCAGCTTGACAGCTGCAGAAAAATGCCTTCTCTAAATGATACCATTGCTATATGGCAAGTTAACAAAGTCACAGAATTTCTTCTGCTTTGAGGAGCAGGGAGGGGGGAGCGACGGGGGAAGAGAGCACAGGGGTTGAGATTTTTAGACATAACTCAGACAAAATTCCCTCTGGGTTTGGGATGTGCCTCCGTAAGGTTATAAGGACTACAAAACACGCATGGCTCCAAAGTAGCATATGTAAGATTATATACACAAACCCACTGATAGTACATGATTATTTATATTTTAGTATGTTAATAATCATAAATGTTTTTATATATATGTATCTGTGTAAACACAAATATATAAACTGTATATATGTGTATACATACACATATATCTAATACACGTGATTCTTTCCTTCTGTTCAATGATAGCTTTTTTGCTTAGAAGCTATACACCCATAATTTATGTTGCCACTATACAGTTACAGTTAATAAAAGCAACTGTTAGTTGCTTATAGTGGTCACTCAAGCTCTGAAAAACTGTACTTTTGAATACACAAAAGCCTAAGTCCAAATTTCTATATTCTGTTTCCTTGTACTAATTATATTGATTTTACCTGCACAACGACAACATCAAATGCCTTCTGTTCCTGCAAAGTTTTAAGGAGCCACTCTTAACATAATTCAGCTTTCACGTTAAATTTAATCCTAACAAAAATATTAAAAAACTTTACTGCCCATTTTTAAAAGACAAAAGCCAGGTATTTCAGCACCTATGGCTCTCTATATGCACATATAGTTTCCACCAAGCATCTCTGCATCTGAGATGTACCTTGCTCTTTTCCATTGCACACGGTAGTGATGCCATTTTCCACAGCACCCTCCCCATCTGAGCTTGGCCTCTCAGACGACAGCTTCTGCAGGGACAGAGAGATTAGCTGACAGACAATGTGGGCACTACCGCCAAACGACGCGAGTCAATTTAACAATATGCTTACTGTGAAATACAACACATTTCAAGCTCTCATCCACTTGGAAGACAAATAGAAGACAGTGAAAAATTCAGTTTTAGAGAGTTTATTTACATTGCCATATAGGCTTTAGAAAAGCACAGAAACCACAAAATGGGTCTATATTTGAAAATAGAGTCAAAACAGTGAAATAATCATAAGTAAATAGTTCTTATTACACAATATATTTTTCATTAATATCTAGAGTCTAAATGTTGCTGTTTATTAATCTGATAAGCAATTAACAATTACATTGATAAGAATAATTTTAAAATTATTTCTTTTAAAAATGCTTCACATATGCATTTACAATTACAACTTATCAGAAAACAGTTCATTCCTACATGGTGCTTCAGTACTTCCAATAGCCACAAAAGAGAGGCTTTCGAAATAAATTTTCAGCACTGATTATTCTGTCATGGTTGTGTACAAGACACAGGATGACGCAGTAAAGAGCTTATGCCGGCACAGTTTTGGTAAGCACATTACTCATGAGTAGCGAAGCCATGAAGAAGATTTACTGATTATCCCAAAAAGAAACAAATGAGAAGTTTTGCTACCCTTTTTCATGGCACACCTTTTAGAAAACACCTATTTTATGTCACTTTTGGTTACTGTCTTAACACTCTGCAGGTGCGTGCAAGCATGCAACACAACAGCTTTTTGCCTTGTGAAATCAGGAGGTCTGTGCTGGCACGGAACGAACATGCTTTGCTTTTACTATCCCAGGTGCAATGCAATGTAACGCTACTGACTGTAGCGTCCTTCCACCATGGGGTTAGAATTTGCCATCAGGAATTTAGTGATGAAACCTTTGTCACGGGAGCTTTTAAGCAGGGTGTGCAGACGCATCTGCTCACACGGATGCCTTAACAGAGCAGGGGCTTAAGTCGGTGCTGTTAATGTACTGATTGTTCAGGGCAGGGCTGTTCTCCTTCCTAATTCTTGCTCTCATATCCTGCTGAGTCAAGGCAGCAGAGACAACCACATGTGAATAGCCAAGTTTCTGTGTTGAGGCACGAATGCTTGAAAGGGTCTGCCAAAACAGTGACCTCAGCATGCCCAGGGAGCTCTTCAAGAACTAAAGTCTCAAAACCAAAAGACTTTCCCTGAAAACTTCTGTATAATCTTCAGCTATTCTTCCCCGAGGGTCACATCCCCGCTTGCTCTTTGCAACAGAGAGTGTCTCTGCATCACAGCACACATATCAGACCCGCTGGCTGGTTGTGACCAAGTGAGTAGATGTGGCAGGAGTCTTAATTCTGTAGGATGTGTGCACGTATCCAGACAAAAATGACACAAGGGCAAACAGTCTAAGACAGTGGCACAAGTCAGCACAAGTTATTGAAGAATGCCCCAGAAAACGGTCTCACATGAAAAAGTCAATACATGAAATCCAGAATCTAAATTCAATTTCAGCTCAATTTCAGTCCAAACATCCTCTAAACCATGCAGTGCCTAGCAGTGCGTCTATAATAAGTAATCACAAGGAATTTTGCATTCATCATTTCAATAACTTTACCTTTTCCAGCTCCGTCTTGTGCACTGGAGAACTAGACAACGGCCCATCAGAGTCTACCGCTCCCGTACAGTTGCTGCACACATCCTTTATAACCTTAGGAGACAAGGTGAAGCTTGTTAATAATTCACAAAATACAAATCAGAGAAATTATATATGAATGTGAAGGGAGATGGAAGGAAAATCCCACAGACATTTACTAGGCTGGCAGGTGTCAGGCAGGCTGCCACGACACCAACTTCTCCACGCTGCCTCCCCAAGTCATTTCGTGCGTGACCTGGAAGAGACATAATGTCTAGAGGTGGAAGGTTTCAGTTTCTAGACAACCTAAGCTCCAAGGCTCTCCTGAGTAAAGAAACCAACAGCGCTGCTGATTTCCACGTGCTGGTTTTGCAATACGAACTCAGCTGACACCACCAAATTAATTTCGTTATGATGACGAAAAAGTGGGATTAGATCCAAGGTCCCGCATGTCAAAGGACAAGAGTTCTGCATAATACTCTACCCAGCTGCTTATTTTTTGCTATTGGAGAATTAATGAAGTGCTGATCGACTTACAGTTAATACTGCGCAGTGGTATTTTGTGGTATTTTGTATTATACTTACACATTGACATAAAGGTATAGGTAAAAGTAGTTGTAAATGTGTTCTCAGAAATGGGAATGGCATTAAGTCTGCTTTTAAAAAGTTAAAGAAAAATCCAGAACCAAATTCACTGAGGTTTTGACAGAATGTGAAGAACTTCAAAACCTGAAACTACATGAATGTAAAAATACGTGAAGAGTAAAGACATTTGATGACTCCCTATGGGCATAATTAAGTTTTTTTATCTCTCATGAGGTTACCACCAGCCCATTATGAGTCTGAAATTGCTTGTGCTGATGAGAACAGGTCCCGGCTCTCCATCCAGACTCACGCTGAGGGGGTGCTGAGCTCCACACCGCTGATTACAGCCATGCAGCCACACAGGGACAGCAGAGCCAAGTGACCTAAGAAAGAAAGACCCTATTCTGCTGGAAGCATTACCGCTAGACATGCAAACTTTCCCCTTCACATGTACATGTACGTGTTTCCATATCCAGCTCCTCCTTTCACACTGTTTACAGCAAGCCCGGCTGGCAGAGAGGAGGATCTGGCCCGAGAACTCCCAGTTCAAGGGAAAACAGCAATTATCTAACTATCAAAATCCAGATTTCTTTGAAGGAGAGGAAAAGCAAAACAACAAACAACTTCATTTCAGTTTTGAACGGAACAATTTTGATGCGGAAACCATTAAAGAGCTAAAGATGGCACCAAACAGCCCTTGCACAGCACTGAAGTTCTCTTTAAGGGTGAAGCTAAACAAATCAAATGTTTATGGGCTTTCAAAGACCCTATTGCTACAACTCACGAGCACATCATAAATTACAGGCACTGTATACCATAAAGAAGGAAAGAGCACCAGCCCCGTTTTACAGATGGAGAACTGGGGAACAAAAGAAAGATTAAATCACTCACTCAATGATCACTCACTACATAAAAAAAATCTAAGCACAGCAGGGAAATGAACCTACACTTTTATTTCTGAGCTAGTATCTTAAAACACTTCAGCATCCTTTCTTGACTGTCTGAACTTCCCGGTATCTTGCCCTAGACACATAAGCACAGTATTTCATGGCACTTGGTGTCCTTTGTAACAGAAAACTTAGATAGATCTGTTGTGGAGCATTTGCACCTCAGAGTTAAATGTAGCCCTAAATTCCTCAAAATCTTAAGAATTTTTTTTATGTTTTATTTTTAGTTCTTGGGACTCAGCATGGTGTAAATACACTGCTGTTTTCTTCCTAGAGAAATGTGACCGTACAGTTTCTGGGAACATTCATTTCTGTCTCCTGCATGACCCTGATTCAATGGCTCATGTTTTCAGCATCTGCTCACACCACACAGCTAGTTAATTTTGGCAAAGGCAGATAGTAATGGGAGTTACAGACAGAAGAGAGGGAAATGATTTGGCAGCGCTAACTGAATAGTATGCGCAAAGTCATGCACCCAAGTAAATCCGGTTCTTATCATACCTCACATATTTAAGGAGAAGCTGAAGTGTTTAATTGGGCTGCAATTAAATTTTGATTAAAAAAAATTACACACCCTCAGATGGAAGTTCAGGGCAAGATCTGAAGCAAATGCACATTCAAGGATCCAGCACTTCAGTTGGGTTCAAGGGGTTCACTGGCAAAGACTTGCTCATCGCCTTCTATGTGCAATATAATTGTGTTCGATGCACAGCATAAAACTCACACTTCTACAGCTCACCAGGATGAAATGCCTTTAATATATAATGGTTGCCTGGATGCACTCTCTATAATTACATTTGCAGACAGCTGCCATTATAAATGTGGTTTTCACATGCTTATAGCTTTAACTCAAAATTTTAAGGATAAAACATTCCACCAGTGTTGCCAACTTGCATAATTTCAATCACAAGACTCGGCATTTTTGTCAGTTTTTTTTCTATGCAGTCTCCTGGAGTCATACGAAAACAAAAGATCGCTATTTTCATTAAAAAATAGTTGTGAGTGAGAGTGGGGAAAGGAGGTCCGCAAACTTCTATCCATTGCAATGAAATGTGTGAAAATATGAATAAATGTATCTCAGTGGCTCCAAAACTAGAAAGGAAATAAAAAGAATCCCCAAGTGTGTTATTTTTAATAAAATGGCATAATCTGGAAGGCTGTACCGAGAATACTTTGTAATGGCCCATACTCCATTAATAGTTTAAGCTTTCCCACACATTAGAAAAGGGAAATCATTCTCTTTTTCTCACCACAAATGCCTTTGTACATTACATATACACAGACACAGGGTCATCTGCCAGGAAAATTGAACTGAGATCATAAACAGGCTATGTATTCAAATATTTAAAATATATAAGCAAATGTAATCAGAAAACTGAAGACCTTTAATTTCTTTGGATAGCCTCAAAACTAAATACATTTAAAATAATCTTCTGTTATTTCACCACAAGAATTTTAAATACCACAATTACCATTACAATGTTACAATTAGTAGACTTCAGAACTGCCGCTTTCAAACGCAGACCTGGAAAAAGCTTGCGCAGCCTGAACTCTATTATTATTCCTTATTTATGTTATAGAAAGGTCTTGAATCCCCAGCTGGATCAGGATATACTTCAGTGTATCGCATTGACTGCAGTGACACGAGGAACAGAGGGGAAATATTTGCAGGTACAAAGCTGGAAAGATTCCCTGCCCCAAGCCATTGACAGTGACGGGTGAAGTCAGTGGAACTTCTGCCACGTGGTGTGTCTGGAACATTTCTCTCTTTAAAACTACCTTACTATACGAGCACTAACATTTACTATAAAGCCTTCATATTTTAAATGACACACCATGACTGGAGGCAAAATACTTACCCTACATGCAAAGTCAGAAGAATCAAATTAGATTTTTCCAGCTACCTTCAAAGATCCAGGCTTCAGATAAAAAGCCCAGGCTGTGCAGTAAAAGCAGAAAGCCAACTACTGCTTGCCAGCCAGACCCTGCCACACAGAAACCCAACAAATTCAGAGTAAAAGTGCCAAATTTGTAGCTGGTTCCTTGTAGGTGACCTCTTTGGGACCCGATAAGGAGTAAGGTGGAGTCTTCCTGCATTTGAGGAGCTTGGAGACCGCTCTCCTGGTGGGTACCGTGGGACGAGTTCAGGCTACAGGCTGTGCTCACCACAGGGATGTGATTACAGCATCTCGCCTTGTCTCGTGTTTTCCTGAAACTCACCAGAGATGCTCTCACTTTTAATATGATCGAGTTCAAAAGTGATTAAGGAGAAAGCTGATGGCCTGACTGCACATTTGCTTCACTTCTGTATGTAACCAGGCCAGAAATCCAGCCAGCCAGCCCACCCCCCCATCCTTATCTACCCACATGTTTCACAAAGACAGGAATTGTTAGAAATGGGATAGGCTGAATCCCTGCCTCTTTCTTGTCTCCGTGGCTTCACTCTGAAGACAGGAATATAGTAAAGCTGAAATCTGCTTATACACAACATAGCAAAGGGAAAAGGGTTTGTCTCCAGACGTAACTCGGTATTTTTCGTTCCCGAAAACCTCCTTTTTTCAGTGCTGGAGAAGTACTGACTTTCTGAGACTCTTTGTCATTTTGGCATGACTAATTCTCACTTTCTCTCTTTTGGACCCTTAGACACTACATACATTAGCATCAAACTCCTCCTCCTTAAGAGAGGACCAAAACTCTCTCGGCATTTTGCAGAGAAGAAATGCCCCAAGGGGTTTACCTAGATAAATTAGAGGAAAGGCAGAAATTCTTGACATCGTAGCCTGTGCTTTAAGTCCCCCACAGAAACTCCCCTTTACCTTCATTACTGGAAAACATCATTCTCAAGCATCCCCTAGCCTAAAAAGATTCATCTTTCTGCCTTGTTGCTGTTTGTCTGAGCAAAGTGGTGATGAAACACGAGCACAGTAGCAGCCAGCAAGCCTATCTTTAGTGCCTGTGTATCCCCTTAAAAATACTTTTCTGACATACTCAACCAAGACAAGTCCTCTATCCTTTCTCCAGCATTATTACCATGAAGTCTATTGCCATATATGGCCACTGGATCGGGCAGAGCCCAGGGAAGGAGGCGCTGGGTGGCTGGGGGGGCCGCTGGAGGCGTTGCTGCAGGAAGGGCAGAGGTACCCGAGCAAGGGCAGCTGCATCCCCAGCCCAGGCGGTGCAGAGATGCAGACCCCATTTTAGGCCATAAACCTGAACTAGGTATGATTGAAATAATTTTCCATCCAAAGCTGCGAGTAGGAGAGAAGAGGAATACTATCTCGTGGTGAAAGCAAGGGATCAAGTCTCAGCCCTCCTGGGTTCTGCTCTTAGATCTGCTACAGCTTGCATTTGTGATTTTAGCCAGGAACTTAAAGAAAACATCCCTGAGAAAACAAGCAAATAGGATGTTTGCGGTTCTGTATTCACTGGTGTTTTGGGTTTTTTTTAACTTTACATATGCCTCTGCTTTTTTAAAGTAATGTATTGTTTTCCATGGTGCCGGTCACAGAAACACACTCTGGTTCACAGCCAGGATGGGGTCCTCCAGCTCTGTCAAAGCACACTGGCAGCAGTCCTGCACGCTGGACGAAGCCCTCACATGCAGCTCAGTCTGCTACGCCTCCAGATCATGCCCTAAATAGTTCTTATGCAAACATACTGACCTTACTGTGGTTTCTACCAAGGTATCTAAAACCCTCTCTTTGAGACAATAGCCGTGTAAGTCCTGGGAGGTTTAATTTAGTTTGCAAAGCTTTCACTGCTGGCGACGGTGTGGAGTGGAGAAAGAACCCAGCCTGACTGTCTTGGGACACAGTATGTTCCCAAAGTTCCTTATAAACTAACAAACGCTATATGGAAATCGCTTGTACCGAGCATACATCCCCAAACGCACTTTTTCCAGTCAGTTTTAAGGCACGATCGTTCAGCACTTGACTCGACTCAGCTCCAAAATGGAGATAATAACCTCTTTGGGGAACATTACTTAAGCCAAGAAAGTAATGTTTGAAGTGTTTTGAGATCTCTCGCTGGAAATTCCCATAGAAAGTAAAACCAGCCACACAATGTTTACAGTTCCAAGCTCAGTTTTGTGCTGATTCAAACTGGTAAAAGAAGAGCTCTGTCAGTAGTTTATTCTTCAGTAAAACTCAGTCCACATTAAGTCTGGAGCCCAGAAGTTACTTGACTCCCCTCACTAAGCTCAGGGCAATGAAAAAAAAGATGTTTTCAAAGACTTCTACGAGAGACAATATGCAGTTAACATCAGAGACGGTAACTGGGTAGGACAACCAGATTAACAGCCCTATGAGGAGTGTTGCAGGGTCTTTGGGTGGCTGGATACAATCACAACCTTGATTTTCTTCTCTCTTCAGGGCAAAAAAATCCCTCTTATTACAACAAGTTCAGAACTGACTGAACATTGTCAAAATGATAGATGCAGCAATGTCTACTTATAGCTGAGAGATTCTTCTCTAAATTACAGACCCTCAACTGAAGAGATTGCTGCAAAATGGCCGCACACCATAAAATGAAGAAAAGTTAAAAAATGGTGCATAATGCTAGGGAAAAATGAAAATCAAGGCCAGTACTTCAAAATGATAGATTAGCTCTCATGCATGATAAACCAGAAATACATTTTTGCAGGAGGCAATGCAAAAAGGAAGAGAAGGCCTTGGGACCAGACACAATGACCATTTCCTTCTTTCACCGGTCTTCTACAAGAAGCTACTTCAGAACTTAAGTTCTTTAGCATTCACATATTTTTAATATTAAGAGCAGTTTTCTGTGGCCTAGGCTGAAGGTCCTCCACAAAGAACACATTCATCTGTATGAATGAATCCACTAAACAAGCATCTTCTTGTAATGTCATGTTCTTAGTAGTCCTTTTATTTTTAATGTACCATTTCCCAGGGATGCTGACGAATAAATGCAGTTTTAACCAGTCCGTTGGATGTCCTGAGACAAACAGGCAGATTTAAGACCTCACTTGACCACAAATGCACAAAAGCGCACACAGATGCACATATACTCAAGCGCGCACGGAAAAAGCTCATGTTTGGGTCTGAGTGTGTAACTGCACACATTTTTTCATGTACATTTTTGTGGGAAGATTTTTAGGACTCAAGTCTGGAAAATTCCACCACTTTAT